>NC_067285.1:104573651-105216151 GCF_020740795.1 Apus apus | reverse complement strand
CTCCCAACTGTCCTACCAATGGTGTTTTCTTTTCAAATACCAAACGTTTTTAATTTCCTGACTAGTAGCCTGGTGATGAGGCCTCCCAGAGTGGAGACCTGAGTTCAATTTTCTGTTCTGGGAGGAGTGGGAATAGAGATTCAAGCTGGGGGCAGAAATACAAGTGGTTAATTTGCTTATTTGAAGAAAACCAAATAGCTAAACTGTGCAGATACAGATTTTGAGGATGTTTTCAGTTGTGATTGCCAGCTTACTCCCTTGATAGAGCTTGCAATAAGACCAAACCAAGATCATCTGGGACATCTGTGGAAGTGTCTCAATATCTTAACCCTGGGTCAGTTTTACCTAGGAATATCTGAGCTGTATAATGTTTTACATAAATCCATTTGGTATTTCAGGGAGTGGATCATCTCGATATGCACAGATTGACATTGCAGCTACGGAGACAGCCCACAAGGTGGGAACACAGCACGCTCAGTGCCGGGAGGAGCGCCTGCAGGAGCTGGAGCAGAAGAAGAAAGGGGCTCAGCATTGACAGAGCTCTTTGCTCACCATAAGTTTGCATTCATTTATCTGCCAAAAGATTCACATTTATTGTAAAAAAAACCACAACAGTCATATAAATTGCTTCTTGCATTTATACCAGATTCATTCCAATATCTTGATTCCTAATTGGAAAGCTGGTAGCACAAGGGGGGTGTGTGATCTTTAATTTGGTTGCAAAGTCCAGATTTTAATTTTTTTTCAAATACAATGACAGATGTAAGTTACCTT
The DNA here is from genome assembly GCF_020740795.1 of Apus apus. Taxonomy (NCBI): domain Eukaryota; kingdom Metazoa; phylum Chordata; class Aves; order Apodiformes; family Apodidae; genus Apus; species Apus apus. Next base: position 105,215,377 of record NC_067285.1, on the reverse strand, counting down.
TTTCTATAATTCTGAAATCCTGGAAGAAACCTGGAACTAATTTCAGTGTTTATTAAATGGTGGCATTTTCTTTTTAAAAAAAGGACTTGAATGTGTGTAAATAAGAGAACGTGAGTGTGTGTGTGTGTAGTATGCGTACACCTATGTTTGCATGTGTGCATATGTATGTTTGTATGTAAGCACACATTACTGATAAAATATATGTATATATCTGAGAGTATAAAATATGGAAAACCTCTATTAATATATTAAAGGCTCTTACAAAAGCAAGCAAATTCAGTGCCTGATTTTTGCAGGCACCATTTTGTGCAATTTAAATGCTTATTTATGGACATGCTTAACTTTACCTACCAGTAATTCAGTTTTATACCTCAACAAAAGTTCTGTAGCTTTTGCCTATAGATGCTGCAGCATCAGGGCTGCATATGTGTGTACATAGAGACAAGAAGTTCAGAGAATACTAGAATGGTTATTTAATTTAAGTGTGCCTATAAACCAAAGTAATTTAAAGGGATATTTTAGGTGCTTCTGTTCATAAAAACCTGTTTTAGACACCATAAGCTTTGATTTCATTGCTGCTGAGTACATGTACTTCTTAGCAATTTTCCTGGAGTTGAACATACATATCACTTTGAAAATCAGGTCTCAGGTTTCTCATACAGAATATCAGAACTTCTGAAAATTATTTCCTTTGTTTTTATCTCCAAAACTATGCCTAATGTAAACCAGCATCAACATCAGAATATCTGCTTTGGGGCTGAAACTTCCATTGAATAATTCTCTGCTGTCCCTAAATAGCATAAAACTGGTTCTGTGTAAGAGCATGATGTCTTCAGAGATGCTACAGAATTGAGGCATGACAGGATGTTCTGTTGCAATATAGGTTTATCCACAAGTCTTTGACATCTTGCTTTTGTAAAGCGAGATTGTATGATTCAAAACTTGACTTGGTTTCTTGTGCTGCGTTATCTGTGTAATTCTTGTGTCCTACCTATTTGTCCTGATACAAAATGTTAATTAAATAAAATATTATGGCAGTGACATTACATTCTACCAGAGTCAGACCTCCTCCTGCCCTGACTGTGAGCCTGACGACTTAATAATCAGAAGAACAAAACAATGTGATGTAGCTGATACTTCTGTAAGATGTTCTTGAAGTATTTAACGTGGCAGAAGTGCTCTCAGTGATGAGAAAACATCCTGTCAGCCAGTACAGGGTTTGGGCATAACCATTAGTGTGTTGTGTATGTGCCTCCTTCGTTCTGATAGTCCCACACAGCAGGTCACTGCCAAATGTAACTGCTGCTTCAGTGGGTTTTCTGGTGTTGTTCAGCTGTTATGGAACATATTTATGTGCAAGTATTTGGGTGATGGAGTTTCTCCAAGCTAATATGTGCTGCAGGATGGAGGGTGGGAGTTTGGGGGCATTTAATTACCCAACAAAGCAAATCGTTGTCTGGGTTTTAATAGTGTGAAATAATGCCAGTAGGTGTTTTTCAGCATCTAAATGTGTGTTAAAATCTGCCCTGAGGCTTGTTTTTAGGAAATAGCTTGGAAGAATTCCTTGTTTCCTCTTGCTGTAAACAAAACTGTTTTAATTACGTCAAATTAGAAAACTATACTAAAATTTGAGTTATGAGCAATTAAATTTGTTATGAGGTGCTGAAACATGTACTGTTCAGTAAGTACCTTCTGTAGTTTGTCTGGGATAGCACGTGTTCTATGCTAAAGTGACAAGAGGAACAAAACACAATTTGTGGGTTACTAGCCACTTGTTTCTGTTGAAACTATGCATATTTGCAGATGAAAAACATTATTTTGCAGTCTAACTTGAGAGGAAAGATGAATTTAACATCATAGAGCAAAAAGAATGAGCAAAACAGAGTAAGGATGGAAGAATTAGAGGCTATTAAATAGATATTTGTAAGGAGTACCTCTGGAAATACATGTTTTCAGTGTGGGGGAGTAGAATTAAAGAAAAGTGCAACTTAAAAAAATATAAAATTGGATAGGTTCTGATGAGTTCAGTATTATGCTTTCCCTGAAAGATGACAGGCTTCAGGGTAGCCTCACTCTGAGGCTTAGGACAGTGATGGTCGGGTGGTTACAGATGAAAACCAGCTCTCCCGTGGACTTTCTTTGAAAGCCTGGAAGGTAAATGGCAGGAAAGCACAAGTAATTTACATCCTGGATTCTGATACAATAAATAGCTTTACAAGGCAGTGGGCAGGTTTAGGAAAGTGCAACTGCCCAGTGAACTTGGGAGTTTATTGAAAAACTTCAGGGTGAGTGAAAGTTAACTTTCAAACATTTGTCTGCATCAGAGCATCTAGAAAGAATTCAAATTTCTTATCCCACTGTGTACACAGAGGCGTATGTAACATCACCCTTTTACTGACATAATAAGTGCCACCTTATTTGAGGAATGTGCAGTGGGGGGATGGGATCAGAAAGCAGATGCAGCATGACAGGGACTTGTCTCTATCTTACACTGTACTGGTGTGAAATCCCTAAAAAAAAAGAATGTAAGCCCTAGCATCTGCTATTGTATAAGCTAAATTTTACTCATCTGTGGGCTGAGCTGGCAATTTATAGATAATTCATATACAGAAAACAGAACAGATTGCATGCTTGGAAGAGAATCTTGCCTTTGGATACCAAAGTTTTATTATGTAATGAATTGCTCAGATTTGTCACACACCAGTGTCTTTGCTACAGCTGGGAGATGCACCCCATGGCAGCAGTAATGCTCTGTGTCCTTCCACTGCCAACCATCAGCAGTACTGGATGGGAACTGGGAAGCATGGAAGAAAGTCATATTGGGAGTTTGATGGAGACTTAAGCAGGTAAGTAGCAGCAGAGAGCTGGAAAGCAACTGTTGTCCTTTGCTAGCTCTTGTCCAGGCAGAAGGGCAGTGACAGGGTGACAGAAGGGTGTTTGAGTCTGTAAAGTGTACTTTGGGCCAGTGCTGGAGGCTGCTGGCTGGATTGTGGCCTCTTGCACAGAGTGTGCTTGGAGCAAGGAAGTGGAGTTTCCTGGAATAGGCTGAGGTTGTGGTTTTGTCCTCCAACAGATGATGTGTTGGCACCATCTCTACCAGAAATGGGGTGGAAACTGTGGGATGTTTAATAGACATGTTCACTCTGAATAGCCAGACTGTCGTGCTGTACATGTGCCAGACTGTGTCTCATTGTCCTTGCATCAAGCCATGCAAATGGTTCAAGTTCATAGTGCATATGTGGTCTAGACCTTGGAGGGAATTATCCTCTGGGTCTGTTTTTCTCCTCTGTGGAAAGTGTATAAAAGCTTAATACATACTTTGGGTGAGGGATGGTGGGACCTGGGCCTTGCTATGACACTGAGAAACCCTGACTAGATATGTAGGTGCACCTAGTTCTGCAGTCAGCTATACCAGTGTTATTTACAGTAGCTGGGAGATTTACTAGAGGTGGATCAGGTCTATTGGAAGTCCAGGAACTGGTCCTAGATGAGTTTTTGCCATTTCTGTGCTCTTTACAGTGAATGCATGACACTAGTGACCATAAGCGACGTGAGGAAGCATTTCCAGTGGTGACTGGACCTGAAGCCCCAGGGGTCTGCTGACACTGGGTACTCCTGGCCAAGCTCTGTTTTAGACTGACAACATTTAACACATTTAGACTCTCTCATTGCTGTCCAGCTGGCTGGGGATGGTCAAGGTGCAAGCTACATCCTGCAGCTGGCCATATCTTGGGTTTGGACTGTGAGGGGAACCCTGTCTGTGTATCCTCATGGTGCTTGCCCTGAGCAGTGCTGGGAGAGCCAGAAGAAACTGGTTAAAGCAAAACCTTGTGGCCAAGGAGCAAGGCTACTGTAGCAAGGTGCTCCATCTCTCAATATACCTGCCTCAGCTCCCTTTTATGATTCAGGCGCTTTTGTCTCTCAGTTTTGCAGGCACAGACCTGCAGTGAAAGGTTCCCATGAGAAGGGAAAAGGCCTAGCAAACTCCGTGCTGGTAACAACCTTGAAAGGTATAAACAGAGGGCCAAGGGGATGTGCGTAACACCAGCTGCTCTCTGGTGTTGAAGAACACAGAGCTCAGCCCAGCCTCAACCAGGCCCAAAACGGAAATAAAGTAATAACAAATAGATAAACAAGAGCTTGTTTGGTGAGAACAAGGCCTTCATGGTTTTTCCTACTGTTTTATTGTCCAATGAGAGATGTCAGAGGTATGGCTAATGGTTAAATGACAGCAGCCAATCCACTTTATTCTATAAAAGCCTGGTCCCATTTTTGATCAAAAATGATCTCTGTACACTTTCTCCAGGAGGTTGCTGGACCTTCTCTCCTCTAGTGGGGATGCCTGCCAGAGAGACTGATTCTCAGGAGTTGTGGCCCAACCAGGGACACCCAGCTGTGGCCTGACATGGGTGAGAAATACTCATTCTCTGTCTTTATTAGCAAACTGAACATTAAGTAATCTTCATTATTAAGACTGTAAGATCCTTTAAAAATGATGGTTGATGTTTTAGGCCTAGTATGGGATTTGATAATAAGTAACATTTGTTGTTTGATTTAATTATAAGTAGTAAATTCACTGCTATTATACCCTTTGCATCCTAACTGCTCTTCTGTTCTTATCTCCCAGTTTCCCTACAGTTTTACTGTACTCATGCTTCTTGTCCGTAATAATTAAAACCTCAACGTTGTATGGAATAAATCTTGATTACTGCATATACACATTGTATGTCATCCATCCTGTCTGGGACAGCTGTCAACATGAATATGCAGAACTACCTCCCCCTGCTCTCAGTCTCTGCTGTAAGTGCTCAAAGCTGAACAGGATGTGTTTGTCTTTTCCTTGGTATGAGTGAGCTGAGAATTCCTGTTCCTTCTCACTGGACGCTTGTGGCTAAGCATGCTGACTCCTGTTCCTTGTAATCTCAGGTATGTGCTGCAGCAGTACTTTGATTTGGACTTCTGATTGCCCTACTTGGCTACATTGGCTGTTGGGTTTTTTTTCTTTTGAAAATTCTAGCATAGCTGTTTACACAGATGGCAACGAGAAGGAAATCAATTCCTAAGAATATTATCTGGAAAATCAAGTTCTTATCCTGAATTAGTAAGTACTCATGAATGAAACCTTTGATTTTCAGTTCTGCAAAGCTCATTTCTCTGTAGGGGAATGAGGGTCAGTTTGCACAAGGCCTGGAACAGCCCATCAGTGGTAAGGGCTTACGGACACCAGCAAAGTGAAGCTAACGCAAACACTGTATGAAACATATGCACCCTGTGTAGTTTATCATTAACAGCTGCTTAAAGAAGGGCTTGGAGAAGGGTAACTCAACTGTTCTGGGCCACATTTACCTGTGTAGGTGTTCAGACTGTTAGAAAGTGTTTTTCATGTAAGAACCCATGTTAGTTTGGGACAGATTAGGAACAATCAATGTATAACCTGAAAACTTCCTTACAAAAATTGGGAGAATGACTTCCTTTCCCACTGCCAGCAGTCTGCTGTTGAACTGAGATGGGCAGTAACCCCAGATCCCCAGTCTTTTGCCATGGAAGTGTCTTCTTTTTGCAGATGTCACTTTTTGCACATAGTTCTTTTCACTTCCCTTTTGCTTTCTTCAATCTCAAAATGGACCAAAAACTGGATCAATGGCTCAAGGAACTGGTATGAGGGAAGACTCTTTACACTGTGCTTGAGCATATTTGGCAGTCCCAGAACCTGGATCTGAATTGAGGTCGGAGAATGGATCCTTTCTCCACTGAAAGATTGATTAGTTACTGGTTCTGATACAGATGTCTTCTTGAATTAGAAACTGAGACTTGAATTCTGAAGTTGGATTCCCAGGTCTGATGCCAAGTATTGCAAAATATTGGGTTTCGTATACAGGTTTCAGGTTCTCAGTGTGTTTCTTAAATTAATGTCACTCCCTTCCCCTTTTCAAGTAAATTGCCTGGAAAAATATAACTGCAACATGTTAAACACCATTTTATTTAATAAAAGGCATATATTTAAAGTGATTCAGCACTTACTTGCCCTATAGAAAGCACCAGCTTTAAATTACAATAGGCCAGTTCTTGACAGGCAACCTTTGATTCTGAAAATGATTGGTTTTATTAAAATGGATGTGTGCAGCTTTCTGGTAAGTTGACACATCAGTGAAGGAACAAAATATCTACATGCTGTATTAATGTATCCATTGTATTTCCACTCACATGTTAAGCATTAATATCTATGTCCTATTTTCTTTTTTGATTTGGGAGAGTGCTCTGCTGTTGAGTGGTGGGAGAATAGACATGAAGATTTAGGTGAGTGCATTAAGGGCTATTGATGAAAGCATTTGGGTTACAATCATTGCTCTACCAAATATGCCTCAACTTGAAACATTTGCTGTGGATATGAGACTGAATTTCTCCTGGCTCAAGTGGACAGATTTTAGGAACACTTCCATTTTGTGACTGTGGGTACTAGGAGGAAAAAGCCATACAGGTTTTTTTTTTCTGTAGATTAACAACCTGCTTCCCAACAGGTGCTGTGTGAATGGCCTGAAATACATGTTAACAATGTGTTGTATTTGGAAATGTTGATTCTGGTATTTAGAAGCTGTTAGGTAACATAGCATATATGGAAAATGCCATTTAATTAGTACTAATATAAATACTCTGGCTCTTGCCTGATCTATTAGGCATCAGAAGCCCTTTGGAGAGGAGAGGGGAAATCTGGCTGTTCCTTATTTGTCTTGGGAGAATGATGTAGTCTGAGCTGCTCCACCAGCAAGCAGGACATAGTGTTTATTTTAAGAAAGACTTGGTTATTTTTGTTGTATTTAATGCCTTGTGTATTTATTTCCCACTCATTTCCACCCCCAACCTGTTTAATAAATAAAATCTGTCCTATGTGAAATCACTGACACCTTTATTTAAATTGAGGTGGTTTTTTCAGGGTAGACTCTGACAGATTGTATAAAACAAAAAGTTCTGATTTTTTTTTCTTTTTTTGCAGTTCTTTCCTCCTTCTTCTGCTCCCACTTTTGTATTTCAAATTATTTCTCAGAGTGGTTTGAAAAACGTGGTAATTTGAATAATTACAAAAGGATCAGATAAAATACTAGTTAAGCAGAAGGTTCAATCACTGTTTGAAAGCTGTTAGTTCTTTCCTTTTCAGATGTTTCTTCCATGCAGTCTCACCTATCAACTCCCATTATTTGCCTGTCACTAGGTACAGGACTGTAGGCATATTTAATTTAGACCTTTTTTTTCTTGATTTTTAATTTTTGTTGCTGTTTACAGAAACACAGCAGTGACTCAAGCTATTTTTTTAATCTTTCATGTCTCAAAGACTACTCACATTTTGGCCATACAGATTGTCTTTGGAGGCTTAAAAACTGTGATAATTAACTGACTTGTATATGTCCTGATTTGTGTGAAGTGCAGACTATAGAAAAAATGAGTGAAATCAGACTTTAAAAGTCACTGGCCTGTGCATTGTCCCAGATCTCAAAACCCAGGAAAAGCTCCAAAGAGCCTTGACATGGATGTAGACTATTCCTCACATCTTCTCTCTGCTCTTGCAGACTCTAACTCAACTGTTGACCATTTTGGGGGAAGCTGGAGTCAGGGGCAGCAACCACTGCTGTTTAATATTTTTTGTCCTTCTAAGTTTGTGTGAACAATCTGGTCCTGATGACTCATCAACAGCTTTGTTAAATAACTCAAGTGAGGTGACCTGACTCCAGTCTCCAACCTTTGCCACTGAGGATCAGTGACTTGTTCCTAATTTGAAATTCCTGTCACATATAAATATTTTGTCAGCCTCTTGCACTTTGAAATGCCTGTCAAGTGTTGTCTCTCTGGAACCTACCTGGCCTTTGAGCCTGATTGCTGTCATGGTGTGATGGGTAAAGACATGGTGCAGCCACCACCTCATGGTGCAGCCACCACTGCTGTTCCAAGCAGCTCTCCACTTGGGAGACAAAAAGTTTTTCCATTCTTGTACAACCCAGCAAGGGCTGCTGAGCCGGCACTGCTTGGATTTCACTGGTTTGCTTAGTTCCTTTCCTCTGCTGCTGTATTTAGTTCTTGTGTTCAAATTCTTCACCCAGGAGCCAGTGGTGTGGGCCTCTCCCCATCCAAGCTACAGCAACCAAATTGACCTGTGCCACGTGGATTTATTACTCTACCAAAGGGAAACCTGAAGGACATAGTGGAGTCCATACCTTCTAAGCACAGTCTAGAATACATTTCTATTCTGCATTCACCTTGAAAAATGGAAAACAAAAATGATGAAGATAAACCTGTAGGACACAGCTACAGCTGTGTTGAAGAAGGCTGAACAGCCCTTAAAGTGAGTCTAAAGAAGAAATGGGGTGTACCATCCAGGAAAAATAAATCAACCAGTTTTCCCATTAACAGGTTTCAGCTGTTTTTAGGTTTACTTTTCTTTTAGTTTACCAACCAAAGGGGACATACACCATAAACTACATGAACTGAACAATCTCAGAGGTGACTGCTAATATTAATGGTAGCCTGTGTTTCTCTTGATGGAGAATTATTCTCTGGAATATAAATATTAGCTTACATTAAAATGAAAGTGGTTTGTTTTTTTTTTTTTTAAAAAAAAAAAAAATTACTTCTTCAAAATAAGATATTCAGAATCTCAAAGTAAGACTGCTACCACTGTTTTGGTTCAGCTCAGTTGCACATTATAAAACTGTCTTTATGTACAGAATCATACTACTTTTAACCCACCATAACCCAGGAACTGGATGAATAATATGTAGTGTCCGATTCTGACTGAATGGATCTCTTCAATGTTTCTCATGGAATAGGCATGGGAAGTGAGGCATGAGGACAGCTTCCTCCTGCAGGACACTGCAGCCTGTGAGTGACAGCTGCTTCAGCAAGCAGCTGTAATGATTTACCTACACCAGACCTTTGCCTTAACCTTGTTCCTGGAACCCTTTCATGTGAAACACTCCACAGAAATAAGGGTCAGCATTATCATAATTACAGAAAAGTTCAACCCAAAGTTCTGACATACAAGAGAAAAATCTTGTCTGAAAGGTAAAGTGATACTATATAATCTTTACTGGGGATTGTACTGGAACGTGTGCCCAGAGAAAAGCTGCTTTAGGGATCCTTCTGCATAATCAACACTCTTGTGGTGCAAAACCACCATTCCTGGCTTAAAAACTAATGCATGAGTGAACTTTAGTTCAGTGGAATAAGCAAGACACTCAAAAAACAGGTCTGGTTACTTCTCACTGAAAAAGAGAGGGAAGGAAAAAAAGCTTTACCAGTAGTTTGTTTGGATTTTTTTTAATGACTAAATGTAACAAAACCCAGCAACCATGAACAAGATAATTGTACATATACATCCAGCAACTTCAGATGTGTTAGTCTGTAACTAAATTGTGTGAACTGACCTCAATACTTGTTCCCTCCTTACTCTTCCCCCCCTCCTCACATGAAAGATTCATAGACAGCGCAGATCTGTGCCACTGCTCAGTCAGTAGAAATATTTTTGTTACCTTCAGTAGGAAATGTACGAGGCCAGGCACTGAAATAAAAGCCTTTTCTGGCCTGTTTTAACTTCCTGTACCACAGTATTTACTTTCATTGATCTGAATTAATATGTTACCTACTAGAAGGAATCCTCTGCAAGTTCACAAGTTTTCCCTTCTAACATGACTGCTCATTTCAAAGGCTGCTACTTGATTCAGATGTAAGATTTAGATGATCAAACGTGTAACTTAAATTTATAATCTAATAATTTAATTTGATAGTGCAAATACAAAACTGGCAATTAAATGGACCAAAAAAAAATTTCTTACAGTAAAACTCAGTTCAATCCTTTCCATTTCAGAAGGAGTCCTTGGTAAATCCTCCTCAAAAAACACATTATCTCTTTTGTGTTAATAGACTGATCCCATGAAGTAGAACAAAATTTTATAATTCATTGTGTTGAAGACCTTGAGAAATTCTGCTGGACAAGTCCTGCAAGTGCTTCTTTACCTAGGAGGAAAACACAAAGAACAAAAACCAGAGAGATTTAAGGTATTTTAAAATTAGGTCTATAAAACCCAATTATACATACCCTGTACTAAACATGGAGCACAGGTGTGCCTTAAACTCCCCCTCTGGAAGTCATTCAACTTGCATGAAAAATCAGCACTGGATAATCTACAAACCCTCTACCACTGAGTTAAATTTTTAACACATAAATAAAATGGGTTTGGACATACCTTATATCCCAGTTCTTTTGTCTTTTCTTCCAGCATGGCATATTTCTCTCTGTTTCTGTTCAGATGATCCTTATCTCCAGTTCCCTCTATATGCTTCAGTTTCTCATGTGAAATCTCTAATTGTTTCTGATAGTGATGGTGTTTTTCAATTTTTGCTTCAAAGTGCTTCAGCTCCTCCTTAAGACAAAAAACACACACAGTTTCAGAGGATTTTCCTTCCAGGATTTCCTCTGTCTTTTCTTGCTGTGATATCCCTAATGCCATTTTACTACATCAAGTACAGAAAGTTTTTCAGTTCCCTGCTTCTTAAGAACGTCTGGACAATCATCCCATCATGACTACACAGATACCAAATTTTGAAGGCAGGTGCTGAAAATGCTCCACTGCAGAGTCCTCAAAAGGAGACAGACTGCTGATGGCTGTGAGGTGCTGGGACATGACAGCAGTGAATACCAAATGAAAGTTTATACATAGGAATAGTGGATTATTTAAGAGAAGCTTCTTTTCCAAATCAGGTCTTGGATTTGCTACTTTGTGCTCAGATTTAAATGTTCTGGGTTTGCAGTCTGCTGAGATGACTCTGAAATAGAATGAACTAATTAACAAATAAAAAGCCCTCTAACTGCCTTGCCATGGGCAGGGATGTCATCAACTAGACCAGGTTGCTCAAAGCCCCATCTAAGCTGGCCTTGAACACTTCCAGGGAGGGGGCACCACAACTCCTCTGGGCAACCTGTTCCAATGTTTCACCACCCTCGCAGTAAAAAATTTCTTCCTAATATCTAATCTAAATTTACCCTCTTTATCATGGTTCTTTTGGGCCAGTTCAACACAGGAAGTTAGCAGTGCAACAAGTGGGCAGGAGAGGGAAGTTGTTTGGTACAGAGAGTATAGTGCTTCCCAAAAAAGTAATTACATTAAGATTGGTTAAGAGACTGACATCTGGTGCACTGGAAACAAACAAACAAGCAGGGTCTGATCTTTCAAAGATTAAGAATATGCAACATTTGCTTTCACAGGATTCAGAATTTTAATTTTGCCAATTATAATAGAACCATGCATATGCCTAGTTAACACACATTTACACAAATTTGAAATATTAAGAAAGAAGCTTTTTTGTGGTATCTGAAGAACAATCCAGAAGTGGCTGCACCCAGAGTAACACTGAGTGTTTATTTATGTAGGAAAATATCTGTCCATAAGAGACCTAACTGGAATCCACTCACCCGAAAAGATTCAAGTTCTTTCTCAGTGAAATTGGCTGATTTGGCCATGTCCCACAAGTCAATCACTCTTGGTTCTTCAAATTCTAAACAAACACATACCACTAAATTAAAATCTGGACACAATGCTTTTATGCTCAGCTTCTGTGAAATGAGCATGCTTTCTCACATACATACAAACAGACATAGTAAGCACTGAATTATTCATAGGTCTATTTAAATGAAAAGGGAGAAAAATCCAGGTATTTCACTTAAGACTATAGTAATGTGTGTATATACACATAGATATAAATAAATAAGTAAAGAAGTATTTTTTAAAAAGAAAAAAACCCACAATCTAGGAACTGAACAATGGCATTGCTTGCCCTGCATGGTGTCTCCCTTAACTGCCCTCCTGGGGCTGAAGGTTAATATCCCTTCTCAGGTAGGCATGGAAGGCAGAGACATGCTCTTCACAGGTTGTCCCTATCCTTTCATTAGGCTTCCAGTGTTGGCTTCTAAATAGAACAGGCTGTATCTCTTCAGCCTGTTGTGGTCACACCATGTACTGTAATACTATATCTTACTACTTGCCCTGATTTTAATTTTTAAAAAATTAATGAAATTAATCCCAAATAAGCATAAAACCCACTGTATCATACCACTAGTTGTATCATATCCCTGGTGACTGACTTTACGCAAACGCTCAAACCCCTGATTGATGCTTCTTAGCTTGTCTTTGAGTTCTCTGTGTTTATTGTGCAAGATTTCCTCTTTTACCACGTTCTCTTCAGATGGGTTGATAACATTTTTGTGGATATCTGTTGAAGAAAAAAAGTGTTACTGAGTGTGGGCCAAAAGCTCCAGAAATCCTCCAAAACTGAGGTGAAAAAAGATGCCAAATTCTTAGTATTTGAGCTGAATGTAAATAAAGCATCAATACCACACTTTGAGGAGTAATTCCTTTGGAGGTCAATATGAAGATCAATGTCCCTCACTGCTGTGTAGGATGATGTTACAGAAATGCCTTTTTAACTCCTACTGGCCACCACCCAAGATTTTAGTAAGAAAATGTTCTTATTTTCCTAGGTTAGCAATGTCCCAAGGAAATGGGATAGGGGTGGTTGACGAGTCCTGTACCCTCTTCCCTGGGCATTTCATGAACCAATCAGGACATGTGGCAATGAAATGACTTAGAGCACTTTGGAGTCTAAAATGCAAACATCAAACTGCCTATAAACTTTAGAATACTTTGGCTTCAACAATTTTAGCTAGGATTAGTACAGGAAGCTGGATTCAGATCCTCAATGTTTTAATACACCTCAGGCTCAGTGCCTAAGATATTCAAGTATTTCCTCTTGGGCTCCCAGCTGGTGAGATAAAACATGCATGTTCTTCAGAATTTAGGACCACATTTTGTAGCAGGGGATCTAAGCTTGCTGCATAATTTCCATTAAACCACTGTGACTATTATTGCTAATCTGATGGCATCTTCCACACTTGAAATGAAGGCAGAATCAAAAAAATTGAAATGGCAACTTTTTCATTGGCTGGCAAGATTTTTGGCAGAACTAAATGCAGAACTAAACCCAACAAACATGTGGAACTGTCAGCAGCTGCAAGCAGTTCTGACAGAAATGCCAGACTTTGGGAGCTTCAAAGAAACTTGGAAACAATGGAGGCAAATGGGCAGAGCAGGGAGTTGTACTGATCTCCAAACTTCAGAGAAATGTCCAGGCACCTTCTGTTCTGCTCACGGTCTCCAGCAGAATATTGTATTCATGAATCTTTTCTTTGTGGTGCTTAAACTCTCGCCATAGCTTATCCAGCTCCTCATCAGAGAACTTCCCAGAGGTCTTGGCCTGAAAGAAACATGAGCTTGTTATGCTTTCCAGGCAAAGCGCTTTTAAGTGCACTCAACTGCCAAGACTTCTTCCCACTTCCCACCACATTTAGAAAATTATTAAGTCCAGCTTTTCCTTTTGTTTTAAATCCCTTCATATTAGTATGAGGTCAGGATTTAGACATCAATGGATATGGTGGCTTTAATCATGTCAAAAGGAAGTTTGCTGCAGACTTAGAAAGCTATACTTGCTATGGACTGCCCAGTGAAAACTGTTCATTTCTGTTCCATGGGAAACAATATAGGAATAAAGGCCAGGGGGCCCCATATGCAACTGTGAGGGGACTGTGGGCATGAGGGATGCAGCCTGATATTAAGCACAGTCTTTTCTTAATCTTACTCTACCAGCAAGTGCAGATTTTGTCACTGCTGTCCATTTGCTCTGCAGTGGTCTCCTCACAGAACTACTTTTTAGCAATTAGGAAAGCACAGGTCAGGTGGCTGGAGCGCTTCCCACAGAGCTGGTGACAGACTTGCTGCAATTCATGATCAAAAGTGATTATTTTTGATACCTCTTCAGCCCCAGCCCTTTTTTTGCTTAGGGAGTATTTCCATCTAATGCACCTTACTGTCCTCCAAAGCACCTGACATCATGTCCCTTGCCAGAGCTGTATCTAGTTACAGAAACATTTTAAAACCCAGCAAATCTTTTCTTCTACTTTAGTACCACTGCTCTAGACCGGCAGAAGAATCCTTTTCTTTACCTGACTACTTGTTTCTTAAAACCTTAAATATTTAATTTTTGAAGATTATGACTTCACCAGTTTTAAGTACAGACTGACAGTACCCCTTCTATTGTTAATGCATTAATACAAATCCAGGAAATTTTCACTTGAATACCAGGTTGGGAAAGTCCTTATATAAAAGCCTCCATAATACATTTCACTTTTAAACAGGCTATGAAATGGTTCTATTTTAAATGCACCTCTTTAAAAAAGCCCAGAAATAGTAAGAAAACCAGGAGAACCACCATAGGTATACTAACACACAGTGGAATAGTCACACAGAGGGATTTGAGGTAAAACTCTGTTTGTCCTCAGTGGACTCAGAATCTTATCCACCATGCAAACAGACGTGGCTCTTTTCTTTGGCAAAGACAACCTGCCTCACCCGCTGACCTGCATGCAGGTGGGATGTCCTCAGGCCACAAATATGTGAGCTACAGAGCACAGCAGCTTGGCCAGCACTTAAAAACAGACTAGTAAAGCTATTCAGTTCCAAATCTGGGGGCTCTCAGAAGACACAGATGATAGTTCAATGAAGAAATTTCTTACACTCCAGTTCCTGGAAACCTTACTCACCTTGCTCCATAATTTTTCCAGTCTTGGATCATCTAGTGTATCACTTTCTGTACCGTCTTTGATGTAGTTGGTATCAACTAGTTGAGAATCCTTCTTTCCATCCATTCCATATTTAGTCATAATGACTGCAAGGGGATAGAAGATAAAGAAGCATTAGAACCAACTATGGGTATATGGAAGATGAGAGACTGGCTACATCCCTGACCTGTAGAGCTGGATTTTGCTGCTCACAGTTTAAGACACAGAGGTTTAATGACATCTTCTGAAAACATCAGGAGCAAAGGCATCTGTTAGCCGCCTGCAGCTCCCTACTGACCTCCAATGAACTTGTGTGTGCTTAGTGTCTGGAAAGATAACCTGTTATTTAATGGTACAAACACAAGTATGTAACCGTGCATGTGTCTGATGCAAAGTTTAAACTCCTGCAAAGATACAACTTACCATGTAAGTTGCGTCTGAGTTTGGCTTCCTTCTCTCCATCTTCATCTAGTCCTTCAGCCTTCAGTTTTTTCCAGCTTAGCTCATCCTTTTCTTGTATTTTTAGATCACTGTGCAGCTCTGCCAGTTTCACAGCAGAGAGATGGAGCTAAAGAGAACAGAGAAAGGTTTGTATTCAGTCACGTGGAGTCACCTCTCGCTGCAGTGTTACCTCAGAAGCCAGTATAGCATGTGCAGCCAAAATAGCACAGCATTTTTTTTTTCTTACACTCTAATGCTACGTATCCATACAAATTTAATGGCTTTAAGGTGTGAACCACTGCATACAAAACATCTCTTGCCCATGAATGTGGCTATGCCCCCAGCATACTAGAGTGATGGTGTAGCCTTTTCGCTCAGCTCTTCAGCTACTTGGACAACAGCAAAATTATGTAAATTCTGTTAAAATTCTGTGTCTTTATTTGGAGTTCCTTCAAGTAATATTTAAATGGGATTTTCTGTCCACTTTTAATGGTACTGCCTTAAAAATTAAAAATGTCCAGTACCAATAACAAAGAACGTAAAAAAACCCACCTATAAATTGTTTCACTAATTCACAACAGGCAGTAACCACCAAATTGCTCCACCAATGTGCCACTGCTGCCACATGTGATTGCTTGTAAAACCACCTTCTTCTACTTCTAGCCATATAGTTGCAGTGAGTCAGTAAATGTTATTTGTCAGTGTGGTTTAGCAGACTACCGAGATGTTGAGGATGGCCTTGCAGGTCAAAGAGCCACTTCATCAGCAATTTACTATGATCAAAGTGCAGCATTTTCTATGATCACTTCTTAATGTGGTTTATGTGCACTAAACCCATGCAAAACCTGGAGGTGTTACTGTCCCACATAATGTGACCAAAAGATATTGAAGCTGAAACTATGAAAAAAAAAAAAAACAAACCACAAAAATTTAAATGAGTGGTAAGTCAGCTTGAAATTTTGTGAACTACAGAGAAAAAAGGAACAGACACAATGACTAATATGCAGTTGGGTAAGCAGTACGGCTGTAAGTTGGGCCTGAACTTCTTAACTTCCAGATTTTAGACACTTCAGTTACTCAGTTTAAACCAAAGAAATATAACAAATCATATTAATGCTTAGAATCTTCTTTTGTGTGTGGTAAGGAAAAGCCCAGAGAAGAGAGATCAAAAAACATGAGCAGTGTGATTTCTAATACAGTTCTGCCTGAGCTGTCTCAGTCCTTCCACCTTAATGTCCTGATTTGCTTTTCTGGAGCAGGATAACCTTGATAGCCAGCACATCATTTGTGCAGTGGCACCAAGTAACAGTGCCTTGCTCAGCAAGAATTGCACTCTCAGCAGGAAAACAGTGAAAAGTTAGATCTCAGTTGTGAAGGAAACACTTGATGCCATCAGCACTTCTGTTCTCTAGACTCAGCACTGAAGTATTATTTAGTTTAGGCTTAGCAAATCTGGGAAAAAAAAAATCACCAGCAATAACTTAGATTGCAATTAATTCAGCTCTTAAGTACTTAAAAAATAGGAAAATACAATCTTTTAAATGCATGGCTTCATCATCACACACACACTATTGTATACAAGATCACACAGGGCAGTTTATGTTAGATACTCTCTGCAGTTGCAGTGCAATCTCATAAACACATTTTTGTGTTTTCTAAAAGTCCTGAGAATATAAGAAGTTCTAAACATAAAGTTTGGAGCCACCTCATAATCAATCAAACATTTTAAATTCTTAATAAAAACTAAGGAACTACATTAAGCTCTTTGTTCCTTAAAGAAAAAAAAATTCTATTAAAATTTCTCCCAATTCCAGTAATATTTTTCCAATTCTCATAATTTACTAACGTCAGTCAGATGTTGGAACTAGAAGCAGAGGTGAAAAGTTTAATTTAATGATTAAATAACAAAGCACTAAGTTCCTTATGCTCATTCCTTATGCTGCCTAGACATTAACATGCAAGATTGGTTCCTGCAAATCTGGGAACAAGTGCTGGAAATCCGTGAAACACAACAGGAATTAAGTAATTTGCTGGGTACAATCATTACCTGCAGTATCATTACCTACACCCTTGCTTCTGTGAAGAAAGGTTTCTTTATACAGTTTTTTGGTGTAACATGCTCTAAGCTCTGGAGCCCACTGCTTCTCTGGGATGGCCAGAAAGCCTGGATAATAAGTGATGCTAGAACTAGACCAATGACAACAACCACAGCACAATGGACTGTTAGAGACTAGCAGGCCAAACCACATACCTCAGGAAACCTACCTGTTTGTCATTGGTTCAAAAAACTACAGAATTAGGGTCTCACTAAGAAGAAATACTGTATTAAAAACAAATTTTAAAGTTTTTATATAAAAAATAAACCTATTAAAAGAGAAGCTGGAGGAAGATCAAACCCTCCCTCAGTGAAAGAGGAAGGAATTCTGGCTTGCTGGCTTCTGATTCCACTAAGTGACATTTTGGGGTTTTCTGAAGGACTGTTCATCCAGTTGCCTGTTGCAATGCTGAACTGCAGTATCCACCTTTTATGCCAAAACAAACAAGTTCCTTATTTTCAGTACTATGTCCACCACTACCAAAATGAAGGAAATAAGCGTTCAGCATTTGGTACGTAGTATTTCAAAGCAGGTCTAACACACAGGCATAGATTTAGTCTTATTTCAGACCTTGCACAGCTGTACTAAAGAATCACCTTCTAAAACACAGGCTGAGTATCAACTGTACTCAAAGGGGCAAGTAGGTGTTGCTGCTGTTAAATCTGGAAAATTTGAATTCCAGAAGATTCAGGTATCAAAATGAAAAAACAGACTGCAATTGGAAAAATGAAAGGAAACTGACAATACTATAATTATAGTCTCTATTTCTGGTGTCCATGTGGCTCCTTCTTCAGTTGTAATTTCAGAGCTGGAGTTTCATTATCACACACTGTTCTATACCCCATCCCATCCTTCTCCCATTAAGTATCTGTGATACCTTCTTTTGGCAAGTTGTGAGGCAGCATTATGGCAGAGGTTCTATTTCTTTTTACTAAACACAGGGATGTCCTGCTTCTAATTCAATAGCTCAGGCTGGAGAAGGTCTATCCAGGATACAGGATATCAAGAATTAACATTGACTATACTCCTTTGTTGAAAGAACTGAACTTTTATCAGCCAGGACCCTAACTTCCATGCCCCACAATATTCAGGGGATGACTATGGCTGTACAGTGCACTCCTCCCCTCCTGTTGGAGCTGTTTTGTGTTTTGCTTAGCTGCAATTATATCTTTCCACGGTAATTAAAATACTTTTTACTGTATTTTTCACTTTAGTTAAACTTTTTTTTTTTTTTTTTTAGCTCAGAATGAGGAAAAAACTCAAGTACCACTGTCAAAATTAAGACTCCCATCTGGGAGTGGTGACAACCATTAACTTTGTCCTCCTGCACGTGACTACATCGCTTGGTGTAAGCGAAGGTGACACAACCACCCAGGTGGAGGGTTTCTTACTCTCCTGTGCAGTGAGCTCCTGCCCTGTGCGAAGCAGGATCTCAGGACGCCTTCAGACAGATGAGAGCAAAACGACCCCGAACAAAAGGGCTAAGAACACTCCACCCGCGAGTGTCTCCGATCTTCCATGGTACCAAAAGGACTTCTTCACGCTCTCTCCCTCACTTCCTGGATGTAAGCATGGGAAGATCAAAACTGCCCTGAAGACAGCTACCTATGGCAGAGGAGGGGAAGGAGACACCTCCCACGAGAACCCCTTTACACAGCACGGCTGCTCCCATCCCACTGCGACAGCCCGAGGGAGCGGGGCTCCTGCTTCGAGCTGCCCAGCCAGGCCCGACAACCAAACCAAACCAAACCAAACCAAAGGCACCGCAGCCCAGAGGCCCAACGCCGACCCGCGGCCTCCCGGGGCGCCGACGGGCCGCGCAGCCCACGCCTCGCCTTCTCCTCACACACAGTTCCCGGCTCCGGCCGCCGCCCGCGCCGCTCCTCCCGCCTCACCCCGTCTCCTGAGGCGCCTGACAGAGAAGGAGAGTCCGGAGCGGCCCAGCCCGAGCCCCGGTTCCCCTGAGAGCCGAGCGCTCTCTCCTCCCAGCACCGCCACCGCCCCCGCGCCCCACTCACCCGCTGCGCCTTCTCCCAGACCTGGTTCAGCCTCAACACTCGGAACTCCCCGGCCTCCCGCCGCTTGGCGCCCTTGCCCGCCAACCCCTCGTTCGCCTCCCGAGAGTATTTGCTGCCCTGAGCAGCGGCGGCGGCGAGGAGAAGCAGGGGGAGGAGAAGCAGGGCGAGGAGACGCAGCGCGCCGAGGGCCGCCGGGCCCCGCGCCGCCGCCATGTCGCGCTGGGCGGGAACTACAGGTCCCGAGCTGCCGGGCGGCTGCCCGCCCGCCCGGGCCCCGGGGCGGGACGGCGGGATTCGGGCAGGAGCAGAGGCGAAAATCCAAGCGGGGTGGAAAACCTAGCGTCTAACTTAGGATCTAGGGAGCGTGAGAAGAATTAGGGGTGGTCCGTTTCTCTCCGGCCGGCTTTCTGACGTTCTCCTGAGTGTCTGCTTCACAAAATGTAGTAATACGCTGAACGCGGCAGTTTTTCTGGTGTGGTGTTTTTTTTTTTTTTTTTTTTCTTTTTTTTCTTGTTGGTGGTATGGTAGCTACAGCGAAGGAGCTCCCGCACCCTGTGTGTCCCTCAGCGAGGTACTGCTGTCAGCTGTGCCAGGAGAAGAGGACCGTGATGGGTTTAAACACCCGCCCTGTGACTGAAGGAAGGCTTCCCGTATTAGCACAATGTTCAGGAGTATACAGGAAAAAAAAGAAAAGCTCGGGAAGGCTGGAAGGCAAGAAGTAAGGGCCAGTTCCCCACTACTACCCCCACTACTACCCACTACAAGAAGGACTCTCTCCTCTCTTGGAGATGGCAGGGGAGGACAGCCCTACCTAGGCCAGCACACAGAGTTAGATGGTGTGGGGAGAGTAAAGATTGTGAGAAGTGTAATAACGAGTAGATTGGACTGAGGGGTGAGTTATGGGAATCGCTTTGAGGTCAGGGGTGTGTGCTGAGAGTGCAGAACTGGGGCAGGAGACCATTGCATGGCAGCAACCTCCCTTCATAGTGCTTACTTCTTCAGCAGGCAGCCAAGAAGTGCAGTAGGCAATGGGAAAACTTTGGAGGGGATTAAGTCAAGTTGTATTAGGGAAAAAAAAACACAACAGGATGCTGTGAAAATGCCCAATGTTTAATCCAGGGTTGGGATATATCCTCCCTGTTTATTTTAAAAATCCGCTGAAGTTGAATGCTGCTGTGAAAGAAGCATGGGAGGTGCAGAGCACACTCCATGTAGGTGTTTCTGAGGGGAAGGTGGTGAAGAAAGTGTTCCTTAATGTGTCTTCTTCATGAATGCTCTCCTGCACGTTGCAAAGCTTTTGTAGTATGTGGTCTTCTGCATAGTTGAGTATGTCTGTGTTGTGTTCGATTAGCAAGATCATGGGGTTACTTTCCTGAGCCTAGCTGGTGGTGAAGGCAAAAGTTCACTTCATAATTTCACCTCAGATCTCATGTGTGACCTTGAGCAAATTAAAGCATAGCTGTGTAGTACTCTCAACACCAAACCTTCATGCATTATAAATCAGTCCTATGAGAACAAAACAGATTGCCTGAACTGTAATGAGATTTCTGAAAACCATTCCCCAAGGAGGGTTTTTACTGAACTCTCATTTTTCCTTTGTAAGCAATATAAACGTCTTTTTCATATTTTCCTAAATAAATGCAGAGATTGTCAGTCACGTTAGGCTAGAAGCTGTTGCTGTTAGACTAAATTGCAGAAGCAAGCAAAAGTAGCTCAATATACATTGCTTTGAAGGACAGTTGAAGTGAGCATTGAAGTATACATTGAAGCATTGAAATATAGCAAAATAAATATGGGAAAAGAAGCCCATCAGCCTTTCCCAGATCTTGCAGAGCTGTCCACGTAAATTTTAGGATTTAAAGCTTGTTTTAATCTCAGTATTACCATATATGTATGTATTGTTGAATCATTTTGGAACAGATGGTTTCATCTTGTCTGTCACTTGAAGTATTGATTGAGTATTCCAGCTCTCTGCAAATAAATTAGATCTCCCTGCTGTATAAACTCGGGTCAAATTATCCCTTCATTTTTTCCTAGCACAGTTGAAAAGTGGCTCAGCTGAATCCTCTGACTGTGCCAAAACTTGTACAAGCAGTGGAAGTCTTAAGCTATTGTGGACTCTCTTGTTTGTATTGTTACAAAGGGCTGTAGCTGAGTTGATGGACCATCACTTTTTGTGTATTCATTCTTTATTATCCCTATTAAAAAAAGAAACATTAGCAAAACATGGTGTAGACCCCATTCAGAAGTATATCTTCTGCCCTCTGCTCACTTGAAAAACAAAATTAGAGAAATTTGGAATGAGGATGAATGACAATGCAAAGCACCAAAAAGATCAGAGGAAGTCTTAGTTAAAAGAAAGACAGAAGAAAGTCTGATGGCACTTATGGAGCAGTTCCTAGTAGAATAAAAGAGAGGAGGACTTTGAAGCTTATGTTCAAAGGCTTGAATTTGATTTAAATTACATTCTTATGAGTATAATGTCAAGAGATCTTTTCTGTTAAGATTCAGTGTAAGAGTTAGACCAGCTGCTTCTGGCTTCAGTTTTACCAAACCCAGTTCGCTATGGAATTTTCCCCTTTACTTATTCTATGTATGTCGAATGTGAGTGATAGAAAATGCCCGGCATTTCAAATGCTCTGTTGCAGAGCTCTGGAAATGAGAGGAGATGCAGCCTTCCTCATCTCCTTCCTCTATCCTTTCGTGGAATCACAGAACTGTCAGGGTTGGAAGGGACCTCTGGAGATCCTCTAGTCCAACTCCCCTGCTAAAGCAGGATCAACAGGTCTTGAATATCTCCAGAGAAGGAGACTCCACAATCTCCCTGGGCAGCCTGTCCCAGTGCTCTGTCACCCTCACCATAAAGAAGTTTTCCTTCATACTCAGATGGAACTTCCTGTGTTCCAGTTTATGGCCATTGTCCCATGCACTATTGCTGGGCACTACTGAAAAGAGTCTGGCTCCATTCTTCTTACACCCACCCTTTAGATACTTACAAACATTAATAAGGTCTCCCCTCAGCCTTCTCTTCTCCAGGCTAGAGTCCCAGCTCTCTCAGCCTTTTCTCATAAGGGAGATGCTCCAATCTCTCAATCATCTTTGTTGCCCTGTCTTGTGCTCTTTCTAGTAGTTCCCTGTCTCTCTTGAACTGTGGAGTGCAGAACTGGATGCAGTTCTCCGGATGTGGCCTCACCAGGGCCAGAGGAGATGGGGAGAATGACCTCACTAACCCTACTGGCCATACTCTTCCTTATGCACCCCAGAATTCTATTGGCCCTAAATGACAAGATTTGGTCCCAAAGAAGTGTAAGAAATGTCAGAGGAAGACAAAACTGTAAAGAACCTGTCTATTCCATTTTAACAGTGGCAGCAAACCAGTGTTCCCTGTGGTACATATCACAGCAGGTAGCTGCAGCCTGATCTTACCAAGAGAGCCACAAAAGCACCTTAACACTGTGTATAAACCTACTGACTCTAGTTGCATCTGCAGGATTTTATTTGTATTTTGGATTAGGTCTTAATAGTTTAAAATCTTTTTGGCCCTATAAAGATCCAGGTCCATGCTGGTAAAACACTCTTGGCTAAATGTCAGGAGTTGATAGCACAGGAACCTTCCAAACCAAGATGGCTTTGGAGATGCCTGATTGTCTTTTCTTTGTTGGTGACACAAAACATTCTGTGTCTGGTGCCTGCCTCTCAGTATGGTTTTGTGAACATGGAGGGGTCCTATTTCTTCTTTTACTGTCTTTTACTAATAGAAGAGCAAGCATCATTCTGAATCTTACAAATTCGTTTTCACAGAGATATTCAGTTCCATATACTCTGATTCACTTAATTTAAAGAGCATTTATTCAGATAGGCTTGAGGTTTTCCTGAACGGAACAGTCAGGTTTATGTATCTGGACTAACTGAGCTGAAATTGGTCGTCAAAGACACAATCCTGCCTGTCAAGAGATTAAGCCTGTTCCTTTCCTGTTCTGCAAATCTCAGTCCAAGGTCAGAGCCAGCTTTTAGACATCAATTTTGACTACTTCAGCAGGGCTAACAGAAGCTGCATTCGTCTGATATGCCCTCGAGGAGTTTGTGGTAGCTCACTGTGATGGAAAGTTACAGTTGTTTTAAATGCACTTTATGTGCTCCTTCATCAGATGGCCCCCCGGTGGCTTACAGCTGTGCCTGAGACATCCTTGTAAACCTTCCTTCTCTGGGCAAACTCTTTTTTCAGCTTGGAGAAGCAGTCTTCATCACAGCATCTGTCTCCGTGATTCTCTGCATGGGTAACTTTGAGTTCCCTGTCCAAGCAAACCCAGATAATGTGTCCTTTTCTAACCTTGGAAGTTTTAGATCTGCTTTGTTCCAGGTCTGAATCATAGCAAAACTTCTCTGTTGTAGTGTGGATCAAACTTTTGTAGTTAATTAGTTAGTTGTTTGTTTTTGTGTTGTTGTTTTTTTTTTCTAATATAATTTTTTAAAATATTTTTGTCCATTTAAATTAAGCTATGTAACTGTTTTCTTTTTCCGAAATAGCTTTGTATTTTCCTTGGATTTAATTCTATGCATTCAAACAGAAAGTTTAACAATGTCAAACTGAAGAACATGAATTGTGTAACATGCCTTAATGATGAACCAGGGAACTGTTTGTTATTACGTTAACTTCTTACCTGTGTCCTTAATATAAATTACTGGAATGTCAGTGAACTAACTAGCTTGGAATTTGTTTTTCAATATGTATTCTCATAAAGTAGATCCTTTCTTCTATATGCTTAATTTTAGTGAAAGAAAAAACTAAGTGTTGGTATAATTTTATTGCAAAACATCTCTCTAGAGTTGTTAATCCTCCTGAGTGTTAACAGCTTTCCATTGCCATTCTCTTACTGAAATTACTTTCTTAGCTAAACTGTTTAGGGCTGATACTAAAGATAAGCATATGGAAACCATCTTATGAATTCTGCCCTCTAGAAATGATCTTTGTGGCTAATTAAAGTGAACCTTGACTTGTTTTGGGAAGAAACAAACTACTCACATTCTTGGCTGTTTGTTTTAGTGTTCCTGACTACAGCTTTAGATGACTTCTGGCTGCTGTGGTGAATCCAGCTTTCATTTTTATCCAATTCCCATAATTTTTTTTTTTTTTTTATAGGCTCTTTCTCTGTAAGTGTGGAGGGAATAATAAGGATTTTGTAGGTCGAATCTTGACTTCTTTCAATGAGACAGAGTTTAGATACTGAATAAGCTCAAGATCTGAAATTAGATGAGGTTTCCCAGGCACTCAGAATCCAAGAAACCATCTTTGTTTTGTAATTTTGGTACTAGCACAGACTTTACTGTTGTGAGAATATTTTCATTTTTAATATTAACTATATAGGTAACTTTTAAATAGAATTTGGGTTGTAAATTATTAGTATAAAAAACCAATAAATGTAAAATAAACAAAGGAATTGCTAACTGGTATCTCACCTGCCAGTAAAAAGCTCCTCCTCTCTGGGATGAAGCCCATCAGTGTAACTCATATTTGGGTCCAGTTTGATTAAAAATGCAAGGGCAGTTTAATAAAACAGAAAATTAAATAACAAAAAGGATTCTGAAAAATTCTGTGTCCTTGAATGCCATATATTTAACAGCTGTATTTTTCTCTCATAAAATGATGACAAATTAATTGCAACTCTATTCTTCCTGAGTGATCCTTTCTGGAATTCAGCAGTGCAACGTAGAAACAAACCTGACAGATGTGCTCCTTTACATCAGTTTTCTGTCAGAGCAACCGTGTCCTTATTTTGGTCAGCAGTTTAGTTAAGGACTTCTTAAAAGTACTGTTGCTGTTCAACTTGATCCCTCTTTTATCTACACGAATGCAGGTAAGCAATCCTGATGTCTTCTAGACTGCTGATTGTCACTGTGAGATGTGACAAGAGGAGGTCTTTGGTATTGAGCAATTGTATGTATGTGTTCATGTTTGGCTGCTGCCTCCTAGAATTGTTTCTGCTTCTTTCTTCTCTTCCTCACTTGCTTCTTCCTCTTCATATATAACTTTGGCTATGTCATTCCTTGTCAATGTACCTTCATGAGGTTCCTTCATTTTCTCCTTTAGTGTTCACATTACATCTATTTATTTTCTGTGTACCTGCATGATACATGCTTGCATGCCTTTGTTTTCCTCTCATTCTTCCTTCATTGCATCTATAGCTTTCAAACTTTACCAAACAATGCCTATAACTTTCAAAACTTATCTGAACTACTCACATTCATAGAATCATAGAACTATTCAGGTTGAAAAGACCTTTGGGATCAACCTGAATAGTTTCTAGAAGTACAAGGAAGAGCTGGATGTCACAGTTATGCATTATTTAGATGTGGCACAGTGTGATTTTTATGCATTTTAAGACATACAGACATTTTCTGGTGTATTGGTCATCAGACCTCATCAAGAGAAGCAGCAATATTTTCCAAGTTACTGGTATATGGGGGATGTAATTTTTTGTGAGCAGCTGCCAAAGGTGGCTTAGTGTTTTAAAGTATTACAAGCTCTGGCATGGACGCTCGAATATAAATGGGGTAGTTTTCATTCTAATTACTGTTCCTGAAGTTTCAGCTGTTTAGGCAGAAGAAGGGTCATGGGAGCTGTATAAAAGAGAGCCAAATAAACAGATGGGATCTTCTAGTCCAGCTGAAAGAACTACTTTTCCTGTGGAAGGTTCAAAGAGACAATTTCACAGCTAGAAAGAAGTCGACCTCAGTTTCTATGTCTGAGTTCTTAGTGCTTCCCAGTGGGCATCACAGAGAAATTCCTCCAGGAGGGAGAGACTGCAGTTGAGTTAGAAGGATTTCATGAGCCAGACACTTATTTCAGGTTATTTTGTTATCCTTATTGGCTATGAGGCATTCAAACATAAAACAGCAGTGGCTGAACATCTGCTCAGGAGGAATGAACCCAAGAGGACAATAACTGTAGAGGGAGATGAGGTCACACTGGTCTCAAGGATGAGAGCAATTCTTACCATTTTGTTAGTTTGCAGTGTTTTCACAGCCTGAAAAATAACTTATGAGCCAGAAGAAAAGACTTGTCCCTTGCCTGACATACACACCATCATAGTGGAGATGTGCTGTGAAGGAGTGCAGGTAGGGCTATACAACAGAGCAGGAAGTATTGTGCTTACAAATACGAGATGGATGGTGAGCATGAGCTATGGAAGAGATGATGTTGTGACTTTCTTTGCTCTAGTATTGGTCAAAAAGCAAGGAGACAGGCAGACAAACCTGCACTAGCTGGTGGCATCTGGTTGCTTTATCCAGTGGTTTCAGTTGGATTATGTTGCTTATGCAAAATTGACTACCAACAAAAAAGAAATCAATGTAATTGTCAAGAAAATTATTTTCTGGGGAAAAAATGTTTAAACTAAAAAAAATGGTTCTGGATAATAGTGCTAAATGTGGCACAATTAATAGCAAGCACTGCAGATGAGAAATCTACCAGCCAAAAATATAAATAAATGGAAATCTAAATGTAAGACACTTAGTAATTTCTGTTTGTTTTTCCTAGATAGCATCCAAAATAAAAACTGATCAGGAAAGATGGAAAACTAAAGTGAACAATCAAAATCTGCTGCACTTGGGAGTGAGTAGTAAGATCCAGGCGGGGCTGCTCACTCTTGAAGGTACACAAAATGAAGTGGAGGGTGTCTGGATGTCTGTCTCTCTTCTCCTGTGCTAAAGGACATGTTGCTGGAAGATGTGGCTGTTGTTTTTATACCTCCATTCGAAAGACTATGGTGCTCTGCCCAATTAAACCAAATGCTAGCAAGTCTAGTGTCGTCTTAAGTGGCACGTATCTATAAACATTTATTACACAGAATTAATGAACTTGTGAGGAGTGTTCACCGTAACCTTGTTGACAAACATTTTCAAACATTCTCCTTCCAAGCTGTAGTTCTGTGTGCTTGGTCTGCACAAAATGTCTTGGAAGGAAAGCACAGGTAAAAATCCTCCTCAGGTATTTCCAGGATGATAAGAGTTATTCCTTATCCTGCCCTCCCTCTATACGTACCCAGCTGGTTATGTAGTCCTCATGTTTCATTGCATTCTATAGACCCTTCTGGAGTCTAATGCCAAGCAGATACTGTTTCTCTTGAGGTGATAATTTAAAATTCATGGACCAGAAATAAATATTGAGCAGCAAGGAAAATTTGCAGTCAATACTCACCTGAAAGAAAATTTTATTTTACTGTAATATGAAGAAAATTGTGTCACAGAATGTGCATTGGTAAGAGTATTTCAAGTGCATTAAAAAGCTGCAGCTATGGCTGAGCAGGTTAGTTGTCACTCAGGATTCCTGTTCACCTTATGTTTTGGGCTGTATGTTTTCCAGAAAAACTTCAAATACTTTTGCATATTTTGAGCATTCCTTAGCTTTCTCTGGCTGTATGGATTATTCGTGAGTGGGTTCTCCAACTTGAATGGAGAACAAAAAAAATACTGGTGTACAAAATACTGAAACATACGTATAAATCGAAGCCAGCCTTGATTTAATCTACACATGTTGTCTTGGAGGTGGTTCTGACCTATTAAAGTTCACAGGGGACTTCCTTCCTATCACTGCACCCGAAAGATGTCAGAAATCTGTTCTAAAAAATGGGTCTTTACCACATTTTTAAAAAAAAGTTAGTGGAAAGATTTGACTCTTCTTTTGCTATATCAGGGATATTGATCCCATGGGATTATTTCTGTTCCATGCCTCAGAAAAGCCATGAGGGTCAGACACGCATAGTCATGGCTAAAAGTTAAAAATTCCATTACCAGAATTACTTTTAGTACAGTTTAAATTTTTGCAGCAGTGCCAGCGTCTGTCAGAAAGAGACCATCTGTGAGACAGAGAAGGCAAGTCAGTCTTGCACTGCATTGCTGGCAATCATAAAAGAAAGATAAGAGATTCTTATCCTTATTTCTCCAGCCTTGACAGCTGGACAGAAAAGCTGAGTCATATTAACTGGCTATTGGCAGGTAAAATAGATCAGGTCAGGAACGTTCCATGGAATATATCAAGTGCAATTAATTTTCATGGAAACTGTAACTTGATTTTCAACAGCACTTTGATGTAATGGTGAAGCATTTAGACTGCTTTAAGCTACATTTATCCTGTCATTTATATATATAAATCCTTTATTGCCACAGTTTTCTCTCAGGTGTGTAATTGATCCAGTATTTATGAAATTTCTATTGTCTCCAAGTTTTTTACCCATGAAAAAGTTGTAGTTGTGTAGGTTAAGCTATACTGATTGGCTAAGTTATGGGGATTTCAGAGAGTACTTTATGTTTTCAAGAGTGGGATGATCTCTTCTGCTTTGCACATCAATTCTGTAGCCTGGGGGACCTTTGTTTTTGCCATGGGGAGCTCCGTGTCAGTCTCTGACCTGTGTTGTAGTCTCTCTTCTTGCTATGTGTGGCTGCAAACCCTTACATTATGTCTAAGTCATTAAGGACCTGATCCAAAATACAGGTAAGTCAGAGAGAATCTGTTTACTTGTGTGGATTTTGGGTGAGGTCTGGAAGGCCTGTGTCTGCTTCAGTGAAGGGATAGAAAATTATCTCTTAAAGTAGGCAGGACATGGTTCTACTTTTGGATTAATAAAAAAGCAGTAAATCTAAGGTAGAAGAGGACTGATTAATTGATGGTGCACAGAAAGAAATGCTATCACTATTAAATGTGACCACTGAAGATGAGTGCACATAATAATTATAATATCTTCTGTGAATAACATCATCAGGAGAAATGTAAGGAGCCAGAGGGACTGACATAATGTCTACTGGTTAGGTTTTTTGTTCAGCTGCTCTGCCATAAGATGCCCAATCCAGCTTTGGATCTAGGCTTTGGAAGGGTTTGGAGGAGGCGCTCCCAGTTCTGACTTCCTTTCAGAAAATTGCCCAGTGTATCTGAAGTAGTGCACGAGAAACAAACATATAAATAAATAAAGGGGAACCCTCATAAGATTCGTTTATTCAGAATAGTCTTTGGCCACAGGAGGGCAGTACTGTTCTATAATAAAACTGACATGCTTTGTTCACCGAAAATCTGATTTGCAAACAGGCACCTGAGGGGAGAGTGGGATTGATCATGCTTAACAGTCATCAAAGCCATATTGATCAGAAAATGGATTTATGCCCTCAGCTATGTTTGCAGGTCTTGACCATCTAAATCCTTCCAACACCACTGTGAATATCATCCTCCTTTTTAGAAGAGCAAATTGCAGAAGAGAAACAGAGCTGTGATGACATCCAAGGAAAAACTGCTTCTTCATCCTTAGTTTAGATTGATACTACTTTATGCTCTCTTTCCTTCCACACTCTGGACTGGAGGTCAGAACCAAGAGGTGACACGAGCTATACAACAGTGAGTATGGCAGCCACTCATGGTGCTGGTGCAAAGTTTTTTGTCCCTTGTCCTGCAGCTGTTTCAAATTGAAGTAAGGAGAGTTGCAACAGAAAATGGTCAGAGTCTGAGAGTCTGTGACTCTCACTAGTACTGGTAGGAGTATCTGGATGGAAAAGACGGATCGTATTTTTTTTTCTTCCTTAAGGAAGTGTCTTGAGTTTTTCCCAGTGGCTGAGGGCATGTTGTTCTTTAATAAGACCCAGGCTTATGAGCAGAACTCTTAACTTTTTAGGTTATTGATTTGTGCCCTTGCTCCTAGCTCACTGGATAAATCTTTCCTGTAAAGTCCTCTAGGTTTATTAGTTGGAAGATTCTCCAGAGAAGCAAGTGTTACGGGTTTAAAATAACCAAAGCAGATGAGAGAGTTGAGCATGGCTTCTGTGGCTCTTAGATGAATAGAGATACCACTGTTGGGTCTTACGAAAGAAACTTGAAACTTCACTGTGCTGTCTATGAAGATTAAGCTGCTTTCAGACTAGAGGATTTACCCTTCAAAGGGAGAGGAATACTTGGTTTACACAGACTGAGACTTTAGTGTGAGAACAGTGTTTGGCACAGTTAAAAATGTGAGTACATTTGAGTACTTAATACATCACTTAAAGTACTTCAAGTACTTAAAAATTAATATAAAATTTGTGGAGTCTGGGTATCTCCTGAATTTGGAGACAGCTGAACTCCCCAAACTAATAGAAAAGAACAGGAAGCTTTCTAAGGGCCAGCTCTCTCATCTGTGTTATTAGTAAGCCAGAAATGGTCTTAAAGGAAAGGAAACAATAACAAAATTTAGAAAGGCATATTTATGATGGATACATTGCTAACTTCCAAGCAAACCTTTTAGGTCAACTGAAAATGAAAATGATTCAGAGAATGAATGCAACTGAGCTGCTGCCCTTTTAGCTTCTGTTTCTGAATAAAGGCTCAATGAGGTCCCCTTCTGAAAGACAATTCTTCTGAGTGGTGTTTTTTCAGTCAGTAGTTTGCACACAACTTCTGATGGGCCTGCAAATAATAAATGAGACACTTGTCTTTAGCTTCTCTTTAGAAGTTGCTATACTTCCACTGAATGTATCCAAGGGAAGAATGAGCATTCATGTCAGATATGTCTTAAGTGTCAGTTTATTTATGATGTGTGTTTTTAGTTTAAGAATCCAGAACATAATGTTTTGTTTTGCAAGAACAAACACTACATTTTGTTTCAAGACTTTCAGTGACAACCAAATCACTAAATTATATGCTAAGTTTCTGAAATGCCTAATTATTTTCACTTAAAAGTTGCATCTTCTGTCTAGCTTGGATGTAATTAATGTAAAACAGCTGCTACGGGATCTGGATGTGTCTGGTTTGTTGCTCAGAAGAGAGTACCTGAAAAGAACAACAAAGAATAACTTGTCTTCTTGCTCCTGGACCCTGATGCCTTCAACAGTCTAGCTGAACAATCCACAGATAGTTTTGGTCTAAGCTTGGAAAAAACACACCTAACTATCTACACCAAGGTTTTGAAGGTCTGTGTTTGGAAGGTGGGTGGGACAGAAGAGTTAGCATTCACAAAGGCTAACTTCAGCCAAAAGAGTTAATTGCAGTCCCTCTGTCAACAATGAATATTGAATGGTACTTCCAAGCACTCAGGTTAGAATATTTGAAATTAGTCTTACCTGGGGCCCTGGAGGACCCTCTGTAAATATCCTGTAGGGTCCACATTGTACACTTATTTTCTGAGAGGTTTAATTTTGTTCCCTCTTTCTTTAGTAGCCATTTGGCTACATATGGGGCATTGTCTGAAGGAACAAAAAGAATGGATTTTCTTCCATTGAAGAATCTGTCAATATAAGAAAAAAAAATAAGTTAAATCTGAGTTAATGGTAGTTTTCTTGTTGCTGCCAGATTAATTCCTAGCTGGAGAGTGGTAGGTGATTGCTTACTCTTGTAGGTGGGAGAATAATTGAATTGATATAGGTCAAGGACATTTAAAGCCTCTAATATTCAATTACATAAAATAAATCACCTCTGACCTCACTCTGAAGAGATGCTGTGTACTCTTTGTTAAGGCTATTGTTCTCAGCAGTTTTATCTTTTTTTCAGAGTTCTGTTGTCATGTTTGGTTTTGTTTTATGCTTTCATCTCGTTTGGTGATGAAGAAGCACACAGTGTGTGGGACTGTTCCTGAGCTCTAGAAACATGATAGCACTTTGCTGCTTTTCACTTACACAAGCCACAGTGACATTCAGTATGAAGAAAAGTATTATTTCTAAACGCTGGGGGCACATTTATTACAGGTATATATTGTTACAAAGAAGAGTGTACTTTAGTCAGTCATCTGTTCAGCACATCAACTTAAGAGACCAAAGAGGTTTTCCATAACATGGCCAGCACATACGGGAGTGTCATGATTTTTCTTTTTATCTCAGCCTTCCCAGAACTGCTTATATTTCACAGTGAAAACTTCTCATGTCTTCTATTCAGTCTTTAATGGGGTCCTTGTTAAATCTCATGTAGTAGCTAAAAGTTCCTGAGCAGAAATGTCTTTGGCTAAGTAATATATTGCTCCGAATCCAGTTCTCCTTTTGGCTCAGGCACAGAACTGTACTGGCTTACAACTGCTGTCACCATGGGTACACAGAAAGAACCCCTGTAATCTGATGAGGAGGAAAATTTTGCTGATAGTAAAATCCTCTTGTTTTCATGGCCTTTCAGGGGTAACACGAGAGTCTCAGATTCTTCAGTTAGAGTTGGAATTAAGGAGAAATAAATATAATTGACCATTTGAATTGGCATTGTAGAAATTATGATGCATGTTTGGTTGTCTGTTCTGTCCCTGACCTGCTCTGTACTTTTAGCAAGACCTTTAGTCACTTTTTCTCTTGCCTGCAGTTGTCAGTTTAAAGGGTGAGCCTTTTGGGATTGGAGCCCTGTCACGTTCTGCATTTCGGTCAGGCCCACTCTTTTCTTGTGCCTTCTAGGTCCTTCAAAAACTAGATGCTAACAGGAAGCTCCAAGGCTGTAAGAGATACACAACTCTGTACTCTTTTGTACTCTTTTCAGGTGCTGTTATCATCACAACGTTTAGCTAATGGATCCAATGCCATGTCAAAGGCTTGGTCATATGCTGCAATAAGGGGTGCTTATTTCTGTTTGTTTGTTAGTTATTCCAGGGAAGAGAAAAAAAAAAGCAAAACAAAAGCAAAAGCTGCTTAAGTTTTTTAAACCTATTATGCAGTATTCCAAAAGGTCAAGTAGCTGTTGTTTTTAAATACAATGTAATTGAAAATGGGACAGTAGCCTGGATCTTCTTCAGGCGTAGTTCTTTTTAAATACAATGTAATTGAAAATGGGACAGTAGCCTGGATCTTCTTCAGGCGTAATGAAGCAGGCTATTGATAAGCACCATGTGTTGCTGATTAAAATCAGAAGGCTAGGAATGTCCAGCCAGTTAGGCAATTTGTGAGACATTGGCCAATTAGTTTGGGACCATGGAGAAACAGATATGCAGAAAGATACTTCGTGTTTCCCTGTAAGCAAACAAAAAAAAAAAACAAAAAACTACAAGGTGCTGGATTGGCTACTAAAGCAAATAAATTGGCTGGACTCTCTTGTTGCACTTTATTTGTCCTCTAGAAAGATTTTTCTGTAGTAGAAATTTACAGTGTAGTTAAATATAATAGTAGGGAAACAGTATTTTTTCCATGAAGAGAAGTAACTATTCAGCCTACATCAGGATTTTGTGAAGAACAGTTTCTGAACATGCACTAAAAATGAAGAACCAAAGACATTTGTGAAGTTCCTAGTATGAGATTATCAGTAAAATTCACTTACTTATAGCTGTGCTATGATAAAGACAAGAAATTCCTGTTCTTGCTCTATGTTGTTTGCTTTCTGGCTGTGTTAGGTATGGTGTATCTGCAGACAAAGAGTGGAAGTTACTCATTTTAGCTTACTGAAAAGAAAAAAAAAGGGACCAAGTTAGGTCTTCAGCAGAGCATAATGCAAATGTGTATGTCACCAATTAAACCTGCTGCAGGATCTCTGAGAGCATGGAGACAAGCAGAAATGTTTAGCAGTGTGAGGGTTATGGATGTGGGGAAAACACAAATTCCTTCCAGCACAAACAGTTTAGGAGGGGCTCTACAACATCTCCAATGATAATTTTTTGATTTATTGACACCTGAATTATTGCTTTGAGTTATTAATGCAAAGACAAGAAACCAAGAGCATAGTTTAACATCTGGAAAAATCCTCTAATTTTTTTATAATGAATGTATCAGTTTCTGAACAAAGCAGATTTTACAAATCCAACTAGGAGCAGGTGTCATTGCTTAATTATCGAATTAAAATAATAACTTATTTAAAAGTAGAGATGTGGTTTTAATCATAAATGGACTTTTGGATCAGGAAACCTTTGCTGTGGAAGATGTTAACAGCCACAGATGCATAACTCCATGTATTTAAAGTTCCAATTTTGTCTTTTTGTTTTATCAGAAATTACAGCTTGTCCAGACCCTTATGAAGTGCAGATACATCTAGGAAAGTAGTATTATTTTGCAAGAATATGCCTGATCATGTATCTGCCCAAAGTACAGAAAAATCTTTCACTAGGTTTGAAACATCAGAATGATCTTTTTTTTTAGTAGAGAATGTTTGATTTGCTCTAGTCTAGGAGACTCACATGGAATGTTCATCAGATTTGCCAGGTTTTTTACAGCAGCAGTTGTTTCTAAACCAAAGAAAATACTGTTTGACACTGGCAGGTATGATTCAGTCTCCCCCATGAAAAAGAAGCACCATATTGCAGAGGCTTTAACTGAAATTTAAACCTTCATGTAGTTTTCTTAGCTGGAGTTACAAAATACACCTCACAGCTCCTGAGTGTTTGAAAAACAGGTTGATTTAATCATAGACTCAGGGGCTTTGTTCACATGAGCGGGGAATTAAAGTTCAGCTACTTTGTTGTGGGCTAAATGTTAATCCCAAGGTGGCTGGTACTGACGTGCCTAAGAGATAGTGATTACTGAAGGTGATGAAGGTTTTTTGGCAGCCTGCTGTCTATTCCTTGCATTTGTGTTGAACAAGGAAGCAACTGGAACAAAAAAATATCAACCGTGAATCCTTCAGGGAGTGTATTAAATCAGAATTAAGGAGTTTACTTCTTTTGCCAGCCAAAAGTTTTTGGTGGAAACTGTAACAAATGCAGCTACACTGTGGAATCTGACAATACCCCTCAGATATTTATATTACTAGTTGGGGCAGCAAATACAGGAATGTTTACTTGGGTCTCATTCCTGTCCCAGCAAAGTCAGTTGGAGTCACTGGCCATCTGAGAAGAGGATTGTGTGGCTTTACTGCAGCTAGCTGCTCGGTGCTGGGAAGTTTACTTTAAGCTGTAGTAGATGAGAAAAGGCAGCTTGTGAGGAAAGCAAAAGCCCTTGCCTTGCAGAGCTGTCCTGACCTGAGAACAGGGCAGAACTCTTACTTCTTCCCCCTGTTGCATTTCCACAGTATTTAAAATAATGAAGTAGTGCTTACTAGACTGTGACAAATAAGTGTGAGAATGATTTTGTAGCCTAGTAGTTGTGGTGTTTCCCCAGAGAGGTCAGTGCTAGACTTCAGTTGCTGAGTACCTAGGAAATACTGGGAACATGCTGAGTAAGGGTCTTCTTTTTCCAACATAATTCTAAATTATTCCTTCAAAAGAGTAAATTTAGTAAGAAGGTCAGAAGAAGCCCTTATTTTCTAGAGAAATTGTAAGTAAGCTGAGTGTTAAAAGTATCTTCATACAGGAGTGGGGAAGGAAGACAGATTATGTATATTTTAGGTGAACACTCTGGGAGTCAGACCAGGGAGTTCACAGAGATTGCATCCTTCTCTCCCTCAGTTTTGTTATTTGGCCGGTTTTATTTGAGAGTGTCAGCCACTTTGCAAGTGAGACAGGAAGGGGCCTGTGCTACATTGTGAGTCAATCAGGGCCGAGAGCTGGGATAGGTATTTGTCTTTATGTGTCCCTCAAGACATAGGCAGTCCCAGCCATTTTAAGCACCCTCCAGATTAGATAAAAGCTGAGCAGGAGTTTTAAGGGGGGGCAAATTTTGGAAGAAGGCATCTCAGCCTTTTTACAGATGCAGTCCCAAGGCAAATGTAGGGAATCTGTCATAAATGTATGAATTGCTCCACAGGTTCCTAAGTTTGGCCTTGCACCAGCCATAACCATGGCACCACATTCCTTTCATAACATTTAAATACAAATCACAGTATTTTGTTTCACTTAGCTGTAGTAGTGCTAGTGATGGGACCTTCACCACTCTTTTAAAGTGTCCACTGTGTGTTAATCTTATTTTTGAATGTGTCATTTTTATAAACCTGCATATTCTCTTAGTTGATGTCCCTGAGTTATGCCTATTTATACACTCTGAATTGGCCATTCTAAATAGATGCTTCTTCAGACCCCTGGAAGCACTCATCTCTATCTTAGTCTTTGCAGCAGGGCAGGAAACACTCACTGATTCATAAGTGGCTAACCAGGCTTTTCCAGACCACCACCATCACCAAGACATTACTTAGTTTTCTCGCCCCAAAGGGGGATGTGTCATAACTGTATTCTCCTTACATGGGCATTTTTTCAAGACCTAGAAGGTATAAGGAAGTAAAGATAATGCTTGTTCCAGGACAGCAAAATGTTGAATTATAGGTTATAAACACATTTTTAGAATATATTAAACAACTTAAACTCTCAGGAACTGTTCCTGTATCTAAACTGTTAAAAGTATGTCTTACATGATAAGCTACAAGAACCCTTCACTGTGTAACTTGGCAGTTGTATCCCACCTCTGGCTAGGCACCTGACAAAATATACTCTTGATGTTTTCCTGCTGTTGATGTTTTCTAAATGCAGTTGTGGAATTTGAGGATGAGTTAGGAAGACTCCACTACTCCTATGCTGCCTGATACTCCCAGACTCTGATTTGGGTAGTCACTTGTACTGTAATTTTGAAGGCTGTTTGGATGCTGAGAAAGTATTCAGATGTTATTGTGAAATTCTTGGGCCTTAGCTCTCAACCCCAGATCATCTTTATTCTTTAAGACACCTGCCATTTATCAAGTGTTTTATGCTTTACCTGGATTGTTGTCATAATCTGAAAAAGTATGTCTATGATTATTTATTGAAGTGAAAGTGTTTTCATAGGAGAAAATGCACCTTTCTCTTCTAGAAATTCTAAGTTCAATCTACCAGATAATCATATGTTTAGGGTTATGATAACAGATGCCTAGTGTCTATGAGTCACCCATATTTTATTTTTTTATGTCATATCCAAAGTTCTAATTCTCTTTTGATATTTGTAGTCCATGGTCTTGCCTCCAGAGGAAAAAGGTGAAGGAACAGCATTTGAATATAAAAATCCCGTGTGGAGAATGTGACAATTTACCTTTCCTGTCTTGGAATCAGAATTTAATTACAATCAACGAACCCTTCAACATAAATTGCAATTGCAGATTTTACAGCCATATCTGATGGTTCATGTCCTGCAAGTAGCTTCATAGAACAATTGGCATCATTTTATACTCAGTTTGGTAACATTGCTTCTCTAAGAAAGGGTTTCAACTGAGATGATGGGCAATGCTTTTGAAATCTCCAGGGCTTTACTAGTTCTTTGCAGCAATCATCTTTCATAAAAACCCAACATATTTCAATACCCTTACTTACAAGTGAATGCTGCCAGAGAAAACACACCAGTATGAATACTTAGATTGTTATTGGAAATGCTGGAGCAAGAAGTTTAACCTAAACTCACCAAACAATTCTGATTTTGAGAAATTATTATTTTTTATTTCCTTGCAAACTATGTGTTCACTTCACTTAAATCAGAACAGGCTACTTACTGGTAAGTGGCATCATGTCAGACTCATTAGCACACAAAAGTGATTGTTCTCTGTGTCCCACAGAATTTTGAGGTTACTTTTTGAAGATTTGAAGGGTGTCAGTGACAGCATTTCTGAGAGAAGAGTGGTTTCTAAATCAAACACAGCAAATCCAACCAAAAACTCCCTTCTGTGTAGGTAAGTGACCTGCCCAACTTTGTGGGAAGGACCAGAAGACACATTGATATCGTGAAACTGCAAAGGGAGGCTTCCTTCAAGAATGAAGAAATACATTAAAGACAGCTTTTAAAACACTATATTGACTTTTAAAAGAGGATTCAAACTGTGTTGAAAATGAGATATCTGAATGTATTGCTTTTCCACTGATGCTTCAAAAATACAGTTTTCAGCCTCTTGACTGGAACAAACCTGCAATCATTTTGCTTCTTGTCAGGTCTATGTCTCTGTCAGATGTTCTTTAAAAAGGCTATTTGACAGATGTGTGAAACAACACACAAAAAATCTTGAAGGATTCAGGATAGTGTCAGGGAGCTGTGTAAGCTACTGATTAAATGGGCAACTGCAAACATTTTGTGGCACATTGTGCTGTTTTCTGTTACATCAATTCTGCCTTTCTATGTCTAAAACTAGACCCTTGAGGAGAGATCCCAGTTACTATCCTCTTCTCTTACAAGAGAAGTTTCAGCAGAAAGGCTGAACTCACTTGCATAGTGAGTTTCAGAGCACAAATATGAGGCAAAAATAGGTTACTGACACTCTGTATGCATTAAGAGATATTAACTTTACAGAAGTATTAAGTGAGTCCATTAATCTGTTATGAGCAATTGCCCTCCTGGCAAGTCATCCATTATACCATTTATTGTATTCTGTCCCAGCCAAATTATTACAATTTCTGAAGAACATGCCAAAAATAATCTCAGGCAGAAGTTTAAAACTCACAGAAATGTGGCCTAGTAAATTAATAAAAGCTTTGGAAACCCACCTATGCAAGTCTAAGTACATCACAATTTCAGAAAGGCAAGAATCATTACAATCTTTTTTATTACTATTTAATCAGCTAATAAATGAGGACTCTGGTATATTTGAACTCTTCATAAGGCTTTAGGCTGCACCCTCTTGTAGATAACAGGCTTTATTGAAGATCAATGTAAAAACAAATGTACTCATGATTTATGCCAAAGAATTTGACCTCTGGGAATGTTCAGAAATAGATCTCTCACAGTGATAGCACATTAGATCACAATAATAACAACAGTTATTCTGCATCAAGTGAAAGACCTTTTTATGGTCGAAGTGTTAAATGTAATTTGCAGGAATATACCTTAGTGCTTGAAATATATACGTTGTTTTATAGTTGCTTTTAACCAATTAAAAAAATAGAGAGTGCTTATGTATGTCCCTTAATAACTATGCAAATATGATAGTTTATATAATTAATTTATTATTTTCTTCTAACTGGGTATCAGAAAGATCAAAATTCTATTTGGAGTTTTAAATAAATATACTCTTCGTCATTAAGTAGAATGGAAAAATCAAAGGTGTAAGGTTCAAAGCAAGACAGACAGGTCTCATGAGATAATGCTGTCTAGTAATGCAATTTTTGTCAGTTCTGCCAGGCTGAGTTAACAAATTAGAAAATCTCTGTGCAATATAAAATTCTTCACCCCTGTTAATAGCGTTAATGTAATTCTGTTTAGTCTTTCTCCCAGGCTTTGAGCCTCTCTCTTTGGTGTGCTGTTTTTGTCATCTTGAGATTCAACCAATAAGTTCCCAGAGAGCATTGATGCACTGTTAATGTACTTATTTATCAAATATTTGTTATTTCCTTATCTAAAAAGATTGGCTTAGAACCGCACATTTCTTCTCTGAGACAGGTGTATAGATTTTGGATTTTAGTGGATTACACAATGCTTTTTGAGGAAGTATTAATATAATTTAGAGGATTTAAAAAGTTTACAATCTTTTGGCACATGTTCCTCTACTAAGGGCAAGTACATATTTTTACTGTCCCTTAGTTCTTCTGCCTATGTAGCAAGCAAAGAAAAGAGCACATCTATGTAGGTACCAAAACCAGTTCTTATCGTGTGACCTCTTCACCTTTGGCAATGTGTGCTGGGTTCTGGCACTAAAGGCAACAAAGTGAAGGATTTTTTCTATAATGTGTCTCTCATCTCTCAAGAAGCAATGTGCTATAGCTCCACAGCAGCGACTTAATCCATTCCCATTTTATTTTGCCCTGCAGAACAGCAAGAGTACAAATGGATTCCTGTTCTGAAAATCACAGAGGCTGCTGTGTAGTGCCTTGTACTTGGTCTATCACTTCTGCTCCACCACCATTGACTGTAGCCAGGACTCTTCTGTCAAACAAGTTAATAATGCTGCCAGACTGGAGACCTGGAAGTCTAAATGTAATTCCATTCAGACTAGATTTGAGGACCATTGCTGTATTTCGAGTGACTACGTGCTTGTTTTTACAAAAGCAAATGAGGACAACTAGTCAATAGAGCAATTTCTGAAGTTCTAAAGGGTATACTCTGCTTCAGGCATGAGCAGAATAAGGGAAGTTTGTTAGTGTGCCTTATGCAGAAATCTAGAAGTTGATTTCACAGAGGTTCTTTTTGGTCTTTCAGAGGAGGAGCACCTTTTTGTTATCATTAAAAACATTTCTACATCAGTAATAAAGTTATTGTTTATCATATTAATTGCTTTGGCTTAGTGTCTAATAACCTCTGCCATTTTCAGCCTTAAAACTGATTTTCCATTTGTAACAATGAGTAATGGCACCATCCAGGATTCCTTTTTTTTTGGCTCTCTCCTGCAAAACATCCTTATGTGCTGGTGATTCCATTAACCATAATTGGAATGTTTTCAATCATTTTGATAAAGAGAACATTAATTTTTAGGTAA
Source organism: Apus apus (assembly GCF_020740795.1). Lineage (NCBI taxonomy): Eukaryota > Metazoa > Chordata > Aves > Apodiformes > Apodidae > Apus > Apus apus. The sequence continues at coordinate 105,174,970 of NC_067285.1, read as the reverse complement.
TGCCAAATTTTTAAAATCAGACTGTAGTATGGAATTAAGTGAAATGCTTGGCAGAGATCTGAACATTTGATGACAACACAATTACTTTTATCAGAAAGACTGAAATCTTGTCAGGTACACTGCCTTCTGCCCATTGCACTGCTTCTTGCTTTAGTGAAGAGACAAAAAATATCAAGATAGCATTTCACTTTAATGCTTAAAGTCAACTGAAGGATTAACCTGTCCTTCCAAAAAGGTAGGCTTTTATTTGCCTGTCTATATCCATGGCATGTGCATTTTCTGGAGCTTAGACCTTTTTTATGCCTTTTAAGTAACTGATGGATGAACTGGAAGTTAAGTGTCATTTCACATACATTAATTCTATCACAGCTACAGGACTATCCAGCTCGCTAGCTGAGGCAGAGGAGTGTTGCAGACTCTCATTAATACCTGTCAGAAGTTTAAATTTACCAAAAAAAAGCTCTGATTCAGAAACAGTCTTCTGGATTCTCAGAGTGGTAGGGAATGCACTCGTCCAAAATCTTTCCAAAGATGATAGAAATGAGTCTGTTTCAGAGCTAATAAGTTTTCTGACTCTGTAAGCAATTTCTGCTTTGATGAAGGGAAACAAGCATAATACGAAAGATCTGTGTTCAGAGAATATTCTAGACCAGCATTTTGGCTTTTTCAAGTTGTCAGAATTTGATTGACTTCAGCAGTGTTGTTTCAGTTTGCACTGTCTGGATATTTGGCTCTGCTTCTGATTGCACTTCTCCACCTTCATCAAAACATCTCATCTGAAAGATCTTCCCCCACCCCTGAAACTGCAGATGTTCAAATGTAGTTATTACAAACATTCAGGTCTTTGCTTCATTGCTCTGAATCCTAATCTGTGAGAGGAACTCACTGCATCTTCTGGTATCCTATGCATGGTGCAGATACTCTGCTGCATTTTGTTTATGATAATGGTTAAATGTACAGGTAATTCTTTATTGTTATCATATAAACACGAAACTATCCAGGTTGAGTGTCTGCATTTATCTGGGATATTCAGAACAAAAGTAATTGTATTTTCCTGCTTTTGTACTGACAAGTGCTTGGGAGATACAGAGATTTTCAGCCTGTGTTTAGTTGGCATTCAGCACAATCAACATGTTTTCCATTTATCATTATTTATGTAATACACCCACAAAAGCAGATACATCCTTGCTGTCTGCTTCCCCACACCACAGAAACTGCTGAAAGAAGTCTACCTTCTATTCTTTCTGCTCTGGATTTCAAGCAGGATGAAAAAAGTAAAAAACCCCACACCTTTACAAAACAAAGAGAGATACAAGACTCATCACAATCCCCTTCTGTCTCAGAAGATAACCATGGAAAACACCCTTTCTTCCGTAACCCCAAACACCACATGAACCAAAAGTTGAAATGTTTCTGCTTTCTCATCTCACAGGTAAAATGAGTTGCCTATTTGAATGTTATTAGAGAAGAAATTTAGAAATTAGAGTAGAGCCAGGGTTAGGTAGCCCTTGAAGCAGAACAAATCCAGAGTGTCAAAGACTGTGAATAACTATAGGTTGTTTATATGGTAGCAAAAGCTGAAGGTCAGCCTCTCTGTCAAAGCTTTTTTTAAGAACATACACTAATTTCAAGTCCAGTTTTTGAGGCAATTTTTCCAATTTTTAACTATCTATTTGCATCAATTGAAGTTCATTGTTCATTGCTTCCTGTCCTGTCATCAGTGAACAAGGATAATGGTTTGCTGTGTTCATTTTTGTTGTAATCTTTAGCAATGCAGAAGACCATTAAGTTTCCTTACTCTTGTCTTTGTGCACAACCAGCCCAATCCATTTAGGTTTTCGTTTTTTACATCTTATATATAACAGTACTCTTTAGACAATATGCCATTTTCACTATGGCATGTTAGCCTATATGGCGGCAGTAGGCAAACAGAGTCAAGTGCATGAAATGACTTGGAGAAATCTTGCCAGTTGTCTTTTGAAGTTCACAGCACATTAAAACCCATAGCCAAACCAAACTGTCCTTTCTGCATTCCCAGCAGGTTACTACTGGGGATTCTTATTCTTGTCACCTGGAAAATGACATGAATAATATGGTCACAAAGTCTGCAGAGTTAGGAAGTTATTAATGTCAGTACAAGTGACATCTGACTGTGAGGAACAGCGGAAAGAACAGTTCTGAATGACCAGCCAACAGAAGGTCAGATAGCATTCAATGTAGATAAACTGATGAATGTAGGAAAAAGTTATGTGAACTTCACTTAACGGGCTCCAAATTAGCATTACCACTTGGTGAGAAGATCAGGGTTTGGCACGATCAAGTTTAGGGAAGGCAAGCAAGGATCAAAGGCATGAAATAGCTTCTGGACAAGGAACAGTTGCATAAACTGGGAGTCTCCTAACTAGAAAAGCAACAGTTGGGGTGTGAGCCACAAAATCACAGCTGGCCTGGAGAAATAGATGGGGACATTTCTCTGTCTTTTTCTATAAAAGGGGTCTTGAATAGCAATAATGGGAAACCATGTTCTAATCAGACAGGAGGAAGCAGTTCATCTCATGGTTGGTTGTAGACGCATGAACACCCTTGTACAAGATGTTGTGGCTGCTGGATTCAGGAGTTTGGAGGTTGTAGTGAAGTGGGGGTTGGTCTCTTCTCCCTAGTAACAAGCAGCAGAACAAGAGGAAATGGGCTCAAGTTGCTCTAGGGAGGTTTAGATTAGATATTAGAAGAAACTTCTTCACCTTAAAGGTAATTAAACACTTGAACAGGCTGCCCAGGGAGTTAGTTGAGTCACCATCCCTGCAGGTATTTAAAAGATGTGTAGATGTGGTGCTTAGGAACATGATTTAAGCACTGGACTAAGTAGAATTAGCTTAATGGTTGGTAGAGGTAGGTTATGGTTGGACTCAATAATCTTAAAGGTCTTTTCCAACCAGAATGATTTTGTGAGTCTGTGAATTTATCATGGGCTCAGAGGGAGATTGGACAATTTCATGGAAGAGAGCTTTACTGAGTGTAACTAAATACATAAAAAAGCACATCTAGCCCAGAAACACCATGAAAAGAGATAGTTAAAAGGGAAGTCAGGGTAAAGTGTCCTTGTATTGAATTTGAGTGCTAGTGGTTTGTGGAGACAAATTGTTAGGCCACATGGATGTTTGATGTCACCCAATACTACCTTTCTTCCTAAAGTCAGACCAAAGCACTGCATTTATGCCAGGTGTGGGCAATATTTCTTCTTCAGAAGAGACAAATATGAAATTCTAGGCTTGTTGAAGACAATGGCAACTTTTTCATTGACGTCAATAGAAGAGCACTTCATTCCAGGAGCTTCAACCATAATAAATTGTCATGAAAGCAAATACTGGAACAGAAAATCTTGCCAGGATGTTGAAATTTCTGAAAAGATAAAGCAAACTTCCAGGTAAAGCACAATGATAGTGAGATTATCCCAAATGCACAAAACAAACAGAGAATAATGACTGTCACAGAGAGAGACTTAACAGAGTAATATTTTGATTTATCATATTTAAAGCTTGAGGTTTTACACTTTCTGCCAAGAACCCAGAAACATTATTCTGGAAATAAGTGTTTTTGGAAGATAAAATTGCTGTGACCTTACCATGCTGATACTGTCTCATTCATGTTTTGAATTAGACCAGCTAAAAGAGACTCGTAAGACACTAGTCAAAAGTGAATGGTTTAGGGCAGAGAATGGTGATTGTTTCTGGAAATGCTTTCCATAGAGTTGACATTGCTGCCATGGTTTTATTGTAGGAGATAGGTAGGACTTTACATATGGGGAAACTGAATTAGAGGTTTAACTTTATTTTGCCCTAAAAGCTTTCTCTGTTCCTGAGGTGTGACAGCCTCATATGTTTCTTCTGATTCTGACATTGATCTCTTCAGTTGCAGCTACAATCCCCTGCAGAGCAGTAACCAAGTTTCCATCTAAGGAAGATACAAAACGTGGCACCAAAACTGCCTCTCCCATTCTGCAGGTTGTATGCTGCTGGGGGCCAAATGTCCCAAGAAGTGGCACAAATGATGCTAAATACAAGAAAGTGCTGGCTCACTTAACAACGATTTAGATGCTTTGGAAAAATCTTAAGGTTTATGGAACCATAATGGGGTTGCATCAGTTCTCAGATAGGGCATGGACACCAAAATAAAATATGTGTTTGAAAGTCCAGAGTGGGACTTCAGTTTTACAGTTAATCCTCTACCCAGAGCCATAAGACCATTTATACAGTTAAGCATGTAAAGTGAAAACACGTACAGAGGAACATGAAGTAAGCTGCTGCTGTTACTTATTGTTTGTTCTATAGCATGCTTGGTAATCCAGTCAAGGAGCAGAACCTGGTGTGGGGGAAGCATTGTATACACAAGAATCAGGAAACTTGACTATTTGGAAAACAGCGAGTGTATTCCAATAATATTTTCCAGGAAAATAAATTGTTCTCTATTTGTGTCTGGAAATGTAATTGCCCTTTTAAAATAAGAGGGAAGCATCAGTTAAACAGAAGTTTGTTGATTTCTACCTGAACAGTTTTGAGGGAAATGGAAATACTGCTAAAAAGAAAAGCCATCTTAAAATGGCTTAGCAATATTTTTGTTCTGAGAGTTGTACTTTCCCATATAGACAGCCATCTGCTTTCCTTTAAATTTGGTACAGCTTTCAGTTCCTCACAGAGATTCTCATTCCAGATTTTAATTTTTGACAAAGTGACGAAATGTAATGTTGGATTGTCCCTTCAGAGGGACGGGTCTTCAGGTCAAAGTGCACAAAATCTAATATTTTTATGAGATCTGACAAACTTAAAAACACCCTTTATGCTGACTTCAGTGGGAGGTGAACCTGGATCTTATGTGGTGAACTGACATACACACAGAGGTGTGCTTTGTGTGTTCTGTGACTGCTAAGCAACCAAGATGATGCTCCTTGCCTTTCATGGGTTTTATGTGCAGGGGTGACAAAGACTGCCATTCCTTGGGCATTGTTTCCAATACTGCAGATTCTTCTGTACATCGATCAGTGTGTTTGACATCTCCAATAGGATTTTATGACACATTTGTCACAAGCAAAGGCTTTGTTGAGCATTTTATGGGGAGAGCAAGGGCCTGTCAGCCTTGGCTGGGAAATAGTTTAGAGCTGGCTTTAGTGGGAATGGGATGGAAAAGAGCTATGCAGCTGTGACCACATCAGTGGACTGGGAATGTGTGTACTAAGCTGGCATGGGAATGATGATGAAAGGAGCAGCCTGTTTCCTTAGTGAACTTCTGTTTAGAGATCTTCAGTATTTACCTTTCAGTCAGTTTATTTTACCGCTTCTCCTTTTCCACTCAAAGTAAACTGGTTCACAACAGCTGACTGTGAAAGGATTCAGTTTATCTAGAAAAGGCAAAAGCCTCGAGTGTGAGAAGCAGTCTGACTGTAGGTATCTTTTCAATCTAGCAGAGAAAGATGTAACAAGATCCAAGATTTGCAGGCTGAAACTAGGTGTTTTCAGGAAAGAAATACAGCATGGGTTTTGTTTTTTTTTTAAAATCTTTATTTATTTTAGCCAAGAAAAAATTATGTTAGTAAAAGTATTTATTTTAGCCTCAAAATTGCTCACTCTGATACTGTGTACATAGTTACACCGAGTAAGTCGCTCTAGTTTTCTGCTTGGATTTAATTGTAGATTGTTTTCTGTACTATGTTTAAAATACATTACGTAAAAATTTCAAGTCTCTCACAATGTCCTGCATTCTAAACTCCTTGTATGTAGTCTTGGCAGCACATTCTCCCACCTCAGCTATTTGGTTTTTGATATTAATTTAAAAACGTACACAGAGCTGCCAAGTAGAAGTACTGGTAAGCATGCTCTGGGGAATGGACAAGTAAGACAGAGGCAACAGAAGACAATTCTTTGAGTAAATACATACTTCAGAGAGTGAAATGGCTTTAATTAGACAACTGTAATCAGGGAACACTAGCAGAGACAGGGCGTTTACGTAGGTAAAGATGAAAAGGCAGTGAGGGGTAATGCCACACAGCATTGGTGGCTGTGCTCTACATGATTCCCTTGGGATTATGTAGCTCATGTGGAGTAGCACCGTGAGGAAGAACTAAGCCAGAGGCTCACCCTACAGCCTTGGCTACCAAAGTAATGGAAGTGGTTCAATTAGTTCTGATAATGCTTCTAGTCACCTTTTCCAGCAGCAAAGCACATCACTGCCCCTCCATCAGCCACAGGACTATTGTGCTTTCTGCATGCCATGACTTCTGCCAGATTCTTGCTCACATTTGCTACTCTGATAGAAATCTTGAGCCTTGGTACTGTGCTGGCTGGCTGCTAATTAGAATGATCCATCTTCATTTCATCTTTCTTGTTTTCCTTATGCAAAATTTAACTTCTGTTGGAGTCTGTAATGGAACATCCCACAGTAGGAGGTTATAGAGGTGTTTGGGAGGAGGTAATTCCTCCAGGCTGTTTGCCTGCTGTACATCGATATCTCCCTGCTGGCCATACTTCAGTATATCATGTTGTATCTAGATATCTAAGTCTATAATCGTATAACTGTATCATTCATGTATATCAACTAGGTATATCATTGTGGTATAGCACCCAGGGGTAGCACACAGCAGATATATTTTAGCCTTTAATCTCAAGGCTCTGACATGAGCTTCTTTCAGAGCAATGATGCTGGTAGTGATTGACTAATGATCTGGCAATTCTTAATTTCTCCTTTTTAAAGTCTTTTGCAATAAATGTTTTCTACCAGACATTCACCAATGATATATATATTTTTAATCTTATTAAAATGCACATTCAAGTGTCCTGTTATCTAATAAGTCTGCTAATCTAGGAAAATTACATTTGAATCCAATATATTTTCTGTTTCATAGCTGTGAAGAGGGGCACTCTGCTGTAGCATAGCAGTGTCTCGCAGCCTGCCACCCCTAGAAAGAAAATTATGAGACTCACAAGGTTCCCACTTCTCTATAGTAATTTATCCAAACTGATATGGAGGCTTTTTTTGTAGGGTTAAAATGATATGAGCCTCATTTAATTCACTTGTCATAAAAGGCACAAAACTCTGTTTTATGCAGAACTGTGTCTGTGCCAATGGTGTGCTGCATATCTCTGCCACTGTTCTGTTCTACCTTCATTCCTATGTTCATATAACTGTTCTGTATAAGAATAGAAAACTCCAGGTGGGATCTCTAATGTGTAATAAGGTAGAAACAAGCAATTGAAGACATACAGAGGGTAATAAAGTGATGGCTGCTGAATTTAGGGCCATATTGTACTCACCTTGAGGCAGCTAGCAGGAAATAATAGCTATGACACCTATATTTTATCCAGTGCTTTTTGAGTGCAAAGCACTTTAGTGAGGTAGTTAGCAAAGCTATAACAGGAACTGCAGTCACTCTTAGCCTCAGGAACTTGTCCACCCAGGAACCTACTAATGGAGCAGTTCTGTGCTTTGAGCTAATTCTGTCCCCAGGGGCCACTTGCTGTAAGGGACTTGCTGTGTTTCTTCTGGAAGAAAACTATAGGTGGGAGAAAAGTGTAAGGCATGGAAGATGAATGACCTGAGGTGGTCAGTTGTGACTGGTTGATGGAGATTTTTAAAGGCTGCCCAGCTGAGTAGTGCCATTTATGTGACAGTCTGAGGAAGAACCAAACCTAGATACCATGGTGGAATTAAGCAGATTATGAGAAAGATGTTATTCTGCTGTGTAGAGTGGGTGCATGATTGGGGCGGAAGATGGAAGTGCTTTTCCCAGAGCACAGTAGATGTTGGCTTTGTGTAGTTACCAGGTTACCTGGGAAATTCACATATAGTTGGAATGGAGGTTGAACCCAATTTACCACACCTTCCTGGGAAGAGGACATACCAGCTGTACCAAAGCCTCCACTTCTTCCTGGACAACTTGGGACATCTGATTTTGTTATTTTGGTCTGATGACTTTTGATTGTCCTGAAAAATAATTGCCAGCATGGGATTAGCATCCTACCTGAGGCCACTGCAACACAAAGACAGTCAAGCAATTGCTGATGAATAATGCATAGGTAAATGTAATATGCATTTCCAAGCCAGTTACATTTTTTCCATCTTTCTCTCCTTGTTTTGTTGTTTTGTTTTGTTTGTTTTTTTTATTTCAAATATTACAATTTTCAACACCTAACTCTGCAGCCACTTAAAAAATAGGCACACTCTGTGCTGTTGAATATTTTCACCAGGAGAAAGCTTTCACCAAAGTGAAAGAGAAAACAATTCTGGAGTTAATTTTTTTTTCTAGTCGGCTTTTTAATTATAATTTTTTCTGGTCCTATTTTGTAGATAAAACTCCTCACTGCTTTTCTCCTAGGTAAAAATTTTCAAGATTAAAATATATTTGCATGCATCCTCTATCTTATCTTTATTCCTATTTGAACTGACATAAGATTTCGTCTTGCATATTTTGCACAGACATTCATTGCTTCCACCAGTCCCAGAGGTAGTGCACAGTCAGTGACTTCTCACGTCTTCACTGAGACTTCCAGTGATGACAGGAGTTAATCAAATGTGGTGATTTTATTTTCTTAATAGCTTTTTCTTTCGAATGTTTAATTTATCTCCTATTAAATAGTCTCTCAATGATTTTTGAGAGGTCCTGGGAATCTGGAGAGGTCCCAGTTGACTCGAAGCTGGCTAATGTTGTTCCAATATCCAAGAAGGGCAAGAAGGAGGACCCTGGAAACTACAGGCTAGTCAGTCTAACTTCAGTGCCTGATAAAATTATGGAAAAGATTATTCTGGGAGGTAGTAAAAACCCCTGGAGGACAACACAGTCATCGGTCACAGCCAGCACGGCTTCCTGAGGGGAAAATCCTGCTTGTCAAACTTAATTTCCTTCTACGACAAGGTAACCCACCTAGCTGATCAAGGGAAGCCAGTGGATGTAATATTTCTGGACTTCAGCAAAGCTTTTGATACTGTCTCTCACAGTATCCTCCTGGACAAGATGCCCAGCATACAGCTGGACATCCGTGCTATATGATGGGTGAGCAACTGGCTCACAGGTTGAATACAAAGAGTGACAGTGCATGGGGTAACATCAGGCTGGTGACTGGTCACTAGTGGGGTCCTGCAGGGCTCCATTCTAGGCCCAGTCCTCCTCAGCATCTTCATCAATGACTTGGACACAGGAATTCTAAGCAAGTTTGCTTGATGCAAAAGTGAGTGGAGCTGTTGACTCCCTCCAGGGCCAGGAGGCCCTGCAGAGAGACCTCCACAGGTTAGAGAGATGATCAGTCACCAACCACATGAAGTTTAACAAGGGCAAGTGCTGGATTCTGCACCTGGGATGGGGCAACCTTGATGGTCAGGACAGACTAGGGAACTAGTGGCTGGAGAGAAATGTAGTGGAGAGGTACCTGGGGGTCCTGGTTGATGGGAAACTGAAGATGAGCCAGCAGTGTGCCCTGGCAGCCAGGAGGGCCAACCATGTCCTGGGGTGCATCAAGCAGAGCGTTGCCAGCTGGTCATGGGAGGTGATTGTCCTGCTCTGCACTGGTGTGGCCTCACCTTGAGTACTGTGTTCAATTTTGGGCACCACAATATAAAAAAGGACATCAAAGGAGAGCCACAAGAATGGTGAAGGGTTTGGAAGGGATGATTTAGGAAGAGCAGCTGAGGTCACTTGGATTATTCAGCTTGGAGAAGAGGAGTACTGAGGGGTGACCTCATTGCAGTCTATGGCTTCCTCTTGTGAGGGGAAGAGATGGGGCAGGTCCTGATCTCTTCACTCCTGTGACCAATGACAGGACTCAGGGAAATGGCAGGAAGCTGAATCAGGGGAGGTTTAGACTGGATATCAGGAACAGGTTTTCACCCAGAGGGTGGCTGAGCACTGGAACCAGCTCCCCAGGGAAGTGGTCACAGCACCAAGCCTGCCTGAGTTCGAGAAGCATTGGGATGATGCTCAGGCACATGGTGTGATTCTTGGGGTGCCCTACATAGGGACAGGAGCTGAACTTGATGGTCCTGATGGGTCCCTTCCAACTCAGCATATTCTGTGATTCTATGGTTATTTCTAGGTGGGTGTGAGCAAGAGCAATCTTCCCTTTCACCCTGTACAGCAGTATCTGTGTGGTAGGTTGAGGGAGGAAGGGCACATGCACAATGCTCAGCATCCTTGCCCATGGTCTGGAAAATCCTCTTCCAATTCACATTGCTGTGTGTGGATTAAAGGAAAGAGTCTGATTTCTGAAGGTGCCCATGTCAAAGGTCTTTTCAGGTGCCTTCACTGTTGCACAAAGTTTTCTGAAAAGCAGCAGCTTATTTTGTGAAACAGGACCAGAGGGAGCAAAGAGAGGAGGAAGGGGCTTTCTAGGGCTTTATTCTTCTGCAGGATAGAAAGCTGCTTCTCTGAGTGCTTAAGTCAATGAAACATGGAATTTGCTGTCTCCCTGGACTTGGCTCATTAGCTGTGATGTTATTATAGGTGTGCAGGTTAATCGAGGCCTTTTTCAATTCTCTGTGCTTCTGAAATATGGGGGAAAGCCACACCCCTCAAATACCTCTTCTCTTGGAGCACCAGGATCTGTTTTTCCTACTGCATGTTATTGTGCTGTTGATGAGGAAAAAAGGTCAATCATAGTCAAAGAAGGAGGCCTTTGCACAATAATCTTCTCAATGATTGAATTCAAGTTGAAAAAGATAACTGAAGGGTTTGGATATTTTGATAAAGATAACTTACGTCTGAAGTAGGATCACAATTCAGGGAAGATATGCAGAGAGGAGGAAAGCTGCAAAACCAAAGAACAGCAAAGTGCATGGCTGTATAAGGCATAATTTCCTGGGAAGGGGAAAGGAAGGGGTAGGTACAGCAAACAAGATGGCAGAAATCTTTCCTAATGGCAGCATCAGGTGTGCTGATTCTCCACAGCTGCAAATAGATACAGCTCCAGGAGATAACCAAACAAAGCCTCTTGAATCTATAGTAGTTTATACCATTCAAAACCACGTTCTTAGTGGTTCAAGACACCCCTTAAGTGAAGCTTGCATTTTGAGAGGAATAATGACCTTTCCTAAGTAAGGTTTCTTGCTAGAAAACCACTTCAAAAGATGTATTTCAAGTACAGTTTTATTATGCCTAACATGGTCACAGTCTGTCTTTTGCAGGGGGCACATTGTATGTTATGATCTAACTGTAGTGAATGACTTCAAACACTACTGGATGCACCTGCTTTTGAAAAAAACACTCAGCTCTTGTTGGGACTGGCTGTCTTTCTGATCACAAGCAGCAGCCAAGCCAATAAAAACAATATGGAAATACAGAAGTCAGCTTCTTGAAACAGCAGAGATGTCTGCTGTCACCTGATTGTTGGAACAGACCACTTCTGAAATAGTGTTTGTTTTTCACGAGCCAGTTCTGAAACAGCTAGTTAACACGTTGAAAATGGGGCTAAGTACAGAGGGTCATAAAACTTAGAAGGCAAGTATAAATGGTTGGACTCAATGATCTTAAAGGTCTTTTCCAACCTAAGTGATTCTATGATTCTCGGCAAGAGAAATGGCAAATGGAATATGGAGAGCATCAAGACTGTCGGAACAGAGGAAGGTTGGGAGATTCTAATACTGATAATATAGGTTACTTTGCATACTATAATAAAAAAAAAGGTAGAAGAGACTGTTATACTGGATTAGGGTGTTATATATACACCAAATTCAGTGTAATATTATTTACAGCTGGTGTATTTTTCTCTGATGTGTGTTGATATAAACTAGGACAAGAGCTGGCAGAGAACCTCCTAGAACAAATATTTAAGTTAAACCCTGTGATCCTGTCTTTGTTTCTTTTTTTCCAGCATTGATTGGGATTTCTCTGTATGCTCGTCTAACAAGGACCCTCATAATCTTCATGAGTCTTGTGTTTTTCCCAATGCACTCATGGTAAAATTATTTCCAGGACAGCTGAGGGTGATGCATTATTTCCATAACAGATAGAAAAATAATCTCCAATTAAGTCAGTTATGTTTTTGCAAGTAAGGTATTAAGACATACTAAAATAATTTAGTGGCTAGAGAGAGGTGCTGAAGCATTTGCTGGGAATTTAAGATATTTTCTTTCTATACATACAGCTGTTCCACAATCTGTGGACCACTGGACTTCTGTAACCTTTTATATATGTCTTTTGACTTAGAAATTAACTAGACTGCAGACTCAAATATGGATCAAACCTTCATCTCTCAACCAGGCAATAAGACTAGAATAGAAATGAGAGCCTGCTTCTTCCTACCAATTGAGAAAACTGCTGGTGTGGTAAATTCTTTGTTTTTCAGCTGCAATAATACCTTCAGCAAAAAGCTCTTGAAATTGGTATGTGTGATCTGGTGAGTAAGAAGTGTCAATGTCAACATACGAACTTGGAAATGTTCTCGTACAGGACAAACATGCTGGGGACACCAGTCTGGAAGCTGGCCAGGTCAAATCGTTATGTTAAGAAGGAAAATAGGTTAAAGTCAGCAAGAACTCATTTTCTGTTTATGGATTGTATATGAACACATAATTGACTTCAATACAAAATGATTTGCTGAATATTGGGCTCTATCCAGAGGCAGCTAGTATCTGATTTCTGATTTTTAGTGTGTGTTTTAAGAATATCTGCAGTGTCTCATGCTTTTTTCCCCAGTCCCTAATTAAAAGAAATACAACTTCTAGAATAAAAAAATAGTACCTTAGAAGCCTATATTGTTTATAGCCTCAAAGTTAATTTTCTTTGAATATTAACTTGCTCTGTTTTTCAGTCCTAGGCTAGTTACAATATTTGTAGCAGATAAATACAGGAGCAGGCACCCAGAACAAATTAGCTTAGTGCCTCATGGCAAGACCACTGAAGGAAGTGGCAGCCTTTCATATCCACTTTGATGGGCTTTGATTAGGCTGTCCAGGAACTTACTTCTGTAGGATTCATTCAGTTCTGTAATTTCTACTTCAGATTAATCAACAGATCCAGAGGGACAAAATTCACACATCACCCACAAAATGTCTCATTCAGCTGTTTCTAAGAGTTGCTGCATAACTTTTGCTTTCAGCTTTGTGGTTGAATTTGAAGTCTTTAAAAATGCCCTTACATTCTGTGACAGTAGGAATTTTGTGGTAAGCAAAACGTCAGAGTAGGCATGTGAATTCCTTCACAATCTTTCTTTCATGCCACCGATATAGGTGAGTTTGCTCTTTCTGTGTCAACATAGTTTTTCTGTGGTTGTGTCAGAGCCAATAATCCCCAAATTTAATTATTTTTTTTTGTCATGTAGCTCATTGCCTCCCTTAGCTCCTAATTGAAAAAGTTTTTCTTGATGAAGTGCAGCCACTGCATTTCCTTCTACCATTTCAAAAAAGTCTTCCCCAAATTAATGTATTTGGTCCTGCTCTGGCAGGGGGGTTGGACTTGATGATCTTCGGAGGTCCCTTGCAACCCCTAATATTCTGTGATTATGTTCATTTACATTAGCATAACCTACAAACTAATTTCTCACCAAAAAACCAAACTGTACTTCCCGGAACTTGGAAAACTGTCTATGTTGAACAGGTCTGTGGCAAGAACTTGCTCTGCTCTGTCCATCCCCCTATGCAGGTTTTAATACTAAGCTAATCACTGTTGTATTTGTAGAATCTTTGACTTTTTTTCACTAAGGTTTTCCTTACCCATGTCATGATCTTTGCAAATAAATGTCATTCACCAGCCCTGTAGTTTCCTTAGCTGTGTTTCTGTCATGATGTTTGGAATTCATCACTTGCACTGAATTGCTGGTGAGTTAAATAATTTAAACTGCCCCTAATTAATTAAGTCCCAGAGATCTTTCAGGAACACATCTCCGTTCTATTCCTGAAAGCCATTAATGTATGGACCACTGGCAGACAGAAGCTGTCATCTCTCCTGCAGGAGTGTTTGTGACTCTCATTCCTTATCTAACACTCTGGCTCTAAATTACTGGAGCAGTGACCATCTTTCCCTTTTTCATTGAAGACCTGGGAAAAAAGTCCCAAATCACCAAGGCTACTAAGTGTAAGATGATTTCATGCAAGTATTAGTCCATTAAGTGCTATGAAAAATACTGGACAAAAGGTAATGATATATGCATGCCAGGTCAGAAACAAAATAATTTGTATTAAATAGAAGAGCTTTCATCCATTTTTTTAATCAATGCAGATTACTCTGTGGTTGTATTATTGGATTATTCACTCTTAAACTGTAGACATGTGCCCTTTAAATAACTTTGAAAAAAATTATAAATGGAATAAAATAAGTTTGACACAAAGAAAGATCCATAATGGAACTGAATTATTTCAATTAACATCAGTCTTGCTCAGACAGTATTATTGATGGAAGCGGTTTGAAGTTAAATTGTCATATTTCAGCAAAGCAGGATCAGTGGGAACCCTGGGTTGTTCTTCCTGGCATCCCTGTTTCCAGCAGGAGCACATCTTTCTCCAGAAAGTGCCAAGAAGTGTTTACTTGCCAGACCCATAATATTTCTCTAAGTGTTGTTTTTTGGTTTTTTTTTTAGGGGGCTTTCATTGACCAGCTCATGCAACATTTGCAGTCAGGGTTTCAGAGCAACCCTGTATGTGTGCAGCACACAGCACAAGGACACCAGGGTCCTGGCTGGCAACACATTGTAAAGATCGCCTAATAAGTCACCTATTAGGCCTAACTTTGTGGTATATTTTATCATATGCTCTCATCATACAGAGTTTCATTTTACTTGCATTGATTTTTGTTGTAATTATCTCTATATTAGAGTGGCGTGTACATTAGATACACTTAATTTTTTTCCTCTGCAGTATTTCCCTCTGATTTTAAAGTTCTTGGCATGAAACCGAAAGACAAAACAAATCTCAGAGGCAATACAATCCAAATAAAAAAGACAAAGCTCTCTTCTTAGGAAATCTCTATTAAGGAACTACTTTGACCATATGGAGAAATTGTTGCCACCCCCTCAGCACAGAAATAACAAGGCATAATAGCTGACTGAAATGACAAATTCTTTCTATTTAGTATTGTAGAGATATTTTGCATTGACAGTATCTCCCTGACTGTGCCATTAAAATGGAGCAGGAAACAGGAAAACCACAGTGATAAAGAACAGCAGTGCTCATAATGGAAAGCACCAAATGTTTTGTAGAAATAAGCAGCTCCAGCCAGTGCACTGTATAATAACAGTTTATAAAGAAACTTGTGACCATTTTAGGTCACTACAGAACTGCAGCAGGTTAACAAAATGGCTTAGCACTTGGAGTGGAAAAACTTTTTAAATATTTTAAGTGCCATGACTTACAGCAGAAAATAAATCATTATTCCATGTTGCAATAAATTTTAACTTTGTTTTCTAGAAGCAGCCTGGATGCAAGAAACTATACTCTTAATGGAAATATTGAGCAAAAACTAGAGAAAATTATTAATGCTTCATATGAATGGCCAAAGAGGGCAATGCTGACTTCCTTTCAATTTGTCTTCCTGCAAAGATGATATTGTAGCAATAGCAGCTGTCAGCCAATAATGAATGTAAGCCAAGTAGAAATATTCAGAGAACCAAAGAGATCATAAATCTAATAATGCTGAGGAAATTATGAGTCTGATTCTGACTTTTTCTTATTTTGGTAGACAAAAATCATGAGTGTCTCCTTAGCTACCAGTGGAGTCACCTGGGAGTAACTGATAGAAAAAGCATCCTTTGTATTTTGTAGGAAAAATATATGACTATAAAATATTGCACATGTTGGTTCAAATGTGAACAGAATAATGAATTTTTAATGCAAAGTGAAGAAGGTTGTTAATCAAAAAGAATGCACTTTATAAGTGAAGGTTAAGCTATATTAGATTTTATAGATGAAGTATTTTTGGGGGCTGCATAAGGTGGGGAGTGTTTACCAAGCTAATTTATCACCTGTTTCTCATTTCTGTAGTTGTCACTGAGATGTGTAGAGGACTGTTGTTTTTACAAATGAACATTTCACAAATGTTCTTCATTTGATTGAACTGGAAAACTCATTTGTAAAGCAGAAGAGGGGATATTCAGGGCTGATATAAACAGATAAGATATTTTTTGAATAGATGTTCTACAGTGTGAATTCTGCATACATCTGACAGCTTAGGAGAAGGAAAATATACACAGGATCCTGGCCTCTGGGCCATGTTGAATCTTTTAAAATATGAGGGTTTGTTTCCAACCAAAGATTATTTTTGTTGCTTTGTAATTCTAATAAACAGCTTTAGTGATTGGTTAAATTACTTGGGCTATTTCAGTCAAATCACAGCTGCTGTTAATGTACAAAGCAGTTAGGATCTTCCTCTAAAACCTAGGGCTTTTAGAGCAAAATAAGCAAGTGTGAATACTCCCTCTTCCAGGTATCATTTGGAAAATGTTGCCATATTACAGCTTTCAGACTTTAGATCAGTGACATCCAGTTCAGCAAATCAGTTGATAGGGTTGTGTATGTAAAAATATCTTTCTGACTTTCACAGGGCACAAACCTTTTTCTCTCAAGATGTTAAGACTAAAATGAGTGCAGCGCAGCTTTGCAGATGCACTGTGTTCTGACAAGGCAATGGCATTTGTGATTACCAAGTGTCATTACTTTGATGTGTCTGTTCACAGACAATACTGTAAGAAGATGTAAGGGAGGCCAGCTGAGACTAGTTTTACACTCGAGTTTTCAAATGATGAATTGGTAGATAAAGATCATATTTATTTCTTTCAAATAGAGTTACTTCAGGATTGTAATCCCTGCTGGCATACTGTACAGGGGAAGTGAGCAAGTGCAGCTCTGGCATAGACTTTCAGCCAAATAAATGTTTGTACTGTTGTTTAACCTGGGGAAGTGCTAAAAATGTATGGACTGAGCCTGAAGAGTTATCAGCTCCTGAGATCTGACCTCATGTGTGAAACCCACTGGACACTAAGCTGTTGCTAGTGATTCCCTTCAGTTTGGCTGCTTATTGGAGATGAATGCATGAGGGCTGCATCTCCAAACTGTCTGGATACTCACTGCAATCAGGAGCACTGAGAGGGTAAATTGGGATCTGAGCACTGTCTGAAACCAGTACTGGTTGCCCCTTGTAGCATAGAGGTGAGTTTCAAAATGTTATCTTACATTTTGTATCTGTTAGTTTGCAATGTACAATTTTTTACAATTAAATTGTCTGAACAATCAGACCCTAGTTGGGGTTGGACTCAATGATCTCTGGAGGTCCCTTCCAACCCCTAATATTCTGTGATTCTGATTCTGTGAACAGTTGGTACGTTGAGGTACAACTATTCCTTCATATGAATAAACCAGTGATTAGTATGATAACATTGATAGTATTTGTGAAGCCCGAAAGGACTGAAAATAAAATGATTTTCAAAAGAGAATTGCAGGTTATACAATTCCAGTTTTCTCTAAGGCAAGAAGGCCTTCCTCTGATGTGGAACAGAATACTATTTCCATGACACTGGTGTTCACCTTACTTATGTTGTACATAGTGTATCATGAATAAGTGATCTATTATTAAGTGATCTATTAAGTGATCTATAAGTAATCTATTTGGCAATGACTTTCAGGAATAAAACACTTTGGTAACTCTGACGTGCAATTATCACATAACTCACCACGTATAGCCAAGATAAATTAGTTCAGTATTTTGGTGTCTTGTTTTTTAGAACTACTGTTTGGAAATATTAAGCTATAGTTCTCACAGAATGAACAATAGTGTTCTTTACCTGGAGGATCATTCCTGACAGTCAAATGTGACTTGTATGCAGAAAAATATTATGGTAGGCAGCATTGATGTTGCTAACTGGTGGAGTTGCCATCTACAAGTAGCCCATAACTTCTATAATTTTGTTTCCAGGAGATTCAGATATGCTTGTCTAAAGGCACACTTAGTTCAATTATTCATTTAACATTAATGTTGCTGATTTCACATCTGGCCAACAACTTCAAACTAACAGACAATTTAATTATGTGATATCATTCTGTTCTTGTATCCATGGAGATCTAACGTTTTATTAGTTGTTTTTTTTTCTGGCCCTTAGGTCAAATATAGTCTGAAAACAGCTGCATTTCCTCCTTCAGAAAGAATTGGTTGGACTGGGATATCCAGATCTGGAAGGGTCAGATTTTTTCCTTTGAGCTTTTCTAGCTTTCCTTATGCCTTCTGGGCAGGCTTTTTGCCCCATTGGGTTCAGTAGTGCAAGATCAGAAATCTAACGTCTAAAACCAGCAACCTCTGGGGTGCTGCTGGAAGGTGTGGTGTTGCCTCCACTACTGTATAGAGCCCTGGCATTAACAGCTCCCTGTGGTGAGGACAGAATGGCAGCTTGCCTTAGTGATGTTCAGCTTCTGTTCAATACCCTGTTTTTTAGCACTTTTCCTCTGTTTACATCCCTGCTAACTGGGCATTCAATTTTGAAGTGACAAAGCCTTGTCTGATAATTTCAAGGAACATATTCTGGAGGACAGCACACTTCCATGGCTGTATACCTCTGGTGACCTCTCAGGGCTCATTTTCTCTTGATATTAAACCAAGACATTTCAGATCCTCTGTGGCATTTTAAATGGTTCTTGGTTTCAGAAGTCCGACTATCACAATCAGTATTCAAGCAGCCCCACAAAGTTCACATTCTGCTTGGAGCAATTTAAAATCTTTCCCAGTGTCTTCAGGTATGTTTTTGCCTTAGAGTATCTTTTGAACTAATTTCTAATTCCTCTATATTTAAACTTACTAATTCAGCTTTAACCCCATTCAAAATGAGAAACTTCTGGTGCAGCTGTGAGAGATACTGCACTGAATCATCACTAATATAGCACTGGGACAGCAGAGTAGCAATGTGTTCATTGCCCCTTTCAGTGGTTTTACTTCTGTTGTCTCCTGGTTAATGTCTCTTTATAGCTGATACAGAGCTAAGCTACCTTGGATTCAACCTGAAATCCTCTAGTCCCAGTGCTGACAGGTAGGAAAGAAGATACCAAGCAGTGAGACAGTGCAGTGTGGGACACAAGGCTGGCAAGTCAGGAGACAAGAGGACTCATTTCTCAGCCACTGACCTGCCATGTCTCTTAGCTTGTTAGTGCAATCTCTCCTGCCACTGTGTCTCATCTGTTTTGTAAGCTTTTGAAGCACAGCATAATCTTGTCTAGCATTTGCTCAGGGTATAGAAAAAGAGAAGCTTCAAGATAAAATTCTCTTTCTAAGCTGCTTGGAATGAAAACAAGTGTGATGGAAAAATGATGGTAACAGAAGGGCAAACACAGATAATAACTTTACTCCTGACCACTTGAGGAGGATGGGTCATTACTGCTTTTTGATTTCTCAAGACACTCTGGTCATTGGATGCCATATTCTTAGAGACTAACATCTGACATTGTTCAAAGCGAAATGCAGTGTGGTTGTATAACTGATGAAAATAATTGATTGTGAACACACGACATTTCAAATTATTTATTTATACTCCCATGTCAAGGTTTAACACTGGGCCAGCAATTAAATAAATGACAGATGCTCTCTATTAATGCCTCTCCTTTCCCAGAAAGTGAAAGGAAAGAGAATAAGAGAGAGAGACTTACAGGTTGGAAACTAATTTACACAGTTTTAATGAAAACAATAATGGTGAGAAATAAAATAATGAACCATACACAAATTTACACACAAATCTATTTAAAACCAATATCATGCACCCTCCCTCCCCTGCCCAGTAATGCTCATATCACCTCTGAGGCTGCAGGGCAAGTGCTAAGAAAGTTCTGGACTGGATTTCTGGAGTCAGTGGCAAACAGGAGCTGTATGTAGGAATGCACGGATTCAGGAACGCACGAATTGGGAGCGAAGTCAGAAGAATGGATGGAGTCCTTCCAGGATACTGGCCATGGATGAGCAGAGCCTGGCCCTCAGCTTTATACTGAAGATGATGCATACAGGATGGAATACTTAGCTTGGTCAATTTTGAGTCACCTGTCCAGCCCACTCCTCTGCACAGGAGGGTCACAGGTGTGAACCCTTTTCCTCCCTTTTGTTTCTGGGGCACAAGAAGTTTAGCAGAACCAAGCATTGACCTTGGTTTCTATAGGAAGCAGCATAAGCAGGAACCTTTCTGCATACCATTCTCTAGCAGTACCTATAAACATTGAGCATTATCAGTCCTAGAAGGAGACACAGACTGAAAAACATGCCTTTAATTTCAGGAAGTGCAGCTGCTCATTAAAAGAGACTTAACTAAAAAGTTAAATGACTAAAAGAAAATCAGTTCTGTCCTGGCTCAAATCTTGATATCCCAATAGAAGAAGAATGATATTGTTTTGTGAGTGAAATACATTAATTAAAACCCAACCTGTAGGGGGAAAACTGAGCTGTTTTTCCAGTTCAAATTCAGCTTGGTAATTAGTTGAAGCCATGAAAAGTGGAGGGAAATATTCAAGTATCCAAGTATGGCACCTCACTGAATTTGAAGTTAACTTTGGCTTTGTTTCAAAATGGTATTTTTATATTTAAAAATGAACCTCAATAGAACGTACAGATCTACCTCCATATTCTTATCATCTTTTGACCAAACCAAACAAAGCTCCCCACCTACTTTGCTGCAGCTGGACAGAAAAGCATAATTAATTTTCAAGAGGGAATCCGCTTTTATCCATACTAATGTGACTAACATTAATTCTTTTTCCAATCAGCCTAAGTGGCCTTACTCATTAAATCTCTATGCTTTACTTCTAAAGCATGTGCAGATCTCTTTTCATTAAAGCAAAATATGATCACTGCAAGTGTCCAGTGTATTCCCATTTCAGACTTACTCGTAAGGAAATCAAGCAATTATCTTCAAGGCATCTATAAATTAAAAAAACGCAGGTTAAGAACTGTACTAAGCAAATGGATTCATAATTACTGCTAAGCTGACATGTTTGACAGAGAATCTCATGCTGACAACACCCTCAGTGCCTGCAGAGTTGCTATGAGGTCAAAAGAAACCTGGCACAGAGGTGCTAAAGCACCAACATTTTTAAAGCTGCTCCCAGTATTTAAGCTGATGACCTTTCTGAGACTGGAAGGTAAATATGGTATGAATTTGTGCACTGTGATCTTGCTCTGAATATAGTTATGTTCAAGATTCAAATGAACCAAGATGTGAATGACAGTGAGGGACTTTGGAATAGGGCTGTGCATGCGGAGCGAAGCTTCAAGAGATATCTCAGGCATTTTTTTCACCATGGCAGAGTATGTGATTGGGTTTAGTATTGAGCTCCTTTCAGACTCTGACATTGTTAAATGTAATTTGGCTTAAGCTTGAATGGGCAGGCTTCTGAGACTGACTGCAAATTTTAGGAACAGACATCATGCCCTGGAAACAAGAGCTGGTTATCCACCTGCTGCTGCTATGCTCTGCTCTGCAGACCACAGCAATGGGTGGGTAATGACAAAACCCAGAACAGAACTTCTCTGTTTCTGCTCTGGACATCTGTCTGGAGCTGGTGAGCCAGGGTTAATATTGAGGTGAAAGTCAATTCCCTCCATTAGCTATCCCTGAGAAGAAGGCAATGACATGTCACCTGCTCTGGGAAGGAATTATTGGCTGAATAAGACATGAGGAGACACAAGAAATGTCCGTTTAGGTAATTGTTCAGGAACTTCTCATCTAGCAAAGTCTTACAGTTCTTACAGGGAATGAGAGTGCTGGGTTGTGCACTCACCAGAGACTTAGAGGTATCATTCTGAAAGACAAAAAAATTACTATGTTATAGAAACTATTATGGGAATAGCTCTGAAGCAAGGAATGTGAGATAATCCTATTATTTTTTTGTATGGAGTCAGGGCTACACTGTTCAAGTTCAGCTCTGAGTACAAGTTTTTAGCTTCATTTAGTAAGATGGAAAGTGGATAAGAGAGTTTTCCATCCTATTCTGGGAAAAAGCTTCTTTATATGCCTTCTCTTAAAGTTTTCATATGGGACTTCATCAATATTAGCTATTAGGGATGTTTCAGACAGATTAGGTTAACTATGAATCAGTAACCATTTTGCTCCTTACTTCTAGGAATTGAAATTCAGTGGTATGGAGCTAATAATATATTTTAGTGCAGCAAGTAAATTACCCATCTGGTAGCCGTATGGGGTTTATATCTTTATTTACTGGCCACTGAGGAAGTATATAGGGTAGATACCAAATTATGAAGGGGTATCTGCAGATTTTCTTTTACAGGGTCACTTCTTTGGAGTAGATAATCATTGCAGGTCCCTTTTGGTGGAAATTGTCCATTCGACTCTATTGGTAATTCTCTTTATGGCTGTTCATCTCTCTCCCCCCACTCTGTCTCAGGGGTGTGCCCTCTGACCAGCTGCTATGCCTCTGGTGCTGAGTGCCCTACTTGCAAAGATGAGCTGCTAAAAGCAAATATCTCATTCTCTTCTGTCTCTTATGTCTCTACAGAATTTTGCAACTCAGACAACTTATTTGTCAAGGCTAAGCCAAGTCCTGCATCCAGGACCATTATGCTCTTTGTCTGTCCAGTACCTCCCATGTCAGAGAGTTGGCTTTAAACTTTAGCTCTTTAAAGTTGTTCCACTGTAGACACAAACTGTACAGCTTGTTCAGAGGTACATGGGTCTCTGTTGCTATCACAGCAGATCTAGTTGATGTGCCATAGTTATTAAGCTGTTCCATCACCTGTTTGTAGACTAGAGGGGCAGGATTCCGAGTGAAAGCACAGAACATCCTTGTGAAAATGAGGTCATTTGCTATTGTTCCACATGATTAACTACTTAAAAAAAAAAAAAAGAAGAAGAAAACAAGCAAAAACCCCCAACATTTTCTTAGTCAGCTACTTCCCTAAGAACAAATACCTCATTAACTTTCACTTTGAGCACTTCAGCCTCTATGAACTATCATCTAAAAATGTCTAGTCTATGTTTAGTCTGAAGTCTAAAAATGACCATTTTATAAGGAATGCCACTCATCATATGTTCACCAAATAAGTTGTATTTATTGTTCCAATAAGCACCTTGGCTATTTGTATTTCCTACCTGCTTAGGCTAGAGACTCATGTGGTTTTTCTGTGTGCAGATTGTTCCTCCCTATATTATCCAGAAGTCCTAACAGAGGTTTGTTTCCAGCCTCATGTGCTTGGGTTTGCATCTGGGTGGCTGTTTGGGCAAAACCAATGTTCAGGTGTACAGCTTTCCAAGGCCCAACATAGTGAGGAGTAGAGGCAAGAATTACCAAGTAGTTAACCTGTAAGCTGGACTTAAAAAAGCTAGGACAAAGACAAGAAAGTGGAAGGAGTATATAAAAGGAAGGATAAAAGTAATAACTAGCAAGAATTAATATTAACTCCACTGATTTTCTTCACACAGCTTTTGCTGAGGATTTTTACTTCATCTTGCTTGAATTCAGCAGAAGAGCTCTCTACAGGCAATGTTAAGAAAATACTTATGTTTTTCATATGCTAGTATCATTTTTGAGTTAATGTTTCACACAGTTAGTGGTAATGGGAAGAAATAGAATCTCAAAGTTCTAGTGTAATGGGGAAACCACTTGAAGAAGCTCTCTGGCTGACAGTGAACTGCAGAAGTTATTTACTTAACCAAAATTAAGATCTTTAATAAAAGCTCATTGTCAGCCTACTAAAGTTTTTTATTCAAGTGAAGAGTCTGACAGTTCATCCAAAACTAACTACAGAGGCAGAAGATATTATAAAATAATGAAATTTGAAATCTACTTATTTTCAGCTCTTAAATTCAACTAATAACATTAGAGGCCAGAATCCTCAGCCCAGCTTCTTCTTCATGCACACCTCTCTAACCCCATAGTACCTTCACTTTTGTTCATGCACAATCAGAATCAGATTTCTTCTTTGAGTCTTAGGTGAATAATCCAGGTGGTTGTTTAAGAAACATGTTTTAACTATCACGTGGTTAAATAATTTATAGAATATTATTTAGTGATAGTCCCTGAGAGGCAACTGGCTTGGAGTAATCAAACTTTTATTTGATGTATAGGAAACACATATTCAGATCTGTTGTTAATCAAGACAACTATACACATAGTTAAATTCTTCAAGTTATTTTGATAGAATGTGGTAACTACTCTGTATAGATAATTAAAAGGCCAGATCCCATCCCAGGTAGATTAGTTCAAAATGGTAGTCACCTGTGCAAGCAGCAGTGCATGTTTCTCTATGGGCATTTCCCCACCTTCAAGCAGCTGATTCTCCTCAGCACCTGTTTGTCTTGTCCACCAGGACCAGTTGCATTTGGAAGTCTTTGATGGAGTGAGACGACCTGGGAAAAGGATACTGTAAAATACTTCTGCCCCAAGGAAAGGAAATGCGTAACTCCCCTTATACTGTGAATTTGGGGATAAGGGGTGTGGTTAGAGGAAAACAAGGCAAGGCAGCAGTTCCCCTTTTTCATGGGAAGTTATGCAGACCTGGTAAAATTGTGGTGCTTTCTGGTGAGTACATTTGTCTTCAACATCTCTTGACAAAAAGGGTAAATCACAAACTATTGTGATACTTTGTGGCTTGAGTCTCCTAGCAACAGCTCTTCCTCCAAAGATGACCCTTGTCATTTCAGAGTGCCTGAACCTGGACATTTTAAAAAGCCTTGTATGGTTATAATGAACTTTAAATAAGTCTTTTCTTTATGAAAGCCTCATTTCCTATTAAGCAGATTTTATTTCCAAATCTCATGATAGCTTAATGATAAAACATGGTAACAGTTGTGCTTCTCGTGAATAGAATCACAGAGGAGGTAAGTGGTTTCTTTCATAAACTCACCTGAGTGAATGTTTAGTAAGTAACTTGTTTTTAAAAAAACTTGTCTTCTCTGATGTTGAAAAAAAACAACCCTTATGTACAAAATGAAGGGTTTAGGGCTTCACAGATGACATCTATAATTAGTATTCCTGAGATCCTACTGCGTGACTGGTAATTACTTGTCTTTCATTTTTCTAAATTTCAAAATTTATTCAAAAGCCTTCCACCACCCAAGTTTTGCAAAACCCAGACTGTTTCTTTTCTTTGTGAAATGGAGAATTGTAATGGAAAGATCTTTAAGGGTTACAAAACTGGCTGAAGACTTCAGATGAGTAGATAGGACTTGTGCACTGACCAGTGCACAGCTCTGTCATGGGGACCCTTCAGAGATGTGTCCTGGCTGTGATGCTCTTGAGTACTTCTATTAATGGACTGAGTGATGGTATGGAAGTCATGCTGACAAACCTGGCAGATTCTCTGGATGAGTGGATCACTATTTAAAATGTTCTTGACACAGTAAGGAACAGGGTGCAGTCTGATTAAGGTGAAGCCTTGCACTTGTTCAGGAATAGTCCCTTATATAGTTACCTAAAATATTCTCAGGAAAAGGGTCCATTATACAAGATGGCCCACACATCAGGAATGAATCAATAATGCCAGTGTGTAGGGGAAAAAGAACTCGACATTTTTTCCGGATAAAATGTTTTGAAACAAGTAAGTCCTCCTTTTTGGGCTCTGTTGGGAGTTCTGTACCCAGTTTGGGGCAGCATGAGTCAGCAAGGGCTGACAAGAGCAGTGACAAAGATTGTGAAGCTGGAAAACATTATCTCTGAAGAAATCTGGAAAGAAAATAATAAAAAAATCTGCTTACCTTCAGGAAAACTAGGAAGCAACATAGTAAAAATCTTTACTAATATAAAACTGGAATGCCATTGAAAGTGGCAGTTATAAGTTGCCCTCCGTCTCCAGGGAGCCTCTCTGTCTCAGCTCTCAAACTAAGCACAAAGGGAGTTGCTAGAGGGGGAGAAGGTGAGGCTCTGTTTTGGTTCTTAAATGTAAGGCACAGATTTAGATAGATTATCTTCTCTTAATTCATAAAGAAATAAGATGCTATTTTAGAGAACAGAACAAGAGCACATGCAAATAAGCTCTTTACAGTTCTACGTAATTCAGATTTCAAATAGCTAGATTATCAGTGACATGAGCACATACTTAGCATTTAACAATACATAACTTTATTTCCCCATATATAAAATGTGTGGTAGCTGAATTCAGTGACTGATAAACTGGATCATGATAGTATGCTTCTTTATTGTCTATGCACTCTGCAGTTATTGGTTAGACTGGCTGGATGCTGAATGCTGGATACATTGCCAGAAAATACATATAGGAATCCTCTTCCATCTGCTTTGTTAATAAATTCACATAATTTCCCTTAACATTTAGCAGTGCTGGACAAGTCTTATGGAAATTTGTGAACTGATATCAGGTGTGATGTTAAGGGATGAGGAAGAGGCAGAAAAAGGATGGGGGAAGGTTGTATTCAGGTAACACATTTTATGGTTACAAGCGCACAAGCACAATAAGTTACCTAGAAGAGGAAAGTGATTGACTAGAAAAGGGCTTAAATTACACCCATTTTCCCCACCAGCTCTTGTTAAAGTATTTAAAGCAGTTCAATTTGGTCTGTTGGAGGATATAATTGGAATCCTTTTGCATAAATGTAGTTCTAGGTAGGGTGACTATACATAGAAGAGATTACCTCTGCATCTCACGTGTATAAATGCTGGAAAATAAGTAATCTTTTGTGACTCTTTTGAGCGGCTACTGTTTGCTTGTGTTTGGGATTCCTGTGCCTGTTATGGTGAAAGATACATCTTGCTTTAGCTGTAGCAGTAAATGTAGTATTTGCCTGTTGTGCAGTTGGAGTATCCTGAACTCTTTTTTAGACCAGTCGTGGTCTGGAAGCCTTTCAGAGTTTGTGTCAAGACCTAACTCACTGCTGTGGTGCTCCTTGTGTGATCATTTGCACTTTCACACGGTGGGTGGAAAAAGCTATTCTGTGCTGTAGGCAGCTCTAAGAAGCCACAAGAGGAGCCAAGCCCTGGCAAACCAAGCAGGCAACAGTGGACTCACTCTCCAGAAAAAGTTCTACTTTAAGGCAATCCAGGTCACCAGCAAGGAATAGTCAAAGATGAGCCAATGCCTATTTGAAAGAGGTGGGCATGGCAGGAAGACACCTCCCTGGTGTTCTGATCTATTCAAACACATCTGAAAATAAACAGCAACAGTAGCAATAAAATATTGCAAGGAGAGAACCACATGCTCAACGGCTCTGATTTTTGTTAAAACAAAAATCGTGGGCATGCAGCACATTTCTCTTGCCCTGATGACATTTCCCACATCCACTGAAGTAGCTGGTTCCTCTGTATTCTTGTCAGAGTTATTTGCATGCATCAGTGGCAATGGCAGAACACACAGCAGCAAATTAATAGAAATGTTTTCATTTGCTGCTGGTAAATCCAAAGAAGTCGATCAGTTACCTACCATGATAATTAAATAGCCATTGTAACACCTGTCTCACCAAGTGAAAAAACACAGACTTGATAGGAAAATATATGTTATTTTGAAGTGTTTCAGAGCACATGAAATTTGTAAAGAAACAGAAATATTCTGTGGAGCATACAAGCAGCATACAAATGATGTTTAGGAACAACAGGATAAATCCATTCAAAACATGAAGACAGACAGATAAAAGTACTTTGTATCATGTTCAGGTTACACAAGGTAAGAAAAATGAATATTAAGTTCCAAGTCTGGTCTGTTCTCCCTTTTTTTCCACTTCCTGACTGCAGAAATTATGCATTATAGACCTCTCTTGAGGCAAGTGAATTAGTGTATTTCTGTGTCTTTAGCTGTGAAAGTAAAAGGCCACTGATACAAATATATGCACTCATGTCCGAAATATGACAATCAAGATAAAGTTAAATGGTGTAGCTTAAATTTTACAGAAATACAGGATCTTATAAGTTACCAGACTGTAAGAGACCTCCATTTCAAACCTGGGTCAGCTGGGAGGCCAGACCACAATGCTCAGGGGTTTACCTGGTTTGGTAAACCACCACAGGATCAGGACTGACTCTCTGGGAAGCCTGTCTCACTGTTTGGGGGTCCTCCCAGTGAAAAAGCTTCTCCACGTATCCAGTCTGAACCTCCCCGCTTTGATTGCACATCTGTGGCAGGGCCCCAAGGCCACTCATAGCCCTACATGCCCATAACTGCTCTCACCTGGGACCCCACAGTCACACTCCTGCCCATGGTTCTGAGAACCCCATTGAAGCTCAGACCTTGGCACCCAGACCTTGTTCATGCATCATAGCGTTGTGCCTAGTCCAGGCTCTGGCTCTGTTTCCTTTTGTACCTGACTGAACTCCATGGAGACACCAAGATCTTGTTCATCGCTCATTGTGGCTGTCAGTGGACCCTGTTGGAAGCACCTGGCTCTGCACCCTGGGTCCAGAATCTGTGGGCTGTGTCCCATCAATGGGGGCACTGTTTGCACTGGGGCCACTCTGAGTTCCCAGCTCACCTGCCCAGGGCCCTTGCTGGTTCTTGTGTCTCATTATCCCACCATGCACCACTGTGGAGACCCTCTAGGCAGGCTGATCTTAGGTCCCCTGACACTCTTTCTTCTGGGTGCTGAACAAACCTCATGTCCATGACATTGTCTCCTGTTTCAGATTCTTTACTTCCATTCCCAGACAGTATTTTAACTGGTACCACTGGACTGCAGCATGAGGATGTTTTATTATATTTTCATTTGGATCAGCCTAACAATTTAGCAGCTAACACATATTTGGCAATTAGAGCTAAACAATGAAAAAGCAGGACAGTTTCTTAATGAAATTGTCTAGGACATCAGTAATGGGAGCAAAGACACTAAGGAATCCCTGGATGTTGTTTAAAAGTCATCTAGATGTGGTACTTGGGGACATGGCTCGGTGCTGCACTTGGTAGAATAGGGTTAGTGGTTGGACTCAATGATCCTGAAGGTCTTTTCCAACCTAAGTGACTCTGTGATTCTGTGGAACTACTATGTAATAATTTGCATTTTAAAAATTCAGAGGATTGTATAGCATTTAATCACTTCATAGTTTTTGGTTAGTAATGTTCTATGTATCAAGGAGTCTTTAAGTCTGATTTTTCTTAGCCTCTCTTTTCTAGATACCTCAATAGAATCCAAGTACAAATTTAAGTACCAAAGAAAACAATTAATATGACAGTAAAAAAATGAAATGCATATGGCTGGCCAAGTCTGTAAAATCATGAGAGTGCTGTTATAGTTGCCTTTATTTAAAGATAAAGACTAATTTCTTCTTAAATTGAAATTTTGGATCAACAAAGAATTTGGCAGTATAAAGGAAGTGTAGGTAGCTGTGGAAAACACAAGTGAATGGTTCCACATCTGGAATCACTGTTGCAGATATTTTTAAATTCTGGACAGGTACTGAGTGGCTGTGCATGATCTGCAAGCAGAACCTTTGCTTAAAAATCACCCATGTATGCAAAAACCCCTGGCAGAACAGCAAGATAATTGAGAAAATGTATAAGCCCTTGCTCTCAGGTTTCCAATGAAACTTGATGTCACCGTATTTCTAGCCTAGTAGTTAGTATAACTTTTGATATCTTATGGCCTTTGGGAGAATCTGATCTCAGCACACAGGTGGGTGGTGTGATCCAGTGACTTCTGCTTCTTAACTTTCACTGTCATTCCTGCTTGGACAACATGGCTGGTCACAATAATCACCCTCAGATATCTAATTCTCTCTTTCTCACTTGGAAACATCCACCCTAAAGCCTTTCAGGAAGTCCGGAGGGCCTGTAGAATTGCAAAATCTACTCACTCTCTTGAATCTCTGTTTGGGACCTAAATAAAACAAAGGCAGTTCTCCTCCAGCCTCTGCTGCTTTCACTTCAAATCCCTGCAGAAGAAAGCTCTGTTTGAAGTTCCTCAGGAACAACACTTAATGTTTTTATGAGACATTTTTCACAGGTGTTTCTGTAGCCTCTTTATTTCCAGGCAGTGTAAAGCCATTCTTTAATTCCAGGTGTGTTTATGGTTAGTCTCCAAATTAAACTATGAGCAGCTAGAATAGCTTAGGACATACTGCATCTCATAATAGATGAATATGTGGGTTTCCTGCCAAAAGGCTGTGGCTCAGCTGGTGCAGCCCCAATAGAAGAAATAAATAAGTTAGGAACTTAATTACTGCCTCACACGATATGTATTCAGGAGTTTCTGTGCATAGTGAAACAAGCTTAGGGAATTGCAGTAATTTCCTTTGCCACTTTATTTGATTGTGCAGTGATGGAGAGGGAATGAGGTAACTTCATTTACATGAAAATTATTATAATATCTGTTTTGCAAATCACAGTTGTTCACTGAGAAATAAGAATAAAAATCCCATTTAAGTGTTTTATTTGCAGTGTTGTTTTGCTTTAGTGATAAATGCCAGCTAGGTCATATTCCATCAACAGTATATTGAAATGCCTTGTAATACACAGATGTTAAAAAAAAAAACACTCCTAAAAATACTGTACAGGCCAGTTTTACAGTGAACTTATTCAATGGTTGTACAACCAGAAAAATCTTAGGATGAGACCCCTGCTAAAAGTCTGTATGGGAGAGAAATATTTACAGCCCCATGCTTACAGAAGTAATTAAGTTAGAGACCAAAGATGGTACCAGAACAGATTATAAATCATGTGATTTTAAAGCAGATCACATCTGAGATTTTTGTATTAGTTTTTCCTGGTGTGGAAGCCTTTAGGCTGTACGTTTTCCACTTCTCTTCCTAAGCCACAGGAATGTAGAAACTTGTGGTTTGTTCCCCAGATGAAAGCTGAGATTGATTATTATTTACATACATGAGTTAGGAGCTTGGATTCCAGAGAGAACACCAAAGGCATTGCAGAGTAACAATTGAGCATTTAAAAACCAGCTAGCTTTCTTATATGTTTTTTTTTATCTTAAACTTTTACATAATTAAAGTACTTGAGTACTCAAAGGCTTGAGTGATATGGATTGGTTAAATCTAAAAATATGAGTGTTTGGCTGAGCATGTATCGGTGATAAATTGAAGCCAGCACTGACATCTGCTGCTAGGGACTTCATGGTCTCTCAGACAGGTACAATCCCATACACTCCTGTACAATTTTGTTTTGAGTTTGAAAGCTGCTGCCCTGGTTTTAAGCTGAATTGCACCCCTTTTCCCCTTTGTTTGGTTTACAGCTGTGTCAGGAAGGTTTTAAGCAAGCTTTGTGTGGGATCATATTTACTTTGAGAGCCTGTTGGACTTATTTCTTCTGTAAGATTCCGTATGTGTGGAGATACCAAGGGGAAATAATGTTTGACTAATCTCATAGCCTTCTATGATGGTGTAACAGCCTTTTTGTTTTGTTTTGTTTTTCTCTGATTGTCAATATGCAACACAATACACATTTTAATGACTGTTTTGAAATTTCCCCCCCTAACTCACTCTGGATACTAAAATGTTGCAGCATGGCCTGATGGCTGCCACAATAATTCTGCAAGAGATTCAGCTTCAAAGAAAACTAGTGAGTGACTGAATCATGGGAGGAGGAAGAGCCAAACAGTAAAAACTCCCTCTGGTGTATATGGACTGAAGCTTAAATCAGACTCTGTGTGAGTGAGAGCTGGGCTGACAAAGACAGGGAATGGGTTTCTGGGAGACAGAGTTCCCCCCATGAAATGTTCCCTGTGGTTTCTTGAGCAGCTCATTTTACCCTTTATATATATATATATATATATATATATATATATATATATGTATATATGTATTTTTTCCCCCTAACTTTCCTAGTTTTCTTATTCCCTTGTGATTAGAAACTAGATCTTCTTTAATATGTGTAGCTGTTAGGGTTCTTAGCAAAAAAAGATCCCTGATCTTTGCTAGGCTTCTTAGGCATTATAATAAATAAATATACATGTAAATTCCTGAGTTAAATTTAAGAGTTAGAGCTTCTGTTCTTCTATATCACTACCTAAATAGGAAAGTAAACACCTTAATCTAAGAGTATTTTTTTTCTGGGAATTAAAACTTTTTTTTTTTTTTAACTGTAATCCCTAGAAAATAGAGCTTTAGTGCAAAATCCTGGATTTTTATACCATTGTAAACCTGGAATTACTGCTGTGAGGAAAATGAGATATATGTTAGGAAACTGAGAGCAGAATATGGCCCTACAAATTTTGGAATAATTCATTAAATGTTAGAAATGAAAAATAAGTCTATAGGAGACATTTCAAATCAGACTGCCTTTAGTGTGTCTGTGTGCTTAAAAAACAATGAGAAAGCTCACTGACAAACAGAGAACTCTGAGCTGAAATAAAGAAAGATTAAAATGAGGAAGAGCATGACTTGAAACAGAAAGGAGAAAACTACCTGGGGCATTATGTGGATGAAAATAAGGAGGAGTAAGCACAGCCCAATGAAGAAAGCAAAGGGCAAAGTGCCAATTACACCTGGATCAAAGGCTTACAAGATGCAAAATGCTAATTGTGATAATGGAAATAATAAAATAATCAAAGGGCTTTCTGAAGGTAGTACTCCAGCTTCAGAGGAAAATTTTGAGCAGGGAAAGAGGGGAGATGGAGATAGTCTCCCAGCTGTAAATAAAACCATTTTTTTCCTTGTACATCCCCCCTGAGGAAAAGCCGGAGTGGAAGTGTAGACTGGTACTGATACTGCTCCTTTTTGGTAGTGGGCTGAGGGTGAATTTGATTACTTTCAGTGTGGTATCAGCTGAGAAATCTAGGACATTGTTTCCAAATTGAGAAGAATCTTTTAAAGCACCTAAATCTGTATTTAGGGATCTGAATAAATAGGTTATCTCAAGGGCTTAGCTGTACCATTCTCCTTTCTCAGACAGCTTGCAGGTATGCATACTTACCTGTGGACAGAGAAAAAACAGATGACCAGTGTTGGTCATGATGAAATGTCTTTATTCTACATGCAAATAAAGTATCCTGAGTCTCACCAGACTAAATGTGATCTCTTTGGCTACTGTTGGTAAGACCCATACGACTCATAATTTGGCTTAGACCACTGTGTTTTTCTATAAAGAAACAAAAATTTCAGTGACCATATCTCATAGTTCCTTTGGAAAACACAAATATTTGTGTATATTTCCTTCTTTTCCAGTAGTATTACTGTATGGCAATGAAATACAATTGCAAGAAAAATCATATTCCTTGTATTTATGCATGTGTCCATGCAATTCTTTAGACAACAAAAATGAAATATAGAAAAAAGAGCAGGACGGTAATTTGGTTTACCAAATTTTGGGGAAATTCTTAAGACTCTTGAAGAGGAAATAAGCTGAAGTCAAATATAATAAGAAGGATTGGAAGGGCTGTGGCTACAGACTCTAATTCTACAAGATCTGAAGTGATCATCTATTGTGAGACAACGCTGGGGCTGCACTTTCCAAGCAGCAGGTTGTTTACTTTAGAAATATGCTATAAAATAAACATTGAGTTCTTACAGGTTATTTCTATGTGTCACTGTAGTTGCAGTTTAGATATCCTAGAAAACAAAACGCAAGTGAGAGGTGGATGAATTTGTTGTTTTAAGTCAGTTACTTGGTTTAGTTACTGTGATTGCTTTCATCCTTTGAAATGTTATGTTAATGA
Source organism: Apus apus (assembly GCF_020740795.1). NCBI lineage: Eukaryota > Metazoa > Chordata > Aves > Apodiformes > Apodidae > Apus > Apus apus. The sequence continues at coordinate 105,141,491 of NC_067285.1, read as the reverse complement.
GACATGGTAGCCTTTTAATGCAAGACAACCTTTGAGACGTGCATAGCCTAAAATGTGGTTTTAAACAATGTTTTTGCATTCTATGTGGCTTTCAAGGGAGCTGTTAGTGTAAATGCCTATAAAACTACCAAACATGCACAGCAGTTTCTGAAAAAATATTCCTCGTAACAAATACTGCACGGGGATAATGGACTTGGATAACTATTTCTTTTTGTGTGTGTGTGTGTTTGAGGTGAAATTGTTTTCAAGCGCTTTGCAAGTCCAATATTCAGCACTCCAACTGTCAATCAAACAGAGATGGGAAAACATAATACCAGAATATAAATCATAATACCATAACATAATTCCAAAACATAAACAATGGGAATCTGTTCCCCCTTTTTAAAAAACAAAGCCCACTCCTCATGGCTTGCAAGGTTCTTCTCTCCTAGGATTAAATAAAAAAATTCAGCTCTCCTTTCATTAAGAACACTGAACTGCAGGAAACTGCTGCCCATCTTTGGAGCAAAATCATTCTCCTCCTCAGCCACAAGCTTCCTTAACTTGGGCATAGCAAGGTGGAGCATTTTAACATGGTTAGACTTTGTCATCTCCTCAGCAGAGAGACAAGGAAATAGTGAGATACCAACATGGACCTAGCAGTTGCCAGTGACAAAATAGCCCTTTTTGATGTGTATAGATTTTCTTGGCCAGGTTTTGGTAATGGGGATGGTGAGAGGGCTACAGGTCTGGCTTCTGTGAGAAGCTGCTAGAAGCTTCCCCTGTGTCTGAGAAAGTCAATGGCAGGTGGCTCTAAGACAGAGCTGCTGCTGGCCAAGGCCGAGCCCATCAGTGGTGGCAGCATCTGGGATAACATAGTTAAGAAGGGGGGAAAAAACTGCACTATGGCAACTGCAGACTGAGGGAGGAGTGAGAATATGTGAGAGAAGCAACTCTGCAGACACTAAAGTCAGTGAAGAAGGAGGAAGAGGAGATGCTCCTGGCACTGGAGAAAAGATTCCTGGTGAGGCAGGATGTCCCCCTGCAGTTGTGGAGGTTAATGGCGGAACAGATATTCACCTGCAGTCCATGGAGGACCTCACACCAGAGCACATGGATGCCTGAAGGATTAAAAAAAATTTATTTGCCCTTTCTTGACAATAGCAAATCTTGACAAGCTGCATTGGCTCATGATAAATCAAAATTATTTCAGCCAACCTAAGCTTGATCTCCTGGGCAGTGTCATAGACAGTACCTGGACTTTCTGTGTGGAGTAAAGAACAATGAAGAACCTTTAGTCACATAGATAATGTCTGTATTATTCTTTAGACAATGTTCCAGGTGTCTTTAGGATCCTGGTTACAAAAGAGCATAATTCTGCTTTGAAAATTTACTGAGGTTTGTTGAGTATTTTCCACCCTTTGCTGATCATGTCCCTCTTGCCAGGAAACCTTACCCCAGAGCAGGAAACTTTAGGTGTCAGAGTAATTACTGAAGGTGGGGAAAGAAAGCTTTTTGCTTACAGTGATCACCTCCTCTTAATGCCATACACACAGGCTGCTTCCCAGGGAGGTGAGGAGCCTGCCACTGCCCTTTTTCCATCCACATGGGTGATCTCTGGTATGTGTCATCCAGGGAAGACTACTGCACAGCCTGTTTCCCTCTCCTATTGCATGGAACACACCAGAGCTGTGTAGGAATGTAGCTTCAGTGCTCTGGCAGTGCTGGGCTTTCTCCTTAAAGAGGCTGAGTGTCAGAGCTGGTACTCAAACCCTTGAGTCCTTGACTCACACATGCACAAAACAATTAGTGAGTTGAACCGTGTTGCCCTCCCCATTATCTGCCTCATTCTCCCTCTGTGCTGGAAAGGACACTCGCTGCTTACAAGAGAAATAAGTCACTTTGCAGCAAATTAGCTGAGGAGGAAACTTAACAAGGTTCTTGGTGTGAATGTCACTCTGCACCCTAGGTCACCTCCCACATTCACATCCTTCCTTTTTGTGGCCTCAGTTGAGGGTAGGCAGCAGGTTATTTTTTGTAAAATACTAATTAAAGGAAGAACATTTCCTAAAAGACCTTATTTTCCTGCCCCACTTACACTGCAAGCTGATTAAAGGCAGCTGTCTTGATAGAGGGTATAATGATATAAATTATACAGGGATTGTTACAAAGGAAGACTTCATACTGAAGGAGTTCTTGCTGTCTATCCAGCATGGGAGAGTGGAGAGAAGGATGAGGCAGGCACATCCTATGAACTGCAGCAGTTATAGGTCTCCAAAGTTTAACTGATGTCAGCATTAAGGACATGAAATGTAATGTTGCTGTGGGAGAAGACAGATATAACCAAAGTATTTGAATGCAAAGTGAGCACAGAGGTGAAGAAGGTTGATGCAGAGTGATCAAAGGGAATCCTTCATCCTTCATAGAGCATGGGAAATGGAAACAGCTGAGGAGAAAGCTCTTGCTGTTAAATTAAAAAGAGCGGAAGAGACATTTCTATACACAGTTTTCTTTATGCAAATCCCATAACTGATTATACATTTTCAAAAGTGTTTGAAAGACTTGAATATATTAAAAAAAAAAAAACAGAACCAGTGGTATGTGAGAAACCATCATGTAGAATTAAAGAAAAAGTAAAGAATCTTCATTCCAGCAATTCCAGGCTTATCAATATTTTAGGAGCTTATTTTAATATCTTAGTTCTCTCACCTGCCTAATATCTGATGGCAAAATTTTAGCAGACTGGATTTGATTCAACTCATCTTGAAAGTGTGCAATTTATCTAAATATTCAGTTTTCCTGTCCTGAAGAGTAAAAAGTTGCTTGAATGTGAATGATTAGTATCCCCTACTGTATTAGAAAAAGACGCCTGCTTTAAAATCCATGCATTTTGTTTTATTTTGCCTATGAAGCTGTAGCTATTGCTGTAACCTTCCACATTTTGAGATGTTAATGAAAGTGAACCTCTGTGTTTACAAAGGGATCCCATTCATTTGAACTGATCGATAGATAAGTTATCTGTTTCTTCCAGCATACACTAAAAGTTGTAAAGTATTTTTAGTGGCCTAAATGCATTAAATTAGTAATTTGCTAAATATATCAGCATTTGGCAATTTGATGACAATAACCTTAAATGTTGTGGAGACATTTGGACTACAGCTGTCTTCTGTTTTAAAGCCAGTCATATAAGCTAACTTTATCACTCTCACAGAGAAATAAGACCAAGACACTTTACTCTGATGCTTTGTGGTTTTCCTTTCCAGTCTCTAAGTCTCTTTTCCCCTTTGCCAGCTTCACATCTCTCATACCTTCCTTCTGGCAATTTCATTATATTCTATTTTCTCCTTCATTTACTCTTTTCACAAAGGAGACCAATCACTTCTTCACACTCACGAGTCCCCAAAAGTCTCATTTTTTTTGCTAACCTCTTGTCATCTTTAGTCTTTTCCTAATTTGCTCTGCTGACTCTGACTTTTGACTTTCAGAGCAGTTTCCTCAGTTTGATTGTTTTACTTGAACAATTAACTACTTCTCATCCCTGCAGACACTACTTCCCTGACATTTTATAAGACTTAATCAGGACATTTCCATTCATTTTTCTGGCAATAATCAGCTGAAAACCAAAGTGGCTGTAGAAAGGTACCTGTTTTGTAAATGTTTATGTTCTCAGTCCAGCTTGAAATGTATCTTTACGTATTTTAAAGTGTTCTAACACGGGGCTGCATTTACACTTTCTGGTGAACGTGAAAAGGGGCTTTTGCAGTGTATGCAAAGGTTTCAGGGACTCACACAATGACACTAGCACTAATGAGTTACTGGCACTTGGGGGGTGGTCACGTTTCTCTCACTATCACCTGCTCCATTGCAACATTGAGAATAAGAATTGCAGAGGCTGAGTCTGGGCCTTGTTCCCCCTGGGGAGTATCAGGGATCATGTAGCCTGGAGACACTGCTGGGCACATCACCCTGGGGCATGAGGGACTGAGGCATGCACCACTGCAGCTTCGTAGGTTGCTTTTCTTTATGAAGCCAAACCCTTTATTTCCTTTAATCTAATGAAACAAACATAAAGATTCTTTCCTTTTGTGTCTGCTGCTTGCATGTGGCACCAGGTGTCTGCAACTCACCTCAGACTGACCCCTCCTATCTTGGTGACTTTATTCCACTGTAGTGGGTAACTCAACATCTGGAATAAATCAGCCTTTTAATAAACTTTATCTGAGAGCTCCAGTATCCCAGCCTGGCTGATACAGTCTGTGTAGATTCTTGGACAAGCTATTGGTTTTTCTTCTCATGCTAGTGAAAGGATTTAGCTCCTTCTCTGTTGCTTGGACAGGTTCCATTTGCTTTAGGTGGCTACTGGTGAATAAGCCCTGGAACTCGGCTCTTCAACAGATCAAATAACCCAGGGTCTGTAGAGAAAGAATATTAGAAAAATTGATCAGAGGCATAGAACACAGGAATTTCTAAAAGTCACTGGTAAAACAAATGTGTTTAAAAAGCCCTGCAGAATTGTCCAGTGTCTGCTTTCATATGGTTGGAGAGAGGAGCTGGAGAAAGAGCAGGACATCCTGTCCTCTTCTCAGTGTCCTCAAAATCTTTCCTAATCTTTTGTCTAACACAATCATAGAATGCAGGTTATCACTCTGGTGTTGTGCTTACTTTTTCCTTTACCCTGCCTTGGCCAAGCAGTTTGCTGAACTTTGGATCCTGCACATTTATTTTTCTTTAGGATGAGAAATTTGTAATCAAAGCCAGTGGCTTTGGTGGTGTCCTGTTTATTTACTGACTCCAGGAGAAATCTGGTGGGAGGTAAAGAGGACTTTGTTCCCCATGCTTATCCCAGTGCCAGTGCTCAGACCTAAGAGAGATCTAAACAAGGCATCTGTAGATCTCTTCTGGGGTCTGAATCAAGTGGTGGTTCTGCTCTTGCTTTCCCATGTTCAATTTTGCTTGTATTTCTGATATTTCTTGCTTTTAAAGCCAAAGGTTGCCACAGCTCTGCTCTGTGTCAGGGAGTGAAGGAAGAGGGCTGTTACAACAGCTACTAGTGAGAGGACAAGGGCAATGGATTAAGACTTGAAGAGGGGAGATTTAGATTAGACATCAGGAAGAAATTCTTTAGTGTGAAAGTGGTGAGACACTGGAACAGGTTGCCCGGGGAAGCTGTGGCTGCCCCATCCCTGGAAGTGGTCAAGACCGGGTTGGGTGGGGCTCTGAGAAACCTGTTCTAGTGGGAGGTGTCCCTGCCCATGCAGGGGGGTTGGAACTAGATGATGTTTAGGATCTTTTCCAACCCAAACCGTTCTATGAATCTTTCTATTAAGAGCTTTGCAGAGGCTTTTGCATGATGCCATCACATAAAATGCTTAGAGAACAGAGAGGCAGAAGAGGCAGTATGACTTTCTTAATGCTGCTCTTGCATCTTTCCTTACAAATCTGGCTTGCATAGAAATCCTCCATTCATGTGGGCACTTCTTTTGGGGTATAGGAATGTCTAGAAGCTATGATTATATGAAGATGGCATGTGCAGTAACAAATGTCACAAAGTGTACACCAGTATCTTAGAGGTCCTTCAAATCAATTGTGACAAGTGAAGAACTTAGTAGGAACATTTTTAGGTGGTGAGAATGAGAATAGCTAGTTAATAAGCTTTTGATAACTTGCTGGATATCATCTTCCATTTTGGATCAAAACCAACCAACTAACAAAACACAAAAAAGGCCCCAAAGATCCTTCTTAGTCTAAAGACAAAAAAGAAAGCTTAAAGATAAATGTTTTCCATTGTTGTAGGGACAATAATTACTGCTGCATATGAGTAGAAAGGTCCCAGCAACAAGTGATGGATATCACCTGTTTCTAGACAAGTAGGACAGTGCTATATTAGATTTAGAAACAATGCCATTTTGGTTACAGTCCTCTTCTGTACTTGAATGAGAATTTTAGTGGATACTATTTCAAGGTCTGCTGCAGCTAGGAACCAACAGCCAGGGCCCATCTCACAGTCACATGCCCCAACAGTGTGGAAAAGCAGCATAAAATGGGGCTACTCCGGAACAAGGAGCATCCTTTTGCTTCATCCCTGGCAGGCTCTTCCCTTACAGCCTGATTACATTTAGTGCAGCTCCACTCTCATCCACTCCTGTGTGTCATACACCCCTGGGGTGCAGAGAGGTCCTAAATAAGAGTCATTGCTTTGTGACACATCAAGATACTGAGCTGTTGTGAGGGAACGTGACGGAAAGAGGATGTAACAGCCAGGGTACCTTTGGGCCTCATAAGGCCATACCAGAAATTTTCCATCAAAAACCTCGGGGCAGCATCTGTTGTTTTGGCTTTACAATGTCCCCCTTGGCACACAGATGTCCTTTTGTAGGGTGACATTGGAAAAGAGCAACACCTCTTCTGATAAAGATGCTTGGCATCCTTTCCTCACTAATTTGAAGGATGGGTAATGATATTACACTAAAGCAGGGTAGATTCAGCCTAGATACAAGGAAGAAATTTTTTACAATGAGGTTGGTGAAACACTGGCACAGGTTGCCCAGTGAGGTGGTAGATGCCCCATCCCATAAAATGTTCAAGGTCAAGTTGGACAGAGCCCTAAGAAATCTGATCTGATTGAAGACTTTTGGGCTCATTGCAGGATTTGGACTATATGACCTTCAAATGTCCCTTCCAACCCAAATGATTCTGGGATTCTAGTTTTCCATGCTAAACTGGGCGAAGACCCACTAATGTCTCTAGTGCTTGAGGCTCAGCACAGGAGAACAAGTCACATCTGCCTGCCTCAGACTTGGCAAGAATTGCTTGCTCAAGTCCAGTTCAGTTCTATTTGTTAATAAAGGCTGTAGGCTATGTAGCCACATATCTGTATTTATTTGTGGATCTGCAGCTTGTTAACAAATACCAAATAAGAGTGATTAGATTTTTATATTCCAGTACAAGTCTTTCAAAGAAACATGACCAGAGAGTAAAACTACCAGCTGGGAGGTTGGCTTTTCTTAATGAGGAATGTCTGAAAATACAGGGAAACTGGGAGTTTTAAACTACTGAGTATACGTAAAAGCGACAGGGTGAATTTAGTTGATTTAATCCAAATATTTGTATTTTAAGTAAGGAAGAAGCGACACCAATGAAAATGTATGAGTAGTGAGAACACACATAATGAGACACTGGAGAAAGAATGTAAACCAGAAGTGTCAGGGAGGATTAGAGGTATGAGTGTTTTGCTCTATTAGTATGTATTGGTGCAGCCAGCCATGTTTGAATTCCAATTTGACATAATTTGGAAAGGCATTTTATCGTAGCACTTTGTTAGGCTGTGTACTGGGGATTTCAGGAGAAATTAAAAGAATCAGGCACTCTGGAGGTATTGAAATTCAGTGAGCCAGCTGCAGTGCTTCATAAACTGTGGTGGTTGCATGTCTTCCTTACATCTTTATCAAGTAGTACCCCAGTGACTTCAGCATGGGTCATACTCACTCCACATAGGGCTGCACTCGATTTTTTTCCCAAAACCTCAGCAGCTAAAACATAATTGTGCAAAGTATTGCCATTAACTTTCCCTGCTGTGAAACCAGTCATTAAATGCCAATGTATACCAGAAATGCAGCTTTGCCTGTGTACCCACATTCACTGTGTTTCCAACTCTCACTGCAGCACAGACTGTATCAGCACTACATCAATTTCAAATTCAGACCCAGATCTGAAGTTCAAAGCTTGTAATTGACCTGTCACCACTTGAGATACATTTCTTCACTGAGTCCCTATTTCTGATATGACCACAGTTCAGTTGCTTTGGAGTCACACAGCATCTGCCAAACCCTATTTCATGCTTTTAATTAAATATGAAAATAACATCTCTTACCAGACTCTGCGTTTTATTTTATTTTCAAGTGTTTTTCAGTTTTCCCACCCAATACACTAAGGCTTGGGTAGACTTAAATACGTATACAAAGGGATCTTGCTGTTATGTCTCAGTGAAGCACTCATTTACTCTATATCCAAATAAAACATGACAATGGCAAGTGTCAGGGCAGGGAATAAATTTGGTCATTTGTGTTGTAAAGTTGCTCACACAGACTGGTCCTGCCTTTTGGCTTGCAAATTTGTTCAGGTACCTTTTTCAATGGATATGTTTGGAATTATTTGTCTTTTCTAGCTGCTGGGTGGATTGTATAGAATGGAGATTAGATAAAGGCACCAGAACTAGTGTACCTACTCCCAATGGCAGGATATAGTCCAGCTAATTCTGTGCTATGGACAGGTCCCTCTTTTGGTTTTGCTTTTCTTTGGTCTTCATGCTTTTTGTATTCTTAGTTGCCTGGTCAACCAGTAAGAAAAAAGGTTTTTCACACCTAGAATGTGTTCTAGCCTCTCTGGTGGCTAAAAAATGCAGTGTTGCCAGAGGGAATGAGAGATGTTGATTTGGGGCAGGGTGGGGAGGAGGAGTGGAGGGAAGTGGATGGGAACCAAGGCAATTTGAAAATATAAAAAATGATTAAGGTATAAACTGGAGAAAGAAAATATTTGAAGGAAATTGGAGCTAAATTTATGATGGTTAAATGTTTCTGGGAGCTGGTATCTTTAAACAAAAGAGCTGGTATCCTTAAACAAAATATGCCATTGAACAACCAGACCACATTAAAAATAAATATTTTCTAGAAAATAGTGATGAAAAATGAAAATTAGTAAGTTCCCAGGTGGTCCCTCACCCACCTTGACACTGCAGGGAGTTCTTCATGTTCCTGGATGCTGGGCTTTTCTGGAGGTTTACCCAAAGCTTGAACTAGATCCTGGTTTGGACTGAAGTAATCCTTCAGTTTCTTTGCTTCTGCCTTCTCCCTCAGCTTCTTACAAACCATCTGGAAGAGAGAAAGACACCTTCAGCTCAGTGCCAACCTACTTCCCTTCAAAGGCTTTGAGGAAAATTGCAGGTTGCATGAGGGATGCACTGTCACATTTTGGATGCCACCTGAGGACTTTGCCTATACTATTCTACTTCAGGAGTAGAAATTGATCCTATATCAAAGAAATACACAGCTTGTTTCTGGTATTTATGAAAAAATAATCTTCTCTCTTTGTGTCTGGAAAAAGCACCAGAGCAGAAATTATTGATACGTATTCGATAGGAAAACCTTGCAGGACATGCTTACAATAGCACTCCAGGCTGCATTTAAGTATTTTGTAGTTTGAAGCAGTTCTTCACGTTCTTCTGAGTTTCCTATTTGACTTCCCATCATTTAATTGCACTCTGAAAGTCAATTAGATGCTGAAAATAAAGAACTGCTACTGCTGTATTTCTTATTCTGGTGACATTCCCATCAATTTAAATGGAATAGTAGGATCTGACCCCGGATTAATAAGAACACTAGTTTTTGTGTGTGTATTTGTTTTAGGCAATGAAAATACTGTTTGAGAGCACTAATAGCAACTGCCTTGGATAAAAGCATATGAGTGACTGCCTTGAGAAACACTGAGTCACTCACCTGGAAAACACAGTGTTTAAAGCATCATATTCACACCCACATTTGTCCATTTAGCCCAAAGCATTAGAGACACTCAATCTCCAAGATGTAGAGCAGTGATTTCGGGTTTTCATTTTTATGAGGTAGGCTGCAAAGGTGATTGAGTTAAAGTAATTTTTTTACATCTCTTGTCACAATTTTCATGACATAATGCAACTTCTAGACCTACTTTAGTTCTATCTAGCAATTATTGGGTTGTTTATTCTTTTTACAGATGACACTTCTAAGTACATCAAAGAACAGTGCAACTATACTACTAAGCAGTCAGATTTTTTCATCATTCTTCAGGAAGTCAACATATATCTGGAGAATAAAGATTGCTCAGGAAGTTTTGTGAGCTACTCAATATTTTTATTAGATGCCTCTAATTTTATGTCAGTGCAACAGAGCCTGGTCATGGCTAGCAAGCAATTAAAAGAAAAAGTTGGTAATTATAAACAGAGAATGTCACAATGCTAAAGATATTTCAAAGAAAACATTTGCTATTCTGTTTTGCATGTCCAATTTTCCTGTTTCTAAAATGAAATCCATCTGGTGTTCCTACAGTATTTAACACTATTTCCATCCCCAGTGGGAAAGCACAGAGAATCCAGACGCCCCATTACACACGACAACCAGCATTGCTTCCAGGATTGGTCTCTGTTCATGTACAGGGTTCTTTCCTGTTTGAGAGCACATCAACATCCAGTTGAGCGACTGGATGCATGAGGTTTCACAGCCCAATTAGAAAGAAGTGAGATTCACCATTCTTTCTCTGCAGTTTTTCTGTGCTTTAAAGTGCACAGGGGGATTGTTTTTGGAAAGTTTATATTCTTGTGTCTACATGTAAAGATCACAGCAACTGTCCTAACCTCTGTTTAAACAGGATTAGTCAGAAGCCCTCGGCACAAGAAAGATGTAGACTTGTTGAAGGGGGTCCAGAGAAGGGCCAGAGAAGATGATCAGAGGACTGGAGCACCTCTGCTATGAAGACAGGCTGAGAGAGTTGGGGCTGTTCAGCCTGGAGAAGAGAAGGCTCCAGGGAGACCTTATAGGACCCTCCAGTACTTGAAGGGGGCCTACAGGAAAGTTGGGGAGGGGCTTTTCATCAGAGAAGACAATGATAAGACAAGGGATAATGGTTTTAAACTGAGAGAGGGGAGATTTAGGTTCAATATTAGGAAGCAATTCTTCACCATAAGGGTTCTGAGGAACTGGAACGGGTTGCCCAGGTAGGTTGTTCATGTCCCCTCCCTGGAGGTTTTTAAGGCCAGGTTGGACAAGGTTTTGTGCAGCCTGATCTAGTGGCAGGGTTCTCTGCTCATGGCAGGGGAGTTGGAACTAGATGATCTTTAAGGTCCCTTCCAACCTTAACAATTCTATGATTCTATGATTCTAATTTATTTGGGAGTTTACCTTGTAATCATTCTTTTGACTGGATGGCAATTAAGTAACCTGTCTGCTGTCTTACAAAAATTGTCTCAGTGCCATCAAAAATGCTCCTTTATGGTTGTCTCAGTACAGTTTTTTTTACACATTATATGAACCACATGATAGAAATTCAATTTCAGAGGTCATAAATCTGTAAATACTTCCCAAATTGCACAAAGTAGAGGAAAGGCTAAGAGACCTGGGGCTTTTCAGTCTAGAGACGTGAAGACTGAGGGGGGATCTAATTAATGTCTATGACTACATGAGGGCTGGGTGTCAAGAAGGCAGGGACAAGCTCTTTTCACTAGTGCCCTGTGATAGGACAAGGGGCAATGGATTCAAAGTCGAGCACAGGAAGTTCCACCTTAACATGAGGAAGAACTTCTTTACTGTGAGGGTTACAGAGCACTGGAACAGGCTCCCCAGAGCGGCTGTGGAGTCTCCTTCTGTGGAGACTTTCAAGACCTGCCTGGATGCCTTTCTGAGTGATCTGCCCTAGTTGTGTGTGGTATTTTGGTCCTGCTCTGTCAGGGGGGTTGAACTCGATGATCTCCAGAGGTCCCTTCTGACCCCTAATATTCTGTGATTCTGTGATTCCGTCTGGCATCATTGATACTTATAAAGTGGATTCTTCTGATTAGGATTTTTACTATCTGATTAGGAAGTACATGGCCTAATATATCACACTTTATATCACTATGAAACATGTAGTAAAATTTCACTGTGTTCTTTTGGTTAGTACTACAACTATGGGTGCACGACAACAGTGTATACACAGTGTATACTGTGTATCTTTTTTTGTAAGTATACAGATGGTCATGCTGGATTAAACCTGTAATGGTGTCTGGTTCTATTTTTGACAAGAGGCAACAGCAGGTAGATGGGAGTCAGCATGGAGGAAGATGTATTACAAAAGCTACCAAAGGCTGCTTTCATTGGCCACTATGTTTCGAGTACACCCAGTATTTTTTAAAGCAGAGTATTAAACACGTGTAACATGTTTTTTAAAGTTTCTGGTAACTGTTTTGATGGTTAATTATTTCTCAGCATTGTTGAGCATTAAATGGATGGCTGAGAAAGAAAAAAAATGGCAATTTAAATTTTTTCTGAGCATTTTGTTGAAAGTTCCCTCTTCTTTGTTGCTGAAGTATGCGCTTGAATGCAAAGTTGTGGCTTAAATAAATACTTTCTCCTTCCAAACCTGTTTTGATCTCTCCTTTAGTAGCTGTTTTTCATAACTGTAGGCTTCCTGCTGGGTCAGAGAGAGTGTGCTCACAGCTCATTTCATACTCTATTTGCTAAAGAAGAGGAGGGAAGAAATCCAAATTCCACGTGGCAGCAAGCTTTCAAATGTGCCCCAAATGCAAACCCAGGATGCTGGCTTGGTGGGACAGCAGGTAAAAACCAACATTTTTTTCTTCATTGTTCACCAGTATTTCCTTCCTAGCAGTGAGAAAGCAATTTTGTCAAAACAGGCTTCTAAAGTTCTATTTTAGTTTTCAACAAGCAGCCATTCTCTGGTGAAACAACTGTTCCTCTAGAAAGTGCCAAGCCAGCCTCTGCTTTTGATCTCGGTGAGATCTTGGGACAACGGGTTCTTAGGATTTGAGTAAATGCGTTGCTACCTGTTATAATCAAATGCTGTTTAGCTATTTTATTTTCAGAAAAAAAATAATGCTGTTATTCATTGTTGGCTGTTATTTACAATCTCCCTTACTGAAAGAGAACAAATAGTTTTCATACATTTGTGTGATGTTAATGACCATGTTTTATTGTTCTGCCTTCAGTTGTTTTGTGCAGTCAAACTAAGTTGTCTTCAAACCCCAGTTGCCTTGAAGCTTCTTAGAAAAGTAGGCACAGAATTTGCCTCTTTCAGGTGCTTCAGTAGGAGATTTCAAGGAGACACTGAATGCTTTTGCTAACTGTTAAACCACTTGATCTGATGTTGGCTCCCAGGTCTCAGGTGTATGCTACGTGCCCTTATATTACTTGCCCTTGGTAATTCCTTGTTCTTTAATTTCTGAGTTTAAAAAGCCCAAAGCAGAGAAGATAGAACAATAACTGTCATTTATCCTTGTAGGCTACATGAAAGAATAATCCCAAAGCACCCTCCACTAGAGGAAAAGAGGAGGTTGCAAATCAAACCTTCGTGTTCAGATTGAACTATTTGGACGTGAGGCCTAGTTTCACAGAGGGACCTGGGTTACTCATAGCCGTGCTGGTCACTGGAGCCACGGGCCATATGCCATGGACATTGTCAAAGCTCTTGCTTGGATCCTGCTGCCTGGCCCAGGAGATGCTGACATTTCTGCCAGCTAGTACTCAAATTGCCCTTAATTCAGACAACACTGAATGTCTGGGAGCCTGGCTTGAAACAGGAGGTTTTCAAAGCAGACTTACAGACCTTCTCCAGTGTTGTGCCTCACATAAATTGCAGCTGAAGACAGGACATACTTATCCCAATGCCCACAGCCTCAGGGCTTGGATGCTTTCCTTGAACCCATGAGATTTCTTTTTACCTCTGCATTGAGCTTTGTGCCTAACATATCCCAGCTGTGTACCGTAGGTTTTAGGAAAATCCTGTCTAAGGTCAGACCTGGTTTGAGAGACCCAGATAGACCAGCTCTTGTGAAAACACCCTGATGTGAGGTTCCTGCTGGTCTCTAGCTTCTGGGAGCAGAGAGGAGAGTGGTCAGTGTCTGAACAACTGCACAAGTTCAGGGTGCAAATGGCTCCCATTCAATATCTTATCAGGTTTAAATTTCTCTTATGCATACATAAGTAAGTCTTGGGCTTCAGCATCTCTACATCAGGAGCCTTGTCATTAGAATTCAATACTCTTTGAGCTATCCCTGCCCATATAATTCATTAACTCAGAAACACTCATTGAATGTTACAATGGACCTTAAAGCTAATATTTCTGCTCGATTGTGTGTTCCAGTTACACTCATCATTAAAGAGATCTCTGCCTTGCTGGGTACACAGTGTATTTTTCCATACCCTGTCATTTTAGGTTTGTCACTTCAAATGTCTCTTTGAACCTGGATTTGTGTTAGCTAATGACACAGAACCTCTCTGCATACATCTCAGCAAGAAAAAAACATATTAGGAAGTAGACAGGTTTGTTCCCAGCAGGAGGTTTGTTTTCTGGTTCTGCTTACAGTGGCAGAAGTGTTCCCTTCTTTCTCAGGGACTGTACTGCTCCTACATTCTCCAGTCCATATTTCTGCCAAGCAGACTTCTTACAGATGGCATCCAGTCATACACAACCATACTAAATCTACCAGATTATCTGGAAGAACAAGCCCTTCACTGTCTACATTGTGTGCAGTCACAGAGATATTCTTTTAGTGAAAAAAATTAAAGTACCTTGTATTTTCTTTTTTATATTTAGATATTTATATTTTATATAAAAATTTATATGATATAAATATAAATTTATATTCATATATTTTATATTTATGGATGCTTGTTCCTTGGGTAGGTTTAATATAGTGTTGACTGAATTAAAAAAAAGTAATAATTAAGGCTTAATTTAATTTTAAAATTAGCCACGCCCTTTTGCTGAGTTTCTTTTTTTCTTTCAAGTAAGCTGTTGTAGTGTCTGAGTTACCGGTTGAAATATGAATACTGGCACATCAAAAGAGCAACAGTAGCCTTGGTTTAGCCTTTTTCAGCTTTAGGAGGACTAGTTTGTTAGATGTACAGACCTTTGGGGAGGCAGAATAACTGTTCTGTATCTTGACTGCTTCTCTTCTTTCCTTAAGATGCAGTGAGGGGACAAGCTGCAAAGCAGCTGGTAGAAGTGTGCTGTGGTGGTTGTTGTCAGGCAGTATCACAGCAGGAATGGGAAAATAAAAATTTGTTTCAGAAATCATAGGTAGAATAATCTTACAATTAGGGTTTGCAGCTGTGGGATGGATGGGGTTATCAGTATTAAAACCTTATTTACAAGGGTAGCACTTGTTGGCATGTATGAAACAAATGTGCAATTTCCATCAGCCAGTATGCTAATTAGAGAAGCATCCGTGCAGCACCACAGTCATAATCATGTTATAGGCAAAAAGGAAACACATCCTGCTTGTAAAGACAAAGTTTTATTGCTACTGTGATTGAAGTTTTAACAGTCTCTTCCAGGAATAGTTAAGTCTGAATTTAATTACTACAGAAAAAAGGAAAACTAATAGTTCCATACAGAGAAAGTCTTAGTAATAACAATACAGTTAAAATTGTGCTACACACACTTTCTAGCAGCTACTCACCCTTCTACAACTCTGTTGGGTCCCAGGGTTGGTGGCTTCATCCTGGTGCACATATGGGGGAATGGTGTGGCATCAGCATTGTGAGATGATTGCTGAGAGAACAGTGATATCATGCTAATGGTTTCTTATTCCTTGTTCTGAGATCCACTTGGGGTAATTTTTATTTTTACTAACATGCTTTTACACCTTGGTCTTCATTTATCTACAGCTCCATGTTACATCTGATCTTACTACACACAGTGCCTTTTACGGATGCTCAATACTTTTCCTCTGTCCATCTTTTATCATTCCTTGCCCGTACTCTACAAGTCATCCTGTAGTTCCCACAAAGGAGAGAGACAGCCTCTGCTATCAAACCAGGCCTATAATTCTTTACAGTATAACATGGTGTTAGTCATAAAAAGCTCATGCTACACAGAACAACTTGTTACTAGTCTCTATATAAAATATATAGTTGAAGATAAACAGAAGTAAAACAAGATATGCATAGACCCCTGGTTGGAAGAAAAATCTTTAAAGCAAGTAATAGCAAAGCTCTAGGGAGGTCAAGAAACATTCAGCTAAAGCAAGCATGAAAAACCTTAGACCTCAGTACAAAGTCTTCTGTACTCACTCTGGGTGTTTGAGTGCTATTCTGATTTTATTCTACTCAGATGAGTAGTTGCTGTGCAGGAGCAGCGTTGCTGCTGGATTTAAAATCAGATTCACCAACATGTGTCTCTGGGACAAACTGGAAATGCTGGTAGGGAATCAGGGGCAAACTTAACTTCCATGAGGGTAACCTGTCCTGGCCACTCCTCTTGGTCAGTGTGTGCTGAAGATGCAGATCCTACCTTCCCACAACACACTGTCAGGGTGGCTGACCTCCAGCAGACATGATTGCCCTGGGCTTTCTGAGGAGGACCCTAGTGTCTCCTTGCTGTTCAGCAGATGAGACTTGCAAGTGACCTCTGATTCATGTTTCTGAGTTATGACAAAAAAACCCTCATACTCTAAGGTCAAGCTGGCTCAGGGAGGGATGAAGATCCCTCTGGAGTGGTTTGTTCCACAGGCAATATCAGGCAGTAAAAAAAGTAAGACCCCAAATTTTGCCAGTCAAATGGAATGGATTGATTCATTGACAGATGAACTATGAAAGAGTAACCAAACAATATACGCTGCATAGGAAATGACCACCTCCTCACTCCTGAGTTTGCTGGCCAGGCTCTCAGTCACCAGATGAAGAGGTCTCCCATAATGTTTTTTTAGGTTACACTTCACACCTTGCTCGCACAAAGCACTTTCCTACCCCCTCCCCCCCACCTCTTATTCAGCTTTATTAACACACAGTGGATTATATTTAGGTGTTTGTGCTCCTGAATCCAAGTGAAGTTGTTTTCTGACTACTTTTAAACTTCTTTCTTAAGAGATTTGGTATCTGTGATATACTGTCTTTGTTAGTCACAAAGCCACTCATACATTTGCTTCTCATCATCTCATGTATACTTTCTTTTGTGATGTACCATCAACAGTAATCAAGGGTATGATTAAATTTACATTTCTTTGTATGGAGGGACAATGCAGTACATGACCTCTCTTCTAAGCTGGGTTGGCTCTACATACACAAAAGGGCATTAGTGTGATATCTTCAGGTCCAAGGAAATTGATCCTTACCGCATAATTTACTGATTAAAATCCACCTTAATATACTGACACTGGAAAACCAGACATCAGAGCTCAAATCCAGTTTCTAGGAGAGAAAGTTCTCTTCACTTTCTGCTGTTCTCCGAATCCTTATTATTCTTCTGACAGTGAAACACCTACAGTTGCTGTGAAGCTTTTAAGTGGAACCCTAAGGAATCTTATATTGGGTACTAAATGCTCTGGAAGGTGCAAAGTGGGACTTGAGGTTTTCAAGAAGTCTGATTTTTTCACATACAGGCATTCACAAGGAGAAATTGTGTTGTGTTTTTTTTTTTCAGACATGATGTCTCCAGAAAGCCTGATATTTTATACACAAAGCAATTCTTTGTAATAATACAGATGGCATCATAATCCTTAAAAAAACCCCAAACTGAAACAATAAAAAAAAACAAAAATCAACCCCCAAGCAAAAGATATTTTAGGACTTTACTGAATTTGGAATGATGCAAAAGAGAGTTCAACTCCAAACATTTAAATTTGTATCAGTGGAAACTTGCCTCTCAGGTCTACAAAAATATTCCAATTAAAGTGAGAAAGTAATCATTACGACTCAGTGCATGTGTAAGAGTGAGAAATTTCAGTAAGAGCCCAGAGGCACAGATGAAGGAAGGAGCAGGGGCAGACAGGGAAATGGTTCACACCAAAACGGATGTCTTGTTGGTACCTCAGAAACCAGGAGTATTGGTCCAGTGATGATGTCAAAATTATGTGTTGTAATTAATGAAGTCCTTTTCATCAGAGAACTGGATCTAAGAGCTTTAGCAAAGGTGCAATTAGAGTGCAGAACTATGTTTCTTTTTCTTAGTGACACTGGAACAAATAGCCCTGATTTGCACAGTGATTGGTGGAAATTAAAAAAAGCATGTGGGATTTTGGGCTTGTTTTTTGTCATTTAGATCTCCAGCTTGTGGTTGAGCCTTGGATTTAAGAAAGCGAAATGAAAAATTTAATTAAAAACATTCAGTAGATAAATAGGCTCAAAGCATTTTACATTTTTTTTTCAGGGAGATGTTGCCACCTCTCTTCTACTGGGACAATGAGTTTTCCCATGCCAGGAGCATGCAAGACTCATGGTTTACACACTCTAGACAGGAGCAAGAGCTCCTTCCCAGGAACAACCTTCCCAGGTTGCAGTTAAGAGCTATTCCAGGTGTGTTGATTTCTCACTGTCACACTTTGATGTCACAGAAAACCCTGCAGTGTAGGTTGTGGGTAACAGACTCTGCCAGTGAAAGGTGAATTAGCACCATGGGAGTGAGGCATTACCTTGATCTCCACATCCTCCCATTTTCCTTTTAATCTCTGTCACCATTTTAAATTTTATTTTTAAAAAGGACATTTGTCTTCACATGGATCTAAACCACCTCCTGCTTTTTCAGGCATTAAGAGCTGACCTGACAAAGGACTTGGATGCTAGAAAAGATGAGGACAGCATCCCTCTTTGCCCAAGTGCAGGGAGGTGGGGCATGGATTCCTTTCACTACATACAACGGGAGGTAACACAATCTCCTGAGAGGAGGGAAGATAGGTTTCCAGTTAGCACTGCCCTTGATTTGGACAGAGATTTGAAAAAAAAACTTTGTAGAGACTGACGAAATCAGAAATGTGCTTTGGTGGGACTTTCTAGTATGGTCTGAAGAAGCTGCCTCACTGTAAGCAATGTGAATGGTCTTTAGCAGAGGGGCAAGATCCTGCTGTTTCCAGGGAAATGAGCTAACCAAAACACTACAGTGTTATTCTCCCTCCATGAATTTGAAGATTATGAATTAAGAGTATGTTGGTTGTTGCAGTTGTGGTGAGTCTGAAAACTGCAGCCTGGCATCTTGTGGCTTTACTTCTTTCACTGTTTCCTCTGAATTTACCCATGACTATAAGTAGTTCAGGAGGAATGGCTCAAGCAGAACATGGAGATAAGACATCTGTCTTCATACAAGGCTTTTTACACCTTGTTACTGTTCTTATGTTTTTGATGTGAATTGACAGAGGAATGAATCAACAAGAATTAACTGCCTGAAACATGTTACATGGGAGGGTGTCTCTCCTCAGTGATGCTGGTCTGTACAGATTCTTCTGATCACCAACAGGTTGAAGGAGTCCTTTCTTTGCAATTTTTTGTAATAGAGATTCAGGATAGAAATCAAGACTGCATGAAATGCTGACTGATTCAAACTCAGACTTAAACTAGCAAGGTAGACTCTTACAAGACACCTACTTTAACCCTGACTTGGAACCCTCTTCATACACTGAATGAGAGCACTGCATTACAAAGACAAACGTATTTTTGAAAGAGAGTCCAAGAGGGCAGCAGAAATGCTGTATGGTTTAAGCTTCATGTTAAGTAATGTCTTATCATCACTTGGATCAAAGTTAGGAATAAAAATATATACCTTTGGCTGAGTCTGTCAGCAATCCTTCCCCTGCATTAAATCAAAGGAAGCCTTCTCTCCTAACCTTCCTGGCCTTTACACTGACTGCCTTCCATCTCTGCTGGTAGTACGTCTCACTATTTCCCGCTTTTTATTTTTTCCACTGATCTTTTTATGCTTTTCTTAAAGAAAACATTTTTTCAGAACCCCAGCACTTTTCATTTCCTCCTCTGCTGTAATTTCTCCAGGATGTAGTTTTCCAGGAAATACTGGGTTGCCAGGTGTTCAGGGATGACTATCACTGTTGACTCAGTTTGACAACTGTCGTCTTGGTTTCTTTCTCTGCAATGGTCAGCTCTTTCAGAATCACCATTATCAGTCTGGCTCTGATATGAGGTATCTTTTTTGTATCTTTTACACAACTACAGGTGCATATTTTCAGTCTGACCTTTTTAGTATTTTCAATCTATCCTGTACCTCCAAATTTTAAGTCCCCAGACTTGTGGTACTTCATTCTTCAGAGCTGTAATTAAGACTGTTTCTATACTAATGAGACCTATATTCTTTATTTTTCTACTGTAAAACTGAGGAACTTTAAATGACTCACATTTTGGGCTGCAGTTGTTGAATTTCAGTAAAATCTCTGCATCATGAAAATACAGACACATTGAAAATTAAGTCGCAAAGTTTTAGGTTCTTACTCTCTTGCTCCAGCTCATTCAGCCCCTTTTATCATTTCACCCTTTGCCTGGGAATGAATCCATTCATTATGATAATAATGACACACAACATAGTACCTAAATTAACTCCATAATGCAACGAAAACAGACAAAATAGGAGCTTATGCTATGTGACAGTTATACTTCATGTGTCCTATGCTCCTTACATACCACCATAAAACCACACAGAAGTGCCAATGTACACACACACATGCTCTGAATGGATCATGACACAGTTTTGATTATTTCACAGCTCAGGTGTGTAGCCCTATTGGTAGCCGGGAGCACATGGTTATAGCAGAAAGTGCATGGTACCACATTCCCGTTTAAGGCCTCAGCCAAAATCTATTTTAACCAAGAGTCTGACTTCAAAAGATACTGATTAATCAGGCACTTAACATTTTTCCATCAGTTGCTGCTGTTTTTAATCTTCTGTGTTTAAGTGAAATCCAAATACCTGCCGCATTGTTATTATTCGTGATGCACTTGGAATACTTCTGGAAAATGGTAATAACAGAGATACAGCAGCTAAGAGATTTTTTTCTGGGTAGGTGAATGTATTTGTCTTCATTAAATGCTCGTTTCAAAGTGAAATCCAGAAGGAGTTTATAAATTAACCCAGCTATGAGCTTTTATAAAGCAAACACAGATCCATTCTTTGAATAAAAATTACATTTCACTGAATTTATTTTCACTCTTGGAGAGAGAAAACACATTATTGAAAGGCCAAATGAAGGGCTAGTCACACCTGGGTAATTTGTCTTGGTAGTATCAAATGATATTCAGCCTTACTCTCCCATGCTGGGCAACTCCAGTGACATCCTACTAGATTTTTAGTTTAACAAATTTGGGTAATTTTATTTTCCATGAGAAAGACAACAGAACTATGCACAGTGTGATGCTTTGGCTATGGAAAATTTACCTTTAAGTAGTTTTTTTTAATGCTCTACTCACTGTAAACCATCTGTTTCTATGTTATATCAAAACGGCCCAGAGTAGTTTTGGGTTTGTTTTGTTCTACGTTTTTAAAATGTATTTTCTAAAGAGCTGTTTTCAAGCAACTTAAATACCATATCTACTCTGCTTTCACATCTAGCCAGGTTTTCTTCTTGATCACAGCTGGGCTATTACACCCTTTGAAGCAAAATTCACTTCACAGCATTTCAGCTCAGTGCCTTACCCAAGAGCACATTTGTTGCACAGCTAACTTACACAAATTAGATATTTTTTAGACTCAGTTGTATATGGAAAAAAGAACAACCCAAACCCATTTGACAGTTTTCAGTGTTTTGTGCTCTGAATTCTCTAATAATGACAGCTTGCAAAACTCTCCACAGCTTGAAGTCTGTCAAAGACAGATTTTCCAGACATACATGAATTTAAGGCTGGAGATGGAAAAATAAAGAAAACCTGGATACCCAAGTGCTCCTTGTCTCCTTTGCTATTCCTACTGATGCCTCCATGCCTGTAGCTTGCTGTTTCTCTGGGCTCTTTTAATCAACTCACTGAATGCTCTTACTTTGCCTGCAGTGCAAATACCAAATGTGCTGAACCTTGGCTCCAGAGAAGCCTTGCCTTTGGTACTCCCAGAATGCCAAGTTTGTGATGTATATTACACTACAAAGCAGGAGAAGCTGGTTCCTTCCCTGGCACTCAGGAATATAATCTATCTTATAAATTTGGGTCTTTCTTGTGTCATATAAAATGAAATTTTTTTGTCACTCTGGTCCTATTCAGGCAGGCACAGTAATTAACACTGAAATATTTTCTTATGTTTTGTCCTGTCATATGCTCGAAAGCTGAAAAGAGGGCAGCACTGTTATTCCATTTAGGTTTAAATTGCACATATTAAATATGATGTATTGTTGTATGAGTTTGGACAAGAAGCCTGTCCAATATCCTTATTTTACAAAGCAGTTTGTCTTGTCTTAGTTGCATCAACAGCTCAGAGGTTGTGTTGAACTGCGTAACAAGTTACTTGTGTAACAAGGGCTTTCAACAGAGATGTTTTAGGCTCCTTTTTGCCGTAAATACTAAGCATCTGTGACCCACTGGTGTGTGTGGGTCACTGGTGCCTGTGGATATACCTGTCAAGACAAGGGAGGGACAGCCCATGACTCAAAAGCTGCTAAGGACCTTCCTCATCTCCAGCTGTAAAAGCATGAGGGCTGCAAGAATGTCTGCCCCTGCCTGCAAAGGAGCATGTCCTGCTTGTTCTCTGTGGGACATATTTATCTTCTGCTCAAAAGAAGTTGTTGGAGTTTCTTTGAGTCCCCAAGACATCTGAAGCCCAGAGGAGCTCCTTTTCTGTAGCAGCTGATATATAAAGAGCTGCAACTGGGAGCAGCAGAGGTACAAGGATGAGCTGCCTGCAGGTCCAGAAGGACAACACATATGCTGGCTTTTGCTGCATTTCCTGCTCCAGTCCTGTGAAACATTTTCCCCCAGTGGCACAACATCAGCAGGAAAAATATTGAATGCTTCTCACTGAGCTCAGCTTTGGCTAGAGATGTCTCCTGGGGGTGGAGAAAACAGCCAGACTGGGAAGGGACTTGTTAGCTATATAAAACAGATTCCTTCCTTCTCCTCAGTTAATAAAAGAAAAAAAAAAAAAAAAAAAAGAGTACTAATCAAGAGTACTAATCACTGCAGTTGAAAGGAACCCTAGGCCACTTAGTGCATGTGAAAGAGTCTGCGGGGTTGAGATCCGCAGTGGTTTTATGGCCATACCCTGAAGTCAGGATTTAGAATTGGCTTCTAAGAAAACAATCAGCCTAACCTGGGTCAGGACGTGCAGCTGAAAGAATAAACCCCGAGGTTTCACCATGGTTTGGGAATCAGGCAAGAAGTCCTCACTCTGAGCAAATGAAATAGCCATTTATAGTGTGTGTGTTTATGGGTGGCTGGAGTCACAGCCAGTGTCTTCTCCAACAGGTCCTTGCAGCCCATCTATGCAAGCAGAGTGCTGCCTTCCCCCCTGCAGCCAACATAAACCTCATTAACAGTTTCAGCCCTAGGTAATGAAAGCTGTAAATCTGTAGTACTCCCCTGCCCAGGAAGGAGCTGCTCTGGCTGAACAAAATGAATCAGCTCACTGCACTGAGAAATAGTTCAGTCCTCCTGCAGTGGGGAAGGGAGGGGGTGGATATGAACAAATATCTTCAGGGAGCAGGGCTGGCTTGTAGCTCAGCAGTGAACAAAAATGGCTTTTAAAGGAATTTAATTTTCCAACGTGTTAAGGAAAAAAAAAGCGAACTCACCTATTTAACACTCCTCATTCAAAATTGTTTCTTCTATCAGTAAGAAAGCCAAGCTGCAGCCTACACAAAGTTTCTGTGCAGCTCCTTGTTCTTACAGGTCTTCGTAGCTTCTGACAGGCAAAAGCAGGTGTGCTACTTCAAAGATATGCCAGGGTCACTGGCAGCACAGGAGCTGAAAACCAGCACATATTAGCAATGTGAATTATCAGGAGTAATGACACAGTGTTAGAGTACCCAGTCCTCATTACAAGAAAGATTAATTTAGCCTCCCACACACTGGAGCGTACAGGTAATGATAGAGAACAATTTGTAAGAAGCTTTTCCCCCATTTCAAAGCTGGGGAAAGCAGAATACTTGCAGATTTACATAAAAAATCATTATGCAGATGGTCCATTTCTGATCTATCTAAATGATCATTATCTCTTGTGATCTGTCATAACTCTGGTCTGCCCAGGTGGCAGAGGAAAATGAAACTCAGTAAATTCAGAACCAATCCACATTCCCTTGCCTATTAGGGGCTTATTTCTGTATGAACCTACACATCAACTGCTTGCACATTCCAAAGAAAGCACTGCACAGATCTAATTTTAAGATAACATTTGTGACTAAACTGATAATTATTCTGAACTCAAAGCGGTTTTCTGGTTTGGTTCTCTTAACTGATGCTGTTTGTGCTGATGAGGATGAAGGAACCCCAATGACTTGCAAGCATTTTAAATAAAATTAACAATAAAAAGGCTTAGGAAGTAGTGTAGCTCACTTTCAAAATACATTAGACTCTTCAGTAACACACAGGAAATCTACAGGCTTCTCAGATTTTTTTCTGACAAGCCAAATGTAAGACTGAAAAAGGAGATTTACTTTTAAAAGAGTATTTTTAAATTGAGTTATTGAATTATATACATTGCAGAAAAGCCACCTGCATGAGGGAGAAGCATCAGAAATTTGCAAGGTGAACAACTGTTTCGTTTGATAAAGTTCCATCAATGCACAATGGGAACAAAAAATTTCCACCAAAATCTCTGAAGCGAAGTGTATTTAAACTGTGCTTAGGCTGAGTTATTTCTGTTGACTTAAATGTCACATTATCTGCCAAACTAGCAACTCAAGTATTTATTAGTGATTCAAATACCAGTAGTAATAATACTATGTAGTCTATTTCATTTTGTATATTCTGTCCTCTTAGTACTCCATATCTAATACCGAGTTATAATATATTTAAAAGGATTATTTAAGAAAAATGCCTTTTGAAATGGGTTATTTAAGAATTGCAATAGCAACTGACAGGTTATTCCAGAGAAATAATATGAATCCATATCAATGTACCTGGCTTCAAAAAACCTCTTTGGGAAATGTGTGTCATACATTACCTCATCAGCACAAGGTGGTGCAAGATCAGCGATAAGAAATTAAGAAGAATATGGAATGGGGTACTTAGTAAAAGAGTTGAACTGGTGCCACCATCTTTCTCTTCCCAGTGAAACAGATTTGAATGGAATATTTAAAAAGAAAATAAAATTATCGCTTGAATATTTATTTTTTGGCTGCTTGGTTCAAGCTTTATTAGTACATTCTAGTTTTGGAGAGGGGGTGGAATAGTTTTCTGTGTCCTGCACAGTTAGCAAATCTCAGGCTGGGGTTTGCCAGCATAGTTGTCACTTGCCTCTAGTCCAAACACATTTACACAAAACAAGATGAAGTAAGATTCTTCTATGTTTTATTCCCATGGAAGATGGATATGTTGAAGATGTCTTGTATTTAGCAGACACTACAGCAAACAGTGATTTTGCAGTGTAATATTTGGACTTTCTGGCTCTCCAAACTGTAACAGTAGCTCCAATCCAACATTTATGGTGTTTACATGTATGTGTCTTACTGGCTTTTCACATTTTATTTTTCTATCAGCTTCTCCAAACCCAAGAAGGGGTGACAGCCATATTATTTAAATGGATAATTTCCTTTGTAGTTCAGCTAATTCAGCCAAACATGAGTCTCTTCTGCTAGCTGAGTCCAAGATCTTTCTAGCACAGTGACTTTTATTTCATCTCTGTTCTTAGCTTTAAATTTCCAGTTCCCCTCCAGCTAGCTCACAGTCCCACTCTCTATGAATAATCTTTTTTATCCATATCCTCATTTCCTGAGGTAGAAAGAAAACTAAAAGAGCTGTGGCACATCCTCTGTCTGGCATGGGCCTTTGTTAGTCAGTGAAGGTGTTTTACCCCCTGAAGCTGCAGCTGTGCAAGTTTGACAAAGCATAGCTTCTAAATAAAGGCTTGTTTGTGGCAAAATGTCCCTATTGGTAGAGATTCAGAACTTCAGAAGTAGCTGAAAAGCTGTGCTTGGCTCAAATCAAACTCTCCTTTAGCTGAGGGAGAACTTGAAGATGGTTAATGGAATCCAAAATATGAGTATAGGAAATGCAGTCACTATTGGAGTTTGGCAGGTGCTTTGCTGTTGTGATGTTCCTCACCTCACATCTCTTAGTCTGTCCTTGGCAAAACAAAACAGAAGTCATTAAAGCATTGTGAGGCTAGTCAGTAAGCTAAAAACCATACAAGTACAGACAGAAACAGTACAAATCTATGGGGCTGCAAAATACAGGGATTTCCTTGGACACCATGGAAATATATTTCTAAATCATTCCCATCTGAACTATTTATCTTTAGACATCTCTCTTCACTGATGCTTTTCTTTGCCTAACGTTAGTTATTCCTGCTGCAAGAAAAGCAGGATTATTTCATGTGCTAGTGCTATAGAACTGTTCTTCACAGATTCCATCTCCTTGTTTTTCACCATTTTCAGTGTTAGAAGTTTTATATCATCTATAGTGGCATTGCTGGGATGTGTGTTCATGATGACCTCACTCCTACTGTAAAGGAATTTGAAACCTTTGTGGCTTTTTCACCTTGTTTATATGAGAAAAAATTGAGTCCTCCCTGTTGGTTTATGGAGCTTTTGGAATGTAAGGATGTCCATGCTAAAGGTGAAGGACAGTCATATCTTCCTTAGAGTGTGCAGTCTATTAATACAAGATATGCACAAGTTTGTCTTATATCTATTTTTACCATCATTTTATGATAATTTCCCCCCTTCCCCAAGGCTTTAAACTGCATGATCTTTCAAATAAGGGCATTATTATAGATTCTGACCTGAACACTTACCTTATTGTTGTTAGTTTTATGGGACTTCAAAGTGAAAATAAATGGTAGAGAAATAAAAGTCTGGTTTCCAAGAACAAGTGATATGTCCAGAAGGATATCCACGTAGAGCTGTTTCTCTGCCAGTGCAGATGGTGGAGATTAAATATTATTATTTTATAGTAGCAACTGTTACAGTGAGTGCAGCCTGCATAGAGCAAACAGTAACAATGCCGTTTGCTGGATATCTAAAGGAAGTGTGTTCTACAGAACTTCCTTGATGAGATAGCAACATGACCTGGTACCTTGCTTTCTATACTTCCCAGTCTGCCTTGGCCTGATTCCTCTGAAATTGGCTCCCTTAAAATTAATTTAACAACATTTGTATTCTGCAGCTGAGCCACATAATCTACCTGAGAGGGCGTAAAGAATAAGCAGGTGAAATTGAGCCACTCGTTAACTTCAGATTGAATCTTCATCCTAATATTGGTTCAATATTCTCTCCACAATTCTGTTGGGACACAGAGAACACGAAGGAAAATACTGCATATCAGTGCTCCTGTGCTGTGGGACCCCAACCTCTGGTGTCACTTATTCTGAGTTTTTAAACTGAAATGCATAAAGGTTTTTTTTAGGACCATCTTCTCTCTAAAGTACATCCATCTCTGATAATTAAGATGTTATAATCACCATTATACCAGGGCTTCACAAGTACTTTTGATCCTCATGGTGCAGCTGCAGGATTTGGCTTCCAGAGATGTGTAACAGAGATGCTTTGTAACCCTCAGGCCAAATAGTTCTGGGACATCAGGTATATTGTCATCCTACCTCTGCTATAGGAGTCAGATGCAGTTGATCTTGGAGCTCACAGGTGGGGAGGCTGAGGGGCACTGGACAATAGAGGAAATGAGTAAGGGACGGAAATGACAATACTGTTAGAAACATTTCTATTAAAGAATAATAAGTACTAGCTCTGGCAGTATTTGGACAGAAATGGGAAAAGTAATTGGTCGGTTAAAAATCCACACCACAAAGATGTAATTAATAAATATTTCTTGCCTCTATTTTATGTATTAGAGGGTATATTTAAAGGTACTTAGTATTCTTCTCAGCTGCTGCTGGAATGGGAAACAGCTAATATTCAACCCAATTATTTTAAAAAGCAATCTGAAATAACTTGAATGTGAGAGTTTTTAAGCAATCACCCATGGAATTATCTTTAACAAGCTTTGGTCTGCAAGGAAGTTTCAGAAGTTAGACAGAATGCTAATGCTGGATCGATACTGAAAAATTATATAGAGGGTGCCTGGGTAAGTTCAGGTCTAAGTAATAACTTAATAGCTTATATAAGTTAAATAAAGTGGCTATGCAAGACTCAATTAGTAAAGAATGATAAAGTAAGAAGTATAAGGAACAGCAATCAACAATGGTCTCTGGGAAGTCCTGTTAGTATCAGGAAATGTAACAGTGGGAGCAAAAACAGATGGGTGGAGACTTCCTCACTGAAGGTGGGTTTTCTTTGTTAGATTCAACACAATAATGCTGGATTTTTTTTTCTTTATTTGATGTGTAACCATCAGTGTGAGTATTTAACCAATTCAACTTTTTCACTGTTTGCAACCACTGTCTTTGAAAATCATTTCAATATACTGCGTATCTATTTCTCTCAGGTACTTTTCTATATTCTTAGAGTTCCTGTGTTTGATTGTAACATTTTTAGTAGACAGTCTGTTTAATTTATATAAGAAAATAATTCTAATATACAAACAGGAAAAATTAGCTAGCTATTCCTTTTGCCAACTTGCCAGCATCAGCTGCCTGATGAGTATTAGAGTACATACAAATAGTAAAAGTTAATGGTTTCAGACCTAACTTATAAAGAAAAGATGAAATTAAATATTTCCTGAAATATATGTGTGTGCAGAAAGGAATTTCTCCCAAATTGCAAAGGCTGTATCTTGATATATTTTTTTAATAGTTTATTCGCAGTGAGGAAATAATAGGGAATGCTGAAGTAGACAAAAGGGATTATGAGAGCTGTGAAAAGAAAAT
Organism: Apus apus; assembly: GCF_020740795.1. Taxonomy (NCBI): domain Eukaryota; kingdom Metazoa; phylum Chordata; class Aves; order Apodiformes; family Apodidae; genus Apus; species Apus apus. The sequence continues at coordinate 105,113,093 of NC_067285.1, read as the reverse complement.
ATGAAATCCAAGATGGGCTGGTTTGCTAGAAGACTAGAGAGATCACGCAATACAAAGGTCATGTCACAGTGTAGGCCTTCCTGAACTTGACAAATGTTTGGCCAACAAAATCAACTTGGAGAAGGGTATCATTGCTTTGAAAGACTGTAAATATATCCACTAGCTGTCCTCTTCAAGCCCTTGAAGAGGTAAAGATAGTAGTTAGAAATTTCACCCTATTATTATAATAAGTATAAAAACTTTATATTTTTTTTCAGAAGTCCATAAATATTATGTGGAAACTATCTGCCTATAGGGGCTGCTTTGGTTGATCAGCGGCAGTTGGATCATTAGGTATCACTTCCGTACACTTTTCAAGCAGTAGACTATGCAACTGGGTCACTTGCACACTTGAATTTCAGCCAACCTGCAGAAAGCTGCTGACTTGCTTCACAGAGACCTTTAGGAGGCTGCCTGGCTAAAGGAACATATAATTAAAATACTGCATTGCAGGTAGTGCAACTAGACAAAAAATTAATTTGTAAAACCACCAGAGCCATTAAGTGGGTTGATTTCTTCAAAAGAAATCAAAGTTACAATGATATTGGTCATGATGCATGATTGGTCATGATGGTTTTTGCATCCACAGATGGCCATTCTTGTCCTAGGGGCCCATCACTTGCTTTCTTGGCTGCCTTGTCTCGTGTCCATCTGTCCAGACAGCAGGATTGGAGTAGCAGCCTCTCATTCCTTCTCATACTCCACAACATCTGCTGACACTAGTAACCCAAGGCAGCACAGCTGAGGAGGAGGAAAAGAAAATATGACATTTTTAAATTCCGGTGTATGGTTTTCCGATAAATGGAATTAAGATGGGATAAATATGAGAAAAAATATTTTTTAATAAATAATTCTGCTTGTTTGCTCTGGAAGAATAAAATGCATGCAGTGCTGAGCTTTAGAGGTTGCAGAGCTACTGTAGACATGACTTTCTCCAACTTCTCCTCCCCCAGGTTTCTGCTGAGGCTTGTGTGAGCTATACTGGGGAGATGAAGGAGCTAACCAACCAAAACCAAACCAAACTAAAAATAATGGCTCTCTGCTGGTTGTGCAGATCAACATCAGGAGCAGATAACTGCCAGTGCCAGCACAAGGGAGGAGGAGATGGGCTACTTGGAGGGAAGAGCATCACTGGCTCATGCTGGCTTGTGCAGGCACCTCATTCCTGTCTTAAGGCTGGAAAGTAGACCAGTGTTCAGGACTTCATGTAGGACTTCCAGCAAGAGAAAGACTGAGTTAACTCTCTTGGAGGCAGCTGCCTAGGCAGACAAAGAGACAGTGGCAGTTAGAGGAAAACAAAGATTTACAAGTGTCTGGCAAGTTTCAGAATTTCCTAGTTACTTACTGCTTCCCCCTGTGGTTACAGAGCTCCTTGTAGCTTCTGGGAAAGGTGTGGCAGCATTTTCATAGAGAATTTCAAATAAATAAATTAGCAACTGAACCATGGCTGACATTTCCATACTGAGATGTCATGAGCTCCAGTCTCCCCTTAGTGAAATATTAAACTGCTGCCAATTTTCATTCTTAAAAATAGGTTAGAAAGCTTGTTTTCCTTTCCATTTTACATTTATTCAGGATCAATTTAGACTCATCTTCTTCTTCCATCATTATCCTTAAGCTGAAATAACTTACTTTCTTGCCTGGTCTTTATTTTATTAATCAGCCTGTATTTATGGAGACATAACATTTTACCCCCCATTGTTGTGGTTTCACAACATTAAACAAACTCCCCTAATGTCTCTTGAAAATTATGTGCTGGTTACTCTGATCATGTTAATATATTTTTTTCTGCCTTGTACTTATTTCAGTTCATCTATCTTCAACATCAGTAGCCAAGACTACATATAGTGTAAGAAATGAAGTCTTGCCAGTGCCTTGTAAAATGGCAGTAACTCCCTGCCTCTATGGAAAATATTTTCCCTGATCTATTTTAAAATTAGAATTGTCTTTTTCATGTCTGCATCACATTGATAGCTCACAGTCATCTCATGATTGACTGATACACCTACCTCTTTCTTATTCATTGACACCTATAGACAGGAAGCCCATAGTTTGTGGCAAAAATTCCTTGTTTCTGTTCCCTATGGGCATGACCATGACTTGTTTAATATTATTCTTGTTTTCAAGGTTATATAGTTCTTCTGTACATTACTCCACTCTTTCACTATGTTTTCTATGCTTCCCATCTTCTGTCCCTTGCAAATGACACTTGCCTTCTTCTTTTTTTTATTTTTTTTTTATTTTCAGGCAAAGAATATCCTATTTTTTCCAAGAAATTTAACTTCAAGCAACCAATTTCTATGACTCTGAAGAAATATGTTGAAAGCGGAACTATCCTGAAATATAAAAATGGATAAGTCTTTTTATGTGATAGACTGAATTCTACAGCTCTGCTGTCTAAATCTTAAAACCCCCCATACAATTAAATAAATAAATAAATGAGCTGTTTGCAATTAATCAAAAAAGAGTGACATGGGAAGCTATGGGAAAGATTACTTGAACAGAAACTTACTGGTAATTGCAGCTTCACACTTATGATAAAAAACCTTGTCTCTTTTAAGATTACTTAGATCTCAATTGTGAATGACAACATCAGATTATCAAAGACATCAGCCTGAACTGTTTCTGTTCTCTCTGATGGCAAAAAAATAAAATCTTCAAATCAAGTTAACATACCTTATTATTGCTAATGAGAATTAGGGACTAGGTAATTCCATGCTAGGTAATTGAGTTGTTTGACTAGATTGAGCTTGTAGGTGGGTAACCCTGTAATGCTAATATTTGTACTTCTTACAGCTCAATATTGTATTTTATGTCTTTAGTACTTTTTGTTGAAATATTTTCTACAACTTGCATTGAGATACGTAGTGTAAAAAGAGATTTCATGTGCTGCATCCATATTGAGAGGTTTCTATGAAGTGGAAGTGATTTTAGTCTTTTTAGTCAACTTTTATGTTGAGGACAAAGACTTCAGGGGGGGTTCCTGACTCAGAAAGCACTCTAGCTCCTTGAGGTTTTATTTTCTTTGTTTCTCCTTCCTAGGATTACTTAACTCAAAGTTATATTCTCAGAGTGGAAAAGTGGATTTTACCATGTGCCCTGTTGCACCCCTGGAACTGAGCAGAACCTGAATGTTGAGTAGATGTGTTCCAGCTGGAGCAAGAGTATGGCAAGAGATGATGATACTGCCCCAGCTTTCTGCACCTGGAGCTTGCTCATCACTCCACTGTCAGGGTGTGTTGCTCTGGCAGACCCTTCAGGAAACTGGATTGGAGTAAGCTGTGCCAAATCCTTTACCTTCTGTCACCTAGTCCTCACCCTGATTGCTTGCTGCCAGGCCTGAGCTCACTTGCTCATCTCCATTAGGTACATATCTTAAGGTTTGCTCCTTTCTGTAGAGGAGGAAGGACCTGTGTTTTGCAGGTCACTGGTAGCAGGTTTCTTTCTTGTGATGAGGGACTTGTTAATGATACGTGAGCTGGTGAGGGGATGCTTGATAGTGATGGGATGAGGGTCAGTTTATTTGATGAAGGAAAAAGCTTTTCCTCTGTGGCCGTGAAAGAGGAGAAAAGTCATTTGGTTTAAAAATGAGCCTGTCATCACTGTTAGAAGAATGGGGAATGGGCTGTTCAGGCTATCAGCACTCTGCTGGGAGAGGGGCACAAAGAAGCCAGTCTTCCTTCTCTTGTCTCTTACATAATAGAAATGCTCTACATAAGGGCCAATTCAACTATGAATCATTTTGCTTTGTGCCCTAATAACTGTCACAGAACTCTTCAAAACAAGGTCATCACTCCTTTTATACAGCCCATTCTGTATTCTCAACAATTGTCATTGGAAGAGATTGGAGCCAGTCATTAACATTTCTTACACTGTTTTTGTGGATGCAAAGAGTTTGCTGAACTACCAGACTAATTTTATTTATTTATTTTTTTAAAAATCTAAGTGAGAAATTAAAATAATGAGAAAATACAATAATAAAAATGACACTTCAGAAGAAGATGCCACAATATTTGTAATGCAAATAGATACCAAAACAATCTCCCAACACTAATCGTGACAAATGTGTCAAAACATCTTTTTTAATCTGAGGACAACACTTTCTGCTCTAGGACTTCTGTAGTTCTGGTGATTCTGTTTGACTTGTTGCTGTTGTATTTCTAACAGTTACCTCAGCTTTCATGGAGCTAATCATAAGCAATAAAGTAAGTGAACACAATAACACACTTGTTTTCTACTTTGTGGACTAAGACACATGCTTCTAAAACAAGTTTATCTGCAAAAGTGACAGATTCCTGGGGTAACAATTTTGCTGGCCATGCAGCAGGGGAATAACAAACCTGGCAGTCCTGTGGCCACCACAGCTTCCTTGTCAAAGACTGCAGTAAAAGAGGTAAGACCACACAATTTGTCATGAGCTACAGAAGTATTTACCGGTAGGACAAAAATACGTGAGATCCAGCATCACAGGTTGTATTCTCTGATCACTGCAGCTTCTTCTGTGTGTTCCTGTCTCTTCTTAGCCTCTGATAAGGATAGGTCCTGGTTTCCTTACATAACCTGTCCTAGTCTTTTCTCCTCAAATTTTTTTGTCTCAGCCTTTTTTCCCAGTCACTCTTAGTTCCCCCATATGGGAAATTTGTCTAAATATTGTACTTTTCTACTCTTACATCATCTCCAAAGAGACAATCACTATTGCATCTGTCTGAATTTCTTGTGCAAGTGATCTTTCCTCTTTCTAGACTCGCAGCTGATCTTTCACTATATTCACTAGATGTACAGAAGAACAAACTAGACAGTGGAATCATCTCTCATGGCTTGAACTCTGTGTATGAATCTCATTCTCATCACCGACTTGTCAATAAAATTTCACACTTGATTAGTAATTGCTTGTTGCACGAGGCATAAAGACAGAACTCTTCCTTTGCTCTCATGAGAAAGAAGGCACTGCCTATAAAGCAGAATTAGTTTATGAAGAAGCACAAAGTATTTTTGGCATTGATGAGATTTGGATGACATTTAAAAGTCTCTGCTGCTAAGATTAATTGGCTGATGTTCCTGGAAGGTCATCGCTGGCACCTTCATTTTCAGTCCAGCATTCTCATATGAGATAGGGTTGAGTAACTCATATTGCAGCATGCAAACATTCCTTTCAATCCCCCCTTGAATTAGGTGGTTTAGCGCATAGCAACGGACTTTGCAAGAAGGGCCTGAACTCTTGTAGATGTTTAATGATGTTCTAACATCTGTCAGTCCCTCAATTCCAAAGAGGACACCCCTTCACTCCAGGAAAGCTCTCCCCTGCTCTCAGTCCAGCAATCATCCTGCACGCTGCTCTCCAAACAACAGCACTGGGCTGTCTTGCTCTGACATCTAATGAGAATGATTGCTGCCCTATCAAAGTGGCAGCATTGCTAAGCAGCACCAAGGCAGCAACTGCAGAAATAAAGGCACAGAGTTCCCTGCTGGTGTTGTGAGGAGACAGCTATAGGTCCTTAAGGAACTGGGCTTGACCCTGTGCAGGTGAGGCACAGATTGGTCATTGTGTGTTTGTCGAAAGCTTCCTGAAGGATTTACAGTTTTTTCTAGTCTTGTACCAAATAGTTTTGATGACCTGAGTTTCCCTCATTTTTCATTTCTTTAATTTTGCCTGCATCTGCAGGTGAGACAGTGGGGACTTGACTGTGTTAACATCAGAGATGAGACAGACAGACCTGACAGGCTGTGAAAGAAGCTTTCCCAATAGCTGAGATTCAGCTAATGTCTTGTGCCCTGGCCAGCTGCTGTCTTTAACTGAAGTACTAAAGGAGGTGAACTAAAGGAAATAATTTTTCAAAATGGACTAATAAATATCAGGGCTGCTCTAAGGTCATATCAACTTTCTATTGAAATAGCCAGAGTATAACCTGGCCCAAGATTTGGCCAGTTCAGCTGTCTGGGGTCTAAGGTCTGATCTGGTGCTGCTGAACCATGTGATTTTTTACTCACTTTTACTGTGAAAATTGCTGAGGTGTGACCAAGTCTATGAGCTGTGGATGCACATGCTAATAAATGTTAAAAACACAGAATGTATTGGAAGTGTTGAGACAGTAAAAATTAGCAGTTTAAGGATCCCAAAGGAAAAGTAGCCCACAAGATGATATAAAACCCTAAGGGAGATGCAGAAAATACAAATTCAGCAGAGACCAGAAGGTGCAGCTGAGGGTGACCTTCTTCCTTGCCTGGCTGTCTGGTCAACAGTGATTCACTGAGGACTTTTTCAGGTGGGAAGTCTAGTAATGTTTAGACTTATAGAACCCTTAGCTGTTCATTTATCAGACAGCAAATAACTGCTTTTCACCCCAAAGTTGCATTCATTTTTCCTGTGAAATCTCTTTGTTTGGGGAAAAAGACTCTCCTCCTCCCCAATGTGTCACCAAGTGATGGCTGTTTACAACAGGATTTTAGCAGAAGGTGCAACAGAAAAGTAAATAATTTCCATTGATTGCCAGATTATGAATCCTAGATTTTTAAATTTTTGTTGTTTATTAGAAATTCTAGGGTGAGATGATCTAAATCCACTTCAGCCTGAAGTCAGGACCCTGTCCAAACTCTGCTGCAGCTCAGAATTTAGCTGATGCTTTGTTGCTCACAGCACATGGCTGAGCCTGACATCCTCAGACAAAGGTACTTCAGGCACACACCAAAGGGGATTTAGCCTTGTCTCATGGTCCAGCTGGAGCAGGGTTGGATACAACTGATAAAAGAGGCCTGTTTTGTTCTGACACTGATAACAGCCATATCCCTGCCTAATACTAAGAAATATACACTAACTCCTTGATTATTTTCCCCCTTTGAAATTTCTCTTATCTAATTCCTTTTTTTTTTTTTTTTGGCAGTTTTGGGATGGGAGAGAGTCAAGGAGGGGAATCATGCTGACAAGCTCAGCTTTGTAAATAAATGGAGACTCTAGTATCAGTGTCATGCTCTGCTATTTAGAAAAGAATGTACAACGGAGGGGACAGATTTGAAATTTGTAATTTTTCTGGATATGGAAATAAATAACAGTATCCATGGGACATAGCTTCTATTAAGAAGCTGATGTTTCAACCATGAAAATGTAATAAAGTGTTGTGTTAGCAAAAGGGTATGCCATGTCACATCTCACCAATTCACATACTGTAACAGCTATGCTAGTAATATATCAAGTCTATACTCCGTTTATATGTCTGTTAGCAAACTTATGAGTGTTTAGGCCTATGTACTTGAATGAAGCAGTGGTTTTCTTCCCTCAACTTTTGTTTGCTTCAAAGGAACATAAGTTTGCTCTTCCTTGTCTGCAAGAGAGGGTAAAACAGAGGTGCAGAGTTGTAGACAAGAGTAAGTACAGCATTTGTGGGAAGGTTATCTTCACAGAGTCTCTGTCACTAAGATGGTCACAGGAAGAGGACTGTTGGATTTATAACACTGCGTTTCTTGACATCCAACTGAGTGGGCTGAATCTCTCCTTCTGTCAATTCCCTGTCTACCGATACAGATATTTTAAGTCTGTATTTTTATTCTTTGTCCTATTTCTTTAGCTCACCCACTGTCTGATGTTAGGACAGTTGCCTTGTGCCTCTTCCACTCTTGAAGCAATAGGATGCTGAAATGCACTGAAGCTACAGGCACTATGTTAATAAAAATACCTGTATATTATAAATGAAATCCTAAATACTAATTAAAAGTAAAAAATCCCAGCTTTTTGTTAGTCAGTCATATTTCACCACTGTCTTTTGAGTATTCTATTAATTGGAAAGGTAACAATCCTGTTCAGTGAAGCTTTGTCACTTAAACTGAAAAGAAGTGAAAATTCTTGCAACTCCGAGCAGTTTTTTCTATCAATTAGTTAACTCTCAGCAAGCCCTATCTGCTAAGGAGATATTAATAGTAGTGATCAAAGAGAGAGATCACAAATGACAAAATTTCCAGCTGAAGACATAATTACCCTAAAAAAGCTTTTTATATAACTTTTCGCTGCATCTGCTGGAATTTATGAATCACAAAAGAGAAAGTAATCATCCCAAGAGCAAAATGAAAATGCATAGGTCTTCATATATTTTACAAAAACAGAATTTTTAAAAATGTTTGGCTTAAATATTATACAGATTACTATTTTTAATTAATTTTTTTAATTAAGTAGTTTGTAAAATAGGTGGAACTAAAGTAGGGCCACATTTGTAGTATTCAGGGGACAAAGATATAATGTCCCAGAAGAAGTGATGACCAACTGGTGGCTTGCCTCCAAGTTGCCATGGAAACAAGATCACCTTCTTTCAAAATGGATGGTGTTGAATATTCAGTATTTATATGGTATCTTTGATATTAAAAGTAGTAGACTTAAGAAGGTCAGAAAGAACCTTTAGTTCATCTTACCAGGGCACTCAATTTTTCCTAATATATGCCTTATTAAAGCATTAACTTTTGTTTGTCTGAAGTATGTCCTCTAGAAACGCATCATGTATTGATCTGAAGGCAGAAAATGAATCTAGTGTTAAAAGTGTGTGTCTAATATCTCATCTGAATTAGAGTCTGGTTTCAGTTTAGCCAGTGTTTTGTTATGCATTCCTCTCCTACAATAGATAACCCCTAGTATCTGTGAACTTTATCTATTGTGGTGAAGGAACCTTCTAAACCTAACTTCCTTGAACATTTTCTCTTACAGTAAGAGGTTTATTTAAACTTTTAATAATTTATGTTGCTTGCTTCTGATATTGAAGAAGAGTAGGCTGTGTGTGGGGACTAAGAAGTTAATTTTTTCCCTGGCTTTGAGTGCAAAGTGAAAGCAGCAAAAACCCAATGCAATGTGTCCTGTTGCATGTTACACTGTTTCCCTACAAAACAGCAGTTACTGATTATATGAAACATGCAGTAAGAAATATTGATGTGGGATCTGGGGCCATTTTGGATGGATATGCTTTCAGAGGAACTGTCATTATACTGTTGCTTTGAAGATGCTTGATGAGTCCCCATCACTCCAGCTCCCTGCGTTGCCACCCAACACACTGCTCAGTCTCATCATGCTCCTCTTCTTTCATACAAATTATGTCTCAGAAATGCAAGAACAGTGTCCTGTAGAGGTGCGCTGTGGGGCAGCCATTGCTGTGTCCATATCTGTATGTTAGTCTTAAATATCAGGATTTATGGCTAAAAGTAAGGCTCTGCCAAGACAGTAGATTTGTGTGAAGTGTGGCTGGAGTCCCTCCTAAAGACTGTGACCTGGATCTTGCCTCTCTATCTGCTCTTGCAGCTTCAGAAACTTAGTATTACTATATGCAATATTATTAGACCCACGTGTCTAATACATCTAAAGCTAATATAGCAAATGTGTATTGCTGGAAAATTTAGCCACATAAAAATATTTCACACGTCCAAGTATTTCAATATTTTAAGAAAAATGGCTGCAGTGTTGGAGTTTTTTCCTTTTAGAAAACAAGAAATGTTATAAAACTTTTGAAGCTAATAAAAGTTTTCAGCTTTACAATATGACAAAAATGCAAAGAGAAAATTACCTGGGGTTTGCCTCCCATTTATTTTAATATTTCCATCCAATTAAAAGTGCATTGTTCCTAGAACTGTCATTATTGCTTTTAGTCCTGGTCAGGTTTTAATATCGTAGCCTCATTTATCTCATTCCTGTAGAGACCAAACTGGACTAGATTACAGCAAACAACCTATGGATTTTTTAATGTGATTTTTATGCCTTGAAATGCAATTATATATATTAACTGAACTGCAATTACTTAAATTAATCAGAAAAACCAATACATAAAAGAAAAAACACACCACACAGTAAAAAAATGATCATGTCAACACAGAGTAATTGTTCTAAAAATTGTATTTACCAATTTCATTTCTTCTCCTTAATGGCAGCTCTAATGGCATCTAAGAAAGCTCTAGATGAAGTAGATCATGGCCCAGCTCCGTCTTTCACAATTTGTTCTCTACATCTGAAGGATAGCTGGGAAAAGAGCACTGGAGTGCTTTGGAAGGCTGTCCATCTACTCATCTTGCTTAACATGGGGAAACGTTAGCAGCATCTTTTTCACCAGGAAAGCTGAAGCTTTTCCACAGGAGTACACTCATATGCTTGCTGTGTACTTACAGAAATGAAACATTTTAATTGGCTTGGGGAAAAAGAGCAAATTAATATGTAACTATAACCACTTCTGTCTTGAGAGCTCATATTTACTTTCCCACAGCTTTTCTTGCTTTATTAGGGAAAAAATTCTGCAAGCATCTCCCTTTTCCAAATAGGAGAGTTTTCCAGTGATTACAAAAGGCTATGAGAAGATTACCATACCAGCTAATTAGCAATACTTCACTTTCTTAATATTTAGCTATGCATAAAGGAGCTATACAGGGAATTTGGAGAACCAGGTATTTTAAAGGAGAATGGGCCTTACAATCATTAGAAATTAAAAGCTTTAAGTCTTCTTGTAAACATGCATATTTCAGGAATACTGTGAGAAGCTGTTGTCCTCAAGAGGTAATGAAAACCACATATCCTCCTGAGGTTGTGCTGGCATTTGCTGCCTAACTGAAGAAGTTAAAGCTGTAACTCTCATCACTTAATGAACAGCACTGATGGAGCTCAGAGGGGAATTAGAATTCCAGCTGGATGTAATTATAGTTATTATTATTGGTTTATGTTCACATGCCTTCTCAGTCAGGGATCTCACTGTTTAGCTTGACATTTTCTTCAGTCCTGTTATAAAACAAATACCAAAGCAATCCAAACAGTCACGCAGTGATTTGGGGAACTTTGCTTTCCCAATATCTACAGTCTTTGGAAACCAAACTTGCAAAAACCAAAAAAGAAAATAAAGACGTACATAACATAAGGCAGGGGACTCCGTCCCACCCCAGCAGCAAATCAAAGCATGTTATACCATTGGGCTCAGCTGCTGTTTTTGTGAAGTTGTGTTGCTTAAATTTGCCCTCACCTTAAAATGCAGTGGTGTTCAAATGAGACAGTCCTCTGTGATCTCAAAAGGGTGTCAGCAACTGCTGTATCCCTGTCAGTGTAAATAAATGCCATTCTTTCTTCAAGAAACCTAAATTGCTTTCCTTGTTCCAGGCTGTTTGGTGCACTACACGGACTCATTTTCTGCATTGCAAGTTAAAAAATTCTAAGCTGACAGTGGTATGATTGCTCTGTTAATTATATACAGTCAGTCCTACTATCAATCCACTATAAAAATGTAGACTTCTGCATGCTCCATAGTGCAGTAAATTAGGGGGCTGGAAAGTATTTATTGTATACATAGTGTACATGCATGTATCACAGAAAGTAGCTATATAGACATGTACCTCTAGGGGTATGTGAAAACATACCCATATATAAATAGTTTCTGTTCTTCTGGAACTAATGTGGCAAAAACTGCAGTAACTCAAACCCTGTCAATGTAAATTTCATTCATTTAATTGTATTCCAAGGTATCTCAAATAACTCTGGATTCAGAGGCAATTCATTCTTCCACCTAGGGTGGTAACCAGGATGAGACATCACTCAGAGCTACCTCATTGCCTAATAAAGGCAACTACTCTTAATTATGAGCATGGACTAATCTGGACAATCTGTAAAATGAATATTTTGCCCTGCAAGAAGTCCTGCAGGACTTCTTTAGAAAATCAGGAAAGTAAATAGTTTTCAAACAAATAATAGTAAAAATGTTGTTTACCCTGTATGTAATGGAAGTAAAATGCTGAAAGCTCACAAATAGATTTCAATCAGAAATTCAAGGGAAAAAATTAGTAATCTCATGAAAATATGATTGTAATCTTTTAAAAACTATTAATTGTGTACTTAGGTTTAGTTGAGTTTTAAAATATTGCTTTCAATAAGGGATGAAATTAAAAACTTGAAATAACATGTTTCCAAAGTGTTAAAATTTGTTGAATCTGATTGTAGTCTACAAGAAGTTCCAGCTTTAAAAACTGATTAGTTGGCAGAGGAAAGATATTTTTTTTTTTTTTTTTTTTCCTTTAAGCTTCCTCTTTTGAAAAAAAGCTTCCTGTAAAAAGGAGATCCTTGCTCACAGTCTGGGTCTTCCTGGGTAGCTGAATTCAGCACCAGTATGCAGCTGGGAATCCCTGCCCCAAACCTGCTCCTGCATCTTCAATGTGGGTGACTCTTGTTTTGGTTTGGTATTTTTGGCACAGATAGAGGAGAAAGAAGTTGTGTTGGCAGTACCAAAGCCTTCAGGACATAAGGGAAATGAGGCAGAGGTAAGCTGAGACCAGGTCTGTTTTCCAGCTCTTCCATGAACATCTTGACCCAAACCACAGCATATGGGCTGGGAGAGGGGCTCTGTGCCTGATGCTGTGCACAGGGCAGAAAGGGAGATAAGTTTGTGGGGTCACGGGGAGAAAGTGCCTGGCTGTGTGGCAACTTTTCATCTCAGAGACAAGAAAAAACATACTGTTCTGTCTGGCCCTGTGAAGTCTGCTCACCCTCCCTCCTAGCTGTGGCATGTTTGGTGAATGGTGTGTGCTCACTTCCCAGCCCCATGAATACTTCCTGTGTTTAAGCTGTTCTCTGCTGTCACCGTAAATAGTTGTAACAATTTATAACATATTTCTTTAGCCCTTGAGCTGTGACTGCTTATTTCCTCTTATGCATCTGTGATATAAGTCAATGGTTATAAAAATTGCCTTTGCAGGCTGTGTGCACTGTGCAGTGCAGTCATCCCAGGTAAAACTTGATCATCACCATTTTATTGGTCACATACCAAAGCTAAATGAAAAGGAATATTCTAATCCCCAGACAGGTGAATTTCCATCATAATGCTATACTTTAACAGCCAGCCCTTAGCAGAGCACTGTGAGCACAACAAAGGGAAAGGAGGGGAAAGCAGACATGAAGGATTTCAGATTCTGTGACTTTAGTGTAAAGCTGTTTATCACAATTATTAACATCAAAATCCTGCATGACAACAACTCTTCCCCTCCTCCAAATTGACAGTAGTTGTATGAGTGTATGGGCGGGAGGAAGGGAAGGTAATTTAGAAGATCAGTTTTAATGACAATTCTCTTTTGTTAATATGTCATCTCTAGGAAGAGGTTTGTGAACATGGTAACTGAAGGTGTATGTGCTGAATTTCTCATGATAAAAGTGTCATATGGTGACAGTCTTAAATAGACATTGACCTATGAGAAAACCCCTCATGCTGGACAAAAACTATTAAGTAATGGAAATGTGCCTGTGGAAAAGCTCCAGGGGAAGCTGAAGATGCAAACCTCTGAGCATTCGGGAGGATGAAGCAGCCTGTTCTCAACCACGTTTAGGAAGGAGAACCATGTGAGTGAGCTGCCTGGCTGATAGGCAAAAAAACTAAGAAAAGAGGCTTTGGCAGCAAGGGTGCAAGCAGCAACAGCCTTCCATGTTGTGTAAGGGTAAGAAGAATGATCCATCAATACTAAAGCAACAGGATTTGTGTTTTCTTCCTTGGTGTCATTTTTTCAGTGATCGTGATCAAGAACTAAACTCTGGGTTGAGCTTGTTTGGATTTTAAGCTGGATTAGATCTCAAGTCTGAAACAGACAGAACCAACACACATTACCTTTTGAAAGGAAAAAAACCAAACAAATTCTGCAAACGGATTTTGGGGGCATTTAGACCAAAAAATGTTCTTGCTATGTTGAAAGTGACACTTTGGAGCTACTATGGTAAGTCATTTTATAAGTAGAAAGAACTTAAAATAGTTTTTACTCCATGTCCCTTCGTAAGGTACAGGCAAAAGGGAATCAGGTAGAGAACAAACTGTCATTGGTTCCAGATATAAGGAAAATACGTTGAAATACTTGAGTCGGTCTGACATATATTTGAAAAAAAGTTCTTCTAATGATACCAGAGATTTGTTACGATTTGAAGAAATAAAGGAAGTTCCGTATATCCATGTTATTTCATATAACGGTTTATTTTTCTATATTGTCATGAAAATACTGTCACGTTCTTTCTATGTCCACACATCCATCTTATAATTTTGAACTCACTCAAATATTTGAATGCACCTCAGGTAGTTTCTCAGTTATTGTTTATTTGCTCTCTGTGCCCACGTCTTTCCCTGAATGACTCCTTATTGAAGCTTTGGAGCAAGCTTCACATGTACCAGGAAGCCTGATTTCTTCCTAACACCCACTCACTACTCATCTGAGGATGTGCTGAATTGTTGAGGTGACAACTGTATCTGACCACGACCAAATGGTCTATCTGTGCAGTCAGGAAGGTAATGTACCATGCTCTGGGATTCAATTACAAGCTGAGAAGGCAAGAGTGGATGTCCTTCAAACTTAGTGAAAAAAAAAGTAAGTAGAAAAGAACAAAACAAACAAAAAAAGCCCCCCAACCTCTCCTTCCAGCTTGACTGTCCAGTAAGACAAGGACTGAGCAAGGAAACATAAAGCTACGCCCTGCAAAAGAGGCATGTAAAATCTGGTTACCTTTATCTGGAGGCTGCAGTGCTGGCTGCTGGCAGTGTTTAAACAGGATTGTTTCACAGCTGGGTGCAATACACTGAGAGGAGCACTGTTATTTCCTCCTCCTCTTGCCAACACCAGGTTTTCCCTCTCTTACCCCAGCTGCTGTTGTGCACTTTCAGATCAGCACATTTATTTATCACAGACTTAAATGACATACCTAACCGGCGAGACGAAACCCCATCACTGCTCCCACTTTCAATTGCCCAGTTTATATTTCAGAGCTGATTTATGATACTTGCCTGCCTCAGTGCCTGAGTGCCACAAGCAATTTATTCCATAATGCCCTTATTGTAAAGAAATTATGCCCAAAAGGCTCACAGGTTAGTTCTATGGCAGCACTCCATGCCGTGGTACTTTTCAGTCATTCACCATTTAAAATAGCTCAAAGGCAAGCTGTGAGACAGGATTTTGATTATAATGTCCAGGCTTACTCAATGTAGTTAAATTGGTGAGGGATAAAAAAGAAGGCTGGAGGACTCTTGGGCTATTAAATGAATTTCTGCTGTGCAATACTAGTGTGAAACCCACAGAAGTCCAAAGAATTGCTTGGGATTTCAGCAGCGTAGAGTTGAATTTGATGTCCTGTCACAAGCTAGGAGGAAAGGGAATTGAAATGGTGCTGACCTTAAAGCACCTTATAGATGGGTTGTTTAAGGCAGCCACTGTTTGGGGGAAACTATATCAGTAATAATTTAGTATAGGTTTGTTCATCATAGTTATTTGTTTCTAAAATAAAACCTAGTATCCTGGGCCAGGTTTTACCTTTTTTCCCATTACTCTTCATTAGTTCTGTGTTAAGTCCTGCATTGTGAATGCCACTTTAGAATTTAATAGGACTTAGATTTTGAAGAGACTGACCTAAGTGCCATTCCATAAGTTAAATGTGAGTTTTACACCTAAATGCCATGAACTACAGGTCCATCAAGTTTCAATGACTGGGAAGCCATCCCTCCTGTGGAAACTTGTTGTAACCCTAGAGAAATGAGCAGGAAACTCTAATTCTCTTCCTGCAACTGAATAGGTGAAATATAAGCTGCCATTTTTGTTTTTACCCACATCTTAGCCTGTGTGATCCATACAGAAATTAAAAGAAAGATCAGCTGTGGCATGGCCATTTTTAAAAAGGATATATAAAGGAAAAGACCTTGATAACATGAATCTTAATTGTATCTTATTCCATGAACAGCCAAATAGTTTTAGTCATGTAGTTAAGGCATTAAATGGCATTAAAAACTAAGGATTAGGATGTTTCCCCTATGAGAATTCAGAATTACTTCTCTATCAGTTACTTCTCTAACAATAAAGGATGAAAATAAAATCTATCTCTACAGAAAACAAAATACTTAAATACAAAATCCTTCATAATTAATGCTGGCAGTTACAGCATTACCTTACTCTTGTGCATATGTGTTGCTTTTTAGCTGCATCAATGTTTTCCTCCTAGTAACATTTCTGTAACAATGTTTTTAAAGTACTGTAAAGCTTGTTGTAAAATTACCCCCCCCAAAAAAAAAAAAATGCAGAGCAAGTCTGACAAATAGGACATGGAATGGGAAGTGACAAGGAACAGAACAAAAAGTGAAAGTGCTTATGTGCTGGTTTTCTCTTACCTGACCTGGGAATCTGTGTGCAGTAATACTGGTATCCTGAGAAGCAAGAAATCCAGGGCAGGACTTGAAATCTGCATTTCACCATGACAAACCAGGCAGGAAACACATAGTTCATTCCTAGTGTCTGTCTCTATCCAAACCTCAGCAAAACTCAAAGTGGAATTTCAAAATCCCTGTGTTGCAGTCTGAAGGTTTGCTGATGTCCAAATGTCCATGCACAGAGAGGGAAGTGAAGGTGCAATCAGATCTGTCCACCTCCTTCAAAACTTCCCTAGCACATAAACCAAAGTATGGGAAATGTGGACACCTGGGAAATTTACTTCATCCTCCTGTTCTGAATAAAGAACTACTGCAGGTGCACCCTAAAGGGCAATCCACCGAGGTCAAGCTGGGCACATACTTATATGCCTGTAGGACTCAGACATGAGTTTCTGCTCTGCAAATTCAGGAGTTTTCAAATAAAATTTTTTACTACATATAGTTATGAACATAGTGTGATATAGTTCTGGCTGCATCAAAAGTTATCAAAATACCAGTTTGTGGGATTTCTAAACAATATAACTCCTGGAAACTCATTAACTTGCTAACACGTCCCAGGTGCCTCGCTGATAGGAAGATAGCAGAATACAGGTTATCTCTTTATACTGGAAAGTCTGAAGCAAACAGAGGCCTCCAAGGACAGTAGAAGGATCTTCTCCAGAGAGAAAAATATCTAAAAAATAATCACAAGGATGATATTTTCCAGGAGGACTTTTAAGGCCCAGGTGGCCTCTGAATTGCCAAGAAAGTGTCATGTGCAGGTTCTTACGGGATCTCTTCTGAGTTTCCTGGAGTCTGGAAAGTATTTCTGTACTTTGCTGGAGTACAGCCAGAAGCACCAAACTAGCACTGAGCATGTGCACATCAGACTATTGCATGAGTAAAAAAATCACATAGAAAATAAGGGTGAGCGGAGACCCCAGCACAACTACCTCTCTGCTGCATTCACAAGATGATCTCGGGCTTCTTTAGCCTCAGCTTCCTTTCTGCCAGAAGTCCAGACAGGTTGGGAATTCATCATAACAGATATGGGGTTTTCCAACAGGTGTAGTCAAACAGTGGAACAGATGCATTTGTACGGGGTTTTGAAAACACCACTGTCCGTGGTTTGGTCAGAGAAATGTGTGTGCAAACAAAAGTCTGCACATATTTATTTTCCTTTCACTGCTGCCATACTGACTGGGAGCACCTTTTGGGTAGGCTTTATGAGCCTTTCGGAGGCAGCTCCTGGATCACGTGCACAAGTATCTTTCCTGACCTCTGCTTGTCTTTTTTTTTTTTTTTAAGCTCATCTGAAGTTTCTTTTCTCT
The DNA here is from genome assembly GCF_020740795.1 of Apus apus. Classification (NCBI taxonomy): domain Eukaryota; kingdom Metazoa; phylum Chordata; class Aves; order Apodiformes; family Apodidae; genus Apus; species Apus apus. The sequence goes on along the minus strand of NC_067285.1, from coordinate 105,095,593 downwards.
TTTCATACAATGTTTCCCTCCTGCCTTTCAGAAGTTCACATCTATGGGGTCCTTTTAAATTCCCTGCTGCCTTTTAAAATTCCCTCTTTTTCACCTTTACCTTTCCATCTTGTCTGGGAGATTTCAACTCACTCATCACTTCATCCTTGCCTTCAGACAGATAAGGAAAATACTAGTTCTCTAGGTATCTGTCAAGCTCTTCAACATACTAATTCTTGTTTGTCAAAGAGCAGTTATTAAGATGCACAGTCACTGCAGAGGAACTGCTGTAATAACCTGAAATAAACCTGTTCCCTCTGTCTTTCCTGCTGCCCCTGAGCAGGTACTTACACTTCAGCTGCAGACAATGGGGGAAGTTACAACCTGCTTCGGTGCAAAGCTGCTGCATGAGCTTCTTCATTATTGCTTACTTCAGCCCAATATAAGTGATATATAATATAACCTCTCCTATCACCTCTTCTTGGTTATATTTAATTTTCTCACCTCCTCCCAAGTCTTCCTGATAGCTTTAGTTTGAAACATCTTGTCTCATTCTGTAATTTTAAAAATTTTCTCTGAAGAGGGTGAAGCTGATACCTACTGTGGGGAACTTTTATGGTGCCTCTTGAGACAAATTGAACACACATTCGTGCTTAAATATAAAGACAGCAGCCCTGTGGAGAAAGACCTTGGAGTCCTGGTGGATAACAAGTTATCAGGGTGGGTCCTTGAGCTCAGGCCTCTGGACTCTCCCATAGCAGGATGGTCTGTCAGACAGTGCTGAGGCTTTTCCTTATCTCATCACCAAGGGAAACTTCACTCTCCTGCAAAGAGTGTGTCTCCGTCATTCCTGCTTCCAGCCAGTTTAACCCTTTTTTGCGGTTGGGATTTCTTGCCTTCATGACAGGTCATTCCTTGGTCACAAATCACCACTGCTGAGAAGTTACAAGTCAAATCTTCCCTCCACTACTTTCCTGCAAAAGTTGCCTGTTGTGGTGGTAACCTCCAAATTAATAAGGGCATAAAGCAGCCAGGATAATTCAGGAGAGGGATAAGAGTGTTCCGTCCAATATCTCTAGTTTGGAGGTTATATATACACAGTCTGTTCAGAGATAAGCAGAGTTCCTGATAATTTTTCATACAAACAAGTATGTTTGAGTTGTACACAGGAAGTTGATAAATAGTGAGAGCCTGCAGCACTGTGAGGATACAGACCTATGGCATTAAGCACGTTTCTTGAAAGTAAAAAATCCCTCCATCAAATTAACCTAAGGTCTGAGACATTTCTGGTTTGAACAGAGGTATTTTACAGAAATGTATTGCAGTCCTAAACTCATGAATTTTTTGTGGTTCCCTCTTCAAGAGTGCTTGGTCTTCACAGAAATGGTGGCTTTGGTTGTGTTTTCTCTCAGAATTCACCTTCTCTTCATCACGCTGCCTTCCACAAGGTCAGTTATTTACAACTTAGGCATCAGTGGCATGAACAAAGGTTTCACATGCCAGTTTTGACCCTCAGCATCACCTTAGTTATTTCAGTGGTTTTATCTAGGTTTAACTGACATTAACTTAAAAGGCAATTCTGTTAGTGAGGTACAAGAAGAAGCAAAATCAGTTTCTCTTTGTCATTTGTATTTTCTCTCATATTTCCAGAAAAATATAAAGATGTAGGAATATTTATCTCATTTTTACTCCATAGTTCAGGTCTAAGCAAACTCAGCCTCACAGATTGCCTGTGCCCAAGTAATGGAGGGCTTTGGGAGACCTCTAAATATCAGGCTAAATCTGGCAGAGATAGACTTGACCCTTAAGAAGTTATGTAGCTCCCAGATTATGGAAAAACTGACCTTTTTTTGTATATGTATTACATGGTTATGAGGGCAAGGGCTGTGCTGAACGGTGGGTAGATTTATTTGTGTGTCAGAAAACAAAATCAGTGAGAAGCCAGTTTTGATCCATTTTGTCACCTACCATGATAGTCCAGCAATGCTGACACGATGCAGTGCCTGGGAGTGCTAGGCTGGCTCTAACAGCGCAGCCTGATTGTCCCTTCTGCTGCAAATAACTTCTTCCCCAACCTCTTCTACTTCCCCAGACAGCCTAAACTTGATGCAGTGTTTCTTAGAGTTGTTTGTTTGCTGGTCTTGGTAGATCTGAGCTCAGTCCTAGACAGGGAACTATTGTGTCGGTCATGAATGCCCCCAAATATCTCAGTGGGAATCAGCTTCATTTATGTAGTGCAGAATGTTGAAGATATGATGCTAGCAATTGTGCTTTAGGAAGAAAGGAAGGCAGAAGCACATGGTACAGGGAGGGAGAAGCAAATGGGTTTTGCAGTTATAGTATAAATGTTAGAAATCTATAATGTTGTAGCGAATGCATCAATTTTAAGCAGCTTTGACTAGACTGCTCAACAGTGGATAATAAACAGATCCAAATCAATAAGGCTGCTCTCTCCTCCTACTATAGTGTTTCACATTTACTCTGTGTATCTCTCTACTTCACAGTATTTCAATAAAGCAGGAAAATGGCCAGTCTCAAAGCTGAGCTATATAATTTACTCGTCACATGTTACTGACTACTGCTTCAGAGATTTAGTACATGTCTAGACAGGGATCCATTTTTAAAATAGAAATTATAACACTGTATTAAAGAGAATTACTACTGTGTATGCTAATGTTCATAAAGATCAGTATCCCTCTGGTTCTCTTAATTTCACTTTTGTGCAGTTTCAGGGATTTTTACACTCTTGGCTTTTCAGCAACAGCAAAAATGCAGTTTATAACTATCTAATAGTAACCTTTAGGTTTTTATGTCACTACTTAGGCAACTGAGAAAAAACTAAACAAAACAAAAGTCTAAAACTAGAGATGTCCTTTTCAAATGCTTAAAGATTAAATTTGGAAGGTACTTTGTGAGCATTTTCAAAAATGCTAGTCAGGACAATTTTTATAACATGATAAATATTTAGACAAAAGTGCTTCATATATTTCCGTGTGGAGCTAGAGGTGGGAAAGAAGGAGAAAAGTGAGACAAGAGTCTTGAATTCCAATGAATGTTAGTGGGATGCCCCCTCACACACATCAGATGTTGATATTTTTAAGATTATGATAGCAGATGCTGAGCAGCCAGAAAACCATCAGCTGTTTCCTTTCTGAATTAATCTTTATCTCTCCAGCTTTTTTTGGCTATTCAAGAGAAGAAATATCATACTTTTAAAACTGTACCAGAAATCCTGGAGCATATTTGCCAAGATTACCTCAGTGTTTTCCATAGCAAAGATGAACAGACCTCACAAGACAAGAAGAAAGGAACTGGAGAAAAGGAAATGACCCTCCTACAGGTGTTGCCAACACCCACCCCTTGTGTTTGCTGGGAAGTTGTACTGAACTGCAAACATGCACTGGGATCTCTCACCTGTATCTTCCCTTCCTCATATGAAATTATGGCATCTTTTCTGTACGCAGCAAGGTTTGTTACTTCCCGTACTCAACCAGAAGATTCATATGTGACTGAAGCAGGGAAGATCTTGCAGAGAAGTAGCAAACACTACTGTAAGCACTGATGAGTGGGAGACTCAAATGACTTGAACATGCTTAGAAACAGCTGACACAGAGACTAGCAGAAGAGGTAACCAAGAGAGCAGCCCAGATCTGGTTGTATTAGTGCATCTAACCCAGAATACCCAGCTGGATTCAGGGTCTGAAACAGAACTTTTCTACATCTTTCATGAACAGATTACCTTTATTTGTGCTGTGTTACTTGCTCTGACACTGCAGTTTTTGCATTAATAAAACTGCTGGACAGTCTAGTGCTTTCATGGGTAACACAAGAAGATGTTTTGTTTTGGACGAGCTGTTTGTATGTGCCATATATACGAAAATACTTGTTTGATGCTGTAGTGAGACCCACAGGCTGAAATTGTAGGATTTGGGCCTATTTTTAACAGATGGGGGCATGGTGGGGGGAGGAAGCACCAGAAGAAGTAGACAGAGAATATGATTTAAAAGGTGGAAAACAATAAGGAACTAGATGCTTTTTTTTTTTTGTTCTTTGTTTGTTCATCTTTAAGCAGGAAATGGACACTGAAACCCTGGAAAATCTGTATGATCTATACTGTCAGGCTTGCATTCACAGAGACAGCTACAACATCGTTACTGATAAATGTATCCGAGCAGGTCAGGGAGAAAGTTACTTAGAAATGAGCCAAGCACTGTGGCTTGCCCTCAGGTTTATATAGTTCAGCTGTAAAATCACAGGCATCTTTGCTCTAAGTAAAATTGTTTTTTAAAAGCATACAAATGAACCATAGAATGAATATTTCTAAGCTTTTCTGGTATGATCGAGCTTTTTGGTGAAATGTGAGGTTTTCTCAATTACAAGATTTCTGTAAGTGCTTATGTTACTGATAGTCCAGCATTCTCTGAGTTTTTTATGGCCTTTAACAGATTAAATTAATGGATTTCAATGTGAATATCTACTCTGAAAATATCTGCTCTGACTAGTAAAGGCTGAAATATAGAGGGGTATATTGAGAACATGACAGTACCTGTCGTATGCATTGCAAATATTATGCACTTCACTGCAGGAAGAGATGAATGTTATGGATTTTCTTTCCTTTTTTTACAACATGCTACACAATACTGAGCTGCTGTTAGCTAATTACCTTATTTTTCACAGGCTTGTTCACTTTGTTAGCAGCCTGAAAGGGAATGGTTTTCGAGGCAACCTGAAGTGTACAGCATCTCCCAGGATGATAGCAGGAGAACTCATTATGGCTCATGAAATGGTCACAGATTATGGTATTGAATGCTACAGAAATACCTTATGTTGAGTTTGCGTGGCTGGGTTTTGGTAGCAGGGGGCTCCAGGGGTGGCTTTTGTGAGAAGCTGCTACAAGCTTTCCCCTTTGTCCAACAGAGCCAATGCCAGATGGCTCGACCCACTGCTGGCCAAGGCCGAGCCCATCAGTGACAGTGGCAGCGCCTGTGGGATAACATAGCTAAGAAGGGGGGAAAAAACTGCACTAGGGCAACTGCAGCCAGAGGGAGGAGTAAGAATATATGAGCAAAGCAACTCTGCAGACACCAAGGTCAGTCAATATATCTATAAAAGGAAAAAAAAAAAACAATAAAACCAAGAAAAGAGTGTTGCTTTGGAAGGATAAGAAAAAACGACATCAGCCACAAATACTGTTTCTTTGCTGAACCATTAAAGTTTTCTGTATTAAATGAAGCAGGTATCCAGAGGAGGAGGGGAATGTTATATCATCATTTGAGTAAGATGTGCCTTATTTAATGGATGCACAGAGGGAATGGAGTTCAAGTAACAAAGTAAGTGATGTGCCACTAGCAGGAATAAAGCCCAGAGAAACTAAAGAAATACTCATTTTATTTTCACGGGAGTGTTGCCACCCACTGCGCAATGTACCTGCAGCTATAAATAAAAAATAAAATTGTTTTTCTAACCTTAATTAAAAACTTACGTGGCAACATTTCTGCTAGGTAACAAAATAAGTGACTGGGTTCCTGACAAATTACTCAAATTACTAAACTTAATGCTGTCTGCAATAGTTAGTGTTGATTCTCTCTCCTCCTTTTTAATCTCAGATTTTGGTGGCTTTGGAGCTGGCACTGTGGTGGCAGTGAATCTGCAAGCAATTTTTGTTTAATATATTTCTGGCATCCCCCATGCTGCTACTTACAGATCTTGGTATAGGTAGAGGAAAGCTCAAAATTACAGGGATATAATTTTGAAGTTTATCTAAAGCAATTGGACTTGGATAAAAGATCACAAAGAATCTCAAAAAGCAATGAGTAGAGGAAAGAAATAACCTGTAGACAATATTAAATTATTTAGGTTTGTAGTCACAAAAGTTGTCCATAAAGAGTTGCAAGAGGATCTAATGAAGCTGAAAGGTCTGTAATTCACTTGCAGATGAAATTCAGTGTTGATTTGTTCCAAGTTAACAGGAGGAAGGGAGAGAAGGGAGGCAATAAAAAATAACTAAACTGCAGGAAATTGAGCTGTAAATTAGCTATTACCATTCAAGAAATATATCTTGGCATTTTTCTGGATAGTTCAAACAAATGTCAACTCAATGTTCAGCAGCGGTCAAAAAGGCAGAGGGTATATTAAACAATTAGGAGGAAGGCTCCAGTGAACAGATCAGAAATACCACTATGTCACTCCAAAATCCACTGTGTATTCATGTTTTGAATACTATGTATCTTGAGTCTAAGGCAGGTATAGCAAGTTGTTGAAGATGATAAAAAAACACTGAACTGTTACTAGATAAAGAGAGGGTGAACATATATAAATACATAAATCCATAGATATCATACCAAAAGTCAGTAAGGAATAACTTTTCATTACTTTTCACAGGGTAAAACCTATAGGGCAGCAACTGAAATGGTCACATACAATTTTATAGAACAGACCAGAAAGAAAACTTGCAAGGCAGAAGCATTGCCATTCTTGCATTGCTACGGTATGGATGGATCTTGAAAGCTTAAGAAGTCTTGAAGATGTATTAATGAAAAAAAAAGAATCATTAAAGAAAAAGGATATAGATACAAACTCTGGTTTAGGAAGTCTGTGAATTGCTTTTTGCCAGAATGTGGGAATGTACAGTGAGGAAAACTTCACAGTACTATTCCCTGTTCATTTGTTGTTTTCTCTCAGCCTCTGCTGTTGTGTGGGAGATTTGTTTTGCTCATCTTGGGATTTTGAAACAGTTGAAAGAAAACTGAGCAAACTTCCATGAGCACTTTTGGATGATTTGGCTTCCTACTCACGTAGGAACTAGAAGAGGTCCTCTCCCCTGGTTCCTGCTTGCTCAGGGAAATGCAGAACATTGACCCCAGTATCCTTGGAAAAGGGAATCAGCCCCTTTGGTGACAAGGTCAGCTCCACTCCTTGATTTCTGCTCAATGGAGCCTTTTCTGAGTGAAGGCTGAACAGCTTAGTACTGCATAAAATAGAAACAAGCAGGGTGTTACTGGAGTCCAGGTGCCGCCTTCTTCAGTTTAAAGCTTCTACACGCTCTGCTGCTCCACACCAGGTGATGGGTTAGAAAGTGAGAACCAGAGGCAAAGGCAGTGAAATAAAAAAACTGTAGCAGGGTGGGGGTCAATGGTAAACTGGGGGCTAGTTGGCTCAGAGAGAAGAAATCAGCTTCAAGACAGGAATTAATACTCCTCTAGGATTGTCACAGTTACTTCTCATACTTTTTTAATTTTTTTTTTTAATTTTTTTTTTTTTTTTTTTTTTTTTTTAGCTAGGAATGTTTTCAGCTGTAGGAAAGCACTTGGGAATATTATTTTTTTGATTGAATAACAGAGTCACTTAGGTTGGAAAAGACCTTTAAGATCATTGAGTCCAACCATTGACTCTACTCTACCAAGAGCAGCACTGAGCCATATCCCCAAGCACCACATCTAGGTGACTTTTAAACACATCCAAGGATGTGTTCTGAAGGGGTATTTAATGATAAATTTAAAGATAAGTAGCACCTAAGCATGATAAAATTAATTCATTTTATCTCTTTAAGAAATGAAAAACAAAGGCACTCCTGTCACAATGAGCTTCTGTACATTTACTTGGCAATTAATGAAAATATTTTCTGTTTAATTTACGAATGCTTCTAATTGAAGATTAGTTTGGCAGACACAGTCAGACACACTTAGAGCTCATTTACTTAAAAAAAAAGCCGACATTATGACTTAGACATGAAGAGGTTTTACTGTGCATATTTGTTTATTATGAAGTCTTAGAACAGCACTATGTATGTTGGAAATAACAGTTCCTATTGGAGCCCCATGTCATCTCAGATTGAGTTTGAACTCATCATTGAACAGATTAGCCTAGCAGTTAAAGTTTGTTGAAATAACTTCTCAGTTCTTTGAATACTGAGATTTCATAATCTGCAGAGATCAACATTGAATGTCACATTGCTGTTAAATTAATTTTCCCCATTAAAGAAGAAATATTTCTCTCTAGAGGAACCAAGATTTGCAAGTTTCTTCCCATGAAAAAGTAGCATTTGCTCTGCTTGTTTTGATCTGGATCAATACTATTGAGTCATGAATTATCATTAGTTTTAGATATCTGGGAGTCACAACTTGAAGGCTGAAACCAGCATGTACTGATTCCATGATATTTCAATGAAAGAATGAAGACATCTTATGTCTGAATGAAATACATGATAGCAGTATATTTTATATTTTCTAGAGATCAAGCTTTCATAATCCATAAGCCATAAGCCAGGGACAGCTGACCTCATGGTTTGCCATTCTGTACTTCTTGCAATTTAGGTAATTTATGCAGGAAGTGGTAAATACATCCTTTCTGATTTTTTGCAAGGATGTTTCCATCTATTTTCTTCCAGAAAACCACTTCAGAGAGAGCAGGATTTCTAACTGCAATCAGAGTACTGCAGACAGTAGCAATGCAGTTTCCACCTTTTTTACCACTCTGCACACAGACTTTACAGTATCCCTGATTTTTCAACATGAATAACCTCAAGACACAGCAGAAGCTCACCTGTTTATTAACTAATTGCATTGCTGATGCTGCCAGAGGAATTTCTTATTGTTGTGACTATGCCAATGATGTCCAGAATGTTTGCATGTCCCTTTGGGCCCGTGGTAAAACCATCAAGACTCATTTTGCCTTGGCCACTATGTAGCTATAGACAGATGAGGTTTTGAGAGCAGCAAGAGAGCAACAGAGGTAACAAATTACATTCAAGCATGGAGAAAGAAAAGGACCGACATTTCAAGTGATGACGATAAACAGATCTGAGCTTTGTGTCAAGCAAATAAACTTAATGTAGTTTATATTATTTTGCTAAGATTTAGGCTGAAAGCCTTGTGAGGAATTCTCAGACACCATATATGGAGACAAATTCATTAAAAGTGTGGTATCAAAAAACATAGATAATAATCACATAGTGATTTCTGAAAATGATCAACATTTACCTAGCCAAGCAATATTTTTGATATCACAATGGACGTCAGCTCTGTTGTTGGGAAAAAAACCAATTTGTTGTACAGAGTAGAACAATTATAAAAGAGCAGAGGAGGAGCTTCCTTAATCCAAAATAGTATAATATTAAAGCAGCATAATTACATGGGAGTTCTTATGTACAGGGGAAAAGAATGACTAAGAGAGATGCTCTGTGCAGAACAAAGGTGATTAAGAAAGCAATCAGGCACTAATGTACTGTACTATTTTAAATGCTACTTAATACCTGAATTAAGGTATTATTTAGACAATTAATTGTCTGATTTGTGCTCCCTTTGGAGAACCGAGAGAATCCAGCATTCTCCTGTAGCCACCAGGTATGCAACTCATAATAACAGGTGTAGTATGCTACCATAATTACCTAAATTATTTGAAAGGAGGCAATTATTCAGTATGTGCTTTCTAATATCTATATTTTTAAAGCTATGGTGACCTGCCATCCCACTGGTGACCAGGGAGGTGATTGTCCCTCTGTACTCAGCATTGGTGAGGCCACACCTCAAATTCTGTGTCCAGTTTTGGGGAAAATCAATACAAGAAGGACATAGAGGTGCTGGAGTGTGTCCAAAGAAGGGCAACAAAGCTGGTGACAGGCCTTGAGAACAAGCCTTATGTGGAGTGGCTGAAGGAACTGGGACTATTTAGTCTGAAGAAAAAGAGGCTGAAGGGAGAGAGACCCCATTGGCCTCTACAACTACCTGAAAGGACGTTGTAAAGAGGCAGATGCTGGTCTCTTCTCACAAGCAACTGGTGTTAGAACAAGAGGGAATGACCTCAATCTGCCCTAGGGGAGATTTAGACTAGACATTAAGAAGAACTTTTTCACTGGAAGGGTTGTCAGACACTGGAACATGCTGCCCAGGGAGATGGATGAGTCACCATCCCTGGATGTCTTTAAAAGTTGTCTAGATGTGGTGCTTGGCCATATGGTTTAGTGCTGCACTTGCTAGAGTAGGGTTAATGGCTGGACTTGATGATCTTAAAGGTCTTTTCCAACCTAAATGATTCTATGATTCTTTGCAGGCAGGTATGGCTGCCAGGCAAGCATGGAGCCTCCTTGCTGGCCAGGACAGTCGTGCCACTTGATCCCTACCATGCCCAAGGATGATCATGGCTTTAGTTTCTATGTTATTAGTTTTTGGTAACATGGTAGTGGTGTCACAAAGTGAGGTGAGGGTCTGGAGAGTAATTCTTACAGCACATTTCACATATAAAAATTACTGTTCTTTTTTGGATCTGTGTGACTAGATTGAATATAAGTCTGAGGTGATAAAATTTGGACATAATTCATCAAAACAAATGTTGTTTTAATATTAATTTTATTTTCAATTTTGATGTACATTTATTTAAAAGGTGAGGATTTTTGATTTGTGGTTTTTTTTTTATTTTTTTGCTTTTGCTTTCAGAGTTAAGAGAATCCTGGAAGAACAAAATTTCATGAAATTTTTATTTCTGTACATCTCTCTGCCTTAATATATTGACATTTCACTGTATCTCACTTCAGTATTCCCTTTATCAAGGTATATTTAATGATTTTAATTGTTTGCATAAATCCGCCTTGGTATCCATGGCACCATTTCTCTTTTCCAGAATTTTTTGTTTCAGGCAATGTAGTTCCTACAAATCTGCTCTGTATTTTTCTTGCTGCTGCACTGGGAAACTGCTAGCATCCAACTTCGTGACATTTAACTTGTGTGTGAAACCTGAAATTGTGTTCTGCTCTTGTCTTACACAGCAAACTCAATCAGAACACTTTATCTGTGGGCATGATGGCTACCTAGCAGTTTTATCCTTCCCTTTGATTATTCTTCCACAATATGCATGACGTGATAATTAATTTAATCTAATTTCATGATCTTCCATCTACATTTTGAACTTTAATAGGTCCTCCTACTTTATTTAGCTTGTTCTTGCTGGTGTTTGCAGCATGGGCTTGCTTTTCAAATGTGATTTTCATCCTTTTCACATGTACTCACCTGATATAGAATTGATAGATCCCTAAACATTCATGTTCTTGGCTGTAAGTATTTTGCAAATACTATGACAGAACAGGATAAAATGTTGTTACCTAGCAACTAAAAGCATTATATATATATAAGTGTGTGAGTGTATGTATAATATATATGAGGGGTTTTTTTCTTCTGGAATTGCCCAGATGATTTTTCCCCTTAAATTGGAGTGAGAAGATGTGAACATTGTTCTTAAACAGTTTTTAAGAAATTGAAAAGTCAGGTTGCTGTTAAATGAGAAGGCTGAGAAATACCATGCAAGTTATTACATTCTACAAATTAGCGTGTAATCTCCTACCATCTTTGAAACCAATGACAGACAAAAATTCCTTAGTGAACACACATTTTTTTCCTATAGTCTGAACTGTCTTTTTGTAGTGCTCTGTAGGGGAAAAAAATTCAGGGACAAGGTATTGTCCAGTGCAGGATCAGTATGTTTATTCTCATTCTAGAAAGAGCAGGGAATAAAAATTAGGTACAAAAAAGTTTGCCCATGATCTCGACCACTTGTATTCATCTCTAAAAGAATCAGGCAGAATATACACTATCTTTCTTTGTCATTAATGTCAGAGAATTTTATGTCAATTCCCAATTACCCAGTTTAGGAACACAGGCAAAAAGAGCAGACATCACTCCAGGGGAAACCTGTCACTCTGCTCTTGTACTCTGTATGCAGCCAGATCCTTTAGAGGAAAACATAAGAAATCCTGTCTGGCAATTTTTAATTTAAAATGTATTTAAAGGTTTTTTTTCCTGTTCTAAATGATACCCATGTCTGAAGCTCTCAAGCTTTGTGGGTTGTTTTTTTGTTTGTTTATTTGCTGTTTTTAATCTTGAGTAGGTCAATGCTGTCTTTGTTCAATAAATTCAACTATTTTTTTAATTTTAGTAGTGAACTGAATAGGATTAGTCTGATTTTAAAATAAATTTCTTGCAGATTTCCAGATTAACTAAAATTTCAGTTACTTTTCAGAAAGTTAGTGGAAGACCTGAGTGACCTCATCACTGTTTACAAATATGTAAAGGGTGAGTGTCAAGACGATGGAGTTAAGCTTTTTTCAGTGAAGACCAGTGATAGGACAAGGGGTAATGGATACAAGTTGGAGCATAGGAGGTTTAAGATGAATATCAGGAAAAATTTTTTTACTGTAAGAGTGACAGAGCACTGGAACAGGCTGCCCAGAGAGGTTGTGGAGTCTCCTTCGCTGGAGACATTCAAAACCCGCCTGGATGCCTTCCTGTGTGATGTACTCTAGGTGACCCTGCTCTGGCAGGGGGGTTGGACTAGATGATCTTTCGAGGTCCCTTCCAACCCCTAGGATTCTATGATTCTATGATTCTATGATTCTATGATTGCTTTAAAAATGGGAAGTATCTGAATTACCTCTTCACTGTCTGTTTCTCATTGTTTCTCTCTGACATGCTTTTTTTAATGCCCTCTATACAGGCCATTTTTAATATATTTGTCACCACTTCCATGGAGACTTTTTTTAAGTATTAAGAGATTAGAACTGAACATGTGATTATGAATAGATCTATATGAAGGGCTTAAATAAAAGCATAATTTAGGTCTGTGTTATCCACAGGTTTGTGTATATAGGTGCATATTACCCACATCACCTAAATATCCTGTTGACTCCTTTAACTACCACTGTCACTGGCTCTTCACAAGGATGCTTGATATAATTTTAGTTTGTTTGAACACATTGTAGGACTTAACATCCCTCATCTCCATATAGATTACTGTGCATTTTCTGTCCATTAATTTCATTGCTCTGGGTTGAAGCAGAAGCCCTTCAGCTTCTTCTTTTGGCCCCCACTGTGCTAAATGATTTTCACCTGAGTACAGATTTCACATTTCATCATTATGCTCCTTCTCTTTATCATTAATCAATACATTAAATGACATCAATTTACTATTAATTTAGCACCCTTACATTACCACTGTCATTACCGTTAGTGTTATGTTAATGCACACCACTAAAACCTCCCTCCTGTGACAGGAATCAATGCCTACTTATTAATGTTTTTTATAGCTTCTAACTGATTTTTCTTCTATGGTAGGAGATGAGAAATTTCATTATTTGAAATGTCTAGTAGGATGATTTTTTAGTGTTGATTTATCTAAAACTTTTATTTTCTTATCTATAATTTCTTTGCTCAAAAAAATTAAGGCAGAACCCAATGGGACCTGTTCAGACAAAGTGCTTGAGCTCTCCCTTGTCTTTGATGTAGACAAGCCTTTGAACTCTGAGCTGTGACTGGACACATTACCTGGACATTGCTATGAATTACCCATAGGTCCACCCAGCTCTACAGCAGCACAGGAGTTACAAAGCAGGACTGCCAAGTGCTCTGCTGAACAGGGATGCAAACATACTGTTCCTCATACTCATAAGGCAGAGCTGCAATGTTTTTTTTGCTGCCATCAGTAGCAGCAGTATGTAGGTGCTGCTTTTGCTAGACTCACCTGTAGTCTGCAGGTGTAAAAATCTGTGAACTTTTTTAAGAAATTCAACATACAATTAAATAGCAGGATACGGCTCATTAGTAAATGTTTGTGAGGCTAAGCAACTCTTCTCAGTGTTATAAAGTGCTGCAGAATACAAGCAGGCATCAAATCAACATGATAGACCCCTGTATAATTCCTGAATAGATTAATGTTTTATGGCTGAACTTGTTTCCAGATACACTCCATTAGGCAGTTTGGGCTTCTTGTTTTGCTTTACCCTTTCTAATGTGAGTCAAAGTTAGTCCAAAGTCAAAAACTTGGTGCTAGTTTTAAACCTCCACTTGTGCTGCTGCAGACTGTAATGTACCTTCTTAAGACTGTCATTTTAATCTGCAACCAGCACAGCTTGTCTCTGAAGCTGAGCAGATGTGTTTCAACAGGATGGCATTCTGCAGAATTGTCCTGAAATTTTGTGGTTTATGTAACTCTTCTTACTGCTAGTTTTTCACTGTACCATCTGTATTGCTATCATACTGAAACAAGTCAGTGGGGCATTAAGAACTTGCTGATGCTCCTGTTTCTTGTTGGAGCTGAAAAAGAGCTGTTAGTTTGCTCTGCATTTTGCTGGCTTTGTCATCCTTAATCAATATGACAATATGGCTTTCTGGGACAGTGTATGAGGCCAGTGGATGCACGGTGGGGAACAGTTTCTTTGTCTTGAGCACCCATGAAGAGGAGGAATCCCATGCACAAGGTCTTAGAATTGAGGAACAGCCCTGAGTCTGCTCTGCCCCTTCTGATCCCAGTGCCTTCTTTCCTGCAAGAGGCAGCAGGAAACTAGTAACTCACATTCATGCTATGCATCCAGCTGCTCTATGAATTTGCTTATTTTTTTCTTCACATTTAAAAACACAAACAGACTTCCCTCTACCCTCAAAAGGCCTCAACCAACAAACAGAGAAAAAAATCCAGCTACTTTCTAACATTTTTGAGAAAGAAGAGACAAAGACCATCTTTTGAGCCATTGCTGTAGTATTCAGCCTTGTGAAAGCTCAACTACAGTTTATACATTTGTTTGTTTATGTGTGCTTGTCTCCTTGACTTTCCAATGGGGTGGAGGGGATCATGGTCTTGCTCAGTGGCACAATCATGGACCCAAATGCTCCTGCCAAGCACTGATATTTCTTTTTTCCTTGTCTGCCACATTTAAGTGAGTTAGGAAGCATGACACAGCCTTGCTGTTTTCAGTTAGTTGTTTATAGGCTGATAAAAAGAGTGTTCTGCCTGAGACCCACTTCTTTTTCCACCGGTTATCTCAAGCCAAAAGCCACTTCAAAGAAGAAGAAAATAAACATCACCAAATTCTGCTTCATTGTTTCAGATGCTTGAAGTCATCGCCAGGATTATGAGATTGTAAGCCAGTGTAAAATTTAATTAAATGGCTTGGAGAAACTCACTGGAGTATTGAACTGAACTTTTTTTGCCTGTGTTCTGGTTTCATTGTCCTTTGTTCATGTACACACATCATAGTACTGCTTTGCTTTCTTTTCATTGCTGCCTGAAACCAAGAACAGTATTACCTTTCCCTGAGCATAATGAAGGACCACTTGGGAGAAACAGGAAAAAAGCGTGCTGGGTGGAATCACACTCAGGTAACTCAGGGACAACAGCACCATGGGCTCATATGAGGCCAAGACTTCAAATACTAGTTGCAACAGAGCCAGCGTAGCAAACGTCACGGTCCTAGTTGTCCCATTTTTAAAATTTGTGGAGTGCTCTCTGGTCTGAGAATATTTTTCCCTCTGGAAGTTTACTGGACAGTTCATAATAATAACATACGGTTGCATAAAACACTCGTGGACCAACATACCAAAGGTGTAACAAACAGAACAGGAAGAGTTCAGTAACACTGGGGGACTTCCACCCTCCCTGCAGCTGACATTCAGTGTTTATCATGGGATCCTGCAGCCTGACTTTCCCACTGCTGGATCCTTTTTGCTTGGGCATCTTCACCACGTGCAGAGACCTGCAAGGAGAGTTCTCCTCAGCCATTCAACAGCCACATATTGGGTCATATGCACAGTAGGAGCTACTGGGACTAGCATATTGCTAATCTGAGCATTAAAATGCTCATTCCTATTTGGACACTCGAGCAGTCTGTGTTGGCTGAGCAGTGGGCAGGAAGGTGAGGGGTGTGGACCTCCATTGTCTGATCAACGTGTTTATCTGGTGAATACCTTTTCCTGAAATGTCAAAGTTTTCACAGGACTTTACGCCATTTCATGGGACTACTTCTATCTTGAGTTACTATTATTATCTCAAAATGTTCCCATCTTTCTTATTTTAGTTTTTGTTTTGCTCCACAGAAATGGGCCTTGGGGCTCGACTGTATTTGGCTTAGTCTGGGCTGTGGTTGACAACATGCTTCTGCTGCTTTCACTGCTGAGTCTTCTTCTTTCTGATTGATAACAGATGCTTATTGAGATATCTGCAACAGTCTGATTGTCTTGGTACATTTTTACCTTAAAAAAATAATGTACCAAATTCTCTATGAGAAATATAGAGCATAGAAGAAATAGTTTGCTTTGACCAAGGTTGCAAACAAAAGATCAACATTCTTTATAACATGTTGATTTGTTTGAAACACATATATTTCTGCTAAAATATGTTGTATTATTCCATATCTTAAAATACTAAGTGAGTTCTGGAAATCACAAAGGAGCAACCCTGGGAATTACAGCAACTTCTGGTTGTCTCAGTTTGAGAGGATTCTGCTTAGTTGAGTTGGAGGTGCATAGTGATGTGACCTGCTCAGGATACTATGAACTATGCTGACTGCTACTCGTGTAATCTAAATTCCCACATTCAGCAACCAGGAATATCTCTCAGTATATTTTCATTCCTGTAAAACATCTGAAGAAATAAGTGAATGTAAACACACATGCACATTAAATTAACATGTTTTTGTTGCTAAAGTAACAAATTTCAGATCTTCTCTGGGAATACTGCTCCACATGTAGTACTTGATTCACAAGTATTAAAGAAGCTGTTTTACGCAGCCATTTAGTGACATGAACAGTACATGGAGTTGAGTGAGTGGTTTAGCAGGAAATTCATATTCAGCATGAAGACACTGATGACTCTTTGACAGCTGGAATTTAGAGGGAAACATATTCACAAGTAGTGCTCTCTACTAAGGAGGCAAAAAGTTAGTAGAGAAGGCAGCCTTCCTTTATTTGCTCCTCTCTTCTGCCCAGGTTCTCTTACCTTTGTCTTTATCACTCAGCTATTTGTCAGGGTTTTATTAGAAGAATAAAAAGTGTTTAGCACTGGTAGGTTTTAACAAACAAACAAACCAAGCACTTTATTAAATGTGATGCTTTGGCCAAGAGAATGGACTTGGGGAAGATGTTTTGATATTCTCATAGTAACTGTGCAGAGAAAAGTGGCTGACATTTCAAAGTCTTGTTTACTTTAAAAGCAGAATTAGTATGTCAGTCTTTGCATTTTTATACTGTAATTGGACATAAGTTTGCAAAAAATAAATTTCACAACATTTGGGAAAAAGGAGAAAGAGAATAAAGATGGCCTTAATGAGCCAAACTGAAGCAGAAAGTGCACATATGCTTCTGATCAAAGGATGAAGAATTGGCTGGGGACAGTTAATCATAGAATCATAGAATGGCTAGGCTTGGAAGGGACCTTAAAGATCATCTAGATCCAACCCTTTTGCATGGGCAGGGACACCTCCCTCTAGATCAGGTTGCTCAGAGCCCCATCCAACCCTTTCCAGGGATGGGGTTTCCACAGCTTCCCTCGAAGTTCCCTGTTCCTGTGTCTCACCACCCTCACAGTGAAGAATTTCCTTCTAATTTCTAACCAAATCTCCCCTCTTCAAGCTTTAAGCCATTATCCTTTGTCCTCTCACTACAAGCCCTTGAAAAAAGCCCCTCTCCAGCTTTCTCGTAGGCCCTTCAGGCACTGGAAGGCCATTATGAATTCTCCCCTGAGCCTTCTCTTCTCCAGGCTGAACAGCCCCAACTCTCTCAGCCTGTCTTCGTAAGAGAGGTGCTCGAGCTCTCTGATCATATTCATGGCCCTGCTCTGGACTTTATTCAGGAGCTCCATGTCCCTCTTGTGTTGACACCAGAACTGGACACAGCACTGCAGGTGTGGAGAGTAGAGGGGAAAATCACCTCTCTTGATATGCTGGCCACACTGTTTTTGATGCAGCACAGGACACAGTTGGCTTTCTGGGCTGCATTTTCTGGAAGCAGAGAAGTCTAATGTACTTTTGTCAGGTATATTTTATCTTTTCTTTTTTATAGCTTGGGTACAGAGATTTCATGTTTTGTCTCCAGATTCAGGAAGAAACCTTTGTCAGATGGATGAGTTAAGGGATGGTGTTGGGGGGAGGATACTTCTTGATATCAGCTTGTCAATTCCTTGTCAAAACATCAGCTGCTACTTCCTCTGATGTGTATGATTGTTTAAAGTCACCCTTAGGTTACATGTCCTTATTCAGTTCCCCTGGTGATGAAAACTACTAGGAGAAGATTACAGCAGCACTATTAAATGCTTCTTTTTGTCCATAGATGGAAGGCAAAAGAAAAATGGATGGTAATATCTGGGAAAGGCAAGTCTCTTGAACAGTGTCCATGTTGTTACAGACCAGTTGAAGACTGGTAGAGAAATCATCTGTTTATTCACTGAGCATTGAATTATTGTGAATATCTGACTCCAGACCAAACTCCTCCCTCTATCATTGCGTTTTACCTGAACCTTTCCTTTCAAAAAATGAAAAAACAGGCATTATCAAGTAAAGCTATTCTTTTCATTATTGCTTTAAAAGCTGAAAGTTACATGATTTCTGTATCTCGTTAACAAACGTGACAAGTACAAAACATGACAGACACAGAGAGATTGTGGAGATCAGCACTTGAGGAGGAGCCCTTTTAAATGGTCTCCTTTTTGGCAAACTTGCACTGTTGTCTGTTACTAGTCAGCAGACATCATTGTCAGATAAATGCTGTAATTCAGCCTGACATGATTCTGAAGCTCATATTCTGTCTGTATCTATGAACATTTCTTCTTTGCTATTCTCCTTAGTGTAGTAGTTTTTGCTTCTTAAGCTGCAATAAAACTCTGGAACTAGCATTGCACAGAAACTTAGCTTGAGCATACAGGAGAAGCATAGCAGCACAAACTGCTTGCTGCTTGTTCATTTCCAGTCTTGAAACAATGGTAAGTAGAGCTTGGCTCAGATGTGGAGCAACTGTAGAGTGTAAATAAAGTGTGAATAGAAGTGGAGCCTGGTTTCTGTCAGATTTGCACTTCGATAAATCCAGAATATTTCCCCTCCTTTGGCTGGCAGAATACTAAACTCTGCCTAGCATGGTGTTGTTTAATTTGTGATACCAACCAGCTAATTGGAGACATTCTTGACAGAATCAGTGGTCAGACTTCCTTTATGCATGCTGAGATAATATTTTCAAACACTTTTCTGCTTGTAACTATTTATCAAAATACGAGAGGGGGAGAATCACCTCCCTTAACCTGAGATGTTCACAGAGATTTGAAGGCCAGTTTAGCCAGTGGGTTTCTCAGATGCTGCTGTCTTTTGTAAAGAGAATTTGAGTTGTGTGGCAAATCCTCAGCTGGGAAGATTGTGAGGAGTCTGTCAGTTTGTTAGCTAAGCCACCCAAGGCAAGACATTCCCTTAAACCTGATCTAATTCTTGTGTCTATGACTCCTTTTGTCTTGCATTGTCTTGTTTTGAATTTAGGAAGTTGCTTTTTTCATAACCTACCTTTGATTAAAGATGATTTAAGGTAACTCTCCTACAACAGGTTTTACACCCCTTAAAACCTAGTGACTGGGTAATACTTGCAAGGGCTCAGATCCCCAGGCCATTGCAAATATGTGAAACACATCATTTTGTGCAAGTAGCAGGTGTCTGAGAGTCCTCCAGTGATAACTATTAGTAGGGGAGCTATTTGATGAACGATAAAGCAGTGGAGCCTGAAACAACTGCTGTGTCTCATGTTTCCTTTCAGCAGTGGTAGGTCCTGATCACTGCAGTCTTGAGCTGCCTCTGTTGGGAACCCTGGGCTGCAATGGGACTTGGCACAGATGATCTTGTCCTCTGCAGGGGGACCCTGCAAGTCCTCCCCATCAACTGTGGGTGAATTTTATCTTCTGGTCTTAAAAAATCCTTGTATGCAGGACAGCCATAGCCATCACTGAGAGACTGCATGCATATGAGTTTAAAAAGATGAAACTCTTATGTGTGTCTGCTATTGAGGAGAGGGAAGGATTTTCCAGACAAGAGAGGATTTGAGGAACTATCTCTATAGATATCATATCAGTGGTATTTTCATATTAATTTCTGCCTTTATTTAACATGAAAAAAGCAAATCGAGCCATGAAAAGATGTGGGAAAGAGGATTTAAAAACAGCACAAGGAAGGAAAATGTTTCCCTTTCTGTTCGTAGCCTGTCTGTCTAACAAATCTCCTTCCCAAACAATTCTACATAAAGGGAGTGGCACATGTTACCAATGGCTCAGCAAGGCACTTCTGCAGCTGTTGGTATTTAGTATGCAGCTGCTTCAACTTGTGTTTTCCAGCAGCCTGTTTACTCAGAGAGGGTCTCTTGCTGTAGAAAGAGTTATGGGAAGCCATTAACTGGCTGTTATTCTTAGGAGCACAAAGCAGACGACGAGTTGTCTGGGACTGTAAAGTTAGCATTTATGGATGTTACAGCCCTAGTGTGAAATCAGCTGTAATGGTTAGATATTATATGCTTAATCTCTCGCTTTAAAAAGAGAAAATGTAAAGCAGTATTTCTTTTAGGCTTATATCCTAAAGCTACAGTCGTACCCATGACTTCCTGGAACAGATGGTCAGTTAGTAGCAGGAGAAGTTCTTCAATGCTTTGCTGTTCACTTTTGTGTTCATATCCCAAATATATATATGTGTATACACACACAAGCACACAGTGCAGGCTCCCAAGTGTGGGTGGCTGCCTTACCTTTATAGCACCTATAGGCATGCTTCTGCCTCGTTTCTCATGGATTTCATAGGGAGTGTGTCCACCACAGTCAGATTTCCTTCAGCTGTGGGAATTACAATGCATTAAAAGACAGTAGTGCTGAGGGATAAGGATGGTGGACAGCATGCCATTCTGCTAAGTCCTCTTAAATGTGAGTGCTTGTCTGTAACCCTGGGCAATGCCTTCCTTTTGCTCAGTCCCAGAGTTCTCAAGTGAACATGGAAATTTAGGGCTATTTTACTGGAGACAGCATGATGCCAACCTTATTGTATGGTATTGGTGTGACTAAACCTGCAGGTGGCCGCCCTGCAGGTACATGAACCTCGGCCACCCACCCTAAAGCACTCTTCAGTCTGGATGGTGTGTTGCTGGATTTACCTTTGTGCGGTCATAGCATGCTTTAACTCAAGAAATCAACAAGGCTGCATAGAGACTGCTGTGCCTTGGGGTGCTTTGGGGTTTGACAGAAACAACTCCACAGAATATCTAACCAGGTTTGTGATTTCTGAACAGAAGTCTCATCTCCAGTATTCAGTGTTTATGGTATGAGGCACTGGGCTTCAGGAAGTGCATGTGGATCAGATGAAAGTCAACGATAATCGTATGAGGGGAGGAAGGAGACATAAGATTTGGATAAGAATTGGTTGTCATTACCAGTTCCTTACTCATCATCTGTTCACATGAAATCTGTTCCCTAAAGAGGCACCTTTTGGGAGAGACAAAATGAGCAGAAACTGGTATTTGGCACCTGAGGGAATACTGACTGCAAAAATGGTTTGAAAAAGAACAGATTTTCAAAATCAAAATGCAATTCACTAACCCCATCTCAACAAGGCAGTCACTCATGGAGAGCAGAAGCCAGAACTATGTGAGGAGGAAGAAAGTAGTTAGTGAGGAAAATGAGATCCAAGTAAATCAGATCTTCTGGAGGAAGATGTGTAACTTCATGCATTCAGCTGTCTACAGTTGCCCAGAAAGGACATGCATGTGAACTAACGAGTCTTATATGATATCCATCCCTGTTGTATTGAGGGTTGCAAGGATCAAGATAATGTGAAATTAGATGCTTTTTTACCTCTTCTTTTAAAGAACTCTTAGAGCTTGTGATACTCATCTGACTGTGCTCAGAAAGGAACAAATCTTATTTCATTATCATTTCCATGGTGGAAATAAACAGTCCTCTTAAACTGAAGAAACCAACTCTTGACACTAAGTCCAATACCTTGAGGAGAATATATGCAAGAGGGAAGACCCAAATCTAAATCTTTCTGTTTCCAATCTGAGCTCTCCAACACTGGTACCTGAGTAAATCCATCTACTTTCTCAAGTGGCAGATTAGAATGTGGAGGAGCTCTTTTGAGTTTTCAATTTATCATTCGTTTACCCCAATGGAAACTGAGAATAGCTGTGGGGATAAATTTATATATCTGAAGTTTCGTAGCTACAGTTTTATGTAAACCAGGCATTTTATTTATTTATTTATTTATTTATTTATTTATGTATGTATTTATTTATTAGCTAACTAAGGAAAGAAAAGCATGTAAATACTGTGTCATGCTTGATTTATCCAATGCTTTCCTGGAAAAAAGAATAGTTAATAAGTATCAGCATGTCCTATGGCTAAAGAGAATGGTGATAGCCTTTCTTCAATTTACTATCTGTGCTTTAGAGCAGGATGCAGTAGTATAGAGTAACACTTTGTGTACTGTGGTGTTGTAATTTTACTTTGTCAACACAGAGAAAGGCTTAGACAAATAACCAGTATAACATCTGATAGACTCTGAATAGTTCAAAGACCACAGTTAGAACAACACATTGTGAAGATAACCAATATTCAAAGTAATTATATGATATTGTTCTCTTGAACCATCATAATTAAGGTGCAACAGATAACAGTGGAAAAAGAGGACTTACATGAAGTGGGCTGTATGAAAGGCTGCTCCTTTGTTAAAAATAGTAAGTTACTATTAGAAGCTGAGATAAGACAACTAAGCAAGATGAACCAAATTAGATGAACAAGCAACACTACATAGTATTGAAATTACAAATTAACAATAGCCCTAGAGGCTAAAGATTTCCTGTTAGCACATGAAGAAGAGAAGAGCTAAAACATGTGATGTTTGAAAAAAAATTAAAAATAAAAAGCCATACCTTTATACAGTCTTACTTACACAGTCATCTATTCTCTACTGAAGTGTACTAGGGCAGGAGGCTCAATCTCCACCTGTGTGTGTGACTCCTAAGAGAGCCACACACTCTGTGTTCACAGGGACAGTCTGAGTGGTTTCTGCAATACTTAAGAGCCAACAGGCTCTGCCTTGATGAAGAACATAATTGACTATGATTTTCAGCCTAATAGATCATGTCAGATTATAGGGCAGCAAAGAAGGGACAGAGGGAGAAGAGTAAGGATGTTAATGCAGCTGCTGGGAGCATAGAAAGCAGACGTCACTGGCAGCTGCTTAATTGCATTTTGCCAATTTCACTACAAAACCTGTAACTTCTCCCTTTTTTAGATGATTGTTAAGGGACTGAGGGGCCTGAAGGTATTTTGATGAAGAATTAGATGAAGGGAGGAGAGGAGTGAAGGGGAGCAAAGGCAGTGCACAGAAAGTTGATTGCTGTGGCATGGGTTGATGCTGTGCCAGAGATGTTGTGCTGCAGGGGTGTCACAGGTCTTGCCAAGCAGTAGGGCTCAAGCAATCTCTGTGGGTACCCATAGGGAGGAAGCAGTGGAAATGTTAAGGCAGAGGTGGTCTCTCTGGGAAGGAGAGAAGGGCAAGTTTGATGTGGGACTCTTGGCCTTTCCATAGTGGGAAGAAGTGCTGGTTCTCCTGAGGAGTACTATATCTTGTTTAGTGTCTCTCCCTGGTGAGAACTGTGCCATTGTAGATCAAAAGTGCCAATGTCTTTCTTTTAAGGTTCTAACTTGAGGGAAGAAACGGTTATCAAAGTGTCTGATTTTTCTGTGGCAGTCTGTCTCCTCTTAAGATCTCCTAATCACTGGGTTTGTGTGCTGGGATTGCCACTTGTAACACACAGTAAGTGGCACCACTTCTCATTTATAACATGTGTGTAATAAGGAGAAAAGAAAAAAACAAGTGATGAAGGGAAATGAAGAAAAAACCCTCACCCTCACCCAGTTTTATTTTCTGTCTGTGCTCCTCTCCCCATGACTTAGTTTCCTACTCACCTCCTCTTTCATCAGCTTTACTCATGGGGCAGGACCTGTATCCCGGTGTCCTAAGGAAATGAAATCTCTACATGGATATAATTGTCCCTCTATTAATTTTTAGAACTGATGGTGAATCTTAGCTGAATATAATAAAAGGATATAATGTAAATTCCTACAATTTTAATGAAATTTAATATCTGGAGAGAGACCTTCCTATTCTCCTAGCTGAAGAGAGTAGACTCACACTCTTTATTAAGTAATTCATATTTGCATGCTTGCATTTGTTCTCAGAAAGAAGGAAGAAAAAAAATGGCCAAATACTTTTTATGTGAACAAGGAAAAGTGCAAAGCAGTATAAGGGAAAATGTGGGAAATTTCTTTCTTTTTTAAAGGAAATAGCTGTAATTCACAAAGACAGCACATTTTCCCTAGAAAACCTAGAAAAAATAGCATCATATACAAGGCAGCTATATCATGAGTTCAGAGAACTTACTAGGTCTGGATTTTTCAAACACTATCTGAGAACAGATACTAGTGCTTACCCTGAACTGGATCACACTGTGCAGTCTGCACTTTAGAGTAAATAAAAGCAGATTGAAGTGCCGAGAGAGAATTAGAGTAATAGAACAGGAATCTCTAAGGATGAAAAGAGCTGAGCAAAACATCTTAAGCCACCTTACATTCAAGCACAAATAATCCTCAGAATTTGTTCAGGGGAGCCAGATGTACGTGCATGATGTGGAAAGCCAAACTGGAATAACTGCATGCTGTAAAAGCAAAACACAAAGCATTTTAACTCCCTAAGCCTCAGAGAAAAAAAGAAAGATGCTAAGGCATAACATGCTGGCAGAATGTTCAAAAAGTTCAACTTCAAAGAGTTGTGTACTTGCCTGGAGAAACATGGGATTGCACCATGTGGAGCTTGCACCTGGGCAGCATGATACTCTGATGGGCGTCAACAAAGACATTAGTGAATTGTTGGATCATGACTCTGCAAAGGGCTTTTTAGAAGCTGTCATGAGTGTGCACTTCCAACAAGGCAGCAGTGCATGGCAGCACCCTTTAGAAGTGTCATCACAAGGTGATGATGCCTTGTTGTGCAGTGCTTCAGGACATGGAGTGATTCTTGGCTGTGCTGCACCTCAGACTGAGGTGTTGAAGGAATACAAAGTAATGGGACAAATTATTTGTTTTATGCATTTTTTTTTTAAATTTCACTTGCTAAATATCTCTGGGGTTTCTGATAAATGTGAGAAACTGTACCAAACTGTGAAGATCTCCATTTGTTGCTGTATGAGCATCACAACAAATAAGCCTTACCCTGTAAATGTTAAGGCAAGAGAGGGACTGCAACTCATCATGGCAACAACAGAGAGTGCTAAATGAAAGACTGTCCCACCTCAGTGGGATAAGTTGCTAAAGGCAACTGGCCACTGTCTCTTGCCTTCTAACTATCTCTGTCACAACGCTGGTGGTGATGATGAGACAAAAAGAGCTAGGCTTGGTAACAACAATCCTCCTGTGTGCAAAGAGCAGCAACCAGTGCTTTGCCTTTGGAGCACTGACTCGAAGCCAGCTGACATGGCTGAGTTTTCAGGCACCTGGCTCAGTGCATCTCTATCACAACACTCCCACTGCATTTTGTTGTCATTCTTGGTTGAAAGCCAACAATACATACCTCACGCATGATTACTTGTCACATCAGAAGAATTTACCTCTCCAAATTTAGCTCCATCATCATTCGTAGCCTCTCTAGGGACTGCCAGCCTCCCACCCAGACTGCCTTGAGCTGACAGGTGTCCCTTCAGTTGCTCATCCTTCAGATAAATTTGGTAAATTAGACAGCAGGTTTTGGGTGGCAGGTTTCTGAGGACTGCAGGCAAAATTGGCTGGATGGAAAGGAAACTTGTTAATGTTTGAGTAGCATATGCTGGAGCTTCAGGGCTTGACTTACTGGTATCTGCTCAGAACCACTTATTCATCACACCTCCTGATATGGGGGAGAAATCCTTTCTCCTTTGTTAGAAAGTGCTGCCAGTACTCTTCATATTGCAATAAATGCCTCCAGTAATAGCAGAGAGGGAAGATGTAGCCTGTGGTCTTTGCTGCTACAGACCCACTCTCTGCTCTAATCTGGGCTGAGTTGCCTGATTACACCAAAGGTAAACTGGAATATATTCACCCAGCTGGAATCTCACTTTTTAAAACATGTGGGTTTGGTAGATAAGTGTGTGCTAGTAGATTGTGAGAGAAAATATAGTTGAGGAAAACAGTGAATATGTCAAGAATTATAAACTGGCAAAGAACTAGCCAAGGCAAGTACTGTTTTTGAGTAATTTTTTAATTAAAATATGTGTTATAATGTGTTTTATAATCCCACTAATTTCCTGTTGAAAAGTGGGCTAAATTACGGCCTTTTCAGACTTGCAGAACAATGCATTCAGAGTCTATCTTTGCTATCAGGAGTTTATTTAGCCATATAATTTTATTCATAACTTGTCTATAAGGGACTGTAGAAAATATTTTTGCTGGAATGCTGCTGTAGTGCCCCCTCCCCAGTTTTCTTGTATCTAAACAGCCCCAGTGCTATGCAGATTTCAACAAAAACATGTTTCCACCTTTTTCCCCCCATTACTGTCCTCTGTCCTCTCTCCAGTGGGTTCTTACCCACCGCTTATTCCAGGCTGAGCAGTGTGGAAGGATTACTGGCTCTGCCATGAAAGTTAGAGCCCTGTTTATACATTTCACTACGATGTCTGATGTTACTGACTCTTACCAATCATAAGCCTACAAACTCTCCATGTGCTTGGTATGATGTGGCTCTGTGTGACTGTAGTAAACTGGCAATGCAGCAGAAACCACAGGTCTATTAAAGCAATGATTTCATATAATGTAGGTGGACTCAAAATATAAGAAATCTTTCAAAATGTCTGCTAGACCATTTAAGGAAAAGTCCAATTAGCAATCAATTGTTTAAGCAGGGAGGCAGAGCAGAATTGAGAAGAAAATTACTTACCTCATTTACATTGCAGAAGAAAGGTAATGACAACATTTTCTTTTACTTGATAATGCAGAGGTGGATAAAAAAGTAGAGTGAAAAATCTCTGAGCTCTGAAGCTTGGAAGTACTTGCCACACCTTCCCTTTTTTTTTAATCAGTTCACTTGAACATTATTATACTGTATTTCTTTGGATTAAAGAAACAGCAGTAAAAGGGGATTTTTAAAGATGGATCTTTTGAAACCACTTTTGAAGCAAAAGGAAAATGAGATAACTTTCATGCATATATTTTCTCCTTATATCAAGATCCTAGTTGTGTAAAGGGATGACTACACCTGGGGAGCTGCCTTGGGAATCACATTTTCTGCTCTAATCATTGAATAAACCCCAGAGGTTGTTCTCCAAAATATTGGTCTCGTTCAGGGCTCCTCAGTTTCTGAACTGCATATCAAGAAACATCCAGCACATGGACAGTCAAAGAATGATTCAAACAAAGCAGTGATCTATTTTTTTTTCACTCAGATCTCACCTATGTGAAGAGCAACAATGATCCAAGAACTGGGAATATTAGGAATAGTTCCACAAGTTAAAATACAGTCATATGTAGCACAGGTGAAGAGAGAAGCCTGGGAAGGGTTTAGGTCAGCTTGGTGATAGGAAGGAAAATAATCTGGTGCATGGCTTCCCCACCAGCCTTCAGTCACCATCAAACCAGTGTGGAGTTTTCTAGATGTGCCGCACAGGATGAGTGAGACCTCGTGTTCAAACCTATGGCTCAGTAACAGGGATTTACTTCCCATTGTGATTTAAGTTCGCTCTATACAATTCTCTATTCCTTGATGCTGTTTATACGGGATCCTTTTAGGTATGAACTGATACTAAAATAGTAGGATAAGAAGATGGGTAACAAGACACCAATTTGGCAGGGCTAAAGTCCCAGCAATGATGAAGGAGAGTAGAGCAGCAAAGCTTCTCTTAGGAATTGAGTCTGTCTGTAACTCTCTTTTAGTGTCTGAAAAAAAGGGGAAGTAACTTATACTGGCATGCAGCAAAGCACAAGCACTAGCTGAAGAAATTGTTGTTCCATAGGTGAGCTGAGTTCATAATGTTAACCTTTCAAATGGTGATATTTCACTAAATGCCTACAAACATGCCTAGCTTTTAAAGTCCTTGGATGAAGGATTACCTTTGCTTACAGATTATCCTTGTCTTTAGTGTAACCAAACCACATAATGAAATTAGCAATTAGTAAGAAACAGTAACTGACTTAACATCCAGCTTTGCCTGGGATTTCCAAAAACAAGATGACAAGGATATTACAACAGCTATGGCCAGTTTAAGAGTGCGAGAGAACAGAATACCTTCTACTCTGGCACCATGTACATAATTTGTCACAACAGTGAGGTCCTTTTCACCGTGGAGAAAATTTCCTTCTCTGCTACTTTTATACAGCTCTCTATTGCAATAAGGGTGAAGTTCAAATTATGAGAAAAAAAGAGAGAGTAGCTAATTATATTGGTCTAGACAGCCTGCAAGTGTTTTGACTGGGTTCTAGAGTCCAACTAACATTTAAATATGTGTGTCAACAACATCTCTCTAACTGTACATCACCAGATCACATCATGAGACAAATGAAAATGGTATAGTAAAATGTTTGGCTAATCCAATGCATAGTGCAAATATAAGGTGTTGTACAGGTGAACTTCTGAAATTATATTGAGCAAACATTGCATTTTTGTGATTTTTTTTTTTTTAATTAAGATTTTATGCCGAGGAATT
The DNA here is from genome assembly GCF_020740795.1 of Apus apus. NCBI lineage: Eukaryota > Metazoa > Chordata > Aves > Apodiformes > Apodidae > Apus > Apus apus. Next base: position 105,067,124 of record NC_067285.1, on the reverse strand, counting down.
TGTCGAAGATGCAATTTCAGTATTTTTTCACAGGAAAGGAACATAAGTTATAAGTTGATATTGTTTGAATTAAGTATTAAAGGTAACATTGAAAAAAATGAAACTAAGAGTTCTCATTGGACAGCTATTGCCCAGTGCTCATCTAAAAAGTTTTAGAAGCTTAAATGGCTTTGTTGTCATTAACTCTTTCTCACGCCTCTTTGTGCCATGCACATGAAATTGTAACAACAGGATTCTCAAATCAGATGCAGGCATTTCTGCCTGTGATAAAGCAAGTTAGTTGGTTATACTGGAAGGCAAAGCTGCAAAGTAAAATTGTTGGAATATCTCAATCCTCAGCTATTTTCTAAGGTAATACAATAAAAACAATCAAAGAGAGAACTTGAAATTTTTTAGGATAAAGCCTGGGAAGAGATATTAGAAAGTTTGCCATTGCTTGACAACAATCTAGAAAGTACAGTGAGAATTTTTGGTGTGTTTTTAAAAGAGTGATTACCGACTGTTTAATCCCTGTGTTATTGTTTCTCAATTAATAAAGGCATGACAGCAATAGCATCGATTGATAGCTTCCAGATGCAGCATGAACCCTGAATTAATGGAACCTCTTATGAAGCAGGAGACCGTGGCCTTGTGACAAGTTTCCCTCATCAATAACTGTTTTTGCTGAGGCAACCAGTTATTACTCTTTAGCTGAAGCAGTCACGCTTGACATGTAACAGTTTCTGGTAGCTGCCTAACAGAGGAGGAAAATTGTCCATTCCCACTACTCACAGCAGAGGGAACACACAGTGAGGTGCTTTATTTTTCTTAGGAATTTCTTGGGATTGTTTAGAGTAGGCATTAGGAAAATGTTTCTAGTGATACTGCCTGCAGATTGTGGTGGGAGGAGAGAAGTGGTGTCTGTATTACTGGGAGTTAGAACACCTTTTAGGGATGACTTGGCTTGACATGATTCTTCCTCAGGTCAAGGGTCAGACATAGATTATCAATATATAAATAAGAAGTAGATGACTTTTACATATTTTTTCCAGTTCAGTTTCGGTGGTGGTTTTGTGTTCATTTGTTTTGTTTTGTTTAGCTCTTTTGTTTTATTATTATATTTTTTAATTATTATTTTTTAAGCAATACTCACATACATCTGCATCATTTTCAATTGCATCTGGGTTCTTGGACACAATGTCTAAGCTGTTTGCCCATGTAGAAATTAGTGTAAGAAGGCAATAGAATTTCAGACTGTCATAACTCACTGAATTAAAAATAGGCTTTTAAAAAGTAAAACCACTTACTGTATGATACTTAAGGACTCACCAGGCATTTAATTGAAGATGCAACTTTAAAGATAAATATGCTTTCATCACTAACCTGCCTTCTGCCTCCATGAGGACTTTTACCTCTGAGATCATCAAGTCGAACCGTTAACCGAGCACTGAACCATGTCTTTACCCACCACATCTACACATCTTTTAAATACCTTCAAAGATGGTGACTCAACCACTTCCCTGAGCAACCTGTTCCAGTGACTGACAAGCCTTTTGGTGAAAAAATTTCTCCTAATATGCAATCTAAATCTTCCCTGGCACAATCTGAGGCCATTTGCTCTCATCCTATTGCTTTGTACTTGGGAGAAGACATGGACCCTCATCTTGGTACAACCTCCTTTCAGGCAGTTGTAGAGGGTGATAAAGTCTATAAGTATAAAAACTGTGAGATTGTTGTACTGAGTATACCTGCAGTCTTAGGAGCCTCTTATATCTCTGCACGTTACAAGAGTAGTAGAATGAGACAAGTTGTTCCCTAAAAAGCTCAACCTGAGTAGTACATTTTTGCAACTATATTTTGTGCAGCATGGCAGAAGCAGCAGAGAACTGAGTGTCCCAAAACCTGGTCCTACCCCCTTCTCTAATGCAAGAACAGTTGCCCATTGCTGTGGCTTGGCTAGAGCAGGTGACTTGACCTTCCCAGTGCATGAAGCAGCACCAGCCTGGCAGGCCTGACTTATGGTGTTATTATTAACAGCTATTGTAGTTTGTTAGCAGAGTCAGTAGCAGGCCAATGGAGAAGTCATGGTGACTCAATGATGATGGTCAAAAAAAGAAAATCAAAAGAGAGAATGATGGCAAGCAGGAAAGAGTAATAATATTGAAGAAAAGACTGCTGGTTTGTTTACTTAGCCAAATGACTATGTATACATTTATTTATTTATTTATTTATTTATTTATTTATTGAAATAGTAGAAGAAAGTTATCATTTGGATAAGTGAACAAAGAAGAATGTATAAACCCTGAAAGCAGATTTCTATTTATGAGTTTGCTGGTGTCACTGATTGCCCTTCACTATAGAAATTGAAATTATGCTTCTATGATATTATGACAATATTAAGTGGAATATTACTATCATCACCCTTTTTATTCTCTGTATGCTGGTTAGTGCAGTGCTTATTCATGTCTTTCTTTCACCAGATCTGTGACTATATAACTGACTCCAGCAGTCTGGTCCCAAATTTGCACAGATATGAGTCAGAAGAAACTGAGAGAATGTTTGAGATATAAAACCCTGTTTGAATACAATGAAGGAGGATCCATGTTTTTAAAACATATTGTCATTGGTACTATTAATGTTGAGCATACTTTTTCAGAGCTTGGAAAAAATGTATCTGGAAGGACAGAAATGGTTATATAAAAATACATGTATGTGTTTTACATACTCATAAAAATATAGCAATATTCAGCTCATTTCACATTTTCATATTTTCTCTTTAGCAGCAAATGGATACAAGTGTTTTTCACAAGCACACCAAGGTATTTTTTTTTTTTTCACTTTGCCTGTGGTTTAGTAAGACTCCTTGACTTTGATTGAAAAGTCACTTGATAAATAATGTAATTATCTTGTCCACCTCTGTATGCCCCATTTACAAAACAGCAGATTGTTTGGCAGCAATTCATTAGCCAGAGTCATGTGTCTTAAGTGAGGAAAAGAATACACTATAAAATCTAACTATTAAAAGAGACAGGGTTTTTTTATGAGTTCAAATGACATATTAGGCATAGGGTATATGCATGACTTCAAATCTGCAAAAGAAGTTGCCTTTGAAGTGTCCACTGGTAAAGGGGTCATGTCTGACTCAGTGTTAACAGGTGGTGAGTCATATTATCTGCTGTAAATAAGACACATTGCAAATATTGTCTATGTGTCTGCAAAACCATTTTATGAATTGACCTTGAATGGTGGGATGATTTAAAAGTATTCACTGTGAAGACTGGAGGAGCAATTTTGAGTCTATGAAGTTTCCTGAAGCTGCTTTCAGTGCAAATTACTTCTACGGTATATAAAGTTACTCAACTACTATCCTATCATTCTACTGCCTATTTGGATAAAATTACTCTCAAGGGGAAAAAAAATTAAAAAAAAAAAGAAAAAAAAGAATGTGAGTAATAAGAAAGAAAAAACACAACATAATTGTGTTGTGACATCATGCAAGGAACCAACTGTTGTTTGAATCAGTCTTCTCTTATTTTTGGATACTAACAATCAACAAGTATGTAAAAGAAGCTGAAAGACTTCAAAAAGTACAAAAGGAGGACATGGCTTTTACAATGGAGTTATTGCATGAGACTTTGTAAAGGTCTTTTAGGCCCTTTTATTATCTATAGAGTTGTCCAGGCATCCCCTTACAAAACTCTGACTTTCCTCTGAGACTTATCTTTTTAGAGGTGAGCAGCAGCAGAAGGAAACACAAGGTAAAGCTAAAAGTCTCAGTGTGATTACTTTCAGTAACTGAAACCATATTTTAGAATTTCCTCAACACAAGATGTAAGGAGATGCCTTAATGCTTCCTGAAAGCACCTCTGAAATGTTACATGGATTTGAGCTCAAAGGTAGAGGGGCTAATTTTCTAGATTCAAGAGAGTCCTTTAGTTTGACTTGAATATGCTTTTTATTTCATGGAATAACTGCTGCAAATTGTTTTGATTTGTCTGGTACATGCTTCTCTCTATATTATCTTCTCAGAATCATAAAACTGTTGGAGGTCTCTAGTCCAGCCTGCCACTCCACATGAGATTATTGCTCGCATTAGATCAAGAGCCAGTCATGGCTTAGTCCAGTGGAGTTTTGGAAATTTCCAGAGCTGGAGGCTCTACTGACTCTTGGAATAACCTGTCCTGGTGCTGCACCACTCTTCTGGTGTACCTCCTTCTCTGATTGAGCTCTTCTACTTGTTGGAATTAGCATTAATCAATTAAACATTGTTCCACAAGCTGATTTTTCTTTCTCCCTGTCTTTTATAGTTATATGACTAACACCTTTCAAGGGTCCCTTTAGCAATGATGCCATTTTGGCTTTAAGGTGGGGGACATGAATAGATTTTCATTATTTTTTGCAAGCAGAAATGGATCCTTGATACCTAGAAGTAATTTTTTTTTTCTGGTTTTGGAAAGATTGAGAAAATTCTAACAAGAAAATGTGATTTCCAGTCTTTGCCTGGGTGAGAGCATAGTTTATCATCATAACTGACAGGCTGCATTGTACGGAGGACTGATCAGCTCCTTGCAGTGGTGAATAAAGGTTAGGTATCTCTAATGCTAATTCTGCCTTTGGTACCTTTGATCAAGGAAAACCTGAGTTGATCTTATTCACTTTTGTATGTTTCTTTCAGGGAACTCACAATAAGTTGCTACAGGCAACTGCTGCAGTTGTTCAGGAGCTTTGAACCACTACTTCTGGATGCCTTTTCATTTTTTTAAGTCTGTTAGGCAGGGGGAGGCTGGTGAAGGTGGGGATTGGCAGCACTGCTGCTTTTGTGTAGCTGAATCTGAGCATTAGCCACCACTTGAGCTGGTTATAGCTGTGTTTGAAGGAATTCTCAATCGAGGAGTGACAAAGCAATAAGTTTGCTATTATATGAGGATGGAGGAGGAGCACAGCTCTTTAAAGCCTTAACACATGGGAGTGAGTATTTGCCACCTCTGAATCTCACCATTTCAAAAACATCTTAATTTGGAAAAGACTTAAAAGTTAATTGAATGTTTAAAGAGCTAAACAAAGATTTGGATAGTGGAGCTCTGGAGAGATATTTAGATGGATGTTTCTTCTTTTTCACTTCACAAGTATTAGCAGGTGGCAGTTGACACTGGAACAATGAGATTAGTCACTAGTTGTTGTGTTTTTTTCCATACCACCTCTGAGTTTCATATTTAGTGATCTCTTTTATACCACATGCCATTTCAAATAGCATCCAGATGAAGAAAAACACCTTCTCCTAACTTTACTGAGAAAAATCTGAGCATTTTCTGTCTTGCTTTTACACTAAAGGATAAATTAACATGTCACAGATTTAAACATTTTACATAAATTATTGAAGGCAGGTTGAGATACGGATTTACATGCTTATACATTTAGTTGTCTACATGTGAAAGTATCTACATGAGCTAGCTGTCTAAACCTACATCATGGATGCTAGAGAGCTACTCAGTGCTGTCAATAGTCTGATTCATCCCATCCTAAAGCAGACACCTGTGCTGTAGACACCTGTCTTAGGTCAGCCTGTAGCTCTCTAGACTCAGACTCTGACTAGATCCCCACCAAAAATAACACAAAATAGCCATAGTGGGATTCAGCTGTCCACACATGGATGTCTGTTTTAGACGTTCTAGGAGATCATGCCTGACTTAATTCCAAGCAGCAATCAAACCTTATCCTTTATATGACTGCCTAGGCCTGTCAACATCTTTTGACTGTCAGTAACTACCTTACAGGTTGCTTAACTGAACTAGATTTGTAACCCATCTGGATATGTAAATCTCACAGTCATCCATATTTAGGTGTCTAAATACTTCACCTTGTGTTTACTATTCTAGAGGTTGCAATATCTACCCACAACATGGACAGTTGAGTCCTAGGCACAATTTCTTCAAATGAAACTGGAGCACATATGTTGAGAGAGTGCCTGACTACCAAGCAATCAGTTAAATCATAAGGGAGCCTGACCCTGGAATAGACTATGGTACTTAGGTGTCTGAGAAGCAAAACTTAATAATAAGTATTCTGCTAAGCCTGTCTTTTCTTTTAGTTATAATGATCTACTATAAAATGTATGAATATTACAGGCTTTTGCATCTGCAAACTCTAGTTCTGCTCCCTCTCAAATTAATGGTGATATTAGTAGCTATTTTATAACTCACATCTTACATCCAAACATATCAGAAATGTGTACATACCTGATGTTCTTAACCTACATATGCTGCTTAATTGATTTCAAGTCACTTTCAATCACAACAATACAATTAAATGATCCATTAACTATTATTTATGTCAGCAAAGATGAATATGTCTCAGAAAAGATGCAGAAGCATCTGCCTGCTTTTGAAATGCAAAGAAGAATTGATAGGCACTTGACATGAAGTGTTTTTGCTGGGTGTTTCGTCATGTCAATGCAAAAAAACTCCTTTGCTGCCTCTTAAACTTAAGTAGTACTTATGCATTTCTGTCAGCTTGATTTTTGGTGGCATTGAAAGAAATGTGTGATTATTGGTGAAAAAAAACTTTTAATCAAGTTCAGATTAAAAAAGTCTCAAGACTTCTCTACTGCACCTAATGAGATGAGACACTGAAACCCACTGAAAAAATTCTGAATGCCAAACACTGAATCTGGAAATATCTGTAGGTAGATGACTAAATCTTGATACTTGAACCCATGAACAGATCTTACCCTCAAGCCATGTGTGTCTTCTACCTCCTGTTACCTTTGCCAGCCCCAGAGGTATATCTCACCTCTTTGGCATCTCAAATAACTGTGGACAGTCAAATTTTTGATTAATTTAGGACAACTGAACAAGCCAGTCAGTAGCCTATAAAATGATATACTCTCTTTCAGTGCCCAGTCCAATCCATATCTGAATTCATTACGAGTTGGAATGTAAATAACAAAAAATCTAGCTAAGTGCTAGGTAACATTTTAAGTAATTTCCTTTCTGTGGTTGTCTAAGCCCATGGACGTCTCATTATTTGGTCTAGAAATTCTTTGAAACTCCTTTTGACCAATTGGTAGTGTGAGAAGTTTGTTCAGCTGATACAGAAATACCTGAGAGAGTGATACTAGATTCAAACACAGAGCCCAAGCCATAAAGAATCATAAAATAGGGCCTTTAGGTCACAGGCACAGCTCCTCTTTAATCAGTTAGGTGACCTGTGCAAAAGGTTTCTTGTTTTGAGTACAGAAAACACACAGTTATAAAAACAGCCCTAGGTGCCCTAGGTGTACATGAGCAGGGCTGTCAAAAAGGGATTCTCTGTTTCAAAGGCAGCTGGTAGAAGACAGACAGCCTAGTGTGAGTAGGCAATGGGGACCTAGCAATTACATTACTCAAGTTGAGCTAATTTTACAATCTCAAAGAGTTGTGTGTCTGTTTGTCTGATCTGTAGGAATGAGACTTCCTAGATACCCCTAATGAATTGAGACAAACAAGATACCCTAAATCAGATTTTGACTGAAATTGCATTTGACAAGACCCTCTTTCTTTTTTTTTTTTTTCCTGATAGACCTCTGTATTACACATTTAATGGTCTCAGTCCTTTAACTTCTTTTTAAAATTATTTGTATGAAACCCTTAAGACATCTTCAAGGTAAGTCAGGAAATTCATTTGTAAATACATCGTTAAAGCATCTAGATTATTTTAACAGTGTCAGAAACTGAATACTATTTCAGTCCTTCCTTTTTGTAGAAAATAAATATATTTGTCCTTCTAGTTTTCCTCATTACCAAATTATAATATCTTGTTAACCACACTTCAGCATAACCTTGAGGTCTTTTATTTTTTGGGAACTATATTTTGAACAGTGTTGCACCCACAAGGGCAAATGGCTCCTTTGTACAAGATCTTGTTGCTAATTAAAAGTTTAATCTGATAGTGTAATTTATTTTATCACAACTGTGAGTACAATATGAGCATGACCTGAAGTCACACTCTCACATGACATAAATGGCACACTCCATAATTCAGGAGTTTCATAAGCCATATCAGTAAAAATTCACCAAAAAAAAGAAACTATGGGGAACTGAAGGACTAAAGGAAAGAAGACTCATTTGATCTACATGCTTTGGACAGCTGTTTTTCCTGCTCTCACCCCTTGTTTCATTATCCACTCTACTGACACACTATGGATTGTCTGAGCCTTTACTCTTTTCCTTAATACTGCTCACAAACCCTGGATTAAAGTTCTCCTCTGAGTTATAGGTTGCCATCTGGGTTTATTGGCAACACAGGCACCAAGCCACTCTATGCCTTCACAGAAGTGCCTTCTTTTCTGAAATTGAACTCCAGGACCTTGTTTTTTCTCCTTGTATTTTGTTTGCTAAAACCCCTATTCTTCCTTCCAAGGCAAGTTAATTTGGAGATTAGCAGCACCACTAAACTGGCAGAACTTTAACTGACTAGGTGGTATTCTGACCAGAAATGCCTTGCTCAAATCAAACAGGCACCATAAGTCCAAAGTGAAATTGGTTCCCATAGTGCAGGAATGGCAGTGTGACAATCAGAACTGGGACTTAACGATTATAGTGAATATAAAGGAGTTAACTCCCCTGTATAAAACTGAGTAAGAGCATGGCAGACCATAGCTAGTGATCTGTTATTTTCTTGAAAAATCTTTTTAAAGCATGGATGGGTGATTAGTATCATCTGGTTAAGATTATGCTGTTTTCAATGTCCATATCAAAACCCTTTAATTTCCTGGCGAGTTAGTTTCCCCACTGCAGAAATCTGGTATCAGCAATAGCTACTGTAAATGTAAACACTAATTTGAAACTATCAAAATAGATATTCTGGAAATGTGCAGAGTCATTTAACACTGTTCCTGCTTAGAAAACTCCTGTTCCAACTTTCTTATGCTGAAAATGTCAAAACAAGATATTTCAACACTGTCAAAGAGCTTTTTCCACTGTTTTCAAAACACATTTTTGTCTAAATTGATATCCCACTTTAAAAAAAATTGATATAATAATACTCTGATGGTAAATTGCTTTGAGAAAATTTGATCAGAGTACTATGGAGGTTTTGAGGAGACGTTAAAACTAAATTAATATCAACAATTATACTGCACTTAGCTGTTCAGATTGACATTGTAGTCCTGGATATGTGTAATGGGGGCCAAGTGGCACTGTAAATTGCACTCCTTAATCACAAATATAACATTATTTCAAAGGCAGAACAACCTTTGGCAGAATGACCTTCATTAAAGTAGGCATTCTGGTGTGAATGTGGGTTTTGACCTCAAATGGAGAAATGAGATTAAATCTTGTATGAACCTCACTTTAGATACTTATTACCAACTCAGAATGTACTTTGACAATTTCAATATTGTAGAAATCTGTATTCTTTTGCAATATGTTAGTCATTTGGGGTGCTGTCTTCTTTCTAGCATACTGAATATATTAATGATACTTTTACTGGGCTATTGAACAGAAGTTTTTTAAGCTTTTACTTATTTATTCTACAGTAAACTGTGTTTGCAGTCACAGGAATGTGCCTCTTAGCTACTGTAGATGTTTGCTGTTAATAGATAAAAGCTATAAGGGAGGGAAAGGGTAAGAAATAATGTTTTAAAAGTCACATTCTTTATTTGTTGATTGCAGGCTGCATGCAAACACCTTGTTATATTTCAGGCTTATTCAGCATTTTGCGGAGAAGATTTTTGACCAGCACATTATTGAAATATCAGATATCAGATACTTGAAAGTATCAGATATTCGGAGTACAAAATTCTGGTTATTCATTGGGGCTGGAGGAGTCAGTTCTGGTTCCCTGCCTTGTAGAGGGATTTGAGCATTTGCATTAGGGTCTTGTGTTTCAGCTCAGGTTTGCCACGTAAGCCTGTGTTAGAAACACTACAAATTCAGTGAATCACCTAAATGCTTGTGCACAGAGACAGCCTCTCTTCTGCCTAATTTAGATGCAGGTTTAATGGTGAATAATACCTTACTCATAAAAACTAGAGAAAAAGGCAGTAGTTTGTCCTTCAAATTTCCTGGATGTTTTTGGATTCTTCCAGCCTTACAGCTCTGGGTGCTCCTCTTTCATTAGGTCATCTTTGCAAACATGAATAGAGATGTTCTGACCTCCAGGAGTGAGCACCCTTCATCCCATGGCAGAGGCTGGGACGGATGGTGCTGCAGGCACTCTGAGAGACAGAAACAGTTATTTCTTTTCCTCCTCCTTCTCATCTTCATTTGCTTCTTTTCTCCCTCTGTATTCATGGTGTTGCTGCTTTCTTCCGCCTTTTTGTTGTAGTTTTCCAGTAAATTTTTGCCATCCTGTTTTTTTTGCTATTAAACCTTTTATTCCACATTTAACTTGCTATGGCTGCCACAATAAATAACTGGTGGTATGAGTCAAATGTGTATTCTGGAGGGTTATGTTTTCTTCAAGAATTCCCAGCATGTTTTCTCTGTTCCTTATAGTGACAGAATTTTTCAGGCACTGACCAGTGGCTTATCCTTTATTCTTATTCAAGATGATTAATCTTTATACTGGCCTGGAAGTGCCTAGATCCATGGGAGATGATGGAAGAATCCTTCAGTCTTACACCCCGTATTCTTGTAAGTTGAATGCCTCCTAGGTTTCTTTTCGTAATTTCTACTTAGGGAAAAGTTTTGAAGTCTAAGAATTCATAGAGCATCTGTTTTTTGTCTCTTACTAAGAGAACTGTCAAGAGGAAGGGAGTGCAAAGAATCATAGAATCATAGAATGTCTTGGGTTGGAAGTGACCTCTAAAGGTCATCTAGTCCACCCCCCCTACAATAAGCAGGGACATCTCATACTAGAACAGATTGCTCAGAGCCCTATCAAGACTGACCTTGAATGTCTCCAGGGATGGGGCCCCCACCACCTCTCTAGGCAAGCTGCTCCAGTGATCCACCACCCTCATATTAAAGAACTTTTTGCTAATGTCCAACCTAAATCTACCCTTCTCTGGCTTACGAAAGAAAAATCAAATGTTTTTTTAACTAACTAAATGTGGGGTCTAAGCGTGTTTCTGTTCTGTACATGTAGGTGATATGTGGGTTTACACCACACAAAACAAACAGAAATAAAAAGACTGAGAAATGAACACAGGTAGAAAGAAAATAAGTATGTACATTGATCAATCTTTATTGTCAAAGCTGCTATAAAGTGCTTTTTGTGTGAAAAATAATATTAGCTTGTAACAAAGGAGCATGTCAAATATATGGTAACTGAATAATTTGAAAGGAGGAGTAGCAGAAGCCTGTGTTTTCTGCACAGGACATAGGCAGTGCTAACTAAATATAGCTAAGAAATCCATTATCTTAGTCTTTCCTTCATGAACAAAGCACATTTACTGAGTCTTTCTCCAGTGGCTAAGCCCTTAAGGATTTTTGCCATATTTGAATTATTCCCATTGGCACTGATACAAACAAAAATTCAGAACCCTTTGCTATATTTAACACGATCTCAAATGAAGACAAAATATTACAACCTTTTCTTGAATGAGCTCACGTTCAAGAAATGAATGTCAACAATCTTGAAGGTCTTTTTCAATCAGAATGATTCTGTGAAGTCTGCAACTCCAAGATAACTGTCTTACTACATCTACGTGAAAGGCAGAGGATACTATGAGACTAATACTTCAGGGAACAAAAACTTTGGTACAAAAGACATATATATAAAAGCTTTTATCTTTAAATTGTGAATAACCTTCCTCCTCACAGAAAAAATGAGTTTTCAAACTCAGTGAGTTTTGGAGTCTATGGATTTTTTGTGACATTTCATGAATTCTGGAACAGCTTGGTACACTCCACTGTTACTGTTGGTACAGGGAAGTCATGGTGTCTCCCCCTTAGTCAGATTATTAGAATGTAAATTTTGTGTCTTTTTGTAGATAAATTTCATCTGATTTGTAAGTGTGATTATGTTCCCATGCAAAGTGTTAGCTGTCCCACTAATGCATTATACCATATCTACTCCCTGTTCTCTCCCTCCGCTTGCTCTGTGAACCATGAGCTGGCTTTGCCCACAAGCTTAGACAAAGTCAACAATGCCATAGCAGATAGCTTCTACCTATAGTTTTCTGTGCTGTAGAGACAGTTCCATATAACTGATGAGTCTGTGCTTTTGAAAATCTTTTGCTCAGCAAATGTACCAGATGCTCAGATGAAAATGCTGAGAACTTTCTTTCAGTCCTTAGTACCCCAAGAACTCAGCGTTCAGAAGTTGTTAACAGTAAGGACACAAGAAAGCATGTATATGATTGATGCAATGATAGTAAATTTTTCACAGACAATACTGATGACACCTGCATCATATGCATTCACTTTATTAGAAGCTGCATGATTTTTTTTCTTTACAGATACACATTTTTAATCTTCCCCAAAGCTGGCTTCTGCAGTCTGATGTGACTCCACCATCAGCTGCAGTGCTGTGGGGCAGAATGCTGCTGAGTAGCAGGATTTGGCTACTGTGTTGTCACTGTTCTCAACTGACTCAGTGTGCTTTCCAGTAAGGAAAGTTGCAGGATTGAATTTCTTTTCTTGATAATCACTTTGAGCTGACTAGCATTTGGATCTTATAAATGTATAGTGTGTCATGCAGTCCAATATGTGTGGGTGAACAATGCACAGTCACCAGTAAAAACAGCTGCTCTACAGCCTTGGATTTTGTGTCAGGTTTCTCCATGGTGAAAACACCATCTGGTAACTGAATGTGAACCTTCCATCATGGCTGCATGAAAAATATTCCTGCAGAAATTATGATAAAAGAGAAGCAGGAGGCAAATACTGTTTTACGTGGTACCACGGAGAGTGAAATGTTGTGGTAGTCTGCCACGATCAGGAACCCTCATCTTTAAGCCATGAAGCTAGTAAGCAGCATTCATAAAACCATCTGGACATCAGGATTTTTGCAAAGACTTTCAAAGACATTCATGACTTACAGCCTCAAAAACTTTCATGTGACACAGACCATATGCAAGTCTTTATTTTGCTGCACACTTCACCTGACTACTCAGCTGTAAAAAGGGATTTCAATAGTCAGGTCTCAATCACACTGAAAGCTCAATTGCCTTTCAAAAACAGTTTTCCAGCCAGTTCCCTAATTGAGCAGCTGCTTTTTAGTCTCACAAGGATTTACACAGAGGTTGAGCACAGTTAAATATGATCACAGAATCACAGAATTACAGAATCTTAGGGGTTGGAAGGGACCTTGAAAGACCATCTAGTCCAACCCCCCTGCCAGAGCAGGATCACCCAGAGCACATCACCCAGGAAGGTGTCCAGGCACGTTTTCAATGTCTCCAGAGAAGGAGACTCCACAACCTCTCTGGGCAGCCTGTTCCAGTGCTCTGTCACTCTCAAAGTAAAGAAGTTTTTCCTCACATTCACATGGAGCCTCCTATGTTCCAATTTGCAACCATTGCCCCTTGTTCTATCACTGGACATCACTGAAAAAAGCCTGGCTCCGTCCTCCTGACACTTGCCCTTAACATATTTGTAAACATGGATGAGGTTGCCCCTCAGTCTCCTCTTCTCCAAGCTAAAGACACCCAGCTCCCTCAGTCTTTCCTCATAAGGGAGATGTTCCACTCCCTTCATCATCTTTGTGGCTCTGTGCTGGACTCTTTCAAGCAGTTCCCTGTCCTTCCTGAACTGAGGGGCCCAGAACACAATATTCCAGATGTGGCCTCACCAATGCAGAATAGAGGGAGAGGAGAACCTCCCTTGACCTACTAACTACACCCTTTCTAATACCCCCCAGGATGCCACTGGCCTTCTTGGCTACAAGGGCACATTGCTGGCTCATGGTCATCCTCCTGTCCACCAGGACCATGATGGTTTATCAAGGCATGGATGGTAGCTTCTCTGGTTTGTGAAGGGGGAATATTGTTTGCACCACTGAACTTCCTGAGAACATATCTTTCCCTGCACCAGTAACTTGACCATCTGCTGGCCACCATCCATGTATCACTTTACAGGAGTGGCCACGATGCCTTCTGTCTTATGTGGTGTCATCTGTTTGGTAGCTTTGAGAACGCAGTTTTGCTAGGATGGTTAGTTGCTGTGTTGAGACTTCCTCTAGCATTTCATCAGAGACTACAGATGGTTTAACAAACTGCTGCAATGTTCATGCTAAGATTTTGTTTTCACCAGTCAACTGTATTTGACTCTCACCACTGAGAAGCGGCTTAACATCCTTACCTTTAGAACTACGGATAGCTTTTTAGCCCTTGTACAAAAAATGGATTTTTTTCCTGATCCTCAGCTTGCTGCTGCTCTTGGTTTTTTCCCTACCCTCTCTCTTTGAAGAGAGAAAGAGACTAAGACATTTGACTGTTTGTAAAGAAACTTGCTTTACTGCTAATTTCATGCTATACATAATACATCTATAGAGGGTTGTAAGATAATGGAATATCCATTTTCATCAAAACAGCCTAAATATTTCCACTTAGCAAAGCCATCCACCTTTGCTATAACATTGTGCACTGTATCTTGTGTCTTTGGGCCTTTTCCATTAGAATTATTTTATTTGTTTGTTTCTTTGTTTGTTTTTTTTCCTGTACAGCAACATACTGGCTTTAGGATGTCTTTTGGCATATGAGATTTTGAACCATTCAACATTTAATCTCCAAGTGGCTTTGACTCACTTGACATCTGAATCCTCACTACTGATGCCTAGACCAACCATCTGTATCTTGCATGGGTGATGTAATTCTGACATAATGAACATAACATTCTGGTGTACAGATGAATTTAACAACACTCTAGATCTTGGACTGTGTTTGCACCTGCACTGTCTTCTGCTTGCAAGCCTGCTTGCCAGCTGGCTCTCAGCACAATATTAGAAAAAAGATTATCATTTAAATTTCTTTGTTGAAATGGGCATACTCTAGGACCTTTCACAAAGTTTTAGTTCCCTGTAGATTAAACTTCCCTAATATGATAAGTTTATCATTTTGTGCAATGAACTTGATGGTACTATTGAGATCATATATTCTTTGACCTCAGCATGCATTGTAACTCATGACTGGGCACTAGCATTGATCATGCAAGACAGCTATTTGCAATACCATCAACTAACTGGAAACAACTTAGGGGTCCCTGACTTCTGCAGTGAAGAACATGTTCGCTCCTAGCTATCAACATTTGTTTTCTTAGCTGACTATCAATTAGACAGCTCCTGTTTCTTCCTGCTGCAATTTCCCAGATAGGAAAAATTGCTTCTGAGTACATTCACTGATTTTTTTTTTTTTCCCTCTCCCCACATGGGGGGACTTTATTCATTTGAGGAATGAAAGATCCAGCTTTAGAGAGGTTTTCGTGTTAAAGCCCTTTTATTAAACTCAGGAGCTACATATGAGGTATAAGAGATTCAAAGGCAAAGGCTCAAACAAATACTAAAAATAGAAGGCAAAGTTGGATCTCTAGTTTCTGAGATGGAAGGCCTTGTAAGTGGGGTTACATTTCGTTTTCTCCATATTCACTTAGACCAGGACAAGAAAAAAAGAATTTAATTTATCGATATGGCAATTTAAATTAGATAATTTCCTAATATCTACTTCTTCATTATTATTTTTGGGGGCAATTGAGGTGTTTTTGAATTACAGCACTGAACCTTTTTTTCAGCAATTCATGGGAAGATTAAGAACTATCGCAGGTAGCACTGGAACAGTTTATTCAGATGAGATCTTCCTTGAAGTTGCTGGATAGCACAGGAAGGGTGCCTTACTAGACATACTAGAAGTCAGTATAAATGCACAAGAGCCAACTGCAAAGGAACAGTTCTGGTACTAACACATGGAGAAATGGCTGCAGAGGAAGCAGGCAGAAGGTGTCTTCGGGCACTGTGCCCAGCAGAGCTCTCTCCACATGGCTTGGACCACTGAAGTGCCTTGTGACTCAACACAGGTACAAAAGCACATGGATTCAGTGAAATGTGTACACTGAAATGGCACAGGCAGCATGCTTTGGATGCCTCTGGCAGGCTGCATCAATGCTGAAGTTGAGAGTGCAGGTGTTTCTATTCTGCTTATGTGACTGGGAAGGGTATTTTTTGCCCCAAATGGCTTTGGGCTTTTTCTGCAACACCCAATTTATTAATCTTTTTTTCAAAGCATTATCTGTATTCTCAGTACTGAACAGCCCAAAGATAGAAAGAGCTCCTCTTTCAAAGAGCTTATAGGCTCAGAAAAGTCGAGATAAAGCTGGCAAGACAGAAGAGAAGATTGAATAACATTTATTTGCAATTTCTTAAGGATTTATTCTTATCAGACTCAATCCTGTTAGGTACTGCTTGTACAGAGAGTTGGCTCAATATGTGTTAGGTGATGAACATTATCAAAGAGTCTCTGAAAGGTTACTGACCATAAGGGCAAGGCAGTACTTTACAGCACAGCCTTATTGCATAAAAACACAGATAATATTTACTGGAGAAAGAAACAGAAATGCCTCAGCTTTTTGTTTTTTTAAAATTTATTTTCTCATTGAGACATGAATTTAGCACCTTTAGCTTGGAATTATGTAATTTATTCTGGCAAATAAAACAAAAAATATATTTTTGCTTTCAAATTGTCACCAAATATTATTAAGACCATGAGATAAATGTGATAGGAAACATTGCTGATGTTTCTTATCTAAATCTGCAAGCACATTAACATTGTTTGCATTTACTCTCAGAAGTACACCTGCTGATTTATTCTGCTTGGAAACCACCAGTTAAGCTAGTCAGTGCTTTCAAACTGAATTAGGTCCATTTAGTATAAGATCACTAATCTGTTAACACTACAGTTTCTGTGCTCTCCTGCAGGAATGGCAATTAATAAATTGACTTCTATTTCAGCCTGATTTTCAGTAAGCACAACACAATGTCTAATTGTAAAAGTTCATGTTAACTGAGGAAAAGATCAAGTCTTTATTGTCATGAGTTACATAACGAAGATGAAAATTAAGGTTAACTGGTCTTGGTTTGGAAAATACAAGAAATGAGATCACTTTTTAGTTGGAACTCACTTATTTAAGTGTTGCCAGGTTTCCCAGTATAATCTGAAAGTGACACAATTCATCCAAGAGGAGAAGCCATTATCTTGTTTTAGTAAGAAAAATGATAAACAGCACAGTTACAAATGCAGAAATATGGTGAATACTTCCTTAATGCACTAATAACTCAAATAGTTTCTAATCAGGTAAAATTTCTTTTTTATTAGATGTAACATTCTTCCATTCTTGAATTAAATGGATTTTTATTAGCCAATTGTTATATCCTTTATGGGGATTTCTGGAGATGGGTCCTGTTTGTCTTTATTGTAAAATATTTCCAATTCTTTGAAGAGCTTTGTTTGGATGATTATAGAGGAGAATCAAGAATTTATTCATGTTTAGATGCACCTACCCTTGGATATATAAATATTCTTGTTTTCCTTTGTCAACCACTTTCCCTAAAAAATGTACCTTTCAACATGACGGAATCAAGCACAGAGAAACGCACTTGCTAATTTCAGCCTAAAATAATCTGTTTGTCATTTGTGCAGTTCCATGAGCACTGAGTCCATGAGCTGTGCAAGTCCCTCCTAAAGTACAGGGACAGGAACAAAGTACCATACAGTTTGCACTACACTAGAAAAAAAATAACCAAGGAATAGAAAAAAATTGCTTGCAATTAATGTGTTAAGTCACTGCAACTCTGCAACTCACTTGCACAAGACTCCAAACACCAGCCATTCCCTTGTCATCACAGCTGAGCACCTTCCCACCAGGCATGTCTAAAGTGTGCATCCTGCACAGGGACAATGAGAGTGGGGAACTTCACCCACGTTTGGGCTTTCCGTGAAACAGTTTTGATGTCACCTTTTCCATAAAATAGCCTAAAGTATTTACATTTACCTCTTCAGTCTTACTGATTTATGAGATCTGGAAGAAACAGAAGAACTTAAAGTACCAGTGGATTGTACAGATCCAGATTGCTTTGTACTTTTAACCTTGGTACTTTAGTAACCTTTGCATGGATAACATTGAGGAGGTCAGATGGGACCCATGTGCAATTCCCAGGCTGTGTTACATCAAGTTACAGATCATGTTGCTCCTACCACAGCATTTGTTTCTTCATTTCTCTGCTTGTAATTGTGTTTTCAGAAAAAACTTTCAAATATTTGGGACTTCTGATCCCAGCTACTAGAATAGTAATCCTTAGTGTTGGAGTCACTAAGCATTAACATATCCAAAGATAATTTAAAAACTTATTTTGTTAGTGCCTGATGCAAGCAGACAGGATTTCTGTGGCCAAGGCCTTCAGTCCTTCTTTACAGGAAGGATATATAACATATGCCTTTAATTGCAATCGGTAGGATACTCAATAAGATAGACAACAGTTCTTTCAGGCTGTTGAATGTTTGGTTTGCCTGATATTCTTATAACTCCTGTTAGTATAGCTATTAGAGGCATGATAACTGTAGTATAAATATACATGATGGCCATTGATTGGAGTGATTTATACTGCAAACCTTAAGTGGAGTTGAACGTAGATATGTGAACCCAAAGTCTGGAATTGTGTTAGGATTTACTGGGGGTTGCTAATGACCTACAGACTTGTGCTGGTTTAGGCTGTCAAAAATAAGAAGTAAAAATAAAACCTTTTTATTTAATAGTTAACTGCTGGTGGTTCCTGGCTCAGTATTCCCTTTTGGAAAACAAAGGCTGATTGGCAAGCTCAGTAAAAGACAGAACTCTCCCTGCTGCAAAGGCAGTGCTGTCTAAGGCTGTGCTGTCTATTTAAGCCCTTTAATAAAAACTTTCTCTTTTTTGTTCTCCTAAGGAAAGTAAATTATTACAAGTTGGTGAGCAGTTTAACAGCATATGGGAAAGGTGTGTTGAGTCAAGGAGAATAAGTTTTTGCTTTTAACATGTTAGTTCTATTCATGTATTAAACCTGCTCTTTAATAAATTAGTGATGGAGATCCCCAATAGACATATAATTGACCAAAAGATGAAGATTTCTGTGGAAGGAAACATGGGACATTACAGATAATGCAGTTGGGATGGGGAAGTTAGCTTAAGTTGTTAGAATTTGCAGCATTAATATTAATTTATGTCTTTTTAAAAATTAAATGCTGAGTATATCTGAGCAAGCTGTCTGAGCCCTAAATCTTTCCTTGCAAAGCAATGGAATTTCAGTATTGACAGTAGAATTCAGAACTGACAGACTTAAGAATTATTTAGCAGGTTTTTTTGAAAACTTTACCTCCTGACTGCCCTGCTACTCTCTGTTAATATTTGACATAGCTACAAGTAGTATCTAGCCATGGTTCTCTGAGAGCTTTGTACAAAACACTGAAAATTTGATGAGTTGATACTGCAGCACCTCTCTGAAGGATCATTTCTATCCCATTTTTACAGATGAGGAGATGGAGAGCTGAAGTAGCTTGCTCTGGCTTGTTAAAGATCCAGGATTTAGATCACAGTTTTATTGTGTAGTATAATGTACATGACAAACATGAGCCATTAAACATCAGACAAATGAGTTATTTCTGATACGTGAGATACAGACATGAAAGTTGCTCTATGGAGAATTATTACCGGAGCTGCAAAAGGTTACTGTGCTGTAGAAATTCCAAGTAAAATACTTTCATTTCATTAAAAATTTGTGAGGGTTTTATGCATGAAGCCTGTTTATAGTTAAGTGGATTTCTCTCCTGCTGCATCTTTGTTCTCAGCACAAAACTGTAAAGCAGATCTGTAGCAAAAGTACTGACAATGCAATTGTCAGTTCCTGTTCTATATCAGACTAAATTCTTTTCAGCCTTTTGAAAAGGAGTCATTTAGGATATGTTCCAGACTGTGGAACATTGTGTAAGCATATTGGAGCTTTGACTCTCACATTGCCATCTCATATGTCTCCTTAACAAATGGATAGTCTCAACCCTTCATAATGTAGGCCAGCATCAAGAGTACCAAACGACTCAGGTGCTTCCAGCTTGTCCCTATGGCATGTTTGCCATGTGGAGGCATCCCTTCAACCTCATAGACTCCATTGTGAGCTTGTGACATCTGTCAAAGCTGCCAGAGTTTAGCATTAGAGGATATGGTGATCATTGCCAATCTAACACATGGTTGTGAAATAGGAGCAGCAGTATGCTGAGGTAAACATCTGCCAAAAGTCCACAAACTTTACATGTCCCTAATTAGAGGTTACTGTTCTGAGAAGATGGATCAGTGTCAAGAATAGATTTGAAGTTGGCTATAAAAGGGTCCCAAATTGTTGACTAGTTCAGCCAGTCATTTAGATAAGGGTTATAGATGATGGCTTTTGTTCTGTTCTCATTATATAGCAAATACCAGGACTACCTCTGATGACAATTTCAGTATCACATATCTGGAATAAGGTTAATTGTACTCAGTATTAGTGCTGTAGGGTACAACCATGTAAACTGAGATAAAGTCAACTTAGCCAACAAATACATTCTTTTATATCCTTTTCCCCTCAAAGGGAAAAAAATGATGTAAGTCAGAGACTGTATGGTTTTGTCCACTTGGCAAAGCTCCATCTTAGCTCTGCATTGGCTGCTGTCTGGCTCAATACAAAGCAGAATAATTTACTGAGCACCATCAGAGTACTCACTTATCAGAGCTGTATTAATGTCAAAGAAATATCTCCTGGCACTGGAGCTTGCAGTCAGAAGTTACACATATGACTGCTGAAATTATTGTCTTACACTCAAAACAAGATGATTTAGTTTCCCTATTCCTCTTCCTCTGTAACCTGTGACTAAACATGGCACTATTTTATCTCTGAATTAGGGAGGAAAGATAGGAAACTTATGCTTGCTCTTCATGTCCCTGTTTTAAATTTTGCTTATTTCTCTGTTTACTTTTTCATATGAATTAGTAGATCAAAGCATTAAGCACAATTCATCCACTAACAAAATCCTCCTCTCAGCATAGGTCAAGACTTAAACCACTCAGATTAAACACAACACAGTACAATCAGTTAGAAGCTAGCAATCCACAATACTTTGGCAATTAAAATGAGTCTAAGATACATAGATAAAAATATTGTACAACTCTCATCAGTAAAAATATTTAGATGCCAGATATCCACTGTTCTTCAAAGATTATTTCCAAAGTTGTAATTCTGATTGATCTCTCTCTTTCGATCTGCCTCTTTGGGGATACTGTTTAAAGCTGGATACATTAGGCATTCTCTTCCAGTTCTTATGTAGACACTTCCTGAAGACTAAGAATATCCCACTAATTTGCACTCATTTTGGGATTCAGTGTCACCTCCTCTTGCTCTTTTTCTATCAAAAACCTACCTAAGACATTTTTTTCTCCATTTTTTATGCATCTCCTTCATTTCTTGAATGAAGGCTTGTCACATTTGGGTATTGATTTCAGACCACTTCTTCAAAGTTATCAAGCTTACATTAAAACAGAACCTATTTCTCCCACACACTCACACCCAGCCTGTTTGAGAAGATGTGCCAGAGTCTAAGCATGCTGTATTTCATTATCCAGCTCCTTAACAGAAATATTAAACTGAGGTGGATGCAAGAGTCTCCAAATGTAACAGAAAAGTAGTTTGGCCTTGTTTTTTTGGCAAGCCTGGCAATTTCTTTAGCTGTTTACCAAACAGTAATTAACCCTAAAAAGTTGCTGACCTTTCTGTTTTATCAGGCCTCCACTTGTGAGTGAACTTTTGTCTCAAAGGGCTTAATTTTAGGTAACGCACTTGTCCACAAATGCAAGTACCTTTGGAGATCGCTGGTTTTAATTCACAGAATCACAGAATCTTAGGGGTTGGAAGGGACTTAGAAAGATCATCTAGTCCAACCCCCCTTGCCAGAGCAGGAGCACCTAGAGGACATCACACAGGAATGCATCCAGGTGGGTTTTGAATGTCTCCACCTTGCAGAAGGCCTTATTCCTCGCCTGTATTTGCAGCTATCTCAGTTGGCCTATGGAACCACGTAACCTCTCTTGGAAGGAGTTTCTATGGAACCAAAACCTCCCCTTGTTTGCATTCTTAGACCAATCCTTCTCTGACAGCACTGGAGTGCTCCTCTGAGTTTTTAATCACTTCTTGCAGGATCCCCTAAAATAAGTCTGCTCAAAAACTGAAGAGAAAGTTTTGCTGCTGAGAAACGTCATTTAGCATATTCAGCAAGGACAGTTTTAGCAGCCGGAAAGCTTCACAGGAGTGTATCCAATTTGATGAAATTCTATGTAAAGGGCAGCAGAAAAGATTCTTTCCAGCTCATTACACTCCATTGGCAAAATATGCATTTTCTATTTTGTTATTTCAAGTTCTTATTTTTAACTGTCATTTTCTGTGGTTTACAAAGTCTTTTGCTTGTTATGAATCACTCTTTTTCTCTCCCTGTTTTAATTTTAATCTTGTTGCAAACATATTTTTCCTCAAATCAAGATTGAAAACCATTCCAAGTGTTAAAATTTCAAGTGGGAGACAATTTTCTGTTTCCAAACCCTTTTACTGCAACCACTGATTAGTTCGATTTTTTATGCCCAGAGCAGCCAGGCATCGTGGTTTCCTCTCCACAGAGAAAAGCTTACCAGTAAGAACATTTTATATTCTTGGCAGAGATGCAATTCCAGTGATAAAAGGCCATAAAAAGCCATTCATCCAGTGACACTTTGACTGGAAATGGAGAAAAAATACCATCTGCAGATACAGTATTACCTTGCGGAGATTTTCGAGTAATACCATCATTGATATTTTACTGGGCTAGACAAAGAAATTTCAAATATTGTGGAAGCTGTAGACATACTTGAATTTGGCTCTGTGACGACAGGACGAATATTCATGACCTCTTAGAAGCAACTCTGCTGCATCATTCCAGTGGGTTCATGTTCAGGAATTAAAAAGGGTTTTTTCCTTGTTCTTTGTTAGTGATAATTCTCTGCTCAACCCAATGGAATCTAATTAAAGATGAATAAGGACAGATATTATTAAATGACAGCTTTAAACATCCTCCTCCCTTTTTTCTTTAATTTTTTAACATTATTTTTAATCCTCTACTTATGCCATAACTGTAGTGCTAATGATCAAAGTGGGGACTCATGTCCTGCTTTTCCCACAGCTTTACATGTTCAGTGCAGATGGCCAAGTTAACTGTATAAACTGCATTTTTAAACCACGGAGAAAACCAGGTATTTTAATCAAATTGCCACAGGCACCCTGGAAGTGTCTATTTCTTTCTTGGCTATGCAGATGGCTGCCAGAACTCCAGCCCATCTGTAAGAACCTGAGAGACATAGAACCCACCCTGATTATCAGACATTAAAAGTGAGCGGTAACTGATGAGAACACTAAGTCTGACATATAAGCCTTGAGGGACACACAAACCACAACCAGATGCCATATCTGAGAACAGCCCTGGAGCAACCTTTTTCCTCAGGTCCCTGAGATAGGATCCAGAGGTGGTGCCTGGCCTGGCCTGTTGCTGCATGTGTGGAGTGTGGCCTCCTGATGCATCCTGGGGATGGAATTGAAAGTGTAGGGCTGTGCTACCAGCTAAGTGGGAGTCTTCACCTACTCTCTGGGCACTGAGGAGACTCAAATGCTGTATGCAAGTAAAGGGATAGGCCCCAGAGAGACAACTGAGACCCAGCTCAGGAAGGTCATTGAGGCCAAAGTTGCAATTTTGGAGTAAAAGGAAAGCTGCATGACAGTGGATGTGGTTCACTGATTATGATATCTGAGCAGTGGAGAATGTGCTGAGAGTAGAGAACTGTTTTGAAAACCCTATGCCAAGCACCTTTGATATCTGAAAGAAGAAACATATTAAAACTGAAAAAGTATCTCAGATTTATCTTAACATGGGCTGTTTTTACTGTGAAATAAGAATTGATATGAAGATTGCTCTGAATACTTGACTGAGCTACTGCCTGAGGCCGATGGTTCCTGTCTCAGCTTCTGCTCTAGAGAGAGAGGCTTTCCTTGAATTTATGCTAGTGTAGTTATTTAGTATGTCATGCTTTTACTGTAGGGAACAATAAAAACATCTTTATTGTTTTAGAATTTTAGTTGTCTTTGAAATAGCTGGGGATTTTGTCATCCAAATGCAGGCACTTCTGTTTCTCCGAGGTTTTTATGGGAACAGTAATCAGAGATAAAGCTATTAAACTGCCAGCCTGGGATCATTTTATGGCGTATTTGTGAGTAAGTATGATTATGAATGTTAGAAATAATTCCTTCTGAATTATTTGTCAGATTTGTGCTGCTGCGTAACATAAAGAGGAAAGGTTGCTGCATGCTGCTGTCTGCTATCATCAACTAAGTTAGCACTGCACTTAAATAACTGGCCTGATCACTTTGGGAAGAGAGTCCTTAATTCAGGGCCTTTTTCTGCACAGCTCTTCATGCTGTAGCTTTGATGGAAAGTGTTCTGTAATGATTGCTTCAAATGTAGCAGTGGCACAGTAAGATGTGAACTTATAGGTGTTTGTGCTTCCTTTGTCTCTACAAATGGAATGTTGAAATGTTGTGGACTGGTGGGCAACAATTGGCTTCTCTGGAGAGACGCAGAAAGACTTACGGAATGATAGCTACAATGTGGGTATTGGGTTGATTTAGAAAGTCTTTAACCCTAATCTTGGGAATCTTTTCTGAGTCTATATTTGGGTAGGCCGGAAACCGAGCCAGTGGTTGCCAGCGTATAACACAATGTATTACTGACTTGAGGGTGTAAATCATGATGGTTCCTTTCATTTTATTTAAGTTGAAGTCAGAGGCAAAACACTCAGTGGGCAGTACAGTTGTTTATTTTTGCTCTCAGTTTCCCAAGGCAATTTTGTCTCCTCCAGAGGCCCTACCACAGCTCCTGTTTTTCCTGCTCATCCCTCCTTTGTCTGGTTGCAGCACAACACTGCTGAAGTACCTCTCTGAGAAGCATCCAGAGCTTTGTTACTCCAAAGAGAGACAGAAAAGGCTTGGCCCAGGGCTTGGCCAACCTCAGGGTCCAGGAAAGCCTCAGTAGATACTAGAAGTCAATGGAAACAATAGCAGGAGGGGAGAAGGAAGTCCTGCAATGGCAGGAGCTGGAAAAGTGAAGAGCAACAGCGCCAAGTGCACAGATGAGTCCCTGTCAGAGCTCTCCCTGGCCAGAAGAGGAGGTGGGAGTATATGATGTGCCAGGACCATCCTCCTGGGCAGCCTGCTTCCCGCTCCCACACTCCCTGCTGTCTCCATCTGACTCCCCACCACAGGGTAGATGAGTTTCTGCTTTGGGTACCTATGAACAAAACTGGTGGTAGGCGAGCTGTCCTGCTGGGTTCACTTTGGTTTACTTACTTATGGTAATGTACAGTTGTACCTGGAAATTCCCTTCAAAATATCATACTTTTCAATATTTAAATATACTGAGTCACCCAGCTATTTGAAATGGTAGAATGGTCTACTAATTCCTCTGGAAGCCTCACCTCTTGTTGAAAAGAGACTTTGCTGTAGGTTTCCTTGAAACAGTTTCTGCTGGAATCACTCCATTTTTAAGAAAAAAAAGGAGGCTCCTGAGGTCTCTCTCTTTGGAGGCAAGAGATGTAGGTTTGAGCCCTCCTCTTTCTCCAACATTTTAATTATTCTCTTGACAGTTTTTCTTATAAAGCCTAAAATAATAATAATAATAATAATAAAAAAAAAATTATTTGAGGTTAATGGAACTTTTTTTCACCGTCAAAAAGCCCCAGAGTTTCTATTTTTGGCAGGAAAAAAAGAGATTGCATTTGATTCCTATTGACAACTGATCAAGGTATGCTTCATAAACTTGCACTCTCTCTACTGATGTTATTTCTGATGGTATTTCAGATATATTTCAGATGTCTTTTAACTTTGTGCTTTAAGGATAAAAAATTCTACTTTCCCCTGTACAGACATTTCCACCTACTCTGTGCTTAATCTTAAGCACTACCCTTATTTTTCTATCTACACCCACATCCAGAAATAATTTCCCTATCTGAAAGTGATTTTAATTTATTTTTTTTTTAATTTTTCTTTTTTTTCCACTCTGCTGAAACTTTCAATAAAGAAAGGCAGCATACTTATGTCTTTAGCACTAAACAAGTTCTGTTGCCTTGAATTACTTCTTTGGTGAAAAATATGATGAAAGAAGTTTAGTTCTCTCCTTCACACATTTTCACACAGTTTTCACTGTTGTTCATTCCATAAATGCTAAGTAACATAAGCTCAGTTTACCTGCTCCATATGCTTAGACTTCTGCCTTTGAAATGCAGCAAATAATATATTTATATTCTCCAGTGTGCATCTGTGATACTGCAAAGACTCGTGTCACAGTTTGACTCAGGATCGGCTATTAAACCAGAGACAACAACGCTCTTGATCCCCTCCCCTTCCCATCCAGGTAGGGAAGGAGAGAGAGAAAAAGAGAGAGACTTTGCTAGATTGAAAACTAAACTACACAGCTTTCATTAAACACTAACGATAAGAGAAAATGTATACAATTATATACAAATATGTTCAGGAATGTGCACAACCGCTATTGCCTCCCCCCACCCCCAGCAACTCCCACAGCATCTCCTGGGCTGCGAACAGTCCCGAAAAGTCCTGGAGCTGCTGGAGAGAGCACAGAGTGATGAGGGTCAGGAGAGCTCGAGCCTGGGGGTTGGTGGTGATGGATGGGTGGAGTCCTCCCTGGACACCGGCCATGGACAGAAGAGAAGGGAAGAAGAAACAGGAAGGAAGTTGTCTTCTGTGATCTCTGACCTTCCTCTGAGCTTACGCAGGTATATGGCATGGAATCTGTCTGGCTAATTTTGCCGTCTGTCTAATTCAGCCTCCTGTGAGGGGGTCACAGATCTTCCTGTAGTGTCTGAGCCGGCAGAGTGAAAGTGCAGCCTTGAAGATCCAGCAGTAACAAAAGCATTCTGGTGTTATCATTCCTAGCTGGAACACTTTCCTGCTAATTAAAAGAGAGGTTATTGAAGGAAAAAAAAAAAAGAAAAATCAGTAAAAGGAAAAGTGGCTTCATCCTGGGTCAAACCAATGGTGCAATTACTTCTAGTGGAGTCTTTGCAGGACTGAGATCCATGAAACTGCTTTCTTGGAATGCTACTTTGAGGCTGATCTTATGATTCCCCATGACAAATTTGCTAAGGACAGGACTCATTTGAACTAGGTGCTGTACAAACTCAAGATGACTCCTGCCTACATCCCAGCATTTGCATTTATATCTAATAAGAGATTAAATATAACAAATGTGGAAAACAGAGAAAAGGAAGAGGGATGGAAGGTTGAAAGTCTTGCAGAAACCTAATATTACATGGTAATCTAAATCAAGATGTTTCTTAAAGACAAGTTTTTAAAGGGCAGTTAAAGATGAACCTAGTTTACGTTTAACCCCTTCTATTTCTCATGTGTTTATTTTATTTATCCTTCTCACTTCTATATCACTAACCTGTAATCATCTTTCACTATGGAGTCTTTAAAGAAAGAAGAGTGTCCAAAAGACTTGTTGTATATACAGAATTCCTTTTACATTCCAGCACTTGATTGACAGAATCTCACTGAAAATTCTTCTGAATAGATCTAGATTAAAAATATTTGTAAAAACCAGTCTAGGCTTTCCAGATGAATTCAGAGACAGGCAGCAACCAGAAAAATACCACAGCCCTTAAGTTCTTCATATTCCTTCTAAGAATTCTGTCAGCTGCCAAAAAGCAAGAGAAAAATAATGATAGAAACCAAGATGTAAATGTTTAATAATGAACATATTGTGCGTGGAGTACAACACTCTACTTCAAGAAGTAAGTGATGCCTTTCTTAAAAATTTTAACTTACACTAATACATATATTCCTATATCTTCTTTAATTTCTATGGGATTACATCCTAAGAATTTAGCAATTTTTTTTCAGAGCTCTGAAAAGTTTTTGCAGAGTCTAAAATATAGGGTGGTTGTTCCGAGTTTCAAAAGTTGCGGGAAACCCTACAGCTAAAATAAACAGATAGGAAAAAACCCACCTTGTTGGCTCTTGTTTTGAGCAGAAAATTGACTCAAATAAAACAAATGTACAAGACTTCTAACACAGAAATTCCCTGTAATAAGTTTTGGCTCAGTGCATGACACTTATTTTGCTAAAATTTCTCCATTATGACTGTTCAAGTTTGTAATTTATTTAAAGTGAATATAGATAGAATAAAACAAAATTCTATGTATCAGAAATCTAAACAAGACAAAACGCAGTATATCCCATTTATTTTTACAGTAATTAATTGGTTTGATTAACTCAGAAATTGCCTTACAAATATATAGTAACAGCTGTTTTCTTTTGTAGCTATACTAGCCTAAGAACATAAGAGGGAAAAAAAGGGTAAGGAGAATGTGCAGGTTTTATCAAGCAGTCTGATGCAGAAATCAAAATTTTCTGGCACATGATTGTTTCTTGACACCTGACAGAAGCAACAAATTCAAAGGCAACCACAAGATAGAAACAACTGCTTGTATTTTAATTTAATTATATTAATCAATTCGATGACAAGAGGGTAAAAGAAAGAAGCAGTTAGTGCTTTTGGGTTTGGCAGGTATGGAGGTGAGAGGCTCAGCCACAGTGGAACAGCCAAGAGGGGAAGTTGTTGATACAGGAGGAATAGAGAGATCAAAGAGGATGGGCTAAGGGCAAGACCAGAGTGCTTTGTAAAACTGGTGTGTCTTCTGATTTATTTATTTTTTTTAAGTGATGAATTTAATTCTCATCACGCAAAGGCCTTTTGCGCAACTTTGAAGGTCTGATGTGGGTCAGAGACAGTTTTTCGTTACGCTTATCAGGTGCAGTTAATTCAGTGCAACCCATGTGGTTTCCCTGCAGGCGCTGGGTGAAATACATCGCTCACTGAAATAACCACACTTTGTGTTCAGAGTTCCTGAGTGCTTTCTTCTGGGGGACAATTGTTGGGATGGTTATAAAGGCAGGGTGATAGGCATTGCAATTTTCGTTCTGGAACTGTTTGATTGCAAGCAACATTTGTCATCTTGTGAACAGGCTTCCACAATGAATTTGAGTTGAGTTTATTTCCAAGACTGGGGATAAACAGTTTCTTTTCTGTCCATATGTCAAAATCATTGTAAACTCATTTTTGAGTTGCCATGAGCAGAATGTAAGAGACCAGGCAGCTACTCTCTGCTGGTGTCAGGGGACCACAGTTGCTTCTGGAGCCATACACTGGCTGCTAGACTGCCCAAAAATGAAGGAGGATTTCAGTCTTTCGGTGTTAAATGCTCACGATTTTTGCTAGTGAGTTTCCACTCTAATCTCAACATACCAAAAGTCTGTATTTAAGAAAACATAGATGATTTCCACTTTCGTTGCATGAACCTGGTCATGAGGGGTTCTTTTTCATACAATAGAAAATAAGAGACCTTCTTGCATCTGGGGAAGAACAACCCCATGTACCAGTACAGGTTGGGGGCTGACCTGCTTGAGAGCAGTGTAGGAGAAAGGGACCTGGAGATCCTGATAGACAAAGAGGATGACCATGAGCCAGCAATGTGCCCTTGTGGGCCAATGGCATCCTGGGGGGTATTAGAAAGGGTGTAGTTAGTAGGTCAAGGGAGGTTCTCCTCTCCCTCTATTCTGCCTTGGTGAGGCCACATTTGGAATATTGTGTCCAGTTCTGCCCCCTCATTTCAAGAAGGACAGGGAACTGCTTGAAAGAGTCCAGCGCAGAGCCACAAAGATGATGAAGGGAGTGGAACATCTCCCTTATGAGGAAAGACTGAGGGAGCTGGGTGTCTTTAGCTTGGAGAAGACTGAGGGGCGACCTCGTCAATGTTTACAAATACGTTAAGGGCAAGTGTCAGGAGGACGGAGCCAGGCTTTTTTCAGTGATGTCCAGTGATAGAACAAGGGGCAATGGTTGCAAATTGGAACATAGGAGGCTCCATGTGAATGTGAGGAAAAACTTCTTTACTTTGAGAGTGACAGAGCACTGGAACAGGCTGCCCAGAGAGGTTGTGGAGTCTCCTTCTCTGGAGACATTGAAAACGTGCCTGGACACCTTCCTGTGTGATGTGCTCTGG
Organism: Apus apus; assembly: GCF_020740795.1. Taxonomy (NCBI): domain Eukaryota; kingdom Metazoa; phylum Chordata; class Aves; order Apodiformes; family Apodidae; genus Apus; species Apus apus. The sequence goes on along the minus strand of NC_067285.1, from coordinate 105,037,083 downwards.
GTGATCCTGCTCTGGCAGGGGGGTTGGACTAGATGATCTTTCGAGGTCCCTTCCAACCCCTAAGATTCTGTGATTCTGTGACTCTGATCAGATTGCACTTTGCTTTTGCAAAATTATTTTTTGCAAAACTGACATAAATAGAAACAAAATGTCTTGTTCTTTGTACGTTGAACTGTCATTAAAATGCAGGATTGAACTCAGCCTGGGTTAAATATGCATGTATTAGAAAGCATTAACAAAAGCCTCACTAAATCATTGCAGGAAGTTTAAAAGTGACAGATCTGTTTTACTTGTCCTTTGCTAACTTAGCTGACAGCAGTCAGAGTGATATTTCATCCAGCTGACAAAAATGAAGTGCTCAAGGTACTGGGATGAGTAAAACTTGCCACTGAATTTCTTCGGCTGTGCAAAATCACATCACTTTTCTGAATTATTAAACAATGAGATACTTCTGAACCATCTGCTAGGAGTATAAATGACTGATCTGAAGAATGGACAGGCTCATAGACAATATTGAAGTATTGCCCAACTAATTCTAATTCAGTGTCTTTTCCTTATAGTACCTACTACTGTGCCTTATTCCATGTGGAAAAACCAAGTCTCAGGTAAGTGCTAAAAGACTCCATTTTTTGGGAAGTTTATTTGCAATTCCCACAGTTACAGGTTGTTTTGTGCTTTAAAGCAAGAGGGTTGATTTCCCCTCAGGACCTAATGCAAATGTCCAAGATGAGGTTTTTTGCTCTCTGGGCTAAAATTGGAACTGATTACAAGCTGCAAAAAGAAGTGATTCATAAACTGTTCAGTTCTTATATTTTTAAACCATGCCTTGATCAAACTGTAATAGCAACTCTACTGCATATGTGAGAAATTTGCATTGCAAATGCACATAACTGTAAGGCTACAAGTCAGACCCCGTACCCTGCCCTATTCCTCCTCACCACATACTTGGCTTGTCCTTTAGATATAATGAAATGTGCAAAATGAGCATGATGGTTCTGCCCTTTGTTGATCTCCAGATTTTCATAAGCATGTAAGGTCTCCAAGGCAGGAAAATTTCTAACCATCCTCTAAGCTTTTTCTAAATATGTATAATTAGATTTCCAATGTTGCTTATATTTTAAACTTGGATCAGAAATTGTGAGTTGATTTCTATTCAACTTTAACAAAATATTTCAGCTTTGGCATAGATGAGAGCATTAAAAAGCACGAGATTTAAAGAAATTAATGCATTATAATCTACTAAAAATGGTGTAAAATGATATTTTGACCTGTAGTGAGACCAATATCACTTTTCTGTAAATCAGTGGCTCAAAATGTGCAAGCAGTTTGTACATCTGTGGAAAGCTATTTCATGGAAGCTTTTGGACAGCTCTAAGCAGTCATTTTCAAGCAGCTCCTGATATTAATCTCTTCTCCACTCCTCATTATTCCTTGTTATCTGGAGTTTGGCCACGGTCCTGCCTTCCTTTATCTTTCTGGGTGTTTTGACCATCTCAACCACCACCTTGTTGTCAGCACAAAGTTAGTGATAACCAGTAAAACTTGTTAGTGAGTGCTCCATACCACTTCTCCCAGGAGACTAAGTGGACACAGGGTTTGTCTCCATGGCAAACTTCAGAGGACCTTCCGATCCTCTGCTTGCTGTCCAACCTGGATGGCCACATGGCAGCCCTGGGAGCTGTGTCGGTTTGTTTGTACATCACCTGAGCTAATCAGCAAGGTAGGGTGACTAGATTAGGTGTTTCTTTATACATGAGTTATGCTGCGTTTGGATCAGACCTAGTTAAACCCACACACCTTGTTGTGCCAAACAGAGGAACTCCAGGGTCTGTGTTCATCTGTGCATGTAACACTGACAATTTAGGGGAGCTATTCTACAAATATCTCTTCAGATCCTAAGAGTTTTATGTTTTAGAGTTGTTAAATTCCTTCCCTTTGTGAAAGTTAGACTTTGGCAAAGGAACCATATTGCTTTCTGATGAAGTGGCAGGCAGCTTTCCTCAAATCATAACTTTAGCTTAATTGCTTTTGAAAAATGATACAATGTGTTGTTGCATCTTGCAAGACATTAAATGATGTGGAAAATCCATTAGAGATCCCACTGAGATGTGGATAACACCCCAGGACCAAACGAGCAGCTCCATATTTTCTCATTTCCAAACTTTTAGGCATGAGATTTAAAAGCATTCACGTGTATGGTATATCAGATAAAATTAAACTTTTATAAATAAAACAAGCAAGCTGGTGCTGTTGGGTAAGGAGTAATTCAGAAGAAAGTAAAGTACTCTCTTGTTCCTTTACCTGTTGGTTGCACTGGGGTCATTTAAAGTTGGAGGTAATGAGGTCACTGTCTGTGCTCAGGCGGTATAAAATAAGGCTGCAGGCATGAAGCAGAAAACCTTCAATATGTGACTTTCCATCTGGTTTCTTCCCTTCTGGTAGCAGCTGGTTTCTGGCAAGCACTAAGCTCCAGATCTGAGGGAAGTGTCCGCTGTTAAAGTAGAAAGATTTTAACTTGCAGAAAAAGGTATAAAGACTTAAAATGAGAGTAAAGCATGAGAAAATAACTTTTCAGTGATGTGCTTGACTTCATCAGAAGGTTTCCAGAGGACACGTTCATTTGGAGGGAGGAGTAGCAAGTGCCTCTACCAGGATGAGGACTGGTTAGCCTAAACCTCCCCCTTCTATCTAAGGTGTTCCTTGGGGTTTTAAAAAATCTTTAAATATTTTTTTCTTCCCCATCCCCTCTCCCCTGCACTTTACCTGTTGCTTTCCATGACACTTTTTTCACAACGTATCCACCAAGAATATATGTGAGGAATGCTATCTATAAGGAACAATTTTTTTTAAAATGAGCATGGTGAAACACTGGAATGGGTTGCCCAAAGAGATGATAGATGCCTTGTCCCTGGAAACATTCAAGGTCAGGTTGGACAGAGCTCTGAGCAACCTGGTCTAGTTGAAGATATCCCTGCTCATTGCAGGGAGGTGGGGGTTGGACTTGATGACCTTTAGAGGTCCCTTCCAATCCAAACTCTTCTGTGATTCTAAGACACCCCTCATATTGTGCTGTGGGAATCCATGCTAGGCAGGAGTGCAAAAGAAAAGATCTGGGTGGAGAGGGAAGGGAAATAATGAAATGGAAGAAAATTTCAACAAGTATAATAGATTCAGATTTTTGAAAAATAAATAAGAAATGGTTTAGACTGGAATCAAAATACTGAAAAGTGTTAAATTAATTTTCACAAGTAAAGGAATGAGATGAGGCAAATCGAACAATATGTTTAATTTAGCAACAATTCTGTCCTGTTTCCTCAGTACTTGTTAATTGTGGGCCAGATTTGGCAAGTACAGGCACAATGTGAAGATGTTAGGAAAAAAGTCACTATTAAGGTACCGACCACCAGTTTGGAGCTGTTTCCAGCTTTTTTTCACATTGTTACACCTGTCAGTAAGGCTGAGCATAGCCACTGCAGGCAACAGACTCCCAAAAAACTGAATTAGCCTCTCAATCCTGAGGGTTGCCTAGGAAGCAGTTTAATTAGAGTAGGGAAACATTGATAAAACGTGTCAATGTGTCATGCTGTATAGGGTCAATGAACTCCTGAGGAGGTCTCAGCTTGCACTGAAGCAGTAGAAATTTGCTGATCATCTCGGCCTTGGGCACCACATATTAGTTTCCTCCTTTACTTTTTCTTCCTGCACTAGCAGCAAACACAAGGGAGGCTGCAGTCCTGCAGCAAACACATCCAGTATATATGAAGCTGTCTAAGAAGCCCCAGTATCAGCTATAAGTCTTAATGGTGAACACACTTGCAGGATCTGATTTAACAAGGAAGCAAAGTTGTTTTATTTACAGACCACTGTTTCTCTTTCCAGTACACTTATTAGTTTGTCTGTAATAAATTTTACTCAAATAGTTATTAACTCCCAAATGAGAGGTCCCATGAGCAGCAAAGTATTGTGTTTTACCCTCCCTCTTACCTTCATCATTAGTGATATAGAAAAACTCAGGATATATTAAGAATATATCACCTCAAATTTTGGGCAGCACCTTCCGAGCTTGTCTTGCTTCTGGCAGAAAACCACACCATGGGGAATTTTATGGGAAACACAGTTTGGAAGAATCAAGATCTATTGTTCCAGGATTTGGGTCTCAAAACTGTAAACATATTTTAGGGTGTTCACTTACATGACTTTTGAGGTGAATGGTGAGCAGGTGTGACAGCTCAGGTTTCCTGACTCCAAACCCAAAGGGAACTTTCTTCAAATCAATCCATCTTCGTGTTCGGTTTCTGTTCTGACTTAATGATTTTCTAGTTTTTATGCAGTCACTTTATAAAAATTGTTCAGAACGTAATTTCTACTCAGTATAAGACAGTTGTAGTTTAATAACAACAAAGATTAAAAAACAAATTAAGGTTAAAACCCCAAAACTGCCTTAGCACGCCAGAGAATGCATTTACCGCAGGCAGCAAGAAATTAAAATCAAAGCTATAATCATAGTGGTTTCAGTTTGTATTCTTTCTCCTAGGCACAAGCTCAGTGCTGGGTCATGAGCTCAGTGTGTGACCTCCATCTCCATTAAAATTTAATGAAAAACAGGATGCTCAGTTATTTCTAAAGATTTTCACTGGGTTGTTTTTTTGTTGTCGTTCTGTGGATCTTGTGAAGTAGTCACCTCCTGAAAACCTCAGGTTTGGCTGCTGTGATCAGCTGTGATCAGCACCATGATATTGCCAGATTATTCTAATCACAGAGGCAAGCAGAGCTCAGAGGAAGATGTAGGGCACAGGGATGAGGACACAGGATCAGGCCTTGAGAGAGAGACAAAGGATCTTTTTATCCCTGGTATCCTTTTGAGTAATGGAAAAAAGCAAAGCCTGCCAGCTTTGACAGGCTGACTGCTGGGGAGGCAGGAACCGAGTGAGGCAGATACAGAGGGAGACCATGTAAAAACATCAGATACAAGCAGGAGCGTGCCATGGAATGTAATGATTACATGGCATGTCAGGCTGAGAGATGCCTTTTCACTAGTGAGTTTGTAATGGGGCTGCTGACTGGTTTTCCAAGAAAAAACAACAACAACAAAAACAACACCACCACCACAAAAACAACAACAACAACAACAACAAAAAAAAACCCTTGGAGGCTGTGCAGCAGCAAATGCATTATCTCGGGCACTTCACATAGAAGCCATGTGCATAACAGTCCTTCCTTGGTGTCACAAGGGTGGCATAATCCAAAGTCTGCAGTGAGTGGATACCTTTTCTTCTCAAATTTGATTAGGGAACTTTGACTTCTTGGGTTTTGTGGCAGGGTGGATGGTGCCTCGTCGAGGCTTTTTTGGATTGTCATGGCGGTCTGAGTTTTTTCGGTGTTTTAATTGTGGTTCCACCTTACTTTTAGCTCTATCAAAACCACTTCTTAGTTGAGAAGGCAAATTTTATGATAAAGACACAGACTTTAAAAAAGGCAAAGAATCCCTTAGTCATGTTTCCTGTTTGGAAAGGTGGAGCTATCATATGGATCATGAAGAGAAACAAATCAAACCCTCAAACCACAGCAATATTCTGAATTGAGGAGCAGAATAGATCAACACTGCTCTGTTTGTAATGATAGTGAATTTATTCTGCACAGCTCTCTCTGGAGATTATAAAGAAGATGTTCAGTTTTAAGTATCAAAAATAAGCATTCTCTGAAATAAACAAAGCTAGTACAATTCTTGCAGGAATAGGTATAACCAGCATAGGTTCCACTCAATAAATACATTATTTCTGTAGCCCCTTTCTGGCATTCTAATGGCTGTGGTGACTGACAAGGAGTCTGGCAGAAGGCAGCAACCACATCATGCTTTTGTCTTGGTGTCATGGCTAATAAAGCAGAGTTTGACTCTGGAAAGTTCAGTCTGAGTGAAAAACCTATAGCTGTATCAGCCTTCTCGTCCTCACATTTCAATTTATAAAGATTTATAACATATCTGAGTAGTATTTACACCTCAAGCTTCTTTAAAGCTCTTTTTTTTCTTAAGGCAGAAGATATTTTTTACATAGAAGGACTTTCTGCTGTAGCTGCTTGGCAGTCACCTGTTTCTAACTGCTGTGATTTACACAGTGCTTCTGGCATTTTCTCAGCTTTACTCTACTATGAAGAGTACTTGTAGCACGAGGTCTAGCTGATGGATTCTGAGAGGGAGATTGGTGATTACTTCTGCCTCCCAGCAACAACAAAACCAAAATTCTCTATGAAATGCTAAGCCATGCTGTGTTCTCCGAATAAAGTCTTAGTTTCTTGTATACTGTGGGTGTTTTTTGGTGGAGTGTGTGTTGTTGTGTGTGTTTGTCTAGGGTTTTTTTGGGTTGATGGTTGGGGTCCGTCATCTCAGAGGTTCTTTCCAACCATGACAATTCTGTGATTCTGTGATTCTGTGAATTATTAACTTAGAGCACTGGAAAACAAACCTACTTTTGTATACCTACTCTTGTTTTGGAGCCTAACACCACCATTCAAATGCTCGTATTTCTCTGTCTTCTGTTAAAGACTTTCTTCTCCATCAATAGATGTGTTGTATTTTCAAACATATACAAGCAGACACATAATAATGGGACAAAGAGACACTAAAAGAAAATAGTACCATGTTCATGTTTGAACTAGAGCAGGGTAGATTAGATATTAGGAAGAAATTCTTTGCTATGAGGGTGGTGAAGCACTGGAACAGGTTGCCCAGAGAGGTGGTGGAGGTTCCATCCCTGGAGACATTCAAGGTCAGGCTTGACAGGGCTCTGAGCAACCTGATCTAGTTAAAGCTGCCCGGGCTTACTGCATTGGGGTTGGACTAGATGACCTTTAAAGGTCCCTTCCAACCCAATGCATTCTATGATTCCATGATTCTATGTTGAAGAATTGCTGCTTTTATGATCAAACACACTCAAGTGCCACTTCACTAAGATTAGACTGTATTTTGAGTGAAAGGTGGAGAAGAAAGTACAGAATTATAAGGTTTCCTTGGGAGTGTTTATGCTTCTTCCACAACAGGCTTCATGCAGTCACGAAAGAACCTGGTGAACTTGAGCTATACATACCCATCCAATACAGAGAGTTAATCAGAAAAAGTCAAGATACCACAGGTACCACGCAGCAATTCAGAAAGCACACATGGTACTGAACAGATCAAATTAACCCTGGGTTTGATGCCAGGGAAGTCACTGCATTCAGTTTTTGAAGTATTTTAACCTTTATTCCTTCTATACCTGGGATTTTCTAAATCTCTGAATGAACTCCAAACTACATTTGGAGATTGCCTAGTCAGCACTGTCACATTTCCCTAATGCAATAGAGAACCTCAACTTTAATTTCTTGAATCTTGCAAACCTAACTGATACTTCCAGAAACCACGTGAAGTGTGAATATTTCCAAAACCATTCTATTCTTTTTATTGTTATTGTATAATTCTTAAAAATGCATGAGCTCCAGAATTGCTCGCAGCTAAAATCTGTGCAGGTGACACATCCAGGCCTCAAAATGAGCCAGGAAATGCTGGCACATGAGGACAGCCCTTGAGAGAGGCTTTCCAGCATTTTCCAGAGGGGCAAAGGGGCAGGAAAGGGTGCAGAATACCAAAGTTTACATATTGCTCCTTTTGAACCCTCGTAGGTCCATTTGTAAGTGTCCATTTATAAAACTACACACTCAGAGAGGCTTCCTAAGTCTTGTAATTCAGCATAGCTAAAAATCACTCAGTATCGTGTTCAGCCAAAGCTACATTTCAGACATACAAATCCCACTTGTGTGCCAGCCAACATTAACAGGTTTTGCACTCTGAAGTAAAACCAGCTTATAAATAGGGAAAGAAGCTAAAGTGCTGTGTGCTCCTCTGTGTCCGTGTAAGCGGATGAGCGTGAGATGGATCTCACAGGCTGAATTTTCAGCTCTTACAAGCCCTTGAATCTTCTTTCTAGGACACCACGGCTAAGTACAAATCTCAGTATGAACCAGAGCACAAAGCTTCAAAGCAGTGCACTGCATCAGGGTCTGCACTTGTTGCTGTAATGGCCTCAAATAAGCTTTGCCTCTTGGTATGACACAAGCAGCTGGTTTGTGATGGGATCAGCAAAGGCAAGGTGTGAGGATGCATGATCCTAACACTCTGTGAGTGTTAGACATGGTAGCACCTTATCAAGAATTCTTAGTTAGAGTAATAGTGATGTCAAGGAAGTAATTTGTTGTGAGCCATGCAGAACAGCATCATCAGCAGAAGATTCAGGGGAGAAAAACTAAGAGACACTGCTGTGTGTTGTAGAAGAGGGGAGTGGACACTGACAGTAGGTTACCCAATGCATGTGTGGCTTGGCTCTGGCAGCGTGTCCACGGCTGTTGTGTGCCCTTGAGTGTTTCTGCTTGGATAGACATATGTATATGAGGTTATAGGATGCAAAAAAACAAACCAAACAAAAAACCAATACTTGTAATTTAGATGTAGTGCTGCCGTATGGCTGAACTTTCTCATTTCCTGCATAAATCCTTCTTACCTACATGTTGCCTCATGCTCTGGCTCTGCCAGAGAGTGAACCAACAAGCTTCACCAAGAAAAGTCAGATATAACCCAGCCTTGCTGCCACTAACTAAATGGATGCAACCAGCTCTAACCACTGTCTTTTAAACCTAGTCAAGTATTAAGGGAGTCTGGTGTCAGGACACAGGTTTTAAGTGACTTCAGATTCATTAGTTAAGAGGAAAAATAGTAATTTCAAAAGAAAAGTAAAGTACTACCAAATACATTCACAGCTGAGAAAAAAATGATACTTGATTCATTAAAGAAACACCTTATGAATTGTTTTTATGTGAATTCTCTTGAAGTTTTTTATCTGGAAGACTTAAATAAATGGTGTCCTCAGTTGGAAGGGCTTATAAAACTGATAGAGCAGCAGATGAGAGGATGAGATCACAGGCTTCTGCAGGAGGGAAGAGGAGAAGGAGTTGGCACATGTGTGTGGTTACCCATAGCAATAAGAAATATTTTTCCTAAAAAAATATTATTTTCTGCCACACTAACATTTCTCTTATTCTTATCAAAGGGAAGTGTTTTGGTTTTGTTCTTGTTTTCCTTTGGTAAAGATGACTCTGGCTTTTAAATGAGGTAAAATATAATTAGCCTGAATTTCACAGAAGCATTGAGCATGATGTGTCTATAGTATACCAAGTATCAGGGAAAGAATAACATAACATTTTCGTTTTCCTAAGGACATTTTATGAAACAACTCTCCAATCTGGTTCCAACTTCAAACCAACAGTAGTCAATGATTTACCGAGCTCAGTTTTAGCTTGAAATGGTGAAAAAGGAGCCAAGGTGACCTGCTAACAAAAATGGGAAGAGAATGCAAAGACAAATATATTTCTGAGTACTATTTCAATCTCCTCCAAATACTACTCAAAATGTATGCTGTCACAGTCATATTTACTGCAGTGGAATTCAAAGCTAGCTCATATCGAGGAGCTGAGCATGGTTGCTTGGCAAAGGGTTTTAGAGGAGGATAGATTTGCTGGTGTATGGTTATTGATAATTGATTTTGGTTTAAAATATGTGTAACCAGAGTAACTCCACTGATGTCACTTCACAGCGTTAAGCTGTATCTCATAATAGAAATACGGCTGTATAAACCTGCGTTCTGTGCAACTAGAGTGTTACATGATCAGACCCACAGGACTGGGTTTTGCTATGGTTTAAAAATTCAAGAATTTTAACATCCAAAGTACGATACCCCACTGGTGGAAATCAATAAGAAATACATTAATTGCCACTGAGGGTTTCATTAGTTGTGTGTGTGCATAGGAGAAACAGATAGGGTCCTGTGGATGAGCCTGCGTTAGTAATTAAGAGCTCTAGAGGAGTTCTTGTTGGGGCAGATTTGTTGTGCCTTTGTACTTGGAGTCTGACAGTGCACGTCTGAGAACTGATGTGCTGGATGTGGTTTACCTCCTGGTGGAGTCAGGGCTGAAGCTGGGCTTGGGGGAAGCCACCTCCAAGTCTATACTTGCTACACAGAGCATGGTGCCCCAGCAGTCAGCTCTCCTCACATGAGAGCTGTGCATCCAGGAGAGCAACTGACATGAACTTCACTGCTGCTGCAAATGCAGTGTGAGATTATTGTCTTTGAACCACAACAGGCAGCACCAAACCAGACCCTGCTCCTTCCTCCTTTGAGCTACATGAGTACGTAATGTGATTGCCCCCTTGCATAAAGTCTGACAACAGTTGAGATTAGCAAATGTAGGTAAAATTTAAAGAGGTCAGTTTTTTCTCTCCTGCCAGACTGAAGTTGATACATTCAGAGTTCTTACTAACCTGATTATTCCACTGCAAATAGAAAGTATGTCTTGCCTGAATTCCTATTTGTAATATTTCAAAAAATGGGATTCTCCTCTACCTTTTCACTATTATTTTTCTTCAGTTACTCAAGGAAAGGTTATGAAAAGCACCTTATACAGCATAATTCATAAGAAGTCTCAAATACAAGTTCTGAGGCAGCATCAGTCTTTATAGGTATTATACAGAGGCAATGGAGAGATTCCACCAAATCCTGCAGGTCAGTCTACATATTTGACATCTTTCTGTTGGGCCACATTAACCTCCATTTAGTTTTTGACATTTTGTGAAATTTTTATCTATTTTCATTCTTATAATATAAACTGGAATTAAATCATGTGCTTATCACTCCAAATCAAATATAGTTGGCTTTCAGAATCAGTCAGGGCCATCTCCAACAGCATGTTTAAACTGCAGAGGGAATTCAGCTATTCATATCATGTTTTCTTCTACAAGTCGATCTTGCCAAGCTGAAGAACTTTGAGTTACACCATATGGTTTTGATAAAACATGGTGACTTGAAATTTATTTTGCTTTGCAAAACAAAAATCAATGCCAAAATACTGCGTGTGCAAAATTCAGCATCAGGAAAAAAAGTTGAGTGCAGGACTGTTGGTGTCACACTGCTTGGGTTCAGCACTTCTATGGCTCAGGGTGATTCTTTGTAAAGTGCAAATAGCAAGAAGAGAGAAAAACACAGCATAAAAATTCCAAAAGAAAATTACTCTATGTAATGTTTTTGAGAATCTAATAATAAGACATACTGAAAGGTTCCCAAAATGAAGGTATAAAACTTTTTGAAATGAAATGCCACTTTTTGGGTTACCCAAATTATGGGTTGCTTTTAATGTACCTTAATGCAAAGAACTGGACCAGTAAATGATCCTTCAATGAGCTACAAAGGAACCCACAATAAGATGTGCAAAGCTGCTTTTGGCAGGCATTTGTCATCAGTATGAAAGTGAGCTATTTCTGTGTGTGACACACTTCAAGGCACTTATTACAATGAACAGTTTGGGGTCCTACATAATTCTCTATATTCTGGTTCTGAAATTGGATTTAGAGCTTTCCATTTAAATTTGGTGAACTGTGAGCCTCTCTAAGACTTCATATTTGAAACTTACTACCCTTTAATGTTCTGGTTGATTTGAATATAGAGTTTAAGGTACCCAAGTCTAACAAGGGAAATAGAAATATTTTGGTTTGGCAGTTTAAATGTAAGGCTGTTTTTTCCAGAATGCTTTCTGCTGTGTAATCAGAAACTGAAATAATTATTGAGAAGACCCAGCACAGGTGGGTAACCTGTTCTTACTTCATGAGACAAGATGAAATCCTGTAATACATCCTTATTGCTTTGTCTTCTTCCAAGGGCTGGTATTTTTGCTTTTTTTATAGACATCCTACTTGCACAGCACTTAAAAAGCATATTCTCTTTCTACATAGCTAACAAAAAATGTGTTATGTTTTTGTTTTCTAAGTAAAATAAATACCCAGGGGTCATCAGTGATGGATGGACGGAGTCCTCCCCAGACGCCAGCCGTGGACGGAAGAGAAGGGAAGAAGAAGAAGGAAGGAAGTTGTCTTCTGTGATCTCTGACCTTCCTGTGAGATTAGGTAGATACATGGAACGGAATATCTCTGGCCAGTTTTGCTGTCTGTATAACACAGCCTCCTATGGGGGGTCATAGATCTGCCCATAGTGTCTGAGTCGGTAAAGAAGTGACCTTAAAGACCCAGCAGTTACAAAAACATTCCATTCTTATCAGCCTTAATTAGAACACACTGGTGCTAGTTAAAAGAAGGCTTACTGAAAGAAAAAAAAAAAAATCAGTAAAAGGAAAGTTGGCTTCATCCTGGCTCAAACCAGGACACAAGTCTTAAGGAGACTGGAATGATTGGAAAAGAAGTAAATTTTGAACTCCTGTTTTCTATTCTTTCATAGAAAGGAGTTGTCTCTCTGTGTTATTTTACTAGCTGCAGAACAATGTCTTCAGATCATTAAAAACAACTGGAAATTTCCAAGCGACCTGCAGTTCAAGACAAGCAAGAGTGAAGATGCTGATAGGTCACCCAAAGCTAAGCTGGGAAGGTCAACCAGTGTCACAGCACTTCTGGAGATAGGCTTCTTCCTCTTCTCCTGGCTGGCTGGGCTCAGAGGAGATGATTTCTCCTCCTAGGACCTGTTTGGCACTTGTATTATTAGGCACAGTGACTTGAAATAGGTTTTCTGCAGTGGAAGTTTCTGACTGTTGCTTTTCAGCATCAATCAGATGTGTTCCTGTTTCCACTGGCCTTAAGCACGTTGTTCTGAAACTCTCAGTGCTCCTGGCAGCAGGTTAATAAAGTGACGACTGTGTCCATATGCTGTTCAACTTCGCTTCTGAATGATGATGAGCACTGAAGCCTTAGCTTTGGGATCCAATTTTGTCAGATCCAGGAAGTGAAGTTTTATTGACATTGCACTTGTGAATGAATCCACGTATCCATCTGCCTCTAGGACCTGTCATAGATTTTAATTCACTGGTCAATATTAAAGGTAGAAGACAGAGGTATCAAGTTTATATTTTTTTTGTAAAAGTTAGCTTGTGAGTTGGGGAAAGCATACCAGTGCTTGTGCTGAGGAGAAGACTGCTGAATGCTTTCATCCCTTATTAAGTAGGGAGCCACCTAATGTCATCTTCCATACCTAAATCCGTGTAAAATTAGCCTTCACTGAGATTGCTGCATACAGAGTTTCTAAGCAAAATTAATATTTCTAAGTCAATCCTAATAAATTGTTGCCTTTGCAGATGGTACTGAAAGATTAGGAATGCTTCTATGTTTTTGCACATTTTTCAAGTATGTGTGGACTTACCTAAGGCCCAATGAACAGCATGGAGCTGTGTCTACCAGTGCCTGTGGCATGCAGCAGCTTTTGTTGTCTTGCAGAGTGTGGTCCTTGGTGTGAGTGGGTGAGCACCCACAGGCCAACCAAAGCAGACTGCTTGGGCACTGCCTGGTAATTCAGCTGCACAGTTTGTTTCATCCTTTATACTACTGTCAATGCAAAACCTTCATGTAACTGAGGACTTCTAATCCCTTTATTTGAGATTCAGCTTCAGTATGAAGATAAACAATCCAAGCTCCTAAGAACTAACTGTGATAAAAAAATTAAACATTGTGACACAAACAGACATTATCAAATGGATTGATTTCATTTTCTTAAAGGGATTGCTATCTGCGTAATCCCCACACATGGTGTTCTTCGTGTCACATGGCAATAAAATAAATCAGTACTCATCCAGGTCACTCCAAATACAGTTCTTCTCTCTACATAATGTTTTTCATTTCATTCTACCCTGTACAGTTTTGCACCTGCTCCTGGTACAGGGCCACCAGTCTCACCTAGCCAAATTAATCTGGCAGAGGATAAACTAGAAGGAATTGGTTTCCTCAAAGAAAGATAATAAAAACAACTTCAATAAATACTTGTTTCCTGCCACTCCTCCACGAGAGAAGTTATAAATTTTTGCCTGTTGTAAAACAAGCTCCTCCCTCCATGAGGAGAATTAATGAAGTCTGGTATCCTAAACACTTAGGTGCTAAATGCTCTTCACCACTTTAAGATAAGCCTTTCTTCACTATAAAAATGCCCAGCCCTTAATAATGATGACCCAATGCTTTCCTTACTTCCTGTGTACTAAACTTGCCATCAAAACTCCCAGCTCAAAGCCATCCTCAGTTTTACTCTCTGTTCCCTATTATAATGTTGTGAGCTTGCCAGTTCTGTTTTCTAGCACCTGGCTAGTGCTCATCTGCCTGCTGGACAGCCCTTTGCATCCCTTCAGCTGTGGGGTGGTCACAAGGGATGAGGTTGTCCTGCCTTCCCTTGCACAACACTTGCAGGTTTTTAATAGTTGGCAGGCTCCAACCATGACACATGCAGAAAATGATAATCCTTTCCACAATTCAGGAAGGCTACAAACATTGGGGTGTGCTTGTACAAGCACTGAGTGCCCCGAGACTCCAGGAGCCAAGAACAGAGACTGAAGTATTTCCATATCTGCTGGCTGCAGGGCTGTGATTCAGATGGGGAGCTGCAGGCCTTGATGTGCTAACATGTGGGGATGGGAGCGGAGGTGAGACTGAAGAGCTTCTCTCCTACCCTTCTCCTTCTTCCCACGGGAAATTTGCATCTGAATAGGAGTTTGCTGAATTGGTGTGCAGAATCTGAACTTCTCAGATGTTTAGGTCTAGAGACAGATCTTTTTCTTACATAACTAGGCCCAGCCCCACTGGTTTCATGTGCCTACATCAATTTGTTCAAGCCAAAGATCAAACTGTTTTTTTCAGGTGTGATTGTTTAAAATTAAGAACTCTTCACTTTTCCCGTTGCCTAGATGAAAAAATTATTGTACAGCAATCTCACAGTCAAAACATTTTAATTAATTTCATTCTGCCAGAGAAATCCTTGTTCAGAAAATGGAGATATAGTCCATACCAAACATTTGAAGAGATGGTTATTCAGTTTTTGCAGGAAAACCTCTTGGAGATCCAGGGCAATTTTGATTATAGAACCACAACATTAAATGATACTCATCACAGAGTTATTTTTCTATCCTCTCCGGGAACTACAGGGGACTTTTTATACTTCTGTGTGAAATCCATTTTCTCTCTACTACAAATTCATTTAATTGCAGCTCACAGTACAAGCTCTTTTTTTCCTGCTGTTTTTGTTCTGCTCTGGTGCCTGACAATTTCTTTTATATTTAGGGATCTCTGGGACAACTAGATCTGTAGGGAAAATCTGTCCACATAAGTATCTGGTTCTAAAGCACTGCTTGTGGTCCTCTCTAGTGTACTGAATAGTTTTAAGTAACTCCACCATGCACCCAAGAAGAGCAAGTTTGGATAATCTACATTTATGCAACTTCTAATAGGATTTGTACTTCCAGTGACCATTCTTTAGGATTGAAAATGGTAACATTTCTAAAGCATTGGCAAAAAGTCATTCCAAGCACTAGTTTCAATCCTATAAATATGGTTTATTATCACTCCTGATCAGCTACCCTTGTCTCTTTAGTTACTTAGTACTTTCTCCATTTTGGTGTCCTCTGCAAATGTGAGCACTAACCAGTCAATGTTTTCTTCTAAATTGTTCATTAACTTAAAAAATGAACACAAGAAGTGGTGTATTAAACAGCTTCCAAGTACTGCCTGCTTGATTTTCTTTTTGCAGCTGTGTTTTAAGATAAATACATTAGCAGGTGTGTAATTTGCTTAGTATCTCTACTTCCCTATAGAAACAAAATCTTTTGCAGGAATACCACTGATATTTTGATGTATTATTTTATTAAGACACAGCAAATATTAGCATTCCAGAAATCTTCATAACACGTCCATAAAAGCTGATTTAAATTATTGAAGAAAACATTGAAGCAAATCATATTAGACTGCCTGATAAGTATACTGTAGCCACAAAGAATTTAATTAGAATTTCAGCATTTGATAGTTATCTACCAGGATTGAGTAGCTGATGATCTAATCTGAATTTGTATTACTCTGAAAATTCTTTATCCTCAGACAGCACTTTCCAAAAACACAAGTTATTGTTTAGCAAGTTACTTCTGTATTTAAAATACAGAGGTGCACTGAATGCTGATAAGACACATAGGCATCAATAATGCTGCTAGTTATAAAGCAAATCAGATTTTCCACAGATACACAACAATACATATATTGTATGTATATATGCACATGGAACATACGTTTGTTGAATGAAATATTAGTCTGGAGCCACAGATACCACAGAAGATCAGCTTTTCTCCATGTTGTTCAGTCTTTGTCAGTGACTAGACCAAGTGTCGTTGAAAGTGATTTTGTGGTGAAAAACTGCAAGAATGTGCAAAAGTGCAAAGGGGTTTATACTGACACTGCTGTATCCAGCCCCAGTGGTTCATTCTACTGCACAAGTATGCAGGTATACTTGTTTCAAACAGATAAAGCTGAAAAAACAGAAAACTCCTGTAATTTCCTTATATGCAGAAGTTTTTATTATTGTTATTAACATTACAGAATTGACACATTAACATAAGAAAGCATATGGTAAATTGGACAAACTTTTTATGGGGTTTTTTATGGGTTGGATTTAATAGTGGATTGCCTTCTGTCTCTGCCTCTAACCTGTTACATCCTGAAATGGAGTGAAAAAATACAGCTGATATTCAACTCTGTTTGTGTAAGAGCCATCTGCATTATGCTACGTGCTGTGAGCAGCCTCAAAATGATAATAAATGTACATGCTGCTGATAGTCTCAAGTAAATACAGAAGAGAAAGCAGGTATAGGTAAAAGTTCAACAATGTCCAAGCACACCAAGATTGGAGAGAAGTTATTTAGATCTCACTGTACAGTTTAGATGCCATTATTTTAATGTACAATTTTATGTTTTCAGCAGTAATATTAAAGGAAAATCTGTTTTTCTACCAGTCCTCCCTCAACTTTATACCGTAGATAATTGCTTTCATAACCTTATTTTCTTTGTGTTTTCCCACCATCTTGTCCCACAACTCAAAATTGACCCTCTTCCCTGGCTTGAGCCACTGCTTGGGAAGTTCCAAACCTCGTTGTCTCATCACAAAATCTCTCCTAAACACCTTTTTTTTTTCTTTTCTTTTCTCTCTTTTTTATTTTTTTCTTTTTTTTTCTTTTTCCTGTGAGTGTCAGTTTTCTCTGCTTTTTGGTATTAGCCCTGCAGCATGATGACAATGCTTCCCAAACAATTTTGTTTCGACCTCTCCATTGTTGAAAACCCACCCAATTTATTTTATTTTATAATAATCTATTTATACAGTGCTGGAAGTATATATGGTGCTTTACTACCAAAAGGTTCAACTCTACCATTAGCCATGTCAAACAGACTCCCTCATGGACACAGTCTAGTTGAAACTGATGGGAATATGAGAGGGAGGAAGATACTGCCTTTAACAAGAGAGAGAAAATTGGCTTTGATGATGCCGATTGTACTCATGGAAACTGGGTCTGTCTGCTCTGTCTCCACAAATATTTTCTGTAAAAGGAATGGGATCTCTGGAGTTCCTTCAGGAGGGTACAGCTGTGCAAAGTAATAAAAAAAATATTGTGGCAGATTTCAATCAAGGTGATAAATGTATCCAGCTTCCTACAGCTTACAGTACGTGAAGTACCAACTATAGAAATCTTCATCGTGGTACATGACCCTTGCTAAAGCTGAACTTGAGTGAGAATAGTATTGAACAATTTTAATGGCAGCTTCAATAAACTTTTGGTGAAAGATCAATGTAAACATAGAGAATTACATAGTATTGTGCATGTTACGATATAGAAGAATAAGTCTCTGCCAGAACAGGCCCATTCATTGGAGATTTATTTGTCACAAACATTAAAAAAAGGCCAAAAAAGAAATGACAAACCATGAAGCTGGGCCATGGCATTTTGCCCTTTTACTTTGCCTTTCCCATTTTACTTTGTTTGCTCCTGTTTTTATAAAATAATCTTCTCTCAGGTCAAACAATACCTTTGAGCTCATGCTGTGTATAACAAAGGTTCTGCCTGCAAGAAGGCTGCGTGTTACTAGAACAACAACTGACTAACTAGCCACACACAGCCTCTGTGTTATTTAGACATTCTCCATTGTCATTATTAGCTAGAAAATGTAGGGGAAAAGTGATTAAAAATAATTATGTCATATGATGGGCCTAAGAGCAGAAACTCTGGGGTCAATGTAGATATCTATAGTGGCTCCAGACAGGCTGCAGACAGACCTATACTTGGTCCTAAGGCAAGGTTATGCTGCCTCCATGCAGGCAGTCTAGGATGCTGGGATGTGCTCTTCTAAATGCTTGAGCTCCTGATTAACCCAGTGCCCAAAGACTCTCTTCTCACAAGGAAATACTACTGTTTAGTAGAGCTGACACTTGGAAGTTTTTCCTATAGGTACATAGCTTTTATTTTCTCACAATGTTACCAGTATGAATACAATGTATTGCCTCTTGTTTGTAATGGTAATTCCCGCAGTTACACAAGGGATTGCATTTTATCCAAGGATTTTCCCTTCTTCCAAGTGTAATAAAACAAGTAACGTATCAAGTAAAAGAAACATATTTCATTTAAGGGAATCTGTTTTTTTTCCCATTGTGTGCATTCAACAAAATCTAAGGCAAACTACAGAAGGCAAAACACATTAGCATGGAAAAGGTAGGAGGATGACAAACCCACAGAGTTCACTGTTAGATTAGTTGTACCAGGACTGCCCACCAGCTTTTTAATTAAGGTAAACCCTAATGTCTCACTCTCCCTCTTGGAGGGGGTAATTTGCCTCCCTTGTCACTTCACAGGTGTTTAACAAACTGAAATTGTAGTCAACTTTGCTTAAAGAAGAGGGGAAGGAGGTTGTTTAGCTTCTGGTAACTGGAGTTTCAACACATACTTGTGTGAATTATGAATCTGAGCAAAATATCTGCCCGCAACCAATTTTTGTAAATGTCCTTGACTCTGAACTGTTCAATGCTGTAAATACAAACTGCAGTTTGTAACTAGAAAAATGCCATGGGCTTACTTGCTGTCAGCACAAAACCTGCCACCCTTGTATAGCTTTCTACCACCTGCAAGTGTGGAGGTTTCACTGTGCACGTCCTTCCACTAGTCAGTAGTGAACCTGCTCATGGTGACACACATCTCATCTTTTCCCTAACATCAGGGTACACAAGCACATTTCTCTCCCAGTTATGTTTTAGCGTAGCCAACATCTAAGGAGACACACACACTGTGTAGATGCTTTGGTTTCTTTCCTCCTTCATCAGCTTACAGGTCAGCTCTCCAACTGCATCTGGCAGGTGGGGTTGAGGAGCCAGAGAGGTGCAGCATCACTTATTCAGAAGTTACTTATGCAATAGCAGGAGCGTGATAACCATGCTCCCAAAGGAGCAAAATGTAGAATGAAACACAAACTCTTTGCATCTTGTATTTGAGGGTGGCTTGACTCCATTCTCTGCCTGTAGATCTTTCTTTTCCAATTATGCTTATTTAGGAGGTTATGTTGGCCAAATATTTCAGGTGAGATAGGTTATCAGGAAAGGATAATGTGTCTTATACCATGACCTGATTTAAAGGTTATATTGAGGGGGGAAAATGTTATTCCCTTGCATTTTGCTCATCCTTTTGTGAAACCCTGGATTACTGCTTCCTTTTAATCCTGAATACAGGCATGCAAATTTTTTTCAGTATATCAGTGATGGGCTGCCAGGTCTGTTGGCAGTGTGAAAGAGGGGTGATGGTGTGGGACAAGAGGAATAGAAGAAAAAGGAAGCTTTCCTGAGTGCAAACAAAACCTATTTTAAATCAGTTATGTGAGGAATTTGAAATATTTGACAGAAATGGTAAAGCAAAAGCAAGGAGATCAATACTACTAGAATAGAGTTGTCCTGGTGCTGCTCCATAGGTAAGTTGTGTCTCTCCTGCTTTCCCAGTTCATATTCTCCAAACAACACTAGTTTTGCTCTGAAAACTGACTCACTTCACTGCTGATCTCAGAATGAGCCTGTTTTGCCATTCATATTCCTTAGTGCACAGAAAATCCAGATATGATGCAGGAAGTTTTCAATTGCAAACAACAAAGATCAGAGCAGCAGGAGGAAAGAGAGTAGTTCTAAGTCTGAGTTTGTCATGCACTGGTGAGTAGTCAGGATTAGAAAGAAGTCAAAGCATTTACTATTGGGCAAGACCATGCTCATTGCAATTACTACTGATCTCCTAGAGAGAAGTAAGTTGTTACCTTATTTTTAGTTATTTATTTGTCAAAACACAATGAGGTACTATTAAACAAGAACTCTTAGAAGGAGCAGAAACTGGACATTTTATCTATATAAGTCAGAAGTCATTAGATAACACCCCAGATTTGCAAACTTCTCTATTCACTGAATTATATGTTAGGTATTTTCTCCCTGTTACTAGTTCTGTGTTACTGCAAATGCATGAAAATAATCATAAGCTTTTGCCTTGTACGATTTGATATTGCAAACTATAATTTCGGATCCAGCCGCTGATAATAGATTTCCAAACCTGCATGTCAATCACGTACTATATGGAGTACGTTTTAAAAAAGAATGGCAAATGAAATCAACTATCATTTAAGGCAAAGTAAATTAACTGTCATTATGAACAAGAGCAAAGAATTAAGATTTTGCTATGAGAAACAAAAGACTATGGTCCTTCCCACTTGGCTCTAGACATATAACTTACAGACCTACATCATAAGCCTGAGAGCTTTAACTTCCCTCTGTAGATCAAGAAACTTTGAAGGGTCAGTTTGGACATGAGGTGGACTGAATCACTCTCTAGAAGTGACTAAGCTCCTAATTTAGGCCTAATGAATCTGGCCTTTTGCAAAGAGGGGCACTTATGAGAGGAGAAAAAAAATTTAAAATAACTGATTTGAGTTCCTAAGTAGATTCTGGAAATCATAATAACACACACATTGTGCTGTCAAAGAAAAATGTGACATTAATCGAGTTAAGTGATAGACTGAAAAACACCTCTTTTTGAAACAGATGGTGAAAAATAGAGTATCAGGGCCTAAGAAGCTAGAAAGAGATTTAGGGACACAATGATACTAATAGCAGCACAAGTTATTAGGAAGTATATCTTAGATGAAAATAAGATGGTCCATCTTGAACTGAAAAATATTGATGTGAAGGACAGAAATCATCACAGGGAGAAATGCATCTTGCTCCCTGCACAGTCTCAGTTTGAAATCAGATGCTCATGGACAGCAAGCCAGGGCCCTCAGTCTCAAGTCTGCTCCTTTCATTGGGTGGCTGGTCGAATAAGACCCTGGACGTATCTGCAGGATGTGGATTTCAATAGTGTAGCTCAAAACAGACAGCAAAAAAGCACATCAGTCTATCCCAGAGCTATAGGCACAGTGTAGCACTGTAATTATCAACTTGTATCTTCAATAAATTTTTCTGGTTGCTGTGGGTTACTGCTTGTCAGTTGGCAATTTTATCAGCCAGTGAATAGAAACAGAGCCCCAGGCTTCAGTCCTTTTAACATTCTCTTTTTGCAGGTCTTGCTTTTATTATCCACTACATGGCCATAACCCAACTGACAACACTTGAACAATTATGCTGGCAATTTTGTAGCTTTTTAGCATAAAGAAGAAAACAGCCTGTCTGCATCTCCCAGTCCCTGCACGTGACCAGGCAGGTCCTGTTAATTCTGGTCATGTTGTAGCTCTCACCTTTGCCCAGTTGCCTCTCTGAATGTGAAAGCATCCCTCTTTATCCAAGGAAACATAGTCAATGCCCCTATTTCCCACAGCCTTTGATGAATGTTTGATAAGAACATCTCTAACCCAAATCCTCTTGAAGGTGGATGATACTCCTGGCTCACAATGCAAAAGCTGGTGAGGCAAACTCTACAGAAAGTACTGCCTTTGCATATAAACTTCTGTGTGCTTCCTGTCATGTCTTTTTGCTTGATTTTTTTTTCTGCTTTTTTGGCTGATTTTCTTCTTTAATTGTGCTTTACTGAGTTTCAGCTCAGCTTCTGACCCTGTGATTTGCTTTACTGTTTCACTTGACACTTGAGTGATATGCAGCTTGTTGTTGCTGCCCAGATCATTTCCATACTTTATGAGCAATTACAGCAGCTTTTTGAAAACACTGAGCAGCTGTTCAGAGGTTCATTTCAGTTCTTTTGATTTTTTTCCTTTTTTTCTGGGTGCTTAGTCCTATCTATCCCAGTCCTTTTAATTACACAGAAAAATGTGATTTGGCAAATTTTGCTCCTATGTTTGGGAAGGTGAACAGAAAGTAAACAGATAGGAGCTGCCCTCATTAAAACTGTTGGTAATGTGATCTGGAGCTCTGGATCTTTCTGAAGGTGAAACACAAAAGAGAGGAAAAAACAGCAGTAGAACTTAATCCAGTGTGTTGTTCTGCCATCAAAAAGATCAGAAATCCTTGCTGTAAATGTAAGATCATTCCCTGTTCTCTTCTTCACTCTTCCCACACTGATTCTACCATGAAACTAAATAATGATCCAGAAGATATCATGCTTATTCCTTAGGACTTCAATTTACTCTGTGATTACCCAGATTATGCAAGTAATAAATACTCTAATTGATAACACAAAATTTCCATCTTTGGGTACAACTATCTACACGCAACCTTCCATTACACTGCTGCATTTTTATTCACCAGGAAATTTGTAATTACCTGTAATTGTAGGAAGCATTTTAAGTCTTTCAAAGTGAGCATGAGAACCAGCTGTAATTCCTAGCTGCAGTTACAAACATTCAGCCTCTTTACCTGGGCCACAGCTTCTAATAATAACTGCTAACGGTTCTCTAATTTGAGCATTTCTCAACATCCTTCAAGTTCCATTAGCATTTTTTCAAGAATCACAATTCACAGTATGAGAAAAAATGGTGGAAACTTGGTTTTTAGATGCCTGATGTATATTAAACTCAGCTCCTCAAGCACAAGTCTAGTCACTGTAAAAACTCAGTGTAAAAATACTAAAAAAAAAGAACTTGAAGGGACAGAAGCAAGTCTGTAGCCTGTAATATGTACTGCTTGATTTTGTAAACTCACATTGTCCTAAGCCATAACTTTTGTCTGATCTTTCATTGGAGCTCAACTATCACTTTCTATTCCATATTTCAGGATGATGTCTGGTAGCAGAAATATTGTACTATGAAGCGAGGAAAGACAACTATTTATTTGGGTGTCTGTGCAATCTAACTTCAGTCACCTGAACCACTCATTGCATCTCAGTCCTTGAGGGCTCCTCTTTCAACCTGCTGAAGGGGACACAGACAGAGAACTGGAATGGAGAATCTCTTCCACTATTATAGAGATCATGGAATGTTACCATGCACGAGCAGGACATGATTGAATGCTGACTCCTATCTCCTCAGAAACATCCCCATCTTCACCTCTGAGGGTTATTGCTCAAGGGGCACAGTTGAAGGAGTTCAGTGTTGGCAGTAATTTCTGAATTCTGCCAGTCTATCTGAGATGAGCTAATTAAGCATCTATGAAGCACAATACCAAGAGAGCTTGTGGGTGATGCTTCAGAAGGAGATATCTTTCTGTTCACCTAAGGGTGAAGAGACTTTGAAGAAAACCTCTCCTGTAGCCTCAGTCAGTTTGTATAAAGTAAACTAATTAAGCATGGAAGCTCAGAGATAGTTGGTAGTAAAAAAGATGCATGTGGTCTTTCCATGTGTCTGGTTACAACACTGCACTGACACCAAGGCTGTGACAGAAGAGCCTTTCAGAAATGTGTGGAATTATACCTAGTTCCATCCTAAATGCTCAGAAATGTAATTCCTGATACACTATTTCATTTCATATTTTTTTTTAGCAAAATTAAGCACTCAATGATCTTTTGTTCTGGATGTTTTGTGAGGATCAGATCTCAGTGAGGCACATGAGATGAGACTGGCTTCATGCACTGGCTTCACCCCACTCTCATTAAAGGCAGAAGTTTTTATCCTAGGTGGGCAAGTCATAATCAATGGCACCAGCAGAGTCTGAAACAGGCTTCGTTATCAACAAACGGCTTTAAAACACAGTTCTTGTTAAGACATCTTTAGTCTGGATCTTAGCGAAAAACTTATGATGCAGTGTGGCTTTGTAATACCTTTATTTATTCCGATCATGTTTGTCAGAAAAATATTTCTTCCCATGTTATCATTGTCAGTGACAGATACATGTGGACAATGGGGCTGGCTACATGTAGCTGTAGCTTCCTTGGTTTCTAATACACATGATCAGAGGTTGAAAAGTTCATTTGTATTGACTTAAGTAATATGTAACATTTTTAGTATCACATAATCACAGAACCACAGAATTCTTTGAGTTGGGAGGGACCTTAAAGATCATCGAGTTCCGACTCCCCTGCATGGGCAGGGGGGACACCAGGCACTAGAACTGGGTGGGGCTGCTCAGAGCCCCACCCAACGTGCCCTTGAACACCTCCAGGGATGGAGTCCCCACAACATCTCTGGGCAGCCTGTTCCACTGTCTCACCACCCTCATACTGAAGAATTTACGTCTGATCAAGTAATGTAAGGTCTGAGTTGCTACTCATATTGTCTCACAGAAAGGTTTAATCTTTAAGCAAAACTGTGTATGAACTAGAGGGAAATCTTTAAGTCTGTTTTAGAGTGGCTATTGTTGGCTTTTCATAATAATTCTTTAAGAAGCCTAGAGAGGAAATGGTCAGGGTTTTAGAAATATGTTTCTGTTAGTGACCTGCTGAATTTGCTTGTTTTGCAGAGGATGTTCTTTTCCTAGGGTGCCTCAGCCTGGCAGAAAAAGCATTAGATGTGTTTGCACCAACATAAGGGAGATTCTCCAATGCAGATCTGCCATGAGTGAGAAGGCACACCTCTCTTTTTTTCTCACTGCAGAGTCATTCTTTTAAACTCTGAAAGGCTTGCCCTGATGGTACATTTAACTGTCATTATCCTTATGGTGCATTCCTTATCTTGCTGAGTCTTCTCTTTTTTCAATGCCCATTTTGTGGGGGTTAGCTTAGAAGACTTGCTGTGAATGACAAAACTCTAGGAAATGGTGTTTCTCTTATAAAGGGAACACAGCTGCCATGGGATTATGTATTCTGATGCTGCTGCAACAGTCTAAGCACTGTACTGCAGCAGTTGTGTTAACTGACCTCATGGGAGCCCCACTGGTGGGTTAGGGCAACCAAGCATGGGCTCCTGAACAGCAAAAGCAACGGGTCACTGCTGTCTGGGAAGCCTCGACCAGAAGGTGCAGAATAACTGGTGAGAGATCCCAGCTGGAGACACCACATGTCAGATGGTAGGGGGTTTCGGGTGTTCCCTAGTGCGAAGGCTCTTCTCTGCCCTGCTCTTAGGGGCATTGGCTTCCACCCTCTGTCATCCATGCTCTGGTCTGTCTTTGCCCCTTTGATTTGTTCTCTCTGGAAATGTCCTCCTCACTAGCCCTCCCCTCCCTTTCCTTAAACTAATTCCTTTCTTAGATCCCTTTGCATTCCCTGTCTCTGCCTCCTCCTCCAAAAAGCCCCAAGCAATTTATTTATGTTGTATAAGTGGTATACTCAAGTGCTCCTTGAGTCTGCTTGTGGATGTCTCTTCTCTCATTTCCCATCTCAAAAAATTTAAAATGAAAATTCTCTGGGGCACTAACCACCTTCGATTTGTGATCATAAAGCACTCTGGGGACCTATTCTTGGATAGCATTGAACACGATAATGATAAATTTGACTCCTAATGATCTAAGCAAAGGAACAGGTTTGTTTTACTGCTGAAAGGAAAATCACAGACAGCTGACCCTTTTCCTGCTGGTATTGCTGTCACAGTTAAATTTTGTCTTGCAAAACACATAAATAAAACAAAGATCAAAATTATATCTTGCTTCTGGACTCCTTTTTATGGCAGGAAAGAGAAGGTTGTGTCAGGGAACATTGGCCCAGCAGAGTAATAATAGTGTAATGTAATAATGATGTAAATGTACTAGGCAGATTTGTGAAGGAATTTAACACTAAGTGCTGAATTTTGTTCAGATATGTGTGTCTCTCTTTTCCTCTGGCAAATTAGACAGAGCTGTGCTTTAACATCTGAGAGCAGATTTGGAAAACTCAATTATATCAAAATCAAGCTATTATGCAGCTTTTTTCAGTGGTTTCGTACTGCATTTCTTGTTACTAAGATTGGATAACTAGACACTGCAGCAGAGAAATTAATACTGTTTTAGAGTTTATTAAGCATAATTTTCTGGAAATGTAGAGAAGTTGTGACTCCCTAAACAATACCAAATAGACCTGCTAACATCTAAACACATTTCTTATGAACTGAAAGGCTAAGAGAAAAAGTCTTCCAATCGTGAACTTAATTTGATGTATTTGGAAAAAAACCAGAAGCTCTTCAGTAGTCCAACATGTTCCCTGTGGATTAGCATATGCAGACAGTTTGCTAGAAACTTCTAACTTTAATGTAAGTTATTTACTGTCACATTGTCAAAGACTGATCATAAAACACAAAGTTAAGAAAGAAAAGTAGTAAGTGAAAGAAAGTAAGCTAAGAGTTTCTTTTAAACACTTTATTTCCTTCAGCATTAGTAAAAAAGAAATAATCTAATTTATTTTAAAGGCAATAGATGAGAACTTATTTGTCAATTCACAGAACTGTAACTCAGAACTATGTCCCAGCTCCTTGAACAGTATTGCTGTCATAGCAGTTTTGATGGACTAAGACAAATTCTTCTATACTGTAGCAAACATTAGCCAACTGTGGGTCTGAATTGTTTTGTCCTAGGTGCTTTGAAGTATAGGCTTTCATTGTATATTATTTTTGCTATTTTTCTTTTCTTATTTGCCCTCTTACAATATATCATCTTTGCATTTTCCAAAATTTTAATAGTCTATCCAGACAACTATAACAGTCATTGAAAGCAACTCAGAATAAAGCATTCTGTGTTACAAACCAGAGGCTTTTTAAACAAGCATTTATACATTGTGTGGTGAGTTGAGAGCTACTTTGCATTTATTTTAGCTAAAAAAAAAAAACAAACAACACAACAACTTTTGTTGCCTTCACTTTTGTGAGATATTGTAGGAAGGAAAGTAGCCTCCCACCACACCTCCATTTCTTATTTTCTTAAACTTTATAGGCCTGATTCACAGGTGTATGACTTCAGTTTTAAACACTGTTGCAATGGGCATGTACAGGAAGAAGTGCAGCTGGAGTAGAACCATGGAGAATCAGGCCTATTATCTTGGCAAGTGACTAATCTCAGATTCCATAGCAGAGCCTTGGAAACAACATGACAATTTTTATTCAGGAAGTTACTTTCTACTCCAGCAGAAGTACTCTTTATCTGCACCCATATGCTGTCTGCCTTTTCCAAGATAGCTATACTCAGGTTTAACTAAAAAAAAACCAAACAACAAATAAATCAGGTAGCAAGTTTACCCCTAGCAAAATTTGGCCATCTTATAAACAGGAGTGAAATGGACATTGGGAAACATCTGTCAATCTGTAACTAGCACCAAAAATGGACTGCTTAAAATATTGGGAAGAAGGGCTGTTTGGAGTATTTCCAGATGGAACTGGATCCAGATGGAACTGGATCCAGATGGATTTCTCTCTGCTTCTGTAGAGAGATCTACTTCTTTGCATCTGTAAAGAGAGATATAACTTATGTTGCTGCTACCACCTTTCAGAAGGACCTAGCTGTGCTCCTCAGGAACTGACTGCCCAGGAGAGGGATAGAAAATACCGTATTGTGATTCTTTACAATTCCTACCGATTCCTACCTGTTCCCTGGACAGCTGGTGGAGGAGAGCAATGATTGTTTTAGGGAAACTCTTACTACTGCTCCTGGTCTTCAGAAATATCATAGCTACCACCTTTCCATTGATTTTACAGGGAACTTAAGCTCTTATTTTAGAAGAAATATATAAATTCCTTCCTTATGCTTCTTCCCTACCTCTTCCTCCAAGGCTTTTTAGTGCTTTAGAAAACTCTGGGTCTCACTGACACTGCTTTTATTATGGTATTCCAGAGTCTTGTTTAAACCATTTTACTAATAGGATTTTCTAATTATTACCTCAAAATATTACTGAAACAGAATCAGGGGCTGTCAACTTTGCTATTGCACCCTTAAGCCTTTGCTGAACAGCCACTCAAAGCAGTGTCAGAAATCAATGGCTTAGCAGAACGTGCTTTAGCTAAAGGTTAGACAAAATCAGAGTGGGATCTTGAATATAATTTCAAGTGGACACTCTAGACAGGAGCTTTCCTGGACAAGGAGACATTAAAAGATATCTAAGAAGAAACAGTCCTCGATGAGAATTTGTTCTATTAGAATAGACAAACATTTATCTTGCCCTGAAATAAATGTTAGGGATCATTGAACACCTCAAGTCAAAGAGCAGTCCTTATTCCTCTAGTGTCCAGTATGTGAAGTGTAAATGCATAATGAATAGAAAAAACTGGCTCAAAAAATTACCAGTGTAGATTCCCTCATAGAGCATCATACTTTTAGGGAGATCGCAGACATCAAAACTGAAAAGGTCAAGTTCAGACTGCAAGATTGTGTTCTAGAGCAGCAATTCTAAAAAGATCTTAAGGTTAAGTGAGGTTTTTGGAAATAGCAGTTAAAAAAAAAAAAAAGTTAGGAAGGATCAA
Source organism: Apus apus (assembly GCF_020740795.1). Lineage (NCBI taxonomy): Eukaryota > Metazoa > Chordata > Aves > Apodiformes > Apodidae > Apus > Apus apus. Next base: position 105,008,519 of record NC_067285.1, on the reverse strand, counting down.
TGAGATTTCCTTGATTTCTACAGAATAGTTCTTCCAGGTCTTGAGGCCAGGCAATAAAATAATGTTTTAAAATTTCTTAAAGAGGATTACCAGATTGAAATCAAATCTGGAGGATACTCTATACTGAGACTGCTGGAGAAGCCAATCTTCAGCTCACATAAAAACAAGGTATCAGTGTCAACTCAGAGATGCTACACAACTACATTCTGGCAGGGTTCAACATCCTGGTCATACATGGCAGCATTGCCATTTGTAGTTTATAAAGCAAATATTTAAAAACTTTCTTGTAAATCTGTTCTCAAGCCAGTACTCAAATACTAAAGCTATAAAAATGCAAAGTACAGTATTTTTCTCTTTATGCTCAATTAACCATTTAAATACTGGCTAACAGGGGCACTGAACTCATTGTTAGCTAAACCTTTTGCTCAAGACGGAATTATTTTCCAAAAATATGTTCTAGGTATGTTAGGTATTTACTGTAGAAACTATCAATTGAGTTCAATGACCTGTTGTATACAGAAGGTCAGTTGAATGATCATTTTTGATTCATCAATGTTAAATGACAAGAAAAAGAAAATCTACAGAATTTAGGATTTAGGCTCTACACTTTAAAATGAGGTATCCTATTCAGGATAGAAAAGATTTCCAATTCTTGTTTTACACTTGTACCTAAACAAATTCAGCTCTCAGAATTCACTGTAAATGAAGAAAGCCTTTGTTATGTGCTTATTTTTCTGTGCAAATGTGCCACCAATTTCCCAAAATCTCCACAGCTGCAGGAAGAATGAGGTGCTGCAGTTCCTTTTTGAGCAGCAATCCTTACTTTCAGGACTGTGCTGCCAACTGGGATTGCAAACAGGATTAGCTCCATGCTGCCTAGAATGTGGAACAACATACACTGCATTATTTACCTTTAATATAAGCTAAGCATTGAAGTGGGAAGGAAACTGCAGATTCCTGTTTATTTTTAGCAATAAAAATACAACTGGGCTGTTTTTTAAAACAGCAGCAACCTATAAAAATTAAAATTAGAAAGTCAAATGAGGGTAATTTCCCATTCCATGGAGTTTATCAAAGGATTATAGCTCTAATCAGTGGCTGAAACAATAAGACTGGCAAAAGCTGATTTGGCATCTGAGAACAAGTAAGTAGCTTGGCACTTTTTATGGAGAAGTGGAACAGAACAGAGATTTACTGTAACTTCCAAAATTTCCTTTGGATACTTCTTCATTCCCTTCTGACCATTAATGCAGAAACAAATACACTTTAAAGGGCCATTTTCTGCAGCATTTACCTGGGAAAAGGATTATTTAGCACTAACAAGAATGGCAGAAGCTGGCCTGTAATGTGTTAAAAACAGATGTTAGGTAAGACTCTGAGCTAGTTTTCTTTAATGCAGTTGTCACTGATTTCAGTGAAATTATTCCCACCTTTGTGGTTATGGTCAGAATCTTTGTCTCTATTCCTGACAGGGGACACATTTTACCTTTAAGTTTGCAAGATAACTCTAATTATCTGCTTCAGCTGATAAAGCTAGGACATCATCAGAGACAGCAAAAGCAGGGTTTTTCAGCTGAAATCCATTGTGTGCAATGGATTTTGTGCAATGGTTTTAACTCCTGATGGAGGTAAAAGGTTAATCGCTCTAATCACTCTAATTGCATTACTACGAAAGGGTTTTAACCTTTGCATCTGAATGTACTTTAATATAACATTTATCAATGCAGAGACAGCAAAGAAAATTTCAGGGAATGTCATTGATTGATCCATCATTAACTAGAAAATCAGCAATCATCAATATGGTATAAGAAGAGTGAGGAAAACTTACAAACATTTCTGAATATTTATCATAGGGCATCTACTGGTTGCATTAAAAGAAAATTCAGTAGCAGACCACCAGAAATATGAAACATTTTCAGTAATGAAGCTGAATACTCATTGGGAGAATTTATTGATGTTCACCAGATTCTCTACACCCCCCCCCTCCCCCCGCTGCCTTTAATCAAGGCTAGATACCCCTCCTTAAGAGTCTGGGGCTTGATAAAGATGCTTGTGATGGTGATGCTGTGGCCTGTATGACAAAGGAGGTCAGAATGGATTAGTGTCCTGACCTCAGCTATTCCTAAAATACCTTTGGCATTTTCACATCTAAGTTACTTTCAGTATTATACAAATAAAATATTATGTATTTCATGGAGCAATGTGCAGCTATTTTGCAAACTTACTCCAGAGAGGAATGTAGTATTCTTTGCAGAAAGCTCAGGGAAATCTTGGAAATGGAAGAATATTTACCATTCACATCCTCAGATCTTTTTAGAAAGTTGTGTATTAATAAAACAGTAGAACATGAGTGACAGGATCATACTAAGTGCTTGGATTCACAAGATTTAAAAAAAAAATACAGACTTGGACACAACTGTTGGACTTGGATTAGAACTGCAAATAGACTCTTTTTTTCCAAATGTCTGCTCAGGGAATCAATTCAGGAAGTCCAAACAAAAAAATGTTGCATACTGCACAGCCTTTCTCAGATGCCATGAGGAGCCATGGACTCTAGGAACTCTAGGACCATAGTACTCTAGGAATCAGCTAGACAGAACTGATTTATTTTTCAAAGCAAATGTGAATATTGGCCAAGTGCTTTTAATTGCATTGCAGGAAAGAGCTTGAGGAAGCCTTTGTGCAGAAGGGTGCAGAAGGACGTGCTCAGATAATGCTGTGATAGGCATAGAGGTCATCTGCAACTAGGCTGCTGGAAAGTAGTGCTCCAGGACACTCCTAACAAGCTCTCTTTTTCCAGTCATCTCAGCTGGGCCCCCTTTCAGTCCTCTTCCCAGTTTCTATCCCAGGGGCTGTGTGGGACAGTGCTGTCCCACAATGCTGTGGACAAGTCTCATCCTGGTGCTGGGATCTCTCAGAACACCGAGGTAAGAAAGGTAGATACTGAAGTTTAATAAACATCAAGCTAGTAAGTCCAACAGTAGATGTCCACCCTAAGCACCTTTAAAGATTTGAATTCTTTTAATTTGGATACAAAATAGATGTGGGTGGAGAGGTTGGGTGTGGAGAGCATGAATGGCAGAATGATTTACCCCACCGTAATCCATTCCCGTAATCCACCGTTTCCATTCCCTAATTTGGTGGAGATTTTGCACTCATTTCTGAAGCCAGAAGCAAAGACTATTTTTAATTCTGTTTTTTTCCAGGTTCTGCTAAGAATTCTTCCGGCACTTACTCTGCTGACACAGAGCAGCTCACATAACCACAGCATGGCTATTCTTTCCAAGGAAACACCAATAATGACCTATGCCACAGACGAGTTTTTCTGCACTCCAATAGCTTTGAATTTTGCTGCAGTATCATGTTTCAGTTAACTGAGCTTCACCATAAAAGGGGCACATACAGGCAACAAGGAAAGACAGAAACATCCATTACTGATACGGGAGCATTTCTTTATACAGACCCTCCTCTTTTAGCTTCTCATTTTGTGGAATTATAGTTCTTAATTCTACTGAATAATGAAGTAATGGACCTCAGAGACATACTATTTTCTTGGACAATTATTATTACTCTTTCTCACCAATTCTTTGATGCTCTACAGGTAATAAATGGCCTGCCTCTCTTTTATTCTCAAGAGAAAACCAGCTTATCACTTCTTCTTTCACTCTGTAGATATCAATAACCTTTTCTTTTATGTGGTCAGACTGATTAATACTGCTAATTAAATTCAAAGCAGCAGTTCTCATTTTGAATTTAACTTTGAACTTTCCACCCTATTTTGGATGCATTTATTAGAAGAATTTATGCTCAAAAACCTGTGATTTTTTTCTGACCACACTAGTTAATCTAATGAAAGACATGACCTCTCTCTATAAAACTTGTATTTTAAATTGAATGTGCTGTGAATTCACATTATTAAGGTTATCTTGCAACTGGAGTCCCTAGTTTGCACAAGGGAGATTAGATCATCAGACTTCAAACTTGAGACCTCGTATCTGTTTTATCAGTAGACAAATGACCATTTTTCTGCACTGAAGGGACATCAAATTGCTACAATGACAGCTAGAACATGAGAACACAACCATGGTTTATGGCTAGGTAGCTCCTAGGTTTCTGACATACAAATGGACACCCTCAAAAACATCTGACATTGCCTACATATTTTATGCTGTTGTTGCTGTCAATGCTAAAATATGATTTTGTGAACTGCAGAAAGCTGACACAAGGATATATGTGTTTATTTTTTATACAGAACAGTTTTGTGGTCTAAAGTGTCGCTGTGGAAAACAGTAAGACCAGATTTTAGGCTTACAAATCACCTACTTGAAAAAATTTCTGCATCTTTTTTTTTTTCTGAGTGTGTAACATCTTACAGCTTCAAGGCAAAGCCACTGAAATCACTAGGAACATTTATGTCATGAGGACTGCTTGTGGGAGTAGATATATAACAATTTAGATACAGTATATATGCAAAAAAAATTGCCTATATCTCTCAGGGGGTTTTTATTTTCCATTTGAAAAGAGGTGCTAAAAATTCTAGCACAGACCTTCTGTTTTCCCGTGACATTTAGTTCTGCCCTCACAAGCCATCACACTCCATCATTCCCCCTTATTGCAAGCATGGAGAACACCAAATCAGGCAAAGTCATTCTTAAAGCAACCCAGAATATTTTTGGTATTTCAATATGAAAGAGTTCTCTGAGACAAACAAAGTGTGTAGGTCTTCAGGCAAGGTTTGTGAGAGCTGCTAACTTATTAATATAAGAGTTTAGCGCTGAGGTACCAAAGTGATATTGAGGAACACAATTTCAGCTTCAATCTCTATGCACAATTATACATTTTGAATAGAAAAAGGTAATATTTATCTTTTTAAGTAAGCAGGAGCTGTGGGAATAAATGGTCTTTTGAATGAATTGGCTGCCACTGAGTGCAAATATTCATACAGTCTATATATTACAGAGTAGAGGTACCAACTCTGCAACCAATTATTACTTCTGACTGACAGGCTCCAAACGCCATGTATTTTCATCTGAAATGTACATTGTTCACATTTTAAGTTTTTATTTCAACCCACAATTTAAGAACAATTTTCTGATTGAAGTCACCTTCTTCTAGCTGCTATTATACTTGCAAGATATTCTGGCCTTTGGATCTTGCAGATCTGTGCTTTCTGACATTTAGCTGTAAGCTCGTGACAGTTGGGTGTTCTTTGGGGGTTATGATGCACAAACTAATGTTCTAGGAAGTTCTTGCCAAAAGGGTAGTTTCTTAAGAAATACTACCTGCTTGACTAGTCTGGAGTGCTAAACCCCCACTACATTGTCAGTGTAACCTCATCCTGAGCACATAGACTCTAATAAACAGTGAAGTAATAGTTTTTCCCTAATGCTAATGTACAAATTTATTTTTAATATTTAAAATGTCCTTGGAGTAATTTTCACATTTCATTTAGTATATGATACAGTTGAATCATTTTATTGCATGATTAATTGCTGTTTCTTTGAATATTATCATGTGTTCCCCATTAGAGAGATTTCTAATATGCACAGTAGCTTCTAGTGAAAGGGTTTAGGACTGACATTAGCTGGGTTCCTGCCATCATGACCCTCTCTAAATTAGCAGTATGTGGCAGCTAGAAACAGAGAAAATCAACCATGTCAGTTTTATAACTTCTGTGAATAACCTCTGCCTTATGACAGGGAGCACAACCTCACTCTGCTGCCCTGAAACACCGTGTTCCTTTGCTTCTCCAGTTTGTTTCATGGTGGGTTGAATCAATCACTGCAGTTCTCTTGATTGTATTATGATGTTTTTTAGCAAGGAAACAAATTATTTGGGTTCCACCACTTCTCAGTTTAAGCTTACTCCTCCACTTAAACTATGCTCACTGACAATGAGATTTGAAGTAAAACAATGAAGTTTTTCCACCCTGAAGCATTTGGCTTTAGTCTAAATAATTCATTGAAACACAAAACTCTATTTCAGAGTCACTGCCATCAATCTTTTTTACTTTTTAAATAACAAATGATATTTTTGAGAAATGGTTTACATAATGGAAACTCACTCTAATTCTTCTTCATCCAAGTTGTATGAATTATGTATAAGTAAAGGGAGAGTGCATACATCTTAAAAAGAGCCAGGACTTTCACCAGCAGCACTCCTCAACAGAAAACAAGCACCTCTGTCTCTGCACCTGCATCTACCAGGGAGCAAACCTTCCTGTTTTTTTGTGTTTTTTTTTTCCTCTCTCCTGGCTTAGGAGCAGCCAAACTTGCACTGTCTCTGAGGAAGACAGAGCAACTGCTGCTCTGACCTGGAAAAAAGTAGGGGGTGATGGTGAGGAGGCAGGAATTCAGCCTCCAGCCTTGGTAAGAGCTTAGTAGTTTTGTGTAAGAAGCACGAGTGTTCTGCATAGCAGAAATGCACATGTAAGAGAAGGCATAAAATTTGCTAGTGGTGTAATGAGCATAATTAACTTTGTAACACATTAGTAACATTTGAAATGTTTGCGGACTAGAGAACAGGGATGTTTTGGCATTGAGTGTCCTTAAAGGCAGATTTTTTATTTTTTTTAAGATACTTGGGAAAATTGATGTTTGAAAACTGTGGCAGCTGATACTATAACAGTGGAGTGATATAAGTGCCTTATCAACAAGCACTCAATATTTTGAAAAAGATCTAATTTGCAATTATCAACTACAGGAGCACATGGATGTTGGATAGATTAAGACTAGCTATGTGCTTTGAGATGTAATTGCAAGAGCTGGATAAGATCTCTGCTATCTGTTGTGTGTTTTATTATGGACAAGCCAGAGAGACTGTGTGTATTTGGTCAAAAAGCTTTGGTGACAAAAAGCATTTAATATGCATCAGGCTGTTTCTACTGTGAACACAGCATTTCCTTTTGTAACATCCATGGGATCAGTCAGTAGGATGAGCACCCAAGTAAAGGGTAGGTCTTTATCCAAACTGTCTTTAACACCAGCCATGGACAGTTGAGATAGGGTGCCTGGTGGGAATTTTAGAATATGCTGAGTCAATTAGGTGTCTCAGATGGATCAGCCCAAACTTGAGACTGTCAAAACCACTTGAATGCAGTCACTAGGAAGTCCAAACCACAAACTGAAGCTGGAAAACCAATTTCCACAAGAGCTGGCAAGCAGTCCCCATGCTGAAGGAAACCCACAATTTGTCTTGATGAGTTTTGTGCCAACTGACCAACCTCTGCAGAAGAGTGGTAGTACAGATGTAAACCACAGTTAAGCAGACACAGCAAATTAAAGAAAACCTTACACAAATAAAGTTAAATGGGCTTGACTGTACCTGCATGTTTTTTCCTGAATTTATAATGGTAAAATATTAAACTTCCAGTTTCCATAGCAATGTGTCACTGGTGCTCATAGAATGCAAAAAGACCATAATTTTCTCTCAGTTAAGCAAAATCCCAAGGAAATAAGAACAGATGGAGGAAAACAAAAACGTCTTTAAACTTCTATTGTTTAGGGGTGGGAGAACTTCACAAGATTTAGGGGCTGGTTTGAACAATCACCTGAACATCAGCAGTCTCATTTGTGTCTTATTCAAGCTGCAATAGGTTTGCACCTTGCTTCTTAACAGTATCTCATTAACCACTGGTTCAATTCCCAGTTCAGACTGTCCTTCTGCTACAGGTTAAGGGAAATGACTGCTCCAACAGAATCACTGAATGGTAGAGGTTTGAAGGGACCTCTGGAGATCATCTAGTCCTCTCCTCTGCTCAAAGCTTGGGATGCCACTTCTGAAATAATTTTGGGGTGTCCTGTACAAGAGAGGGGTTGACAAATCCATCAGAAGATCTCTGAGAGGTCTGGGTAGCTGGGGCACAGGATGTGTGAGGAGAGACTGAGGACTCTGGGATTGTTCATCCTGGAGAAGGCTGAGGAGGGTGGTGGGGGAATGTAGTTGCTGTCTGCACCTATAAGGGGTATAAGGACAAGGCAGCCTCTTCTCAGAGACGCACAATGGCCATATGCTGTAACAAGGAAATTCTAAGGGATATATGGGGGGAAAGCCAAATCGCCCTTGAATTTGTGCCCACAGAGGCTGTGGAACTGCCATCCTTGAGGGTTTTCAAGATTCAGGGGCCTCAGAGTGAGGGCCAGGCCCTCAGTGCAACTTTGAAGTGAGCCCTGCTTTATGCAGGATGTTGCATTGGATGAACTGTAGAGGTCCTTTCCAATCTAAACTGCTCTGTAATTCTATTATTTGATTCCTGATATACTTCAACTCTGGGAAAGCTGACCAAGGCATCCTCAACACCAGGGGCAGGACACTGGCCTCCCTTAGAAGAGCAGTACAGCATTTTCTTCTCACCTGGCTCTATGCAGTCCTTGCAACAGGGCAGATTCTCCACATTCTTTTCATATCCTTGTTTATAATCTCATCATCTCTTATGGAAGACAGACAGTGCCAGCCAGATGCCATCTGCAGAAGTTAAGGTACCAAATAATATTTAACCATGTTCCAGCAAAACCCCAGCTGATGTTAGCTCTGAAGTTCTCATTGAAAACCTGGACTGCTTCTTACCTTTCAACCCCTCCTAAGGTCATAACTCAGATGAGACTCTAATCTCCTCAAGAAAGAGGCTTTTTCCATGTATTGCCAGTGCCTGGGTACATGCAGAGCCTGTGCAAAACAGCAACACTCATAAGGAAGAGTGAACACATTCCTGGCCTGAAATCATAGAATCACAGAATGCCAGGTTGGAAGGGAACTCAAGGATCATCTGGTTCAACCTTTCTAGGTACTACTATAGTTTATGTGATATGGCTCAGCACCCTGTCAAGCTGAGATTTAAAACTGTCCAATGTGGGGGAATCTACCACTTCCCTTGGGAGAATATTCCAGTGTTGGATTGTCCTTACAGTGAAAAGTTAACCTTTTGTGTCCAATCAGAATCTCCCCAGGAGCAACTTGTACCCATTACCACTTGACTTTTCCGTGTGACTCCTTGTAAATAGGGAGTCTCCATCTTCTTTGTAGCCACCCTATAAGTACTGGAACATGGTAATAAGGTCTCCCCAAGCCTTCATTTCTCAAGGCTGAACAAACCCTGAAATGTTTAATCTCACTGCAGGTGTTGAATCATCTGGCTGCTGCAGACGTCCTGGCACTCAGTGCAATGCATTTGGCTTTTACCTTCATGTAGAGAATAAGTCATTTTACATTTCAAAGTGCAGCAAGCAGAGTGCTGGCTGTGTTCTGAACATAGCTGAAAGTTCATCTTATGGGCATTGGGAGAAAAAAGAAAACAGAGGACTTCACATCGGGGTTCCTTGTTGGGTTTTTTTTTACTTTCTAATAGCACATTTCAGTACAGATAGTCTAGTTGATAGGCACTGTAATGACCATAATCTTTCTTTTTTTTTCCTGTGACCTATTACAAGTATGCTTGCTCAAGACCTGAAATCTGCTGAGCACTTCAGCTCTCTTACACATCACTAGCTAAATAAAAAGAAGACTGAAAACCAAAAGAAAATCCATATAATATCTCCATCATCCTGAACTAAAACTATGTGTTCTCCTTTAAAATTGCAGGTTCAATATAAATGGAGGTTTACTGTTTTTGCAGTGTATATTCTGGTTTGGAAATAGTGCAGAAATGACTGAAAGTCCTTTTTTTTTTCATCTGTGGGTAGTGGGCACAGCCCTTGTCCAGATATGCACACTTGGGTGTCACTTAACACTGTGCTGCAGTTTTGCACGTATAAAACATGTCAAGTGTCTTTGTAACTCTCTGACTATTCTTCAGAAATATATATTTGCTACAGGTGCAGGTGACCTGAAGAAATTTCTCTGTACATAAATGTTAACCTGCATTTTCTAGCAATGCCAGTTGCTTCAAAAGGAGTTTCTGCCTCTGCCAGCTTAACTTATAAACTCATACATATCCTAGATCAGAGAATCCAGGAGTCACTGTAATATCAATACAATCGATAACCCTTCCAGTCCCCAAAAAGGGCAAGAAGGAGGACCCAGGGAACTACAGGCTGGTTAGTCTCACCTCTGTCCCAAGGAAGGTGATGGAATGACTCATTCTGGATGTCATCTCTAAACACATTAAAGAACAGAAAATTTTTGGGAGTGGTCAGCATGGATTTACAAATGGTAAATCATGCTTGACCAATCTGGTAGCCTTCTGTCATAACTGCTTGCTTGGGTGAGGGGAGAGCAGTGGATGTTATCTACCTTGATTTCAGCAAGGCTTTTGACACTGTCTCCTGTAATATTCTCATTAAGAAACTATGAAATTATACTTTTCCATGAGAATCATGAAACTTTGGCTTTTGAGTGTGAACTATGGTAAATGCAACAATGACCTAGATTTGCTTTCCAGGGTGGGATTTCTTCATCCGTGCAAGTGAAAGAGAAACTACATTGAACTGGGTATAAAACTGAGAACATCTTTACACTTGAAACTTGTTCCACTCCTGAAAAGAGAAACTCATCCCCAGGGCTTAAAAGCAAGGAATAGAATACTTAAGGAGATGCTTTGCAAAAAGGGAGCCAGTTGTTGGACTGAAGGAAGCTAAACCAGCCATGTTCATTTTGTAATGAAGTGCGGCCTCTCCACAGGAATGGGGTGTCTGCAAAATATTTCTAACACATTGAATGGAGAAAATTAAAAGTGATATCCAGAACAAACTTGCTAAATCTAAACAAACCAACACATGACAGCCAAATGAAACTCCCAAATGTAGAAGAACAGATGGAGTTGCCTTGATAAGATGAGCTTTCTTAAATCAGATTATCTTTTACTTTTTAAGTGGTCCTTTGGGTTTTAGTCGGATGGCTCCTGAAGTGAGCGTCCGCTATAAAAGTGTCATAATCTGGACCTTTCCAAGAGAAATTTGGGAACTTTTAAAAGTGATAGGGGAAAACTGTGTTTACAGGACCCTGAGAAAATTTAAAGGAGATGAGAGGTGAGCAGGATAACCCGTTGAGGAGCTGCAGCAGCACTTCTGTGGGTAAGTATCACAGACTTAAATATGAACAGCAACAGGCACTGATAACTGTCTAAACATTAGCACCAATATCTCAGGCAATATGCGAGATTGTCAGAGGACTCACTATTGTTTCTTGTGACTAGAAAATTATATGTGAGGGTAAAAGAAACCATGTACATTACTGACTCCTGAAAAAAGCTCCAGAACATTTCTGTTGTGTCAGGATGAAACCCCCATAAGAAGCAGGGGAGACTGGAAGGGAGAGTGAGGGAATCATCCCTCTGCACCTGGCTGAAGGAAAGGGCACTGCCCTGATACATGAGGTTTCACCACTGGAAGCAGAGCATCTCTCTTTCAGGCTGTGATGTGTTCCAACTGCTGTACCGCTCCAGGTGACCTCTCTGCTGGAGGGGAGAGAGATTCATTATAGAAAGTTGTTGGGAGAAAAGAAAACAATGAAAGTTAAATAAAAGAAAAAAAACAAGAGAGGAAGAAAAATAAGAGAGAGAAGAAAGGAGGGGAAAATAAATGCTAAAGGAGGGGAAAATAAATGCTGATGTGGAGACAATAACAGAATCTTTTTTCCCACCCTACTTTGTATCTGAAAATGTGCTTTTTGAGCTGCTTTGTTAAGTTTTCTTCTGGAAGGCAGCATAGTCTCCATCCATGCCCACCAGCAAGGTTTCAGACCAGAACCTTCAGTGGCAAAGAGCAGATATCTCAGGGAGTTCATTTGTTTGTTATTTTCCACACAATCTGAAAGAGAGCCAATATTAATTACCAAGACTTAACACTTGTTAACAGGAGTTGTTGTAGAGGCAGGAGTCAGAGTGCAGATGCTCCTTTGCTGGGCACATGGCAGCCATGGCTGCATCCTTCCTGTATGCTCCTGGTTCCAGCTCTTTGTCTGTGTTCTTCATCCTCACTGAAATAATGTCTGTTGATGTTGTTTTGTTTTGTTTTGTTGGTTTTTTTTTATAAAAAAGCCCAACTAGATAGCAGTTATTTACTCTGATTATAAAACTGCAATCCAGATAATAATTGTATTTTGTCTAATTTACAATGTAATATTAATGTGAGAATGATCATTAAGGGGAAAAAATGTCCACTTGCTGTTGAATGCAAAACGAATATTTATTTACTAATCTCCACACCTGTGTCTCAAATCTCATGCACACTTAATGTGCAAGTTCAGCTCAGTCATTATGATGTTAATAAAGGATGAACTGTTCTGGAACAATTTCTCTAATGTATTAGATTAAAAAGGGTTTTACTAGGTGTCCATATAAACCACACACTGCCTGAAAGACAGAAAATGCTGTTCCTCTGGACTGTAGGCGCTGGAGCATGAACTTCCCTTAAAGTTTGCAGCCTGGTCACACCAAACAGGTTTGTCCCACAGATTGCTGCTTTGCTGGATTTGGCCTGGTTCAGGGTACATCTTTTGTCCTACTCTTTCAGTGGATTGTAACATTTTAATTTCTAATACTGTTCATCTTGGAAGATGACAGTGAAAGGGTTGCATGTATGAAGCCTGGACTCCTGAGGACTGTCTGCATCTCGTCAGGGGCACAGCAGCTCATCGTGGCTCCTTGGGCTGATAGTGACAGGACCCACAACACGTGCATGTGGAGGAAGAAGAGGTAGAAGGATCAGCTCTGCAGGAATAATGCAAGTCACCCTGCTGTGACACTGATGCATAATAGGTGATTAATGAGCAGAATGTCCTGTTTGTCATGACAATTGGAAGCACATTTTGCACACTGAATTCAGAAAAACTGTTTACTCCTCTGGCTGTCAGCTGGAAGTGCTTTGTTGAGCATGTAAATGTAAACTGCTACCTATGAGACAATAGCACAGGAATAAGTTCTTGCTACTTGGGACAGCTGGAATGGCTGCTTTTCTCAGCTCTTTAGCCACTCATTCTTTTGAATACACATTTAATCAGCTGATTGCACAGGCAAGAAGGTGAGAAGGGTTCCCACACCTGGAGCAAAGGAAAGAGGGCAGACCTATGCTTTTCCCTGACTCATGGGGGTAAAACTGTTCAAATTTGAATTCTTATACAGCCCAAGGAACTGTTCAAAAAACCCTTCTAAGCAACTGATCATAATTGGATTTTTCTTAACTGTTTTATAGCTGTATTTTCTAGTCTATTTTTATTGAAACTCATCTGGCCAGGGGTAAAGCAAAGGATCTAGTGATGAGTAAACTATATTTAAGCATTGTTGAGAACCAGACCTTAGCAACTAATCAAGCTGACGCTACCCACATCCTCCGTGTCAGCATCTTCCTTCCCTCTCTTCCCTCTGTTTCCAGATTTAGTCCCAATAACCTGTGCAAATGGGAGGCTTTGATCATGGGCAGAAGGGAGGAAGAGGGGACACAACACTCACTTCCCAAATCAGAGGGAGAGGCTAGTTACAGCAAGGTACAGGATCAGGTGCTTTAACACGTGTCTTTGGCACAGGACTCTTCTCTGAAACTCAGGCAGGAGACACTGAAGACTCATTTATTGTCAAGAGGTGCAGATGGGCAGGAATCTAACTTTAAAACAAGATTCTTCTCATTGTCAAGTCTCTGTATCAAAAATAGTTCTGCATTCCCCTTTGCCACAGTGATGGAGTGGACTGCAAAGTGGCTGCAGTGTGTACCAAAGCAGAGCCAGCTGCAGTCCCTAGCACTGGCGACTCCTTCTCTCCACGATTTCCCTTGAATGCACAAAGGACATGGACATACTGTTTGAAGTGGTTTTGGAGTTTGGTTTTCTTTGTCTTTAAAAGACATTAATTTATTTGTTTGTTTATTTTTCTCAAGACCTTGAGCTTCTCAAACAAGAGCATGGAAACACTTTTCCTGTGTATTAGCCTTGTCTAACCATTTTGAAAACTGCTCCATAGATTGTATCTCTTGCAGTGAATTACTTTCCTCAATTATTAATTTCTCCCATCAATCACACTTTATCTTTTCCACAGCTGAAGAAAGATCTTGTCACTTCTTGTATGGAATAGTACACCAATTAAATTTGATTTATACTGTTATATATTATGTTCAGTTAAATTTAAGACACAGGGTATAATTTTCACTTCTCAAAGCCTTTGAAATAAAATCAGATATATTTTCATTGGTAAATGATAGGCTAAGCAGAACCTCCACAATATTAGGTGTAAAGAAAGCAAACACCATGATTCCTCTCATTGGTTTGTGACAGTCAAGATACTGCAGCTCAGAAATACTGTTGGTAATTCTCATGACAATTTGAAATTACTGCGCATTTTACTCTCACTTTATCACTCACTAACAATGACTGTGCTGGAATAAAGCACAACTTTATTTTGACTGGTATACAAATACAAAATACAAATTTTTCTTTAGAATTTGACTTTGGTTTTTCATTGCATTCCTTTCTTCCTTTTTCTCCTTCTCCACTCCTACAACTGAATCTTCATTTTTTATATTTATAATTTTTCTTCTTCCTCAGAATTTTTACTGAGGGAAAATAGAACCTTTTTAAAGTCCATGTCCAAACACAAGGAGGAATTGCCATTAATATCAGTCTGACATTCAGTCTACTATTATGAATTCTGTCAGCTTTTCCAGCTACTCATCCCTTGGAATTGAGGATAGAAAACAAAATATGAATACAGAAGGAAAGCAACAGAAATAGCTCAATGACACAAAGTGCTATTTGACAATACAGGAAAACTTTGTGAAAATGAATGGCTAAAATAGGATATTTTGGAATGAGAGGCAAATGTAAAGAATTGTACAGCTGATATAAGAATCTTTGCATATCTATAATTTTCTTTTTGTCAAGTTATTGCTGACTGGTGCAAAAGAGAAGCAGAATATGGGCATTGTCATCCTTATAGATTTCCATATATGCTGGCCACTGCCTAAAAGCATTTTTGCTATGAGCAGAGATGCAGCCATCCCAAGACAAAAATCCCTTGAGATTTCTTCTTTTCAGTTAGATTCTTTTCCCGAAAGCAAGAAAGTAAAGCTTTATATCCATTCCAGACACTACATGTTAAAGAGAAAACATAATTTCTTAGGACTGTACATTTTTTTAAAAAGGTGATGATTGCTGGAAACAGTTTCATCCTGTTGATATCTTATGCACAAGCACAACTCCACTGGCACTCTGAATCCCAAGGGCCCATAGCAGGACACACCAGGGACTTTTGGTCCCTTGACATTATCCCTGAGCCTTTCAGATGTGGTTCGTGCTGAAACTTCCCTGAAGAGTTAAGCCACATCACCACCACAGCATCTAACCATTCATCCTCATGTGTAAAGCAATTTAAGATCCTTGGAATAAATGTGTTATCCAAAGGTGGCTTTTGACTATTGTAGGTTGCAGTTTTGTTTTCTGTCATTATAGTATTTGCATAAGATTAGAAAAATCTTTGCATAATGATACTTACCGACAAAATTATCTGTAGAGTGGGAAGATTAAATGGTGAAGAGCCAATCCATTAATGTCAAATGGAGGAAACTCGCAGGTGATAATGAATTAAGGAGTGGGGAAAAGAAACATTTTTATATAGCAAAATGGATTGCAGTCAAATCTTCCCTCCCGTTCCAAAATCCTCAACAGGGAAAAAGTCATGAAGGATACGAAATAGCTGTCAGAAAATTCAGTCAGTTAACATGCTTCTAGAGGAATAAGGAAAACAGCATTATTACATGAATGCTCACTGATACCTGTTGTAGGGATCTGCAAAATGTAATCATGATACTCAGGATAAAGACTTTCACGGAGGTAACACATACACAAACAGAAACCATGTGTGGGGTGGAAGAAGGTATGTCATGGTTAAAAGCTGCTGTGAAAAGGATATAACACCATGACTCATTTAAAACCAAATCACCTAATGAAAAAAATGTGACCAAAAAGAGTAAACAAGCAGCAAGAGGGGATTTTAAACAAAACAGTAGCACATCTGGGTTAATCAACATATGGCATGTGTCAGGCTGATGCTTACTGAAGTGGGGATAAAGTGGGTTCATTGATCATATAGACCTGAAAAGAATTGCAACAGTGGAAAAACACAAGGGAAATAAAATTGTGTATTGAAAAGTTTAAATATGCCTGTCATAAATTAATTCTCTCAAAATACATTTTAGACAGAGTTAATGTTTTTGTTACTTCCATCTGCCAGATGGTATAGGATAAAAATAATGTAGTCACCTCACTAACACACAACCCAGTCAGATGCAATTGGCACTATCTAATTTTTAAAACTGTAATCTTCTAAAAGAGAAATGTAAGCATTTACACAGTGTCTCATGAGCCTCAGTAACCCCTAGGGAAATCCAGAGTAGGATTTGCTTTCATACATAGTCCCCAAAACCCAGCAATAATATGTTTCCATGGTACAACAGAGCAAAGAATTGGGATCCCTGTGGGATGGGGTCTCTGTGCCTGAACCATTAATTTAGAGGAACATCTGGGACTATCTCTGAGCTCTTGGAGGAACACCAAAATCAGTTGTGTAAGTGACTAATGCTGATCCCACAAGCAGCATGTACAAAGAGCATGTCATGAGTCTTCAGCTCTTAGAAAGTGAATTTGGTGAGGTACCAGACCTCAGTGTGGTATCTCATACCACAGCCTGTCCTGTTGATTCCTTTTTCCAGCTTTGGTTTAATATGAAATATTATGTGGCCTTTTGAAACTCACAATTCACTCAGTAACTTCATACCAGAGCATTGGGCATTATCTATCAACAGATTTTTCTTACTAGGAGTGAACCTGTTACTCATAGCTTCTTGGCAATTGTTTACATAAATATCTTTTAAAGAAAAAGGCCTACAGAGCTTCACAAACCTCTGTAATCTTTTGTTCTTCGCATACTTGCCATTCAGCTCACTCACTAACTCACTTCTTGAAAAAATGGTGTATTAGAGGGGAAAATATCCTCAGTCTTCTGTGAAGTGAAACTTATGTGTGGGGAACAGCCAGTCTCTGGAAGGCAACAATCTCTCAAGTTCCAACTTTAACTGAACTGCAAGCATTTTTCAAGTGACTGGAAAACTTCAATTTTACTGTTGTGAGTGCTACTTTTTACAGTTTGTGTGTATCTATATATACATGTATATGAATATGTATTTTGTAGTCCTCCCTAATTAAATAAGTTTGCTATGAAGCTTTCTGCTTTTCATTTCAGCTACAGTGTTAAGATAACTGCTGAAGATCAGTGCCAATTTCAATTTGAAGATACTACTGGAAAACCTGTGTGTTCTTTTTCACCTCAAAGTGAGACAAAAACTGCTACTTTCCAGTGTTTTGATTATAAACGTAGTCTTAGAAGCTTCATTCTGATATAATGGAGATTTGTAACTGTGCAGCTCCAGTGATTTTATATGTATGCTCTAATTTGTGGCCACGAAGGCAGTTGAAACAAAGATATTTTGAGTATACAAATATATTAAAATAATTTCAATAGAATCAATTAATTAAATTTAATTACTCTAGATTGGAAAAGAATAATTTTATTCACGTGGGGAAGATTAAAGCAGAGATGACTCTGTAAGCACACCAAAGGAATCATAAAGAGATAATGAACTGAGTGAAAAAATAAGGTGCAGCTTAAGAGAAGACTATAAGGCATTCCCAGTAGTACAATGTTAAGTAGTACAAGACAAGTACAAGTAGTACAAGGACAGCGAGTTATATTTTAGTGAGGGAAGAGTTTTTTGTAGAAGGCAAACAGGGACCACTGAAGCCCACTTTGAAAATACCAGCATGGGAAGAAAAGGTCCTGATTATTCTTCATCTGGCATCCTTCATAGTTCCATCTGGATTACTTTAGCCCTTTGTGGGTTAAAAATCTGGGACTTGGATTTTTTGCTGATAGGAATTGCCTTAAATGTAGTACTAATAAAGACCTACTGAGATTCATGGAGTATATGAATAATTTTTACAGATTTGTGTTACAAAGATGGGCACGATGTCTTCACTCAGCATGAAGGAATGCTCAACAATTATCTTATTTCATCCTTAAACCTTTTTTTTCCTGTGTTGTTGCCAAAGTGTAAGAAATTAGATTTTTAACATAAATCTTGGTGTCCAGTAGCATATCTAAAAGTTAGATGAAAGAAAATCCAACCTAAATAATTGCAAATTACCCCAAACTTATAAAAGTATGCATTTATTTTGAAAAATCCAGTGTAATTTTTGGACAATTGATACTTTTTTTTTTTTTTAATGTGTTATTTTGATTGAAAATATTTCAGTATTTCAGTATTTCAGAACTGTAGAATCTGAGTGGTCCGATTCATGAAGATCAAGGAAAAGTGTTTCACACTTATGAGTTTCACTGCTTGCAGGAGAGCAACATCAGCCTTGTGACCCAAGCTCTCTGTAAGGGGAGCCACAGTAATGCCCCTCATTACAGAGAAACCCTTGTAGAGCAAAGATACAAAATGGACCTCTACAGTTGATGACAGAAAAAGATTTGATAGAACTTTTCCACAGAGTTGTTTGTTACAAACTCATTCCCAAATTCAAATTTACAGATGTAATCAGTATTGATGCCCATCAGAACACACAGTAATCAGGCTTTTGTAGAACTGAGCACTATACTTTCTGGAAGCCTGATATTTTTTCCACTAATGTATTCCATTACAAAAGCACAGATCATTTGGAATCTATTTGATACTTCAAGATCTTTTGAATAAGTTCTGTTTCGTAAAATCAACAAGGAGATGTTCATAATATAACAAAGTGCTTCTCTTTTCTCTTTTAAAGTTTCGTTTCTGTCCTGAGGCAGCTGCTTGTGGAGGCATAAATTAGTGTCAAGTTCAATGTTTTTGGTATTTCCCAGGCTGCAGTTCAAATCTTAAGAGCTTTTTCTCTCTAAACATTCTTGCATTTTCATTCAGGTTTCCCTCAGTCATGGATCAGTGAAATGTTAGAATCCCTTATGAGACAGAATTATTTATTTCCAACTATATTTCTAATTTTTTTGCAGGTATCTGAATGAGTGGATTGATTACCCAGCTGTGCTGATCACAGTAAAATCACTGAGGTTGTAGTGTCACTAGCATGTTTGAGATCCTGGGATCTCCTTCAGGCATGGAATTATATGCCAATTTTCAGGGTTTGTTTCATGAGCTCAGTTCATGTTGCCTATATGAAACACAAGATTTAATGAAGTTCTTAGTATCAGCAGAGCTGGAAACAGCAGTGGAACTTGAAGTTCAGGAAAAGGTAGATTGAAAATGCAAAATTTTCTTCCCAAAGGTGCTTGTTCTCCAAAGGTGGCGTTTTCCTGACATCACCTGATTCAGAATGAGAAATATCAGATGCCACCTCTGAGGGGTTTTGTTTGAGCACAATTTGGAAGAGAATGCAGGGTTCATGTGTACCAGTCACTACTTTTAGATACTAAAGTTCCAAGCATTATTTTGTAGTGGTAGAAACAAAGTTCTGTCAATTAAATGAAGCCTCAGCTGAAAACTTGCCATGAATCTTTGATATGCAAGGGTGCTGGAGACTTACTGTGGTGACTAGCTCAAGAAAATGCCAGCTGGAGGGGAAGCTTTTTTTAAAAATTGGAAATGCCTCACAGTCATTTGCATTTAACAATCAAATGGAGGCAACACTTCACTTTTTCTCCTTCTGTTTAAATCTTTGTACTGGCTTTTGTATAATTAATTGGGAAAATATGGTAAAGTATAATTCCTTCTCTAGGTAGACTTGTGTTTTTATTTCCTCGTGGGACCAACAGAGGCTTTTCTTTCCACTCCATATTCATGTGTCACTTCTTTAAAGCTCAGGAGGGAATACACAGGTGTGCGAAAGTAAGCTCAAGCAGGAAAAAATCAGAAACACTCATATCTCAGGCGTTTCAAATTTAAATAATTCTTATCCAGCTGCTGGAATATTTGCTCCCTTAACTATATTTCTGTTCCTTATAACTAATAGCAAGATCTCTTAAGAGCTCCTGTAACTGCTGCCTTCTGAATCCTGTGGGTTTTAGAGGCAATGTGGCATCTGTTATTATTACAATATAACACAAATTATCATTATTACTATTGTTCTGTGGTGAAAGGAACAAAAAGTTTGGTTTGGCTTTGGATGGCCAGATAAAGAATTCGTAACAGCAAAATCTCAGTAACTAGCAGGAAGGCAAGAGCTCTGATGTACTTTCCAAGCACCTCGTCAGGTCTTTCCAGTATCAGTCACTGATTCCATCAAGCTGAAGATGAGAGAGTGATGTAAAATTCCCAGCATGGAATTTTTGGGTTTTTTTTGTTTTCAGCTATGGGGAGACTCAAAGGTAAAATGGACTCCATGCAGACATAGTATGATTTTTTTATCACTCTGGTTGTGTATAATGACCAGTCCTATGGGATGTTTGAAAGGACCATAGAGTGAATGGAAGTTGTCTTGAAGCCTTGTTTTCCTTGTTTAGGTGGTGTTAGGAAACTCCTTTTCACCTGAAGTTTGACTGTTGGGTTTGTTGTTACTTTAGCCATTGGATACAGATAAATTCTGGAAAAATGGATACGGAAACATCTGAAAAGATCTGCAGGAAGATGATCAAAGACACCAGTTTGGGCAGTTCCAACAGCGATTTTTCCATTAATCCAATGCCCAGACCTCTGAATCAAATTCGTAAAGACAGGGAAAAAATGACAATATGCCTTCTCCCAGGGTGCAAAAGCTTGCAGTGGTTCTCCTTGCTGCCCACAAATAGAAAATAACAAAGCAAATATGTTCTGTTGGAAACAGACCCAAATTTCCACAAATGCCAACATTACGTCTTTCCTAGGCATAATATTTCCCTTCATGTCCAAACAGAAATTGATGGATTTAAATCTATAGCAGTAATTTTAATCATAAAACAATTTTCTTAGAATGACTGTTACATCTGACTTTAGTGTGAACAGCAGGACTAGGGAAGTTATTATTCCTCAGTGCTCAGCACTGGTGAGGCCAGACTTTGAGTACTGTGTTCAGTTTTGGGCCCCTCACTACAAGGAGGACATCGAGGTGCTGAAGCATTTCCAGAGAAGTGCAACAAAGCTGATGAAGGGTCAGAAGAACAAGTCTTATGAGGAGTCACTGAGGGAATTGGAGTTGTTTAGTCTGGAGAAAAGGAAGCTGAGGGGAGACCTTACCACTCTTCAGAACTACCTGAAAAGGAGGTGGTAGTGCGGGGAGATTGGTCTCTTCTCCCAAGTAACAAGTGATAGAACAAGAGGAACTGGCCTCAAGTTGTGCCAGGTGAGGTGGGCAACATGAATGATTCTGTGATTCTATGTCTTGGGAAAAAATGCCTCTTCTCCAGGTAATTTTGAGTCAATTTTGTTAAGAATAGCTTTTTAAAAGATTGTTTATATGCAAAAAGGAAATGTATCACATATTTTATAACAAGTCAATATCCTTCTGAGAACAGAATTCAAAAATCTAATATGGTTATGTTGATCAGAGGTCATGAGTAATATCTGAAACATACACTTTGGCTTTCTTCAGGGAAAAGTATTTCTACAAGTAGTGTAATTCTAAGTATATGTTACAGCCAAATTGTTCAGTAATGTTCAGAAATTGTTCTTTCTCAGTTTTCTCTTGTATCTGACCTATAGACATCTCTGCAATTATTTAAAAACTAATGGAAGACAGAAATTCCTTAGAGTGGTGTCAAATCTGTAATGAGGCTCAAGAGTCCTCTAGGATTACTTCTATGACTGCAAGAAGTATTCTGGGAACTTTTTTGAATTTCAAATTGACAATTAAATAAAAAAAATTATAGATATCCAACCTTTAAGAAATTAGCATGGGAATTGGTAGCCAGATAATATCAACAGTTTTCCAGACCAGAAAGGAACACTCTACCAGCAGAGCTACATAATACACATCATAAAATTGCATTTGGTGACTTGTGCATCATATACAATATTTTGCCCAAACTTCTTGATCTTTACTGAAACATCTAATTCTATGGATTATTCAAGATTTTGAAACACATGTAGAGGTTCAGTGGAGGGGCAGGTGGAAAAGATGTGCTGGAGCTTAGAAGTTACATCTGCATGTCTGTGTATACATACACACAGCTATATGTATGGTCTCAAACAGGTAGAAATGTCTGTATATGTGCATATACACATTTATATCAATATGAAGGGAAAACACCATCATGACCCATATTCACATCAATGAAGTCACTCTCTGCTGTGACAGCCTTTAGTTTTTCTTGTCCAAATTTTTACTATTTTTTCTGCTGTTTTCTTGCATTTTTTATTGTACCCTGATATGTGCCAAAGTTCCTTATTGCAGCTGGTTTGAAAGAAAAGAACAGTTCCAAGAGAAAATATGATTTCATTGGAATTTGGTCATTTACCCAGGCTGGCATGTTTCATGCATATCAGTTCATTTCAGACAAATTCCAATGGCAGGGATGTTTCTGCCAGCTTCTCTTTCTGGCACTCTGACAGTCACCTCCCTGGCTTTCAGAGGACACCAGAATTCCTGCAGAGACCCAAGGCAGACATCATGACTCCCCTGATCTTTTACAGGAGGAAAATCCCCATGATGGCCTTGGTTCTGTGACCTCACATCTTTTAACAGAGCTTTTTAATTCTGAGCTGGCAGTTACCCAACACCTGAACAATCATGGATTTGGGGTGACTGCTATCTCTTCCCATCTAGTTCTGCTCCTCATGAGATACTTCTGCCAGCTAAGATTGTATATCTGAATATAATCAAGATCCCTACAAAGCTTTTTTAACACATTTCTTCTAATACCCAAATTAATAATTTTGTTGTACTATTTTATCTGAAACTTTCATTCCCTTTTATTGTTAATAGATTTCTTAAGTCATTATGCTTTAACTTAATATTCCAGTTTATGTTCAGAAAAAAAAGAACAAGGCCATCAAAACCTGGATGAAACTAAGAATGCTTTAAGCAAATTATTGTGAGAACAAAAAGCAAAACAAAAACCCAACAAAACAAAACAAAAACCAAAACTAGAACAAAACAGAAATGCTGAAGGCCAAGAGAAAACTGATTTCAAGTAACTAAGTGTAAAACTTTCTCATAATTTTATATGTATATTTAGAACAGCTGACTGTACCTGCAAGACAGTGCTTCAGCTGAAGAGCTATGCAAAGCGTGTTGTATCTATTTTAAAAAGTAGACAGTAGAAAATAAATAAGGATTACAATATGCTATAGGAAACATTATCCATTCAAAGCTACTAAATCAAGGAATTTCCATATCTCAGACTCAGTGGACATATCACACATTTCATCGAAGATGAAAGAACACATATTTTTAAAGATTAAAATAAACATTACTAACTGCATGCTTCCAAATCCCCTGTGTTCCAGTCAGCTAGGATCCTTAACTTGTTTCACAACAATCTGCTCCAAAATTACTGAAAAGGTGTTCCCAATTTTTTAGACCAACACATTCTCCCTGGCATAAAATGTAAAGCAGTAATGAGTTTCTTATGCAACAAAAAGAAATATGGTGAAAACAGAAAACGCTGAAGATAAGCTGACAACATCCCACCATATCATTTGTAATACTGGGTCTCACCCAGCTGGAAGAACTCCTTTTACCACTGTAGGTGAAACTTTGGGTGAATCTGATTTGTTTTCCTTAATTTCAATTAAAGTTTGGTAGCACCAGTGGTGTTAACTAAGTAAAAAAAAAAAGAATAAAAAAGATTTTGTCTTCCTAAATACAGCATGGCTTCTGATTGTGACAGAATTGTGACAGGTTTTAACTTTGAAAGCAATTCCTTTTTGTTGAAAATTAATTTTGGAGTAAGTTTTTTCATGCCTGTCAGAGTTTTATGTATGCAGAGGAAAAATCAACACATTCCCCTCTTGTAGTTCCTAATAAGACAGTCTTGATGATTGAAGATTCCAGAAAATCTTCAACAGTTGTGAACAACTGATGGCCAGGAAGAAGTTGTGCTCCCTAACCTCCTCTGCAATGGACATCTTGTTGGAATGAAGTTGCACCAACTGTTTATTCTCTTGACTTTTTAGATAATTTAATTATTTACCAGGATTTTATCTGAATGTAAAATAAGCATTACTCATTCTTCTATTTTGTATTAAGAAAATAAACTATGTGGCTGCTTTAAAAAATGTAGGTTTGACCAGCAGAGAGGCTCAGTGTTGACTATGATGAGTAAGCTAACTATGTGGAAAGTTTGGTTTTAAACACATGATGAATGTACCTCTGCCCTCTTTCTGAAGAGCTAAGTGAGGAAAAGAAATAAGGCCCTTCCATACATGATGTATATATTTGAAATTTCTTTATGACAGGACCCCAGCTGGAAAAGGAAGTGCAAGACAAAAGGTACAAAAATGCCCATGAATGCTAAACTTCATGGCAAAAAAATGCAATGTGAAAGAAACCGGAGGTATTAACTTCCAGACTGGAGTTTCGCAGTTTCCTGAATATATATGTAAATGAGATTAAAGCATGTAACTGTTCATCTCAGAAAAACTTTGCTTAGTGTATAATAACTTCACAGTTTATTGTGAGGGAGAATTATTAGCTGTTTATTCTTTTAGAACACATTCATGGCTGATACCTTGTGATCTGCTGTAGAGGCAAGTGCCCCAGGGAGGGAGGGAACATTTCCTTACATGAGGACAACTGAGCAGCCCTGCAGTTTGTATCTGGGTGAAAAATATTCTAATTCTAAATATTACTATATAGCAAATATAAGCACAAAATAAAGTCCTTAGTAAATGAAAGCTATTTTTTTCAGTATATCAATGTATGAAACCATGATTTTGTTACACCCAGCAGGAACAGATTATTTTTTAGGCCACCCTTGTCTGATGACATGAGTGAGTGAATGACTGAGCAAGTGAGTCAAGAGTCCTTTCCTCTTCTAGGAATGGAAGGGGTGTTTGTGGAAGGTTATAGATGAAATAGCATACACCAAATGAACAGCTGGATAAATCCAAGGACTAAAAAAGTCCATGTACAAAATTTCTATTGACATCAGCAGCTCTTGGATGGTCTTTTGATGGACCTCAGAAGGGATGCTATTAAGGTGAGCCTTCATGAAGAGAAATGTGACACAGGTTGGACTGCCTTTGTAAAGGTCTTAATTTCTTTAATTTATTAAGTTGCATTTTAGCTAAAACTCATCACCTTCCACATTGGTTGTATAGAATCTGTAATCCACCTCAACTTGAGGGCTGACCTATGCTATCTCTTCCCTTTGTTACATGCTGCAGCTGCTGCTGAGAGATGTCCACTCTAACTTTTCAGACAAAATATTTTTTTGTTCATTAGTTCTTAACCCTTGTGACAAAATGGCCTCTGTATTCTGCTGCAGTTGAAACTGCCACTAGCAGGGAGTCAGAGAAATTCAATGACAGCTGGAGCAGGTTTAAAGCCACTTCAAACTCCAGTCATCTGTCCTTTGCTGCTCTTCATTTCTGCAGAGAAGGATTCATGGTGCTGCTTCTTCACAAGCTAGAGCTGGAGACCAGAGGGGAGTGCAATTTGCTTATAGCCCCACTTTTTCCAACAAACATTTGGAGGCATTTAATACCAGTCCAGTAGGATTTCCAGTTGTTGCTGTTAACAGCAGGTCTGCTGACCTGAATGTTAATCTTTATAGCTGTAAATAGAACATGGAAGCATCATCAGACTTTAAAGGATATCTAAAGCCTGCATCTTTGCACTGAAAACATCCATAAGAATTTACAGAAGCTTGGCAAAAGTTTAGAGGAAGGAGCAAAAGGATGATTTTGTGTGAAATACAGTGACTTCTGGCCAATTCACAGATGCAGCAAAGAAAAAAAAAAGCTTGATCATACTGAAAGAGGTTACTAATGAGGGCTGAATCTCATAAGGTTCACCTGCAGGTTCAGAGATCATTTCTTGTTCTTGTCAGCTCTCAGAAGCTCAGACATTTCTGCAGAGCTAAGAGTATAGAATGCACTGGATTTTTACAATTAGCCTCAGAAACCACTGCATGTCTTTGCTCTTTCCAGTGTTTCCTCACTTTAGTCAGGATTAAATGTCATTGGAAAAGCTTCTCTTATGTTGCTTAATTTCATTGCATGCCCTCCTGAAGCAAGACTGGAACGTGACAGGTTTAATTTAGTTAAAAATGTTAGGGTGTGCCTTCAAATTTTAAAAATCTTTAAACCTAAAAGATTGTACACAATTTTCTGAGCCTGATTTTGCTTCCATTTTAGTATTTTTCTTGGAAAACATCTCCTTAATCAGTGTCAGAGAATACTTTTAGAGTTTTTTTTCCCTTTTCTACTTCAATTCTTTACTCAGAAAAGTTGATGGCAATAATGTGGAAGGTTGTTATATGGTTAACAAGAAGGAAAAAGGCCTTTGATCTGAAAGACAAATGCAGATATTTATGAGACCATGTGGGCAAACATGAAGAGCAGATACGGTGACAAATGCGGGAGTGGAAAATACAATCACAAACCTGTCCTTAGGAGATGGGGGATAGCCCAGCTCTCTAACTTAGAAGGAAATTACATAATAAAGATGATTAGTGATGTGTCTCCATTCTTGGAAAATTTAGGGATAATTTTTTTGTATCTTGTATGAAGTGGCCAACAGTAAAAGTTATTAAAACGTATTTCCTGCATTTTGACCAGATTTTTTAACAGATTCCTCTCCAAGTATGTAATTACAATTATTATCTGCTTATGACTAGAATATGCAGAAATGAGGGGTGAGATGATTCAGAAAATTAGCACCTGAAAATGCAAATTAGTCTTAAATCAAATGCTGTTAAGGACTAATTCTTCACTACTTACTTAGATGAAAGTCTCTGTTAAATGTCTTTTTTTTTTCAGTAGGTTTCAGTACCTTAAGTATAAACATACTCAGAGAAAAATCTTTATCCTTGGAAATTATGTGGGTTTAAATGCATATCTATTAGAACTAAAACTGTGGTAGAATTATATCTGTTCCAGTGAACAACTTGGAAAAGCTGTCTTAGTGCAAGGACAAAATCTCTTTAGGATGAAAGAATGGTTTATTTATAACTCTCACCCACTTTCTGATTTGCCTTTTTTAAGCAAAACACCAGGAAATGTTTGGGGTTTGGGTTTGTGCTTTTACAGAATATTAAATTCTGGAAATCTGACTAAGTTTTGCATGAGTTTCATTTTTATTCACCCTGCACATAGAGTTTTTACATTTTCAGGAATAAGAAGAGGTCAATTCAACAGGTGGGAATCAAGTTAAGTGTGCAGTTTATACATGCACACACACAATATGTATAAGCAAGGTATATAAATAATTCACATGTATAATGTGTGAGGTGTGTGTGTGTCTGTGTTTGTGCATGAGTCCATGCTCACAGCAAATTACAGTTATAAATATTTTTCACAGTCATGATTTTGGAGAATCAGAAGCCAGACTGGCCAATCAATGCATCCACATGACACATTTTAATCAAAACACAAATGTTGAGTTAACTTGCCTGTTATTGCTCTGTCTCAAAGCTGTAAAAAAATCAGTCTAAGGTCCTGTTCTTCTGTATTGCAGTGTTGAATATTCAGCCTGCTTTGCTTAGGCCAGAGCTCCACTGACAAATGAACAACACAGTGTTATGCAGCAACAGCTACTGAAATACTTGTACATCTGCTGACCCAGGATACCCTTGTATTCAGAAGGCTGGCAGCTCCTAACTCTCTTGATAAATTAGAATTATGCTGACTGCTTTGGATTGGACCCACTTATTTCCACTCAAAATTGTACACAGTAGCTGGAAAGGTGGCAAGTCATTGTTATATCTTGAGTGATTAAGTCCTAGTCAAGGATAACAACAGTAATAACTGGCTGACAAAAGAATCTTCCACATAAATAAGGGTAATATAATCAGCAGTGCTGGCAGCTTTCTTGCATAGTTTTCTGCATGGAAATTTCAGAGCTTAAGACAAACAGAAATGAAATGAAAAGCCACACTCTGCATTAAACATCTGCTAGACAGTGGTATAGTTTGCCTGCTCTTGGTTTTACAGGATGGTGCAGCAATTATTGAGCATTGCTCCTCTGAAGAATTGCTACCCAGCAACTTTGGGACCAAGGGCATATATTAGGATTTAGAAAAAGATGAGAAGTTTATACCAGTAGATACTACCAAGTCATATATATGTAAGCTACACACTTAAGAAATATTTATCCACATGTTTTCAGTCATAAAATATAAGTTATTTTCAGCCAGAAAATAACTTACAGATTTGTACTGGCTTTCAAATACTGCTGACCTGTGTCAGAGATGAAGAGCATAACTGAGCTACTCTGTGCTTCAATGAGGCAATTTGTATGCTCCTATTATAATATTTTTTATCACCAGAAACCTGGTAATTACCAATTGTGTCTCAGTGCTGATACAGTTGTGGATCTCTAACATGTCAAAAGAAGATGGGAGCACTGACACATGCTGTGGGTCAAAAAATAAACATTCTGTTTAGGACAGAAAGAAAACCTGATATTTCCCAGCATTTGAAGGAGTTTGGAAGTTTGTTTTAAAATATATGCATATATAAAATATTCCTTTTTAAATTGCCATCAGAAACAGACAAATGGGAAGTGATTGCTGGGCCAGTAGGCTATAAGCTTGCATGTGGAAGTACCTGCTTGTAAAATAAATTATTACTTTTCCACAGTTGCCAAATGATTCTTCAGTTGCTCTTATCCAGATGTCTGAGCAATTCACATTACCTTAACTCAGGACAGTGAAGTAAGCATTTGTGAGGTCTGATGAAATTTAATACTGCATGTAGTCTGATATATAGGCAAGAATTAAACATGACAGGGACAGCAATTTATTATAAAGATCTGCATGAAACCCGGTTAACACTGGTCAAAAGACTTAATTGGTTTTGCAGGGATTTAAACCTAGGCACCAGAGCTGGGAGTGACTGAAGATTCTTGGTCCTTCCTAGAACAGTGATGAAGCTCAGACAGAAGTGATCACGCTGGGACTGAGCTCCTCCAGTGTTTCCTGGCGAGTACAAGGTTGCACTTTGAAGGTACAATATTGCCATATTGTGCTGATATCTAGGCTGACACTCAGACTTCATAAAATGCTCTGTCTGAACTACAAATATCTCTTCTTGGGATCTCTGTTTCTCTGCATCCTGACTCAATGTGTTCTTAGGGGTATATTCAGGCTGGTTGTGTGTTCCTCCAGTTTATACTACTGGGACTCCAGGGCAATTTGTAATTGATAGAGAAGAGTGTCAATGAATGTAAAAAATTATCATTATAATATCAGTTACTACCCTAAAACTAAGTTTCTTCCATGGCTTGTTACAGAACTAATTTTGCATGTGGCTCTGATATCACCAAGCCTCCAGAGACAGATTTTTTTTTTTTGGAGTCTAATGGGCCAATAACTTTCTGTTGCTGTAAACATTCACAGAATTTATTGAAAAAATATTTTTTCATTAGCAAAGGGAAGAAATGTTTTCCTTTGAAAAACAAATCCACAGTACAGTGCTTGATAGAAGTGATCAGTTTTCATTGATCTCTATTTAATGGTTAAGAAAGGAACCTACAATAGGTGTTTTCTAGATGAGCCTTTATTAGAAGCACTGTAGAACTGATCTTTATTTTCAATTAGTTTATTCAGCTTTTAGTAGCATTACATCCCTTAATCTAGGGAAGAAGAAGCAGTGATAATGGGGCGGGGGGGGGGGGGGCGGGAAGGGAGAGAATGTGTCAGACAATGACAGGGAAGAGCAAATGCTTGCTTCCAAGTCCTTAAGGGAACTTGTCTCCGTGAAAGCCGTCTCCTCTATTAACATTCTGAGCTTTCAGAAGTGAAGAGATGCTGGGGAGACTATATGAGACCCTGGTGTCAAATTCTGTGGACTGCAAAACTTGAATTTGCTAGGGTTGGAGCTGGCAAGAAATCAGATGCTGAAGTTAGGCTGGGTTAGGGATTTGCGAGGAGTTAAAATTTCAGTAATGTGGAAGACACATTCTTTATATTTTTCATTCAAGTTGTACTTGCAAGATACAGGCAGATGCTTACAGATGAATACCTGAATGTATAAAATAAATAACCTCGGATTTAAAATTATTTATCTATGGTTAGAACCCATTTTAACTTTGCACAAGCAAACATTTCCCTCTAACATTCAGATGCAGAAGGAAGTCACACTTAGGCACATGTTTAAATCATCAGTAGCTCTTTTGCAACAAATCAAAATGCAGAAGTGAGATAAGCACCAGAAAAATTCACAGCAACTGTCAGTTTTGTCCCTTTTTCTGTTGAGTGAAAGTTGGCTTGCTGGACTGGACCAGCAGTGTGTTATTTACATTTTTCCTAAATGGCAGATAATAAAAAGAATTACTACACTCATAAAAATAGAAGAAAAACAAAATATCAGATATTTTTAGATTTCTCAAGCACAGGGCACTGTTAACAAGTGTTCTCAACAGCAAACAGCTTCAGTCAATCCAGAAAATTCTTGTACTTGATTAAATTGCACAAATAAGTAGCTATCACTGTCCATCTGCTCTTTTCACTGACAGCCAAGAATCATAATGGTCAGATTCACAGAAATGCAATGTCTTGTACTTCAAACTTAACACAGTATTCAGTAAAAGATTCCTTTCACTACTCAGTTTTATTGTGGTATGTTTATTCTTTATTTCTCCTTTGGTCTTCAGGTTCTAGTATTTTTTTATAAGAAAAAAAAACAACAACTAATAATTCTTGTTTTTTTTCTTGCCATAATTTTTTTGGCATTTTATTTTGAACACTTCTGCTAACCTTTAATATTATTTATGCATAAAGACTACTAGAGTGTAAGTAATGACTTTTTTTTTTCTAAATCCTGCACCTAAGCCTTGATCTCTGATATTTTTTAATTTCTCCATTACATTTCAGTTGAAAAATGTCTCATGTTTGAGAGTCACTTACCACAGCAGAACTCGTATCTATTTGCTGTCCTTACCCTTTGTGCATCTTCTTCTGGAGTGAATATTTGACTCAAGGGAATTGATAGGAGTTTTATCCTTCATGTTGATGAGCTCAAAATTTAGTTCTACATTATGTTTCTCTTTTATTTTTTTTTGTGTTCTACCCATATCCAGAGCAATCTGGGATAACAGTGGTCTGTATGTTGGTCATGTTTGATTGAGGGACTGACTCTGAAAAGAAGAAATTAAGTGAATTTATTTTAAAATCTTAATCTGTATTTTAATTTTTTTTTCTGTTTAGATCTTCTTTTACCACGGTACACTCTGCAGTATTTAACCCAGCTGCAGCAGTAGATTCCTCATTTCTGCTACTTGTTATTTGCATACTTTTCTTTATGGACTATAATTTATTAACAATCATACAATCACAGAATTGTCAGAGTTGGGTAATGTATGTGTGTATTTGTTATAACAAATACATTCACCAATAACATCACAAGCTGTATATACATGGTTTATATACAGAGTGAAATTACTGTAAACATTTTTGTTCCTTAGATAATGTTTGAATTAGAAAAAATGATAGCTGCATCTCCAAACAAACTTTGATTTTCATGTGGATGTTCTTCTGAAAAACTTTCTGAAAAGGATGGAATGAAAAGTTAATGGAATCTGTTTTATCAGGTGTCCTGGTGCTTTCAATTTAAGGTCCCAGTAGAAAACCCTAAAAAACTCACATCTCACTGTGTTCAGCATTATACTCTGTTTTTTTCTAGCACAGTAAAAATTGAGAGGTACGATCATGATAGGAAGGAGTCAGCTGAATATTCCAAATCTTATAAAATGTTTGGCTCAAAAAAATCTCCAGTTTTCTGAGGACAGTCTATTTATTTTTATATTCCTCTCTCAACTGGTTTGCCCTTCTTCAAGTAGCATCCTGGAATGCTGTTCATAAAGCCACCAGTGAAGCTTTTTGATGCAAGTGCTGGCAGCAGAAAAATAAGTTTTCTGATTTCTCTGCTGGGTTTCTCAAGAAGAATGACACTAGTGACACAAGAATGATTTACATTTAAGTATTTTCAATTTTACAGTTGGACTGGCATGCATAAGCTGGGGTTAGAGAAGATGAAGGGGAAAATATAAAAAATGAAGACAGGTGAAAAAATTTTTGTGATGGTGGTAATGAATAACTTATTTCAACAAAACCCCTGCAGATACTAAAAAAACCCTCTCTTGAAGGAAAGACTGCTCAAGAGTGGCACAACCTTACAAAAATGATACTGGTGCTATCATGGTCGCTACATTGTGAAAATGGAGATAAAACATGAGCATGAGATGTGAAACTTGTTTTAAAAGTCTTTAAAACTTTGGGTTGAAAAGGGTTCAAACAAGCCTTTGCCCAGTAAGAGAGACGTGTTAAAACTGTTCCAGCCCCTTGTTAGGAGACTCTTCAGAGATCCCAGGTGATTCCTCCTCCCTTTAACAAGGGTGTGAACTTGTAGGAAGTCCAGGGAATACGTGGAGCTTGGCGCAGTGTGTAATGGTACAAGTGAAACAAGGACAGTTCTGAAGAACAAGACTCTCTCAAAAAGTTGATCAGATTGGAGTCCAAAGCACAAGTAGAAGTGCACTAGGGAAGCTGGTTCTAACAGTGAAAATCACAGATGCAAGTCACTTGCTGTTACAGTGACAAGCTTGCTCTCAAGGGATTTGTTGGTGATGCACTGCTTATACTGAAGCTGGTAGGTGGGGTTCCTGGTTACCAGTCTTGAAAAGTTATCGATAGGATGAATTCTAAATAATTTTCTTGTTTCTAACAAAGTAAACTTTCATCCATCCTCCAAACCAGAGTTAAAATTTCATTTAATGACAGACCATCTAAGATTCAGGAATGTCTGCTATCCCAGCATTTTGTCATGGACTGGAAAGGAATGTCATGTGATCAAAGAACACCCAGTTTCATGAAGAGAAGAGAAAAAGCTGACATGTATCATGAAACATCCAAGGTGCAGACAGAAAAAAGAATGAAACTTTATTGGAAAGTACTTATAATTTATTTAGCTTGAGTATTATGCATTTTTAAAAGACACAATCAAGATTTTTCAATGTGAGCTTCTTCACACTCTGTAAGAGAAATTGTGAGTAAATAACGAATTTCAGAAATGCAAAGAAAAGGAAAAAGTAAAAATTGTGTTTTGTATTCATTTACTCTTCATTGCAGTGAGCCAGAATACTGGATGCTTTATACAAATACAGGACAGATTGTTGCCCAGAGAAACATATGGTTTAAGAGATTTCCTGATGTTAATTTGCACAATAATTACCTTTAGATGAGCAAAGCAAAGAGAATAAAAGGAAGAACTAGATGACCTGAAAACCCTGAGGCATTCTCTGTCCTGTTTAGTTTCTGCTCCTGACACAGGTGCTACACTCCTGTAAAGGGTATCCTTAACAAAATCTGCCCCATTGCCACTTTTGTCAGCTACTTGAAAGGCACCACTGACTCTCCAGTGGAGATCTCAAGTCTGGACCACCTTCAAGGTGGTGCTGTTGAGCTGTAGTGATCATGAAAGAGCACAATACTTTTTTTCTGCAAGAAATCCTATCTCCTTTCCCATTCTACAGCCTCAGCAGAAACAGGCTTCAGATTGCCCTGGATTCTTCAACACAGGCCTTGCCACATCAGACAGAAAGCTTGGGAAAAAAAGGATGGTGTCCAGGACTGAGGGGCATGGCACTGTGCTGATGAGGACCTCATGTATCTACTGAGTAGCTATTGTCTTATCTTCCTCTGCTAATATGACTGCCAGTGTTTGCCCTCCTGGGAGGAAAAACATGTTTGGTTAAGAGCAAAGTAGCAAACTCATGCTAGTCAATAGTAGACTTTAAAGCCTTTCCATGTTCTGTAATATTAGGACATTTCATCCTCAACGTGCTGTGGAATAGCAATATACTACAATAGTTATTTAACAAATCACACTAAGAAATGATGCTGTGCTATCCCTAGGAAAGCTATTTCGTGCAGCTTCTCACAAGCTCTGACTAATTAGCATTTTAATGTCCATTGGCCTAGTCCCAAATAACTGAAATCCCACAGGATGCACAGACTGTCATTTTTCAGAAGCTTGAGTTAGAGAAGCAAAAATGTCTGTATCTTCTTCAAACTGGCTTCAAAATCTAAAGCTTAAGGGAAAACCACATGATTATACTCTCTGTCAGTGTCCAGGGATCTAATACACACATAAGACCTTATGGAGAAAACAATTAAAAGCAGGATTTTAGTAAAGTACTTTCCATACTTTGTTAAGTTTCCATTTATTTTATACGAACAGGGAAAGGAGATTATACTCCCATAAAAATGTTTTGTTGATTAAATTGCCTTCTTGGGATAGAAGAAGCCCTATCCAAATGTTTTTTTTTTTACTACAACATTTCTAAAAACTAGAAGAAGAGATGTGCTTTACTCAACTAAACTATCTTGTTCTAAAAAACCTTCTAAAATTTTTCTTACCCCCTGTTGCAGAACAAACAGTTTAGGGTTTGGAGCAGGAGGAACATCTGATGTCTGTGAACTCTAAGGACAGTCTTGAGCTTATTTCAGGGACATGTTGTGCCAAATGTTGTCTACAGAATAAAAAGCTCACACTAGTGGTGTTTGTTGCTAGTACTGTGCAGGAAAGAGGAACAAAACAAACCAAAAAACATGAAAACTAGAAGCTTCACACTGTTCTCCAAGCCAGGAAGGTAGATGCAGGTATTTGATCACTTCAGACTTATTAAAGCTGGAATACATCCTTGCAATATCATCTTCATAGCAACAGAGAGAAAATAATGTTAAAAAAATGACCAAAAAAAGTGGACACATAATCAGTTAAGAAGAACATACAAGGCAAATATGAGGTGCTAGTTGTCATGAATGATGGAGTGTTCCTGTCTGAAAACTTTGCAATTTAGGACAGAAAATATTTTATCTTAAATAGAAAAAAAAACACCAAACCCAACAAAAACAAACAAACAAAAAAACCCAACAACCAACAAACAAACAAAAACCAAATCCAAACAAGAGCCTAATATTTCTCATCTTTTATAGTTCATCACAAAATGGCATTTTTAGGTCATCCAATGGAGCTGGTAGGAAGTATATGAGTAAGCAGTTTGAGAAGAATCAAAGAATATATTGAAAGGTAAATCCTTCCAAGAATATTCAGCAGTAATCTTGTTTATTGCTTTGCAGTAAATCTAAATGCAGCTACTCAGCTGTCCTTCTCAGCACACCATGGCACTAAAGTAATTACATCACTAAATGAGCTTTTGAATCAAAAGTGAGAGGTTATGGAAGACAGCAACAAAGGAAGTGGAAGCTTCACTGGTGACTTTTGCATCCTACTTTAACTCACTTGAAGTAAATCCTGTCTTCTTTTTTCAAAAAGTTTTTGGAAGTAATTAATGTACTATGGTGTGTTTCAAACGACCCATCTGGATGGATTGTGTTGTGTGGGTTTTCTCAAAACTATTAGTTTTATTTTCTACCACAGCAACAATGTGCATATGCCTTGCTGACAAAAAAAAAAATCCATTACCAGTTTTAAAAAGTTGCCAGAAATGACCCCAAAGTCGGATTTCTGTGTGATAATACTGTGCTTGTATGTCTATCATTAAACACAGAGAGTTAGATTAGAGTACTTGTTCTTTCATGTGGATTAATTTCCATTTATCAGCTCTGAATATCACTTGATCTTCACAGAGTAATTCAGTACTGTGAGTTTCCTGCATCTCTGCATAGCAGCTTTAGATTAACTATATTGAATAATTTCATATCCTTTGCAAAATTTCTTCCCTCACTATTTAAATCTTTTTCTTTATCATTTGTGAATATGCTTAACATGACAGGTCCTACCACATATCTTCTGAGATTCTCAATAAACTGCTAAAATGTTCATTTACTAATACATGTGGTTAAAACAAGACACAGAAAAAAAATATTTTGGTTAATAGAGGGAAAACTACTCTAGCAGCTTTTGCTGAAAGCCCGTATCAACCTCTTCTATTAGGTCTAAATAGATTGGATTGACAGATTTTCTTTACCAGTAAACCACTCTCTTCAGAAAACACATAGTTTTACAAGACTCATCCCAAGTCTATAATTTAATCCATGTTTATTAATTCCATTCCTCATTATAGTTCCTTGCCAATTTGGCTAGTGCTGAAGCTGAAAGTGGCTGGTTTGTCTTTCCCAAGATGATCTGAGTCACCCTTTGAGACACTGGTACCATATTAACCATTTTTTATTTCCCCAGTTCTGAGGCTGGGCCCAGCAGCAGGTTATTTGCTTAGTAGTTTGGCAAGTTTTAAGAAAATAGCAGCTCTCAGAGGTTTGCATTCAGTTTACTGATTACTGAAATGTCTGCTGTTGGTAATTCTGATTGATACAATTTCCTACCAGTCTTTGCTCTGTTCTTCTGCATCAGTGGTAAATCCCCCATCTTCATTTGCAATAAAAAAGGATCAAAGCTTTTCACCTTCATTGTCTTTTCACTCTACTGACTCTGGCAAGCTCTCTCTCTCAGATATTTTTTAAGCTTTCATTAGCAGCTTTTAGGTCTTTACTAATTTCTCCTCCTGCCTTTTGGGTTTTTGGTTTTGTTTTGTTTTCGGGATTTTTTTATTTATTTATTTTTGTTGGGTTTTTTTTGGCTTCCCTTGTGTTCATTGGTATTTAATTTGCTACAACCATTAGCTTCCTCTCAACCAGATATTGCTTCCATTTTTATGGGTGTGGAATTTTATTTCCACTTCTAATGCCCTTTCTTTGCTCTTCTGTTCTGCTGTACTAACTTTGAGGTGTGGGAACACTTCTCTTAGGGCCCAAGTTCCTAGTATAAAATGTATAGAATGTCTTACTACCTCTCTCTCAGAGCTGCTCAGAGATAATAGGTGCTTGTTGTCTTGTGGCTTTGTTGACTGTTTGCCCAAAAAACAGACATTAACGGAGTGATTTCATCTTGAAATTAAATTTCCCCAGGGGATATGAGGAATCTGATTTCTCCCAATGCTGTTCTCTGTTTTCTGCCCTGATTTGCCTCCTTCCAAAATGATTATCAGCCCAACTCGCAGACCTCACTCCCACTGACAAGCCTGCTGGAGGAAGACAAACTGTGCTTAGAAATGTTCATCTTGCCAAATTCTCTACAAATCATCTCCACGGAGAGAGACAAGCTTGAAAGACTGCAGAGTGGAAGGCAGATGATGCAAATATGCAGAGCCTTTACCTCTTTCCTGCCTGCCAGAAAATACCTCCTGTCTCTGCCTGCACTTCCAGTGCACATCACTTCTGCTCCACTTACCTGGTGCTCCAGAACAGCCACAAAACTGCTCACAGGGTAAAGCTGCCCAGGTCACATAATTTAAGCCAATTCAAGACTGAAGAGATTTATTAATTTAAGAACTTATATTAGTTGGCAATCAGCATACTATACATTAAGGATGAAGCACACTATACATTTAAGATGAATACTTGCCACTCCTTGTAAGCTGCTGATCACCATGCGGGTGAGAAAGCCACCAGGAGGTTGCATAGGCATGTTTGGGATGCAGGTCCCTGCTTGCTGCACCCCATAATCCACCAGCAAGTTGCACGCTACTCACAGCATCCAAAGGGGTGGCTGCTCCACCTGGCTGAGCAAAGGTTGAGATAAAAGTAGGGCAGCTTCTGGCAGGTTTGTATTCCTTCTCTATCCACTCAAGTATCTCTGTTGTTACTAAACATTTTTTGTGCTTCTTTTATACTTCTTTTCAGCCTTACTCTATCTTCATACTCTTCCCCTAATCCTGAGTAAGAATCTCCTGCAGTTAAGTTGTATTTGGTTCATTTGACCAGTTACAAGTTAATTTGTGGTGCCCCTGTGGCTTTTCCAGTTGGTGTCATTTTGTTAGTCAGGAACAGTCAACAGAGAATGGAGACACAGAAGAACTGTCAACTGGTAGTTGTTCCCACTAGGCTCCGTTCCTCCTGTGGGAAAGAGGGAAAGTGGTATGAGATCTGCCTTTGGTCACCAAATGCCACTGGGGTTTTCTTCTCCATGATGGGAGATTATGTCAGCAATTAGGCTGAATCTAGGACCATTTCCTCATGCAGATCAGGGCTTGACATCTCACCCTTCATTATTATGGCTAGCACAGCTTTGTGTACTCTCCAAGCTCTTGTATGACAAAAATTTAGCATTTTTTTCTTTTAAGCAGAAGACGCTATTCATAAAAACCTATAAACCTACATGGAGAAAACCCAAAAAGAGGATTTATAAGATTCTTTTTCACTTTTTTAATCTATAACATAGAAATTCAAGATGACAATTGGCTTCAAAAGTAAGAATTTGTGACATGAGAACAACTGAGGCAGTTATTTTTGTAAACCTTGAGGTTGTGTTGAGGAAAGTAAGGGATTACAGAAGCAAAATGGTTAGCAGGCATTAAATGAATTTACAGTACACTAGGTGAACCACACTAAATCTGGCACAGTGTAGCTTGCTCCAAAGCTACCCCACATTTCAGTGTGCACTGAAACAGAGAAAAATCTCTGAACTTTGCTTTAGAAACACCTAACTTCCTCAACAGACCAGGAAAAGTATTTAAAACATTGAAAAGAATTGGCTGCAGGAGGAGAAAGGCAGCAGCAGTAAACATTGAAAGGAAAAGAAAGTTTTGAGCAAAACCAAGTCACTCAAGTGTCAGACCTTGTAAAACTAATTGTATTAGAAAATAAGGTACATTGTAGAAACAGGAAATAAATATATTTTTTGTAATTAAGTTTTCTCCCAACCACCATAAAATAATCAGCTTGAGGAAATGCAAGTGGGACATTTATCTTCTTTCTTTACAAGATGTCGTGTGAACTTCTGTCTCCTGCCAATTAGTATTGATCTTCACCTCATGTTTCCTTTCTAATAATGAAATAATAGCATCTGACACGTAATTTGATGAAATAATTTTTTCATTAGACTGCACCAGACCTTGTCAATACCTTAAGATAATAGACAGTTAATTGTTTGCAATGATATCTAGCAGTGTTGTCACATGGCTACAGTTGTTCATTTAATGTGTTTATAAAATTAAGCTAGTCTGCTAAATAAATACACTTTAGAGAAGATTTTTGAGATCAAGTTGCTAG
The DNA here is from genome assembly GCF_020740795.1 of Apus apus. Lineage (NCBI taxonomy): Eukaryota > Metazoa > Chordata > Aves > Apodiformes > Apodidae > Apus > Apus apus. The sequence continues at coordinate 104,969,461 of NC_067285.1, read as the reverse complement.
CAAAGTTAAGTGTCATGTGGCTAGAGAGAAACACTAGATGATAAATTGATTTGATACAACTCTGAAATATGGCCTTGTTTTGGACTGTTGGCTTTTTTGACACAGAAAAGAGATGCATCTGCTTTCAGAGACAAGTTCAACCACATTTATATTAAATCTAATTAACAAAAAGTAGGCAAGCTAGCGTAGCAACATTCTCTTTCTGACCTGTACTTCTTCAGAAAATGTTTTCCTTTCGGTTGTTTTGCAAGTGTTGTAATTCCAACATATTTTAAAAAATTATCTCATCCAATCAGTGGTTTGATCTTCTATGCTAAAGACCAGTGCTGGGCCTATGCACAGATGTAAACACCCTTTCAATGATGTAATTCTGTTTTCAGGGATTTCATTTATACCTTAACCTTCCTTGTACACTTTTTTGCTTGTAATTCTGTCTTTTGTATTAGTGACCCCGTGAGCTCCTGAGAGATAGAAAAATCTTCCTTGTTCTGAAACTGGGCAGTGTCTTACTCAAAGACATCAAGGTCTAAGACTGTAGACACTCATTACATGAAGAAAAGCCACCAGACCTTCAACTACTGTCATCCAAAACAATTTTCCCAAGCACCTCAGGGGCAAAGGGAACAAGATTTTTTTTTGGGTAATGGGTAGAATTGATCCTGCTTTGCTGTATGTGGAGGTACCTACTTCTAATATAGAAAATGAAGCTTCCATAACAATCAGTTGCAGACCATGGATCAGTTCGGGTCTGATTCATCTGACCAAATGATGGTGTGTGTTTTCAAACTCCATGAATTCCTGGCTCCTACTGGCCTTTTTACCTAGATCTCCAGTGTCTACAGAGAAAGTCTTAACAGGCTTATTATATGTAGACATAGACCAATGCAGACACAGATCAATGCAGACACCTATGAGTGTAGGTCCTCACACTCAGCTGAGTAAACGTCACACTTTACATCTTTGTTAGTATCTGCCTGCAGATGCAGGCATTTAACATTCTTTAATTTTGAATCAGCCAGAATAATGGGAGTTCAGTTATTCTGCTCCACTATCCTTAATTAATTAGCAAAGACTAAAAACATGACATGATTAGTCTGACCTCATCTCAGTGGAATGGTAGAAAAAAAGATCATCTGCATGTTTTGGCAGAATTACAGTAAAGAAGGTCCTCTGAAGACACAGGTGCATATAAAGTACAGAATATGTGATGGAAAGAAATTACATTTTTTAGACCTTGATTCAGGGACTCGCTGATCTCAACCAAAACCATTTCCACTGACTTCAGTTGGTGATGGATCAGAGTCTTTACCATGGTGCACCACAAGTTCCCAACCCTGCAACTGTTGATGACAAAGGCAAGACCAGAAAAAAATGAGCAAATAAAAGAAATGAACCAAAAAATGTTACAATATTCTGAAATGAAATAATAATAGGAGTAGTTCTGAAGTACCTCCATGGTTTCCTTGATAAGAATCTGAAGCACACATGCAGTTATGCCACACAATTTCGTGCCCAGAAGGTAGACCTTAACCATCTGTTCCTGACGTGATGCAGAATGTGTACATTTATACAATGTTAGTTAACACACATACATGCACATATCAGCAGTCAGGCAGTCTTGTACATGAATGCATATAGCTTTAGTTATGAAGTGTGTTGGTCAAGATCTCCCCAAATGATAAAAAACAACACAAAACCTCCTCAGTGATTACTTTGGAACTGAGACACAAATGGATATCTCAACATTTCTAAGCAAAATGAAGATGCTTAAAATCCATTCTGAATGTAACCAAAGGATAATTACAGACCACACCAAGACTCTAATAACCTCACAAAGGCATGAGCAAGTCTGAAAATGGAAAAACTGTCAGGAGAGTCTTCTGAGTAGGAAACACTAGGTATACACAAAAAAACCTAGCAACTAGAAACACACACAAAAAACCCCCAAAACAAAAAAAAAACCCGCAAAAAAACCCAACCTCTAAACACTCTTCCACAGGAATCTGTGAAAAATAAGAGAGAAATCTAGCTCTAAGGGAGAGTTAGTCAAATGGAAGTTAGGATTTTCTACTTTATTTTGTATTTTCTTCTCAATGATGGAAGTTCACCCTCTTCTAATACAACCCTTGTGTTTTCACTAAGTTATTTCCATGAGAGGAGATGTCCTAATATTTTCTATCCAGAGTTATTTGTTTCTCTCTGAAGTCAAACTATTAATTTAAAAAGTTAGTGCTAATAAAGAAGTTAAATTAACTGTTGTTAAGTGAATCCAAGCATCATGGAGCTCAAGAGCAGCCTTCTGGATCAGTTATTTCCTCTTTAGGGTATTCTGGTTTACTTGCATCATCATAGCACCATTATCTACAGCACTGCCAAAAGTTACAGGGTTTATCTTCAGTTTATTATGACTGCAGTTTTTCCTTTGGTTCCTGAAATGGTTTATAGGAAGGTTTCAGCAAGAAGCCACACAACTCCAGTGGCCCTAAATGGCTATGGTCTTCAGTGGTCTTAATAACAGCCAAACAAGCAAAATATCTAAGGTCAGTGTCTCCAGAAAGAAAAAAAAATCCAAACCATAAATTACAGCAGCAGCCACAATTTGAAGAGCAAATCAAAATTTACGGACTAATGTAACCCAAACAACACACCCATTTACTGGCAGCTTTCCTTCAGCTACAAGAAATTAAACTCTTTATAGGAAGTATCCTAATCTTGAGGCAGACCAGAGATGAGAAAATAAAGCTATGTTTCAGAATCTGTTGAATATATTAAGACTGAGTTTGCAGTAAGCTAGCTTCCAGTCAGAGATGGTCAGCTGAAAGGCATCATTAAAGAATGAAAGGGAAAATTAATGTAATATTATTTCACTGCACATGATTGTAAGACAGAAATAATAAATCTTCCTTTCCTTTTAAAGAGAATGTGAAAAAATAAATAAAAAAATAATTCAAAAATATATACAAAACCAAAGATTGTCAGAACCATAGGATGAACTAGATTTGATACAAAACCATAGAATTATTGCAACCAAAACTCTTAATGGAAATAGATCTAAAAAAGGTGACTCTGGATGCAATTTTTAGGAAAATTGGCTGAGGAAGGAAGAAGAGAGAACACCAACCCGATAGGAGAAGTTGCCAGCAGTAACTAACCTTACTGCAGGGCTGTTTAAAAAGAAATTTCTCATTGAAACTATGCAATCCAAAATTAATTACTGTAATTTTTAACACTATTAATAAGACTTTAAAACCTTTACTGCAATAGTTTATTTTATGAAGTCTATGGATTGCCTAGTACTTGTAATTACATGTTCCTGTTTAACTTCCTAATCTATATAGAAACTATTAAAACAAGCCAAGTAATATAAAATGTTGACATTAGACCTTTGTACTCTTGTCATTCCACAGTATGTATCAAATCGGTCATTCTGAAGACAAAAGGGCAAGGACTCAGCTTATTCAGGAAACAAAGACAGGCATGAGCAATTTAAATATCCAATTAACACATAAAAATCAGTGTAAAGTAGTTGCATGTAGTCATGGAAGTATGCCCAAGACGTTTCAGTACAGTCAATCAGTTAAAAGGGTAAGCAGAAATGTCACCATCTGAAAAAAAAGAGAGATCAAAGACTTCTTGCATCAGGACTTTTGTTTCTCTGATCATAAATTAAGAAATACAGTGTTTTGCTCTGAAAAAACATTGTATTTGAGCAATCCTGTGTTTCACTATGAATCTCATTTTCCCATGTATGGAATACAAATAAGCATGTTCTTTCAATTGGAAATGTCTAGGAAGAGAATGCACGAGTTGGAAATGGGAACTGGCTTCCCCTTTTTTTTCCTTTTTTCACTTTTTTTTTCCTCATGGGTCCTACTTTTACTTCTGCAAAATACACTGTAGGGTACTTGTTATGCCCCTGTATAAATTCTAATTTTTGAAACTGTAAGGACTTTGCAATATATAACTCCTTGTTTTGTTAGCTAGTCTTGATCTCTCATATACCTACACTAGGTGATGGTTTAAATGTTCTGTTTAGTTTGACCCGAAAAAACCCAACAATTGAATTATTAACAAAGATGTTGTTTCTTAAAGTCTGTATTTCCATTTAATTGTATTATTGTAGGTGCCTAGATGGGGCACATACAGCATGTTAATAAAATGTTTTATCATTAAATATGCTGAGAAATGCTCCCCTGTTTTTCTAACTCCAAGAAACTGAAGCTCTGAAGTCTCTCTTCATCTGATTAGCCAACAGACTGAGTGAGATTCAGCTCCAGCTGAATGGAGGCTCCAGTTAGTCTATCTGGAATAGTCCAGGTAAAATTGAGGTGTCTACATGTGAGTGAAATGTTTAAAGCTCCCTTTATAGCTGATGGAGTCTAAATGTCTCAGACTGAAGTGAATATATAGTTAGGTGCCTACTGTGAGCAGGATCCCACCTGCAAGTTATTTAGGAACCAATTCCTTCTTTCCTTTCCAATTGAAATACCATCAGTGCCTAGATCAAAGTCACATTTAATATATGTTTTGTCATTCGTGCCTAGTAGTTTTATTCTCCAGGGTGAGATAACACTTCAAGATGGCCTGATTTATGAAGAAATATCTACCTGCATGGTCATGCTCAAAGTGAGATGTGCTGATGTTCACGAAGCTTCCTGCCTTGAAGGAAAGTATGGTTAAAAGAGCAGCTTCTGTAGCCCTATTAGAGACTGTTTGCTGGACTCAAGAATAAAGCTACAAGCACTGGGTTTGATGCCAACACTGGCACCTGCTCAGTGGTTTCAGCAGCTTTCTGTGTCAGCAGGGAGACTGCACCTGTGAATTATCAGTCAGATGTTGACTGTGGGTTTAGGAGCAGCAGTAGTTTACAGTCATTGTCTGGTAATGCTTTTGAACCACCTTCATAGTCAGGATTTGTAATAAATTCAGAACTAGTCCCCATTTAGCCACCCAGCTCCTGGCATTTGAAAAGTCTCTGTTTTTCTAGTTCCCCTGCTGGGTCCCAGTCACTAGCCAAAACCAATGCCCTGGTCAGTTATGGAGAATCTGTTTCTCCAGTGCTGTGACTGATGTTTGCCTAAGCAGTGTATTTTAACAAGCTGTGTAAGCTTGTTCTTAAAATTCACCACATTAATCATGTTGCATTTTACTAGGGCAGAACATTAATAAAATTTTAACAAAGATAAGAAAGTTCAGGCTTGGAAGCTCCAAAATGTTAGCATTTCACAAGAACCTTACATTGAGGCTGCTTTTTTCTTACATTCCTATATTTTTCTTTTAGATTTGATGTTTCATGAAATAACCCCTCCAAGTAAGTTTCATTTGCACAATGTATTACACTAATGAACTCTGAATTTGCTGAATTTGAAGCCTGGAGCCTTCACAGTAATATTTTTGAATGGGCTCAGGCCCTTCTGCTCTTGTAGCAGACAGAGCATATGAAATATGCTGACAATACCAAGATGAGTGAAGACGTTGACACTCCAGAAGGGAAAGCCACCCTTCAGGATGACCTGGACAGACTGGAGAAGTGGGCTAGCAGGAACCTTATGAAGTTCAATAGAGAGAAGTGTAAGGTCTTGCACCTGGGAACACATAACCCAGGAGGACAGTTCAGACTGGGATCCACCTGGCTGGAGAGCAGCCCTGTGGAAAGGGACCTGGGGGTCTTGGTGGATAGCAGGCTCACCATGAGCGAACAGTGTGCTGCAGCAGCAAAGAAAGCCACCAGGATGCTGGGCTGCATCAGCAAGGGCATCACCAAGAGATAAAGAAATCATCCCTCTCTACTCTATGCTTGTCAGACCACACCCATAGTACTGTGCTCAGTTTTGCTCCCCACTCTACAAAAAGTGTGTGGACAGGCTGGAGAGGGTCCAGAGAAGGGTCACAAGGCTGATCAGAGGACTGGAGGACCTGCCATATGAGGAGAGGCTGAGAAGACTGGGTTTGTTCAGCCTTGAGAAGAGAAGGCTTCTGGGAGACCTTAATACCGTGTCCCAGCACTTACAGGGTGGCTACCAAGAAGATGAAGACTCTCTATTTACAAGGAGTCACACATGAAAAGACAGGGTAATAGGCACAAGTTGCTCTTGGGGAGATTCCAGCTGGACGCAAGAGGTAATTTTTTTCACCATGAGGACAATCAAACATTGGAATAATCTCCCAAGGGAAGTGGTAGGTTCCCCCACATTGGACAATTTTAAGTCTCAGCTTGACAGGGTGCTGAGCCATCTGATAGAAACAATAGTAGTACCTAGAAAGGTTGGATCAGATGATCCTTGAGGTCACTTCCAACCCGGCATTCTATGATTCTGTGATTCTATGAAATAATAGAGAACATGGCACCTCGTCTAGGTGTGGAGCAGGTCCAAGCTCTGCAACTGTCCACAGCTATTATACACATTTCTGCAATTTACCTAAGGTTGACATTATTGTCAGTTCCACCCAACTCTGTTGGCATTGCAAAATGTGATGACTTACAGCACCTGAAGGAAAAATGAGAGTATCAAAACTAATAATACTCAGAAAGAGGATTCCATAAGGCTTTTTTTTTTTTAAATAATAATTTTAAAGTGTTATTTTTTTAAGCTCAGGTTCTGCAAGAGACCCTGTAACACAGAATTAATTCATTAATTTAAAATGCCTTAGATCTGCCAAACTATGAATTAGTAATAATAGCTAGTCTTTTATGTCAAATCAATCCCACCACTTTCCTTCCCCCAGGAAAGTTCCTGAGACATTTTTTAAGTGCTCCAAGTGAATTCACTGGACTTTGAGCTCTCAAGTTCAGCAGTGGACATTTTTGAACCCTGCGTTGCCTTTCTTAGTGAAGTAATAGTGAACTCCATGGTATTAATTTGTTTGTGCTTGGGTACTGGGATCTCTGGGCTGTTACTGTGTCCTTAGTGGGAACAGTTCTAGTACCTTCAATGGGCACAGAATCAAGCAAATAAAAGTAAAATTATATGGGGGAAAGAAGTATGTGACTTTGGGAAAATAGACACAGACTGCATGTTGTTCGAGGCTGCAAAATGGAGCAAGGAGATAATCAAGGAAGAATCAGGACAGTCCATCACCCAGGGCTGAAATTCAAAGACTATCCAAAGGGAGAGGGAAAGAAGACTTGGTTTTATTAGCACAAAGACAGCCTGCGCAGAAGAAAAGATACTCCTGGGTCTTCCCCTTTGAGAAATCAAGAGCAAAGGGTCAGACCCACAAAACAAGTTGAGGACAGTAAAACCCAGACTGCAACCCTAATCTTCCTCTCCTGTCTCTCAGATTCTGTTTAAAGATAGGGCTTGTGGTCAGAGTACTAACTTTTCCTTTCCCTTAGTGTCCACGTAACATAAAGTGTGGGCATCATAAACTGTGGGCATAGGCCTGGGAACTGAGACTTGGCAGGTCCCAAAAGTCTTACTCATTCACACATTTCTGCCTCAAAGAATATGGGTTTCAGCAAAAGGAGGGATGCAGACTGGCCCTGCTCAGGACTGCCTGTAGACTTTTTCCTTAAGATATTATCTAGAGGTGAGACTTGCAGTTTGAGCCTCTGAGACAGCAGAGGGCTGAGCTCAACCAAACACCCCAGCCTCCTTTACTGACAAAATAACAAGGACGTTCAAGTTAAATATAACACATGTCATACATCACAATATAACACAAGGAGGTTCAAGTTAAACATAAGGAAAAGCTTCTTTACTGTAAGAGTAACAGAGCATTGGAACAGGATGCCCAAAGAGGTTGTGGAGTCTCCTTTTCTGGAGACATTCAAAGTCCATTTGAATGTGTTCTGCTGCAGGTGATCCTGCTCTAGCAGCGTGGTTGGATTGGATGATCCTCAGACATCCCTTCCAACCCCAACCACTCTGTGACTCACCCCCTAATAAACCTCTACAACCACATTTCTTTCACCAACACCCTAGGAACAACCCGGAATCCTCCCCACACCACTGCATCCTGGTGACTGACCAGAGGCTTCTCCTGCTGCCTTCACACCCCATCAGGAAAGCTTTTCGTGACCCCACTACTGAAGCCACTACTGCCTGAGAAAACGTGAGTCACTGCCTTAAAACACAGTACTGCATTCTAGCAAAAACTGGGCATTTTTATAGCATATTCTAAAAGAACTGGAAGGACATACTCTGTGTTTATCTGCTTTCCAAATGCGTATTGCCTGTTCCTCATTAGTGCACATTAACACAAGCTGGGGAGACAACCTGGCATTACAAAGGACACTGAGGGGATTAAGAGCTGCTATGTTTGTAAAATGTAAATTTACATTTGAGTGCAGGCAGGGGACATCAGATATCTCTGTTCCCCCTGCAGGGGTTTTTGGTAATGACACAATATCAGATCATGCAGTGGAAAATGCTTTCAGGCCTGGAGCACGAGGTGAAGAGTCAACTGAGCAACAAAGAACACAGATGTGATATACTTCTGGATGACTGGATAGAGCCTGACTCAAAGAGGGGTGCTTTTTTTTTTAATCTTATAGGGTGCTTTATTGATGGCACTTTCCTATTCGCATATATGAAATCAATGACCTGGTAAGCATCTGATTTATTGTTTCACCAGTGCAAGAAGAGCTATTCATTGCTCAGATATGGCAGATGTAGGTGAGGTTTCAGCAAGGAGTGTCGGTGATGTAGCTTCATGAACCTGGAAAAGCCTCAGATCGATTCCAGAGAAAAGTGATGTTGTGGTTTTACTTACAGTGTTGTTTTTTAAGCAGGTAGGCAGAAACGCTAAAATTGACATGACTTGTTTTGCCTGCCCTGAGCCCAGAAACTCTACAGGGTGTTCCCTGTATGCAATAGTTTGTGGAAGGACTGAGTCAATGAAATCTGGAATTGGCTGTGTGAAGAGCTTTCCCCCTTGCTGCAAGCAGATTGTTCCAAGAGGTCCTGCTTTTAACTTCCTACATGTATACAGATGAAGGATGAGTCTACCTAACAAAATGAAGGTTTGATTCCAGCACAGCTGACTATGGTTATTCTCAGTGCTCAGACAGATAACAATAATATTTGAGTCTATCTTGTGTTCAGATGAAAGATGAACACTCTTATTATGTGGAAGTAATTGATACAAGGTTCATACATTTGGTGGACTCCATGTATGAACAGAGCCTAAACATATACATACTTAGTTACCGTTGCAAGTAATGGCATTACTACTGATTTAAAATTATTTCAAGAGAACACAATCTTGTAGTCTGAATGCATACATAATGTCTGGAGGAGGCCTACAGGAAAGCTGAGGAGGGACTTTTTGCAAGGGCTTGTAGCGAGAAGACAAGGGATGATGGATCAAAACTGGAGGAGGGGAGATTTAGGTCAGACATTGGGAGGAAATTAAGTGTGAGGGTGGTGAGACCCTGCAACAGGTTGCCCAGGGAAGTTTTGGAAGCCTGGAAGCATTCAAGACCAGGATGGATGGTGGTCTGAGCAACCTGACGTAGTGGGAGGTGTCCTGGCCCATGCAGGGGGTTCGGAACTGGGTGATCTTTAAGGTTCCTTCCAACCCAAATCATTCTATGATTCTATGATGATATAGAGTTACAGATTTATATCATATTGCTATTTTGTGCAGAAACTCAGATTCACACAACAACATTTATTAAATATCAGCTCTTGGCATTATCGGGATTGTCATACCCTTGGGAAGAATTTCAGGCCTTACCTCATTTTGTTTTACTGTTGCTAGGATGCACAGAGGCACCGTGGACTCACTGCTCTCATGCCGGAATTCATCTAATTCCCTCGAGGTAAAACAAATGTCACAGGTAGCCACCAGGTCCTCCTCTGAAATATCTCCACTGCACACTCAGTGTCAGGAACAGTGCCAAACCGTACTGAGACATTTTAACTTTCATCTGATGTTGCAGCAGTAATTCCATCATCCCCATTAAAAAAGCATGGACTCTGCTCAGTTCCTGAGCTGGTTCCAAGCTGAAGAACACATATTTTCTCCACCAGTACCTGCTGTGGCCTCCACTATCATTTACTAGCTTCACATATTAGATGTCAAGGTCTTTGATTCATTAGAAGTTTTTCAGAGATTCAAGTGGAAATGTTTATGACAACTGACACAGTTTGAATATATCAGGGAGTAAATCTTCCAGATCCAGACTGAGGGATTAAATTGGAACTATCCAAATCCACAGATGCATGTTATGAGTCCCTCTCTCTGATGCTGTCTAGTGGACTAGATCTGTGCAGACCAAAGGTAAACTGTAGCCCGTGAAGAAGATAAAATACAAAGGAAGATATTCGATCTCTACAAATCACTTAATAAGGTGGTGAGCAAGGCAGCTTCTAGGCTTTATAAAATTGATCCTAAATCTGGTTTACCAGCTAGACTGACCGTCATGTGGAAGCCGATATAAGATATGAAGGCTCCTCAGTGCATCAGATGCCTTAACATTAAGCAAAACTCAAAAATAGCTCTAGTTACCCCAGGTGGAATAACAGAAAATTTCTTTCAGATGTTAAATTAGCAACTACAGACAAGCAATGAGTAAATCCAGTCTGAGATTCACTGATACACAGTGCAGTCCAGAACTCAGGTGTGAGATATTATTGACCTGACTGAAATCCAAATTTGATCATCTTTGGCAGTTTTAGCAAGGGGGCAAATGACTGCAAAAATGTGACTGAAACCCCTAATTCTTGCATGCCCTTACTCTTGCCATGAGGCTTATATTTAATACTGGTTGGCTGAAGCCTAAAATGTCTTCAAAATACCTGTTTTGCTTATTGCTGCTGCCCTTCTGGCAGAGCTCCCTGTTTCTCTCTGTATTCAACCAGTGTGTGCTTATTAGCCACTAGTAGGGATCAGTCCAGAGAAGAGACTCTCTGCAGTACTTGCCTGAAACAAGGCTCAATAAGATGAGTTTTAAGTTCTATCAAGTGAGAAATATTAAAGAACCATCACTGTGTGGTTACTAACAGTTCCAGCAGGATAATACTACAGAAATATGACTGAAGTGCTAAGTCATATACTAGGTAAGTCTATACTCATCTCTCCATCTCTGTATTGGTGTCATTCAAGAGTCACTGCGATTTTGCCTAGTGTTGATGGTTGCACTGGGAGGGGGTGTGGGGTGGTATACAATACTGCCTGCATGTTACCCATGTTAGAGCTTGCCTGTAACTAAGTAGAGAACTCAGAGTTCCAGTTTGGTCAATTCAGTCTTGCCATAATCAATAAATTCACTTTAAGGTGGTTTTTTTTCTCCAAAATGGAGGATTAAAATAAACACATAAGACCCATTCCTTCTGAGCTATGCATTTAGCTGCTTTAATGGTTTCAGAAGCCACATTCTTTTCTCCTCTCTCTGCCTTCTCCCTTCAAAAGTCAATCTTGCTGCTAGGAATTGACTTTCTTCTGTTATTTCCCAGTGCTCTGCATAGTCAAAACAAGGGCTATTTCTATTTGGCTACAGTCTTCTCTTCCTGAATTAATGAAGTCTTCTCAAGAGGTAAACATCATGACTATTTAATAAAAAATACATATAAATTGAAGAACAAGGTTAGGAATTGAGACAACAAAACTTTTGACACTCCAGGACCTAACACATCAATTGAAAATATTTAACCACAATAATTTGTTGTGGGATTTTTCAGAGAGAGTACATACAGAGTCTTGAAGATAATTTCACTCATTTCCCAAAGAGAAACAGATCCAAGTAAAATTGCTCCTAACAAAAAGAGAATAATAAATGCTCTTTTTACTAACAGACTGAGGAAATAGAGAAGAAATGCTTGCAAGTTATTCCTGAGACAGATACAAAAATAATAGGCAAGAGAACATTTCCTTTGCTCATGAATCCAAGTCTCACTTTATTGAGATGCTGGTATTTTTAATAGATAGGTCAAAATGAGTTTATGTGTTTTCCTGTGCACTCCTGGTGTATTATTTTGCACTTAAAATTGGACAGCAAAAGCCTCCCAAGGAAAATGGCAAGGTAAGAGGTTTGCTTCCCATCCAGGGAGACTTTTGTGGTCCTGATTCATTTTGACAATGGTGTGCACATTCCTCCAGGTGAGGTGGAGCACATCCATCAATAACGTCACTGCGGTGTATTGCTTTCAACCACTGACACACAGCTGAGTAATCTTTTCAAGGATGCTTCATTGTCCCATTGGATTATGGTAGTAAATCTATTAGGAGCAATTAGGATCAGCTGAACTAACTTATTTCTTAAAACAACTAATGCCTTTGCTTTTCTAGAGTGGGGAGAAGCAGAATCATCATGTGTCTGGCCCACACTTTCTACAACCAAAAGACACAACTCCTGCTGTTTCCCTTTGTTCACTTGGCATCTGTAGAGGTTCTTCATCACCTCCATAGCCTGCAGAAGGGACAAGTCCACACAAGTCCTTTTCTCTCATCTGCCAGCACCAAACCTGCAAGGATAGATTGGGAGAGGGGAGCAGAACCATTTGAGCACCACTCTCTCTTCCCCTGGTGACTCTCCTTGTACCCTAAAACAGGTTGCCCAGAGAAAAATGAAGGAGGAACATAGAAAAGACAGAACCATTTTTTCCTGATATGTCTACAAAATATAGTCACTGTATTTCTGGTATAGGCCAAAACCGCATTTTCTAAAGCTAAATTATTAAAATTATCCATTTATCTGAATCAAACGGAAAATACATGAAAAAGACAGTGAAAGTTACATTACAACCATGCTTCTGGAACCTCCTCATTTGTTTTTGCATTAGCAATATTTTGCCATCCCTTTATTGTTTTGTTTTTTGTTGTGTTTTTTTTTTAATGTGGATTTATACACACACAAAGTCCTGTACACAACATGTAGAAGCAAAATTAATTGCATATGAAACTCATTAATGCTTTTGCAATTGTGAGCTGGACCGTACTTGCAATGCTGCATAGTTATTCTCACATATACACAGAAATATCCCATTTCTATATTGCATATTAAATTTCCAGCTTTTGACAACCTGCAGAAAGATCAGACAAGGAAGACTCCACCTGACAACCCCAAATGCTGGTGCATTCTCAGACAAACTCCATTTTTGGTTGTTTTTTTGTTGTGTTGTGTTTTTCGGTGGGTTTTTTTGTTTGTTTGGTTGGTTTTTTGTGGTGTTTTTTTTTCCTGCCACATTGAAGAATGAGTTGTTCTGTAAAAGATTTTCTTCAATTGGTCTAGAAGCATTGGAAAATGTCATCATCATTTTCCCCTTGTGTTGAAACCATTGTCTTCACACATTTCTTTAAGCCACGAGTAGTAATAGTAACAGACACTTTGTTAAGACAGCTTTTTTGTTCTTGAACACAATCAAATATTTAAGTAATTTTCCTCCTTACAGTTTCTTTACTCTTCAAGAGAAATGTATTTCATTTCAAAATACTGGCAACACATTGCCACAGGAATCACATTTTGTGAACTCTAATCCCTAAAATCAAGGATCCAGTGTTACAAGGAGCTGATCTCACTACAAAAACTTCAATTACATCTGTCAGAAAGGAATTAAATGGGTCAGAAAACCAACAAAATTTTATTGCCATGAGAATTTCTGACATTTTGAACAGCATTTTAATTCCACAAAATGTCAGTTTGGAAATACTCAGTTTACTGCAGTGAACTTTAAACAGTTCCATTCACTAACAGTGAAACATTAAATACATTATAAATATACTAATAAAATCATATTAACATTAATATCATATAGAACTGAAAAATTTGAGCTCTCAAGTGAGATTCCATCAAGATCAATATAAGGATATACTTAAATTTCAATGAAATAGCATTTTCTGAGAGTTTTTTTCCCATCACCAACAAAAAAACCCCAAACGAATGTACTTATAGGACGAGGATGGATCCCTGGAAGGGTTAGGCACTAAGCTAGAGCTGTTTTACATGTGCTTCAAACTGCTCCAGCACAGATGGTAGCTGTGACCTAACTTTCATATAAGGTCTCCTGGGGTATAGGAACAAGGTGCACTTCCACATGTAGTGCTTTAGAGCCCTGATGGATTGGTGTCTTCTGAAATTGCCACAAGCTTTGAATAAGGCTCCATATGTTGCTAATCACTTGCTGCTCTTCTCCAACAATTTCATGTTTATAGTATTTTTCTACCATTTCTAACACAGTCCCAAAGAGTCTTCTGCCTGAGGGAATAAAATCTACATTTTCTATATGGGTCCCTTTATGACTAAGCTACATATTGTTTTGGGAAAGGGTCAGACAGGCCCACTCTATCTGAAGAACAGGAGAGGCTGAAGAAACTCAGCTCAGGCCAGGCTGAGCGTACAGTGTTAGCAGAGCCTATGATTCTCCTGAAAGGAGTCTGTGGCATTCCCTGAGGAGCAAAGCAATCTGCATTGCAGCCTGTGGCTGTTTTACTTTACATCAAGGGGTTACTTGACTGTAACAGGAAACTGGAAATGTGAAGGTTCAACGACAGTCATGCTGTGCCACCCTTCTGCTTACTTCCTCTCTCTGAGGCCAAATGAATATTTGATTAGTTGATATGAAGTTAAAGATTTTCAGATAGAAAAACTAGGGTAGTCAGCTGCAGAAAACAGCCTTGATGTATACAGTAGCAATTGTCTCCCCCCCTGCTGAAAGAAAAATAAAAAAATCAACCCTGTCTGCGAGCACTTCTACTCTTTTGCAAAGTGAAGAGTAAACGCAAAATCTTGAACCCGTTTTGCTGGTGCTTTAGGAGAAGTATTGCCTGTTAGAGGAGTCAGTGTATCTGCTGTGTTTGGAAGAACAAAGGGTCAGCAATAGCAGGAGAAGAACAAATAATATTACCTCATACCTGGATGAGAGGTCAGTGCAGGAGGCACTCATGGGAACGTTTGTAGAGCCCAGAGGGGATTGTGAAGAGTGTGCTGTGTTATGGATTCAAAGCTAACAAAGTGTGGTATCTTTTGAAAATCAAGCTACTTACTCGAGGCATTGTCAGATGCAAAAGATGTACCCTCAAGAAAAAGAAAGATAAAGGTTTTTTAATATCTTACAGATGCAGAGTATTCTAGACATTCCGTGTTTTCTGGCCATGTTTGAAAGATTAGTTCCAGATTTATCAGTCAGTCAGCTTGATGGCCACTATATTAAAGTAATTAAGTATACTGGATCAAAAATAAAAAATCTCAGAGAAACTAGGAAAGGAATTAGTAGTTTCAGGCTACTGGCCCACATTTAAGCAGAGTAGCTCATAGCAAGTAAGATCACAGGATCACAGAATCACAGAATCACAGAACATTAGGGGTTGGAAGGGACCTCTGAAGACCATCAATTTCAACTCCCTGCCAGAGCAGGACCAAAAAAAAATAGGGCAGGTCACTCAGAAAGGCATCCAGACAGGTCCTGAAAGTCTCCAGAGAAGGATGTGCTACCTTTCTTCTGGGAGACGTGAGCTTCCACTTCACTGACTTATAAAGAGGGGCATTTAATAACTTGTAGAATTTACTTAAAAGTGGTATTGAAGACTTAAAATGCGAGTAAGGAGGTCCAGCCTGAAAAGGGCACAATGGTGTACTATTTGGTGTATAACTTGGTGTACTAAATTTCACTAGTGACCACCTGGAGGGAAAAAATTATATTGGCCTAATCAAAGGCTGGATAAACATCCTGGGTCCAAAGGCTGGTAACAGCCTGCAGCCAGCTGCCAGGCTGCAGAGACCAGCTTTGATTTCAGCGGCTCACCAGTGTGACTTTTGTTATGCAGCATCAGATAATCATGGTTTTACAGACAATCCTTGTTGCTCAGCTGGCCAGAGAAACACACACAGAAAGCGGGTAATTCCCCTAGGTGACCTCCTTAATGCAGGCTGGGAAATAGCTCTGGAAACAAGGTGCACTTTGAGCAGGCTAATGCATTATTCCTTTTAGGGATGATCTCATCACCTAGCTGAAAAGAAATGTAGCCTCAATGTTTCTGGAAATTGAACCTGTCAGTGGAGAATGGTTGTTTGCTATAGGGATTAAAATATTACTACCCTGAGGAATGTTTACAGAAAAAAACCACAACAAAACAAAAAACTAAAATAATTCTATAAATGAGCAGGACCAAGAGGCACTGAAAATTCAAGAGAAGGCCAGGAATGATGTGTTGGCCAACTTCAGACGTGAACATAGAAATTGAAAGTGGTTGTTAAAACCATCAAACATGCTAAAAATGTCATCACAGTGTCCAGGAAAGCTGGCGACAGCTTCACTGGAAGTTTGGAATAAAAGCAGCAATGCAAAGCAAGTGTGTTTCATTGTATCCATTAGCTGACACGGATGGCTGTTACTCATGGCCAGAAACAGAGCATATGACGCACTTCTGCTGTATACACCTGACAGGATTCAGAACACACTTGTCACCCATATGATGCCTGAAATTTCAAACTCATGAAAATACAAGCTCTGTTCATGTTTAAAGGTGCTTGCAACATGACAGTTTAAGCAGAGTTCGGGTGAAGCTTTTTTAATTTTGTTTTTCTACAAGTGTTTAAAAAGCAAAACAAAGAAGCACAGTTAGTGCTCTCAAAAGAGGGCAACACAAAATAATTTATTTGCTCAGTGTCTAGAACTGTAACCTAAATGCTATGTCATTCTCCAGGCAGGTGAGAAATGATATTTTCCATTATATCAAGCAGAGAGAAGCAGTGAATTGGGTCCTCCAGATTCCTGATGATCTTCAAATCCAAGAAAAGATGAAGGAGTAGTAGAGTTTTTGCTTTCCTTATTGATTTTTTAATAAGACAGGACTTATAATTCATTATGCCCATGCTTTCAAAGAAACAATAGCAGTGCTGTACTCTGGAAAATGGTTCAGAGTGGTAAATCCTAAAACCCAGAATATTCTTCTTATAATTTGATGCTTGATGGGTAAGACCCAGAAAAGGCCAGGATTTGAGATTCATGTCATATGCCTACTGTAGATGTATGGTGGGTTATCTGTTGTTAATTTTGGTAGCAACCCCTAGGAAGAATAAGAATCCCACAGAGGAGTGATGGATGTTACCTCAGTGTCAAGTTCATCATCTGAAGACACAGCACTGATGACAATTCTATCCTGGATAAGATTTAATCAGTCTGCTCCACTGAATCCCTGGAACAGCACTACACATACATATGACGTGTTTCATAGCCTATGATTAAGTGTCTCCTAAAAAAGAAAAAAGGCCTCTTATATAAAGAAAGGGTGAAGGATCATTTTTCTTCTAGCAGAATGACAGGTCTCTCCCATCTCCCAGTTTTTCTTATGGAAGGAGCTGCTTTCTGAGTGAATATTCTTGGGTGAATATTGTCCCAAACAAGGGTACAGACATCAAAAGATGGAGCTTCCAAATTGTTAGTACTGTTGTTACAGAACTATTCAATTCCATTCACCACATCAAGAACTAGGAGGCTTTTAGGAGGACTATTTTGTAGTCAGCATCCCTGCATGTTTGTGTATACTGTAGCAGTGACTGATGGCATTCTTCACCTAAAGAGGATTATCTTAAGATCAGCTGCTTAACCTCTGTCTAGAAGGTTACCTGGTATATTGTCTCCAGCCACTACTCAGGGTAATGTTTGTCACAATCCCTGTCTCCACCATAGCCAGCCACCACTCTTTTCTGATACACTGCAAATAATGCTCAGACACATGGGCTCAGAATTTCTGTTCTTGCTCTGCATACCAAACAGAAGATGCTGGTCCCAACTGAGTAAGTAAGTTTCTATGAAAATTAAGCAAGATTTTGCCAGCCAAGTCAACAAAACTACTTGCTTGAATATCTGATCATCATCTGCAGCAAAGACTTTCACCTGCCTAACAAGTAACTACCAGTGGTTGTCACAGGGGAATGCAGAAATTACACTTCCCCAAATACTTATATATAAAATATAAGCCTTTTATAATTTTACTCCTTCTGTGTTGACCCAGTAGAATAACTCAACTGTAAGGGTACATAAAAGCTCCCAGAAGCTCTGGAGTGCCTGACTGGATGTTTTATGAACAAGACACAAATTCAGCAGGTTCACCAGTTACAAAGTAGCATCTTTGATTTACATATTCCACAATCACTTTTATCAGCATTTTAAGGTTCCTTGGTATTTGTTGTTGTGGTTTTTTAATAAGCAGAGGGTTATTATTATTATTATTATTATTATTATTATTATTATTATTATTATTATTTATTATTATTATTATTATTATTATTATTATTATTATTATTATTATTACCTAGGAATAGAAATCTTACATTCATTGCATCTGGAATGTAAAAATGTTAGAAAGAAAACACTGACAGGCAGCTCTTCAGCATCTTTACAGAGTGTTTCTCTATCTCTGTTTAGGGATTTTGCACAAAAGACTTGAGACTAAATAAAAGTCCATAATGTTCATTAGGAGAAAGAGAAAGGTGTTTAATGAAGATTAAACTGAAGAGAAGCAGTGGTGGTTTCCAAGGAGACTTAACATGCACTTCCATAAACATCAATTAATCCCTTTTGGTCTTGTTTCTTTGTGGTGGTTTGTTTTCTTTTTCTTTTTCCTCTCTGTTGTTGAGGTGGTTGTTTCTTTTCTTATTGGGTTAATCCAAATCAGGAATTCCAAACCATTTCACTTTTTTTCAAATAGAAAGGGCATGGACACAAAGATGTAATGGGAGATGTGTTTATAAATAGCGTGAGTCCTGTGATAAACATTTGGCTTTATTTGGACAGAAACATGTTAGGTGATCAGAAGTGAGTGGGTACCAATGGCAGCAGAAGCAAACATGAATGGGACAAGCACACTATCATTCAGTGTTATTTATGCTGGGGTGCAGCACTTGCTTAGCAAGGAGGGTGCCCTTTCTATCTATGTGCTTTGGTTTCTTCCAGAGTAAATGAGAGAGCACAGAATGATGGAGTCCACTCAGTCGTTACCACAATAGGCTGTCAGGAATCAGCTGCAAAGTGTATGCAGGGGTTAGGAGAGCACAGCAAAGTGTACCTGCTCCTTTGGATAGATACAGCTGCATAGTCTGTACCAAACAGGAGCTGGAAGGAATCTGAAAGTATAGACATCTGTGTTAGATAATTAATTTTCCAGTTTTTCCTGTCATCTGAAGGTCTGGTTGAAGTGATTTGTGTGACCTATCTCATGGAGAAGCTTGTAAACAGCTGGAGCAGATAAGGGTGTTTGGGTAAGAACAGCAATCAGTGCCTGGGACAGATAACTGCTAAGCAGGGGAGTTTGTCCCCTCTTATATTGTCTGTGTGTTGCCTCTCTGGGTTGTGGAATGGGGCAGTAGCCCTGAGTTAGCAAGAGCTCAATTAAATATTTATATTGTTCAGACTGTAGCCTTCAAATCCTCAGTCAACTTCATGTTGCATTTTCTGCTCCCCAGAGAAGGAGAACAGAAGAACAGGGAACTGAAAATGCCACAAAAGAACTTGAGAAGCAGGGAGAGACATTTTCTTTCCAGGCATCATTCTACATCCTTTAAGTTGTAGCCAGAGATGGATCAGTAACTGTGGACAGATGGGTCATGTTTTGTTTCTTCTTGAAGTTAGAAGAGACATAGAGCATATGAAAACAGAAGAACATAGGGACAAGCACAGTCAGTAGAAATGATGAGACAAAATGAGACTAAGATTTTGGAAATGTCATTATCTTGGCAGAAAACAGATTGATCAGGAACAGAAAAGAGAAGACATACAAGGGGCAGCTTGGCACACTGTAACATCAAGAGATGTGAGGAAGAGATGGCATCCACAAGAGGAACAAGATAAACATGGCTGTGCTGGGACATGAGGACTTCACCACATCACCCAGGCATTACTCAAAGAAACTGCAGAGGTTATCTCCACAGAGCAAGTAGGTTGGAAGCAGATCAATACCCTAGAGCTGACTGCTGTTTGATGCGACCTTTAAGCACTCTGAGATTGCATCATGGATGCACAGACTGCAGATGTCTTACAAAGAATCATGTTGAATATGCAAGGACCATATTGAAGGACTGGCTTTTGCTGCTCTCTGCAAGAAACAGTGTGTAAGGCTGTGGAAGTGAACTGCTGGGGTAAAAAAGTGAGTTAAATAGAAGATTTTTTTGAAAGGGAGATTTTGTGGAAGACTAGTCCCTCTTTAGAAGCAATTGAACTTTTTAGGTAACCTGTGGCTCACTGCTTAAGGAGGCACAAAAGGAAGATAATTAGGAAGCTATTCAATTAATAAAAGAGGAGTTAAATTAGCATTAATTTAGCATAAAATCAAGATGTCAAGAACAAAATTAATCAAGGCATCCAGGGACAAGAGGAGAGAAATATGCCTATTTCCCATACAACAATGCTAGTGACCTGTGTAGTAACAGGAACTGCAATGTATATATCAGCATAAATTCAGCCTTTCAGGGAAAATTAAGCCTGGTGAGAAGATGCGCACAACTGGAATGCTAATGTCTCCTCCTGTTACCTGTTTAGGAAGGGATGAGTGGACTAAGAGGGAGGTAAAGTGCTATTCGATGTAAAAAATTATATTATCTTGTTTGAATCACTGCCAGCTCAGAAGCAAACATTGCATGAACCATTACAAGCCAATATCCAAACAGATAGGACATAGTGCCATAGCCCAAAAACTTGAGGACAAGATAATGGGTTTTACAAATATTTACCTATAAAGTGTAAGCTAAAAGGTCTGCTACTATGGGAAACTTCAGCCCGAGTGATACGTGCTGATACTCTTATTCTGCCAAATATCCTCAGATGTCTACGTTCTATAGAAGTTAATCTTTAATTAAAAACGTGGCTGTCACAAAGAGAGTTGTGTATTCAATGCCTTCTGGGCAGTTAGAGGGGAATTGGTCACACACTCAAGCTCCATGAGTTGTGAACACAGCACTGTCAGGTTTGGCTTGGGGCTCCAGGCAGTGCCATCATGTTTCCTCCATGGTCCATTGGGCTGATATAACTTATTTCTCAATGTGATTGGGCTGCACTAACACAACTGCATGAAATATTCAGTATGTGAGTGGGTGCAGGAGGTGAGAGGACAGCACTGTTTTAGAGTTTCAGCTCCCAACTCCTATTCCCAGGGAAACGCCACTGAGTCACGATATTTTGCTTGTCATGGAGTACATAACTCAACAAAGCTGGGATCTGCTGTCTCTCACCAAAGGCAGGCACTGCTGATCAGCAGGCTGGAAGTATCTTCTGTGCACTGAAGCAGGGTTCCCAGAACCTCACCGAGTTTCTGTTATGGTTTGAGGGGGGTCAGACTAATTTTGTAGCACCAATATGGGGACTCAGAGAGACAGTCTTCAGGACCCTGAGGAATCAAGGAGGCACAGAACAGAGAGGTGTCAGTATTCCCTCCCATGTCTTGCCATACTCTACAAAAGTCAGGAGGAACCCATGTCTGCTGCTTTTCCTGCTCTCGTCTTCCTTGCTGCTTGACTGCACTTCGAGATCTTGGAGACATGTTCCTGTTTTGTCAACAACCCAACACATGCTCTGCAGGATCTGAATCCATCAGGTGCTGGGAAGAGCCATGGACCTCTTTCCCAAGTCAGCTCTGCCACAAGAGACCCTCAGATACTTATAACTGTGATCATCAAGATCTGTTTTGTATATATTTGTATATATTGTTCCTCATCCCATGTGTTATTTTCCTTCCCAGTTCCAGTAAACTTGTTCCAGTTTTAATTTCCAACTTTTAAGTCTGTCTTCCTTATTTTCCTTTTATTATTCTTACTCTCCTTTGGTGGAGGGTGGGGGGTTAAGAGAGAGCAATTCTATTCTGTTTTTTGGGTTGTGCCTTAACAACTAAACAGAGACAGTTTCTCAAGTGGGAAAGTGTGGGAGCACACTGGATTGTTTGTGCACTGAGGAAGATTGTCTCAGCTTCCATAGGCACAGAAGAGGAAACTACCTTCTGGTCCACAGCCCAGCTTCACTGAAAGTAGTTAACAATGAGCTCTTACTCTTTGAGCAAAAAAGCATGTAGGTTACTGAACCATGTGAAATGAGTGAGTCAACACAGAGAGAGGTGAGACTGTGGAATCGATTGTCATTAGTGACAGTTCAAAGCAAAGAAGAGAAATAATTAAATATTCAGAAACTAGAAGGTACTTATATGACAAGTTAGGAAATGTTAATACAAGAAAAAAAAAACACTAAAAGACAAGGAAAATTGCAACACAGCAGGATCAAGGATCCTCCTTTTTCGAAGAGCAATTTACTGAAGACCAGTTGTTCAGCACAGACTTAATTGGGTGCCCAGTGGTGGGGTGTGAGCATGTTAGTGGTCAGGCTAATAATGGCTAATTTCAGCCCATTACAATGTATGTAGACAACAATTGGGGTGATGGCTGTGTGCTCACAAGCTGTGTGCCTGATCTTGCTCTTGAGCCTCTGCAGCTGGAAACGATGCCAGGATAATCATAGAATCATAGAATCATAGAATCATAGAATCATAGAATCCTAGGGGTTGGAAGGGACCTCGAAAGATCATCTAGTCCAACCCCCCTGCCAGAGCAGGGTCACCTAGAGTACATCACACAGGAAGGCATCCAGGCGGGTTTTGAATGTCTCCAGCGAAGGAGACTCCACAACCTCTCTGGGCAGCCTGTTCCAGTGCTCTGTCACTCTTACAGTAAAAAAATTTTTCCTGATATTCATCTTAAACCTCCTATGCTCCAACTTGTATCCATTACCCCTTGTCCTATCACTGGTCTTCACCGAAAAAAGCTTAACTCCATCGTCTTGACACTCACCCTTTACATATTTGTAAACATTGATGAGGTCCCCCCTCAGTCTCCTTTTCTCCAAGCTAAAGAGACCCAGCTCCCTCAGCCTTTCCTCATAAGGAAAGTAACTTCAGTGTTACACCTTCACTTGTCAGTGTTTGCCTCTTTGCAAAGTGATTACACCTGGGCCAGCAGCTTGTTTTGCACCTCACCAGAATATTTGACATCATCTGCTGAAGAAATCTTGAAGTTGTTGCTGTTCAAAACATAGCTGTTGCCTAAAAAAAGATAACATTCAGTATTAAAATATGAACATATAGGAAACTGCTCCAAATCACCACACTATCAGCCTTGTACTACCACCCTGTTCAGAGCAAGCTCTGGGTAGATGTAAATTCAAGTGATCATGACTTGACCATGTGTGCTCTGCATCTGTGAGCTCTATGCTTTATCTGAGTAGTTTCAAAGTGCCACAGACCTGAGGACAGTTTTGAACATATCAACTGCAGGTTAAAAAAAAACCAAAATGGAACAAAACCAACCAAAACAGCAACAACAAACAAAAAAGCATGAATAAAAACAAAGGTAAAAAGAAATTCAGAACCCTGAAGCTGAAAATTATATCACCCCAGCTAAAAATTTAGGCCTAGGCAGTAAATGAGATAATGGTAATAATAAAAATATTAATGAATTAATCACATGCATTAAATACATCATAAAAGAAAGAAAGAAGAAACAGATATTGAAGAATATTAATTAGGACATAAAACTGTAGGAACTGGTAAAGACACAAGGAAAAGTACATGGTCAGCAAAGTTCAGGATAAAAAGGAGATTCTGAAAATAAATTTGGAACAAAAGAATATGTAAAAGAAGTGAGGGGTTTTGATGTCTATGGATTTTTTTACAATACAGCAGAAAAGACAAGCTTTCCTATGCTTCTCTTTTGGGCTTTGAAAACCAGTCAATGTGCTGTGATGGCAGCAACTCTTCTAGTGATGATGATGACAAGGATGGCAAATTTTCCATTACAACAGTGACTCAAAAAATGATAAAGGAACCTATTGAAGTTAAGTATTTTTAAAACAGGGGGTCTGGATAGCTTGCATAACAGAGTTTTAAAATACTCTTTTAGTAGCTCTCTGGGTTCTTCACACTGATTTTCAATAAAACCTGGCACAGTAAACTAGTTTCAGAAAACTGAAAGGAAGCCAATGATGTAAGAAAATGTGGAAAAGGTAAAATGAGCAATCTGGTGGGCCTACTGGGCCTTTCAGCTCCAAAGAGTGGCTGAAGCAAGGCTGGGTAATAAGATTTTTTTCTTATTGCCACAGATTCCTTGACAATAGGTTGTGCTAGTTAATTTGATGTGAGGTCATAAATTTGGTTAAAATAGTAACAGTGCTGATGCAAGCACAAAGACTTCTACACATTCCTTCCAGATTTTCATTAGAAGTTAAAATATTGCAAAATATTACAAAATGCATATTTACTGGGTGCTTTTCAACCTGAATTGAGACCTGGACCTCTAAATATAGTTGGCCATTGAGCACAACATTATTTAATCTTTTTATTAGCCATCTAATGAAAAGATTGACAGATGATTTAATGTAGGAGAGTTGTAAGCACTGAAAATGACATGACCCAATGCAAGTCCGGCACTAAGATCCCAGGAAGTAGAACACTGGCCATGTTCACCTTGGCTGAAGAGGACTTGGCAGATAGAGACATGAAGATGAGTTCATGCTATTACTATTCTATGGTGTTTCCAAATATTTCCTCTCATTGACCTGAAGAGTTAACAGCTAAGGGTGAATTTTATCCTGAGAAGCACACTAGAGGGATATCATAGATGTGAAAACAAGAAAGATCTTTCCAGAAGGATTTGTTAAACAGTAGACAGAACAGAGAAGGCACATGGGAGGGATGAAAAGATTGAAAATATTTCTTTATACCGATAGAATCAAAGAGCTCTGCTGGCTTAGATTTATGCAGAGAAGATTAAGGGGATGACTTCATGCAGGTTTGCAAGCACCAACATGAGAACAGAAAACTCATAAAACAGTGTCCTTCAGTACAGCAGTCTGAGACATAAGATGTATTGGCTGGAAGCTAAGGTTAGACAAATTAGATCAGACAAAATGATGCATTAAAGTCACTATACCGATCTGTTGCTGAAGCATGTTTTTGATCCTCATAAATGTTTAATTTGAACCTGCTTTACAGGGGACACCTCACTCCACTGAACAGTTAAACATTAAATACATAAAACGTGATTTCCCCAGGAATTTCTAATGCTAATTCAGTGCTCTGTGCTCTCAGACTTTGATTTTCACGGAAGCCAAAGAAGTGAAAGATAAATGCTGGCAGGCCTTAGGTGCATTCCTGAATCTGATGCTATACTTTCAGGGAGTTTCATTTTGGTTTTACCTGCTGTCATTTCAAAATGTATTTTTATGCACAGCTTACATTTCTAGACAGGGAGCACATTGCTAGAAGCTCAAGACAGCGGAGGAGTATCCTCAGTAGGGCATGGAGTGACCATAGGTAAACATAAAGCTGAACCAAGGCCTAATTTCTTTGCATGCACATTGCAAAAGTGACATTTTTCTAAATGTTTCTGTTGCCATCTGTGGCAAATGGGAAGGTTGTGACTGTGCCTCCTGGGTTTCCCATAATAGTGCTGTGGGACTTATCCACTAAACAGGAGAGAAGGGCTGAGGGGGCAGAGCAGACTTGTCTGGAGAGCTTCAACAATGCTCTTCCTGAAGCTGAGCCATTAGGCAGCAAGCATCTACACCCAGATGGTGACCAGGGAAGAAGCATTCTGATATTGGTCCAATGGAGAAGACACTAGATGGGAGGCAGGGAGACCTACAGGTCTAGTCTCTGGTCCCAAGTCCTTTATTGATTCTTCCACAAAGAAATCCATTCAAGAAGACTCCATACGCCTTTCTTTTTTTTCACATTCATTCACTTACTTAAGGAGTTGGTGATGTGGTAAAAGAGGGAAGAAGACAAAGGGACAGGCTGAAACAACTGCTTCATTGGGGAAAAAGTCCCTCATGCATGTACAGCTCACATTAGCATGAAAATAAATTACCCACTTGCCTCTTAGACTGAGCAGGCTCAATATTTCAACTGATTCCATGGAAGCTGCTAGGTACAAAGAAAACTGCACAGGAGGCTTCTGGAATACATGATACCATAGGCTAGTAAGAGCTTCCTTTATTTTCTTAGGTCCCCCATGAAGCTAAATATGGACCTTGGAAGATGAAACTAGATAATATTGCTTATATAGACAGGAGATAAAACTAATTTGTTTTAAAAGATGGAGACCTTACGTAAAGTCTACTGAAAATGAAAACTAGAAGATAAAGAAAGAAAGCGTAAGATACCTTTTTCAGCTATGTCAGTTACTATACCAAAAAGTACAATGATTATTTCTTTTTCTCTTGTAGCTCTTTGCTGTGTGGATTTTTTAAATAGTTAGGATACAACTGAGACCTATTCAAGAGCAACACAGTTTGGAGGGAAATTTCCATGTTCCTCTAGTGAAATAAACTCGTGCAACAGATTTCTAGATTGGTAAAACCTGCTTGCATGTTTTTGTCTTAAAAACTTGAGGTTCTTCAAATTCATGTACTCTACTTATAGAATGAAATCAGTTGCTTCCCAGTAGAACACTGTCATTTCACTCTTTTTTGAGCAACTGTATGGAAAAAAAATGTAAATGAGTGAAATTACATATTTTAATTTTGTTGAGGTATTTAACCAATAAAGGTACATTTCTTGATTATTACTGAATATTAATTTTACGTTTTGATTGTAATCATCCCCCCGTTGTTTGACTTAATTATAGTAGTAGTAAGTATAAGTAGTAAATTCATTGTTATTATACCCTTTGCATCCTAACTGCTTTGCTGTTCTTATCTCCCAGTTTCCTTGCTCTTTTACTGTACTCATGCCTCTTGTCCAGAATAATTAAAACCCCAACATTGTATGCAGTAAATCTTAATTACTGCATATACACATTGTATGTCATCAATCCTGTCCGGGACAATCTGAGAAATGTTATTATCTGGCAGACATTCTCTTTTTTGCAATAATAACTTGACCTAGATAAATCTATCTGATTCTAGGATGAGCATGACAAAATTACAGTCTTTGAGGCTGAGTTATGAATAAATGATAACAATAATACACATAAGAAATCTGAAGAGGAGCTAGCTGGGAAAGACACATTGTTTTAAAATAAATATTCAGGTTTCAAAACTTTTTTATTGTTTTCCAAGAGGAAGAAATATGACTTGTTATAACTTCTGATCAAATGACAAAGGTTTGTCACATAATAAGCAGAGCCGCAGGATCAGGGTACCCATCTGAAAGATTCAGATTCAGGTCTATAATCTGAATTCCTTCTGAGGAACTTTATTATTTCTGACAGAAGATGGTATTAGTGAACATTTTTAACAATAGTAGCTTGAATAAAAAATATTACATGTGGAGCAAATAATCCATTTTCTTCGATCTTCACTAGAGGAGTCTTGCTTCATCCACTGGAGTAGCATCAAAGTAATTTGAAATATGAAATATGGACTAAAATACATTTGGAAAGGTGTGTATCGGGTTGTCTTTTTACATTTTCCAGACAGCAGTTTAACATTGAATTTTATTAGAAGTTTCGCTTTTCTTTTCATGCTTTCTTCAGTATCTTAGCTGAAGTAGACACTAACAGCTTGAATTTGATCTTATAATTATTCTACACTGGGACAATACCACTTACTTCTAGTCCTGATAGACTGCTCAGTCATGGTCCAAACAGGTAGAATTTGCATTAATGCATGTATAACACCACAAACACTCAAGTGGATTCAGTTCTCTTATCTTAAGACATGTACGACATAAACATCTATGTCTGTGTCATCCTAAAGTCCAGTTTTTGGCCAATGGAGGGAAATCTATCTGATCAAATGTAGGTATCTATTTTAGGATGAGATGATATCCAAAGAGTAACTGATTCTGCCCGTTGACTGAAAGAAGAGCCTAAGACTGCTGGAAAGTCCACACACATCAACACTTGATCAGATGAAATCAACTTTTAAAGGCAATGGCTGAGACTAAACTCTTACCTGGGCACAGGGAAATACATAACAAAAGCAAGCCCTCAGGAGTCTGTGACTTGGAGCCCTGACCCAGCTGGCTCCTCAACACATGTAGTTTGACAAATAAATCAAAAAGTTAAAACAAAGCATGGGAAAAACAGAGTGTTATTATCCTTCCTACACCCCCAAGAGATGTTAATCATGCTAGTACTCCAGGTTGAACATGTGCCTTTTAGCACGGGATCACACATTACAGCTCACTCTGCAACCCTGGGTGGTCAGAGCACTACCACCCCAGCCATGCCACTGCCTCTGCAGAACAGCTATACCTGCTGATCTTAAGAAAGATTATTATTTCTCTTCAATTGTGCTTACTTGTCATGGAGAATATCCATCCTTGGAGTTTTTCAAAACTTACCTGGACAAGGTACAGACAAACCAGATCCACCTTTGAAGATGTCTTTGTTTTGGCCAGGAAGTTGAACTAAGTGGTATCCAGAAGCTCCTTCCAACCTATATCAATCTATGATTTAATAAGGTTCAAACCCAGTAGGTATCAAATCTGCCTTTTGGGAGTCTTTTTAATGAGGGATATTATTAAATATATTCATTCTGGTAGTAGCTTAATCAGTTCAAAAGGCAGATTTTCACAAAGCTATGAGAAAAATTGAAGAAACATGAATTCATTTGCCAAAGGTACTGTGAGGTTCCTTTTACCTGCCTTGGGCCTCCCACATGGAGAATGGATTTCCAACTGAGAGAGTTTTCTGCAGGTCTGACAGTTTTGCTCTCAATGAAAAGTTCAGTAGAGAAATCCATACCTTTAGTAGATACCTTTAGTCCAAAGAATAAATATGAACTGCATGTATATAGCAGGCTATGCAGCAGCATGGCTTGAAGAGGCATCTCTGTCTTATGTGACAATGCCTCTCCCTTATCCTAAAAACAGATTTGGGTATGGAAGGCAGTGTTGTAAACAGGCATGGTTGTATTACATGCATGTGTGCTTGGGGGTGGTGGTTGTACAGAGAGAAAGAATTTTATCAGAAGAACGAGGCATGGCTTTATTTTTAAAGAAAAGCACATGCTCTGTCTTCAACTGCAACACCTATTTGAATTTCCACAATAGAAACAAAAAACAAACCTAAGTTACATTGCAAGGAAATTCAAAGTCAATTTCAAGTAAGATTTTTCTAAGCTGATATTGCAACATCTTTTACACCACTGGAGTTGAAAGGGAGCTTTCATGTCCTGCAAGTATTTTGGAGTCTAATACTGTGCATTTACAATATCCATATCATATTTAGCATTCACTTTAATGGTTCAAATATTTGCTTAATTGAAAAACAACTCCAGTGGAGCAAGACTAGTTGAGAGTTTTACTTCAAATAATATTTTACTAAAATTAATGATGTCTTATTTATATAGTTGAGTGTAATTAAAAATTATGCACTGATTTGGGTTAATCTTCATGGCCCTGATTGTGCAAAAACACATGAGACTAAAAAGAGTTTTTACACTAAGTTCTGCAGGAATATTTAAGCATATAAAAAGGCTCAGAGGAAGAAGTGGTTTTAAAATTAACATATATACAGACAGGATGTTCTGCAGCATTTGTATCACTCTTACTAAATGCTTTACCTGCTCAGCTTTGGCAAGAGTCAGTATTCTTAGTCCATAGAAAGAAAACCAAATATCATGTCTCCACAAAGGATCGGAGTTGAGATGGGGAAATCAATGGATGATTTTTTTGTTAATCAAGATTAACTGGTACCTGTGGCTGTGCTTTAAATTAACAGACTGAAATTCAATCCAATGTTGCCAACTCAATCCAGAACCCTGTGAAGCCACAAAGATTTCACTCAGCTCAAACTCCATATGTCTCATGTGAAAAAAAAATATTTGCCAGAAATCAAATGCTAGACATGCACAGACCTTGCCTCACACTTTCTTGTACCACAAATCAATTTGATCTAAAATTTATTGGATGAAATATGCTTCCTGACACCTTGTGTAGGTGATGGAAGCTACAAAACCATTTACATCTGACAATACAAGCTGCTGAAAAGAATTAGTTTCAAAATTTTGTTCATGTGCTGGTTTTGGCTGTGATAGAGTTCATTTTCTTCACAGTAGCTAGTATGGGGCTATGTTTTGTACTTGTGCTGAAAACAGTGTTCATAATGCAGAGACGTTTTGGTTACTGCTGATCAGAGCTCACAGAGTCAAGGCCTTTTCTGCCTCCCACCCCACCAGCAAGTAGGCTGGGGGTGAACAAAAAGTTGGGAAGAGACACAGCTTGGGACAGCAGACCCCAATTGTCCAAAGGGATATTCCATATCATATGACATCATGTTCAGTATATACAGCTGGGGAAGACGAAGGAAGGGTGGGACATTTGGAGTGATGGTATTTGTCTTCCCAAGTCACCGTTAAGATGTGATGGAATGGATCCCTGCTTTCCCAGGGATGGCTGAACCCTTGGCTGCTGAAGGGAAGCAAATTAATTCCTTGTTTTGCTCTTCTTCTACATGTGGCTTTTGCTTCACCTATTCAACTATCTTTATCTCAATCCATGAGTTTTCTGACTTTTACACTTCTGATTTTCTTCTCCATCCCACCATGGGGAGTGAGCAAGTGAGCTGTGTGGTGCATAGCTGATTTCTGGGGTTAAACCATGACTGTCCATAAACTGCAGTAGAATGTACTGGGGGGATGCCATCTGGAAAGGACATCAGGAATTTTTAGGTCATCAGTAATGACCTTGCTGAGGTGCCTCTAGCAGTCTGCATAATATACAAAACCAGATGTTGAATCCCCTGTGGTGTTGACGTATGAACCCTGAGCTAGAAGGCATGAACCAGTGCCAGTCTGCTGAGACTTAGTAGTTGGGCATGGTCAATCATAAGTTTATCTGAATAGCTTTGAACAGGAGACAGCCCCTGTCAAACAGTCGAGAGACCAGGGACAATTAATGTGATTGTCTGCCTCAGACCATGTACATATGACAAATGTGTCCTCCTCAGCTGCCCAGACCTAATAGTCTGTGCTGGAGGTTTGGGGTTTGCATGACAAACCCCTCCTCCTTTTTTTTTTTTTCCCTGTACTAACATGATGATGAGAGGGACATTTTTTTAGCTGAGAGGATGTTTAAAAATACTTCCAATTATAACTTTTAAAATTATGCTGTATAATGTCATGGACTCAACAGGAAACATGACTGATTCCCTTCTTAACTTAAAGACCCGCCCAACGTATTCTTTTCATTCACAGCACATATTAAATGCCTGAGCAAATATGTTTCCCCAGACCTCATTCTGGACCACTAAGCATGAATAAGCACCATAGTGATTTTGCTAAATGACCAGACTAAAACAGTGTCAGTACAGTTAATGCATCATTTGTCAACTAACAAAGATGGAAAATACTTTCATGCGTTTGTTTTTATTTGGGGCCTGTGTACTTTCAGAAGCCATACTCAGCAGGAAAGCTAAGATTATTAGAGCACATTAAGCACTCTTTGGAATTTAGAGAAAATATGAGAGATGTCTCTATGTGACAAATGTCACTCACCTGACACACTATCATAAGTTACAATCAGGAAACTAAACTCCTTGCAGCTATCTTAGAATACACTTGTGCACCTTTGTCGGTCTTATTTTGAAAGTATTATATCATTCTTCACACCTACTGAACTTTGGTTTGTGTATCAGTTAGATCTAGAATCTCGTTCACTTTGTATGCACACTATTCTGACCAATGGAAATTCTACACCAGCAGCACACTGAAGAAAGTGTTGGGTGTTCATTAGAAATGGTCAGGTCCGTGGCAGGCACAAATATTAAACTGTCAGAGGACCAAAAATATAGTTTGAATTTTCAGAAAAGC
Organism: Apus apus; assembly: GCF_020740795.1. NCBI lineage: Eukaryota > Metazoa > Chordata > Aves > Apodiformes > Apodidae > Apus > Apus apus. The sequence continues at coordinate 104,937,785 of NC_067285.1, read as the reverse complement.
CCAAGCACATCCAGCCACACCTAGAAAAAAAACATTACTCATTTCAAACACCGAATATGTTAAGAATAAGTGTGTTTAAAATGCAATAAGAAATTCAGTGGAATTAATAAAAATAATTCCATTAATATCTGTGAGTTTTTCATAAGGTTTCAGGGTATCACATTGGCAAACAGATATTTAAGCAGCACCTTCTTCATGGACTTATAGCTGCTTCCTAAAAGTAAAGGACCTTTCCCTTTATTTACTGCTTGAGGGGAGTGAGGATGCTGGGTGCTGCAGTAGCCCAGCCCATGTGGTTTGGGCTATGCAGCTGCTTGCCACGCTTGTCTCCTACTTGCATTTCAGCATTGCTCAGCACATCTATTTGGAGCAGAATTAAAGTGTTTGCTCTCAAAGCAAACCCAGAGGAATGCAGAGGGAATGAAAGGGCCAGCAGGATTCTGCTCTGAGCAGTGACTGTGCAGTGCCTGCTGCTGATTTTGCCTATTTCTCTCATAACTTCTATATTAAAGTTATTTAACTTCCCAAAGAATTTGGTGTGTGGATGTGTGTGTGTGGGTGTTCATTTGTTATGCAGGGAGCTGTAGATAAGCCCATTTTCAGATGTAATTCACTCACTTCAAACCATGATTTTCACTTTTTAATTCATTTTTCCTCCTCTCAACCTTCCAATAGGGTTTTTCCTTCCAATCCCCAAATCTACCACACAACCCCTAATTTCAACTTTTTGGAAGATCTGTCCTGTTGTTTACATACCACATTGCAATTCCTGTCTGCCTTGTAGGCTGCCTGTACTGGATGTACAAAACATACCACTGATTCCTTGGATCTTCCAGCAAGGTTCTTTCCTTAGGCTTCTTTGTTGCATCTGAATTAATTTATCAAAGCCAAAAGCTGACCCAGACATTAACATTTGTTAAGAACTTCCTGAGACTGATTGGTGAAATGATTAAGGAGAAGAAAAGATGGTTTATTGTGCTACAGAAAACGCAAATCTTAATTTTAGCAGATCTAAGATCTAAAGCTGAAATGAAATAACATTTTAAATGGCCAAATTGAATGAACCGAAAAATGTACCATCCGGAAAACATTCCATCTGACTTCCAATTGACATCTTAACTAAATCATTTTGGTAAACAAATAAGAAAAAGAATTGAAAAGAGACAGATTGAAAAGAAACAGATTGAAAGGGAATGAAAATATCTGTATGAAAGCTGAATCCCAGAGTTTTATGACTTACAGCTGATATCAGAGAAAAGTGATAATTACTAAGTAAATCTCTCATACTCATCAAATGTCTCGAAGGTCTTAATTGCTGGCAAAACAACTACTGATCTTCCCCAATCAACTTCCACACTGCCAGAGAAGGGTGATATTTTTCATTTTGGGCTACTATGCAGTTATTCCATTGCCACTTTGACTTCTTAGTCTTGATAAAGGAACCATTCAACAAATATTATATTTCCTCCCTTATGAGGAAAGGCTGAGGGAGCTGGGTCTCTTTAGTTTGGAGAAAAGGAGACTGAGGGGGGACCTCATCAATGTTTACAAATATGTAAAGGGTGAGTGTCAAGACGATGGAGTTAAGCTTTTTTCGGTGATGACCAGTGATAGGACAAGGAGTAATGGATACAAGTTGGAGCATAGGAGGTTTAAGATGAATATCAGGAAAAATTTTTTTACTGTAAGAGTGACAGAGCACTGGAACAGGCTGCCCAGAGAGGTTGTGGAGTCTCCTTCGCTGGAGACATTCAAAACCCGCCTGGACGCCTTCCTGTGTGATGTACTCTAGGTGACCCTGCTCTGGCAGGGGGGTTGGACTAGATGATCTTTCGAGGTCCCTTCCAACCCCTAGGATTCTATGATTCTATTGTGATTTCAGAAACCTTAATATTTAAAGAAACAAAGAGAAGACCCACTTCGACATCCCAGTGGAACATACAGTCATTGCAATGAATTCTTAAAAAATCTCACTGACCTGGTGTCATTTCCCAGTGCCAGCATGCAGGCCATGGGTAGCAATGCCTCCTTATAGCAGGGTCTTCCACTGTATTTGGTGTGTTTGACCGTTTGATCTGTGTTCACATAATCATCTTCATTTATTTCCCACTAGTTAAAGCAACTTCCTGCAACATTTCAAGGTTTGTTTGAAATGCTGGGTACTATTGAGTACAGGCTGGCAGATAACCTGTTTACATTTTCAACTGCCTTTCTCATGAAACTAGCAACAGATTTTGATGTTGCTCCTGAGGTTCTTAACCATTTGTACATTTTATATAAGGTTTTCTCAGAAGTGAAAAGTGACATTTCTCTCAGTCCTGTGCATCTCTCCCCTTCCAATTCATATTCCTTTTATATACATGTAAAAGATGATACCTGATGAAAATAATAGCTAATTGTCATTGCCTGGCATGGTGGTTATGTATGTCTAGTTTTCAGCTGGGATAGTGTATACCATTTAGAGAATTTTCTTTCCTAAAACTAATGGATGTACTTGAGTTGTTTCATAATAATTTATTTCTAGCTTACCCTTACCTGAAAACATTTCAGTGCAAAAGAAAACTGTTGTTTCTGGGGTTTGTCATGACGGTAAGATTACAAAGGCCTGATCCAACGGTACTGAAATAGAAAAGTTTCTTGCTGTCATGAATAGTCATGCATACAGAAACATGGCCCAGAGGAAGCCCCCTAAAATCTTTAATCAGGCAGCACATTGCTCTTCCTCTGAGGAAAATTATAGTCAGATCTTCTGGAAACAGAGACCAGCCCTGGATCCCATTGGAAAAGAGAGAGTAATGGATGTGCATGTCCCACAGTGCAAGTGTGTCTTGCACCTACACCATGGCTGCTACAGCTGGCATCATTCTACGCTGGAGCTGGCCCCTGCAGGTGTGAGGCTCCTCCCTGCTGGGGATTGCAGCAAAGGTTGCTAATAAAGCGTTGGAGTCAAACCGTGTAGTGGTTTAGTGGGAGACTGAAAGAGGCGGGGAGAAATAAAGAACAGTTCTTTATGGGGAGGGATTGGCTGCTCCCTTCATCTTTTCTTCTGCTTTTAGTGCCCCAATAGATCAAACCTATCAACCTTTGCTTTTATGGGAACTCTTTGCTAGAATTATTCTCTTTAATTATATGTTTAATGTGTGACCACTGAGAAGGATAGAAAGAACAAGTTCACTGCCTCTCCCTACTTTCCTCAATGAAGCTGATTAAGGTTTTTTCCCACTTTTGTGCTTTACAATTTAGTTAGTAAATCTTTATAGACTGAGGAATAGTAAAAGCTCTGTCTCTCTTTTAGGCAATATATATGAGGATAAATAATTTAGTTTAACACGTCACTTCACACTATATAATACTAGCACACTTTTTAGAGAAATGCTAAAGAGACATATTAAAATGTTAAATACAATTTGCCTGATATAGCTATTTAACGTTATGCCTTCCACATGACTAAATAAAAGCACTTTCAGGGGAGAATCTGGATGACACTTTTACAGTGAAGTGGTAATCAAGACCCCTATGTTAACACTTGGTTTCTACTTTGAGTTGATGATCGAGTTGCAGAAATAGTGCAAACACACAGGTTTTTCAATTTATCCTATGTATGGCAAAACTAGTTTTTATGTAAGTATTTATATAAATATACTAGTTTTTATATAAGATTTTAAGGTAACAATGTATGAGGAAGTGTTTTTTGTTGTGTTTTTTTTTTTTTTTTTTCCAGTGACTTCTGCAGATTAAAATGGTGACTTCAGTATGCATTGTTAGAAGATTTTTATTTTAAAATCAAATCTTTACCAAAAACTACCTTAATTTAGATCCAGATATAGTGAACATCCCTCCATTTCACATGCAAAGGCAAAATAATAGTGTTTGCCATTGTAATGCCTGCTGAAATAGCCATGATTTCTGAGATCCTTAATAAAGTGTGGTGTCATTTTAATGGTTTGAATTAATAAAATGTTTTTTAGAAAAGGTTTTTTTTGACAGATTTTGGTAAATAAAATAAGTAGAAAATCCATCTTTGGTTTTCAGGTACTTTCAACTTCAGTCAGGATCAGGAAACTGTTGCATTTTATTTCTACATATTCCTTCACTGATAATACCATTCATCCTTCTTCCTGCAAGTGGATGTGTACACACACATTTACTTCTAATTGCACACAGCCTAAGTTTTGGTTTTTTTGGGAGGATGTTTCCTGTTCAGAAAGGAAAGCAGACTGGAAATTCAGTTATGTTAAAGGCCACGTCCTCCTCTGCCTGTGGGGGGTTCTAGCTCATTTCTCCCTCGTTGGATACACCACAACCTGCCAAAACCCATGAGCCAAGGAAAGGAAGGGGATCTTCGTATCCCCCATTTAAAGTCTTCTACTCAGTTCTTGTGAGACCCCACCTGGAGTACTGTATCCAATTCTCCAAGCTAAACAACCTCAGATCCCTCGGATACTCCTCATAAGACTTGTTCTCCAGACCCTTCACCAGTTTTGCTGTCCTCTGGACACACTCCAGCACCTCAATGACTTTCTTGTAGTCAGAGGCCCAAAATTGAACACAGTACTTGAGGCACGGCCTCACCAGTGCAGAGTACAGAGAGAAGATCACTTCCCTAGTCCTGCTTGGCCACCTACAAGCCTTCTTGGCCACCTGGGCACACTGCTGGCTCATATTCAGCCAGCTGTCAAACAACACCTCCCGGTCCTTTTCCTCTGACCAGCTTTCCAGTCACTCTTCCCCAAGGCTGTAGTGTTGCGTGGGGTTGTTGTGACTCAAGTGCAGGACCTGGAAGTTGGCCTTGTTGAACCTCATGGGCCTTGGTCCATGGATCCGGGGTGTCCAGATCCCTCTGTAGTGCCTTCCGGTCCTCTCTAGATCAATATTCCCACCCAACTTGATATCATCTGCAGAGTTACTGAGATTGCACTTAAATCCCAATTCCCTTGTCCAGATCATTGTTAAAGATACTAAGAGAACTGGCCCCAGTGCTGAGCCCTGGGGAGCACCACTGTGACCAGCCACTGACTGGATTTAACTCCATTCACCACAACTCTTTGGGCCTTCCCAGCCAGCCAGTTTTTTATCCTGAAAAGCATACACCTGCCCAAGCCATGGGCAGCCAGTTTGTCTAGGAGAATGTTGTTTTCTTTTATTGTTCTTCTTTTTATAATTAATTTTTTACAATAAATGCAGAACATTCATAAAAAGTTGTTTTGGTTTGATTTTGTGGGGTTTTTGTGGTATTTTGTTGGTTTGGTCTTTTTAACCCAAGAAACACTAGAGTATCAGGAACAGCTTATTAGTACTTATTTATACCTATTACCAATTTTTGAAATCCTTTATTTTGTGATAACTCACAGCCACATGTAAAAGAGACTAATGAACATAGGATTCCTTTACATTTGTTAGTTTTATTCACAATAAAAATGCATAGCTTTCTTTGTTGGTCAATAGTCATTCTCCTGAAACTTCAGATTTTATTATGTGATGAATTCTACAAACATCAGAGAATTTTCAAATCCAGGAGTACTGCAAACTTGTAAAATAAATGTTTGCCTCAGCTTCTGTTATCAGTATCAAATGCTGAAAATACTTGATTATCATTCTATTCTCTTCAAGGTACCGAAATCGTAAAGTACAGCCTGCTGACATTTTCACTGTTTTGTTCATTCAGTGTCCTCCTTATGACTTTCAAAATAGGACAGATTCACCCACATTCACCTAAAACTCACTGTCAGCTTCTTGAGCCGTGCATGCTAATACACTTAACTGGCTTATCATGGCTATTCTAAAATATTTCTTCACATTCCTTTTAACGGTGGATATAGATCTTTGCATATAGGTCACCAATGAGAAGCACTTGAGATACACTACTTCCAGACAGCATGCCAAGAATAAAGCAGCACTACCTGCAATAAAAAGGATGTTAGAAACAAAAGGAGATATGGCAACAAAAAATTGCAATCCAACTCTTGCTTTTAACAGTGAATATAAAACGTGTTAGTGTCGTTCATATCAGTAGCAATCAATTAACAAATACACAGGCATGGATCATTAGCATTTGAAACAAATATCTCCTCTTCTCCAAGAGCTGAGAGCCTCAAATGCACTGAGTGATGCTTTTCATATTCCAGTTCAATATATTTTTATATTTCTTTTGTAATTGCTTTTGAAATAAATTAGGACTGCAATACTATTTATATTGTTCTTGAAAATATTTTCCATAGAAGTACATAGCCAGTCACACAATCTGATATTTTAGTCTGCTCATGAAATTGTTCCTTTAAGTCTCAAAGCTAAAAAAGAAGGGAACAGACCAGTATATATGTTATCAACAACTGATTGTTCACAGGGCTTCTTTAAATCATATAGTCTACAGGAATTCACAGCAGGAGCCACTTCTTTTTCATATACTTATTGCCCTTTAAATATGCTTGGCAATCACTGATACTGTAATTGGAAGTCCTGCATTAAAAATGTCTTCTGTTGTAACCTGCAATCATTCAGGGAAAGTCTCCAACACTGGACAAGTCAGTGCACACCCCATCATTCTGTTCTCTTCTGAGAATTATAAAACAAAGCACAGTTGGCTGACTTTTCCACTGTCTTCAGTGCTCTCCTTGGGTCTTTGAAAATAAAAGTGTCTCACATTATACCAAAATGCAGTTGTATTTCCTGAGGCTCATGTTTCCATGTGGTTAGGTGCCTCTGGAGGTTTCTTCTTATTTAATCAACAGTAAATTGGGTGGTATTTAGGTCTTCCAAGTACAGTCAAGATTACTAACCTCTAGCATTACGCTAAGGAGAAATGTTTGCTGCTGTGTTGTTCACTAATGGTTTCTGCCTATGCAGCAAAAGTTTGGAAATTCACCCTCCAAACAAGAAAAAGAAGCATTACCTCCTCTGGACCCCCAAGTCCCAGGCCGAGTTCCCCACCACACAGCTGTATACTGGGGGCTCTGCTGCTGCCTAAGGATCAGAAAACTTCCCTAAATATACTCTCCAGCTCATCTGACACAAAACAGGGTGCTATGCCTCCTGTCTTGGAAGGGACATGTGGTGTGTCTATACATGCCTTGAGGAGCAGGAATCGGGTGATAGCAAAGGCACATCAGACAGCACACCAGAAGGACACAGGGTGCTTTCAGGAGAAAATCACCATGAGCAACATTACTGTCCAGTTTGTTACAATGTGGAAACACACAAAGGGCTTTTCTCTCCTGTCCTTTACTTTAGTACAGAGAAGGATGAATCCTGTGGAATGTAGTCAATTTAGACTGATGTTAATCTGGAAAAAAGGTCTATATCTAGCCTTTTTACATATACTGAGAGACAGGGCTTTGTTGTTGTAATTACATTTTTTTTAATATATGAGTTGCATAAATCTCATAATCATTTCCTCTGTTGTAATGGCTGTAATCTGCAGTTCAGGATTCCTAATTAATATTAATTCCCACCCTGTGCACAGTGTGTTTTGGCAAGTAATTAGGTCTGAAGGGATGGCAAAACACACTGATCTTCAAATTTTGAACAATTTAATTACAGGCTTGTTTTCTGTGTGGAGCTGCATAAGCTATGAGTTTAGAAGAGAGCATCAGTGTGGTCCTACTGCTGAGGTTGTCTCCGGAGTGAACAGCAGAGCACTCTGCAGGAGGGAGGGCAAACTGCCCCAAACCATTCAATTTAACTGAAAACCAAACTATCAGCTTATGTGAGGGACTGTTTACCTGGAGACTGCTCCATTAGACTGCTGAGTTTGCTGCAAATGCCTTCCTGAGAGAAGCTGCATAAAACTGAAAGCAGAAAGTAGCCACTCAAAAGGCAGAATACTTTAAATTTTAAATGAGTTCAACAACAAAGAAACAGAATTTGTTACAGATTTGCAGGGTAATTTTGCAGTACTCTGCACATGAGTAATCATCCTCTTTACTCTTTTTAGAAATTCAGCCCTTTTTAGATATTTTTTTGTTTATTTATTCTTTTTTACTCATTAAGCTGGATTGGCTAATTCTGAGGCCACCTTTGAGGACAAGTTACTATTCTAGATAAGGAGGAAACCTCACCTTTCCCATCCTGTCACTCACTAGATGTTTCTTTGATGCCAGGTAATAAGACCTTCACTGGTAGGGAGAGTTCTGAATCCTTGACCCACCCATGTTCTAAAGGAATCCTGAAAATTAACATCAGTAAAATAGCTGTTATATGTCTCACTCCATTTATCAGAGACAGAAGTAAATCCAGACTGTCTCTGCACAAAGATGTTGAAACAAAGTGATGAAAGTACCAGAAGGAACAATTTTGCTAACTTGTCAATTACTTTATTGATGAAGAGTGATAACTCAGGCCAATAGTTAAATGTGTAATGATATGCAACAAACGCTATATAAATGATGAAATATCTTTTCACAGGTGCTTCAGAATGGCCTTACTTGTAAACTCTTTACTTATAATCTAACTATAATCATGGTGGATACGAGCCAAGATTTGTACCTGCTGGAATTCCTTAATATAAATAGCATGAAACAGAACATCTGACTGGAGTGCTCATGATTAAAGATCAAGAGAGAGGGGAAAAAAAAAAAAAAAGAATCTTGGATGAATCAGTATTTCCTCACAGGATACTCCCTGCACTGTCCAGCATGTTTGTCTACTTTGCTATGCAAGCTATTTACACACTTAAGTAATTTCACTGTTGAAGGATAATCGATCTTGAATAGGTGCAATAGGAATGTGTATCTATCTGATCCATGCTGACACTCTGAGTCCTTTCACTTGGCCCCAGTACATTGCAACTTCTTTACTTCTGGCTGTGTCTTCCCCTGGGAGCTCAGGAGTGCTTCCACAGGGAGGCTAGCTCTAGGAAGGCAGTGTTAAGTGACAGAGAGGTCTCAGATGTCCCTCTGCAATGGACATCAAAATGTGTTTGAACAGGAATGTGAATCTGTTTTGGAGGAGGAACAGTTGATAAATGTTACAGGTATTTAGTCTGTTTATAATAACAGTGCATGTGTGTTGGTATTTAATGTTTATGCTGGTACACATTAATAAAACATTCACATATAAGTAGGTGCCTTTCATGCACTAAGCACTGAACCAGATATTTGTGATTCTTAAGTACTAATGTCAATTCAGGAGTTTGAGTTAAATTTTGATTCTGCATAGCATTCATAAAACTTCTTCAGTATGAATTTTTTCTTTGTGTGACCTACAGTTATTTCTAGGGCTTCTATGTTTTCATTTTCAAGATTGAAAGATTGTTAAGAGTTAGCTGAATCTTGTACAGCTATGACAAGCAGGTAGAATGCAAATAAGAGAATGTAAAATATTGTGTTAAACCAGCTTCCATTTCCAACAGCTGCAGTCACTGAAACGATCAAGGACTTGTAACAGATACCATAGGTTTCTGATTGATTATGATCTTCCTACTATATCAATTATTTCAATGAGCTGTATACCTATTTGATCTCCTGAACGCTCTATGAACTTGAAATAAACATCTCATTTGCATGAAAGATAATAGCAGGCTACAGAACTTGCAGCTACTCCTGCTGTGAATCTTTTGTCAGTTAAACTATTCTTTTTTGGGAAAGCCTATGTTCACCACATTCAGTAGATATTTTCTTACCTAAAGGTTTACTGCAATTTTTGACATGATTTACTTAATAATCTTGATGATTACCACTAGCCTAGATGAAAACATAGAGTATAAGTTACTGCACCCTGCAGATGTTGAAAGAATGGGTAAGATCAGAAAAAACACAGCACATGACTTCACACTCCTCAGACGTTTTGTGAAGAGGGGTGAAAGTAGCAACTTCATCATTCCCTCTCTCCTTTCCCCCCCTCCCTTGCTTCCTGTCTTCATCTCTCCCTTCCTTCACCTTTCTTACTGTCAAATATGAGTCACAACGAATTACATGAATTAGGAATTAATTTTATAACAATTTTCCTGCTTTGTAAAATGTTCTAATGAGCCATTTTCACTTGAAAACTGAGTTATTTCTTGATATTTACTGATTTGCCATTTCTAAATAGAAGGCCTCATTCATCAAAACACAGAAGGACATGCATAATTCGAATTACATGCTTGAGTCCAAACCCAAAATAGACAGTAAGATGTCAAATGCATCCCTTTGACCTGCAGGTGATTATCCAGTGGATTGCATAAAGTGTACTGACAAATAATGCTATAGCGGTCACTACTCCCAAACCATTCCCAGTTTTGGACTTCTTTCTGGACCACACAATTTGTAATACAGGCTGGAAATAGTCTCAAGTCATCAAAGAAGTACAATATGACAACTGATTACAGAGTATCAGAATTATTGTCAATATAATAAGTGCATGTGTGAAAATTATTACAATCTCAGCTGGAACAAATGAATACGATAAGGAAAAGAGTAATATTCTTTAAAGGGCTTTTATTGGTCCTGACTAGCAATGTCCAATGTTGACTTGACAGATACAGCAAACATACAGTGAAGGCCCACTTGACAATAGTGAAAAGGCTTCTTGATTGAATTGTTCTTTTTGGTGCAGAGACACTAGTCCCTCAAAATTCAATACATTAAGAAGTACTCTATCTCCTCGGAGAGCATTACTAGAAATAAGGTATCTCTTTTCTGTATATGAAGAAATTCACAGACACTGGGGGCATATGAACATCAATTACACATAACCATCATGAGAATGAAAAAAAAAAACCAAACAACAACTCAGAAAAACATTGCAAGAAAGATTAATAGCTCTAAAGTGAAGGATGAATACATAAGGAATTACTTTCAATTTGAACATTCAAATAAACTTTCTGATATGGCAGAAACTATGTCTGACATTATCCAAAAAGAATGAGAAGCCATTTGTAAATTTTAGATAAATACAGCATAGATTGTTCTTTATTAAAACTAGGAAAGAGTGGATTAGCAATGCCACATGGGATGCTATTACAGAAAAAAGGCAGGATAAGTTAAATCTACTCAATACATTTAGGCTAGAAAAGTAAATCAAGAAAAAAAGGAATGTAGGGATAAAGCAGTAAAAAGACTAGCCAAAAAAGGATTGATTTAATAACGGACTTCCATGGCTAGTAGTACCCCATTCTGAAATCCCTCGAACAGTGATCCAAAATATTTAGCAGAAACATGTGAAGAAGTAGATGCAATTGGGAAGTGATGAAGCTTGGTCACAAAGACTGCATCTTCTCTCCCACCTACACTGAAATCCATTGGAATGGATTCCGTTAGCTGATTATTACTGTGGAATGAATAGTAATAGAAATGAAAAGAGCAGAGATGTTAAGGGTTTGTTGCCAAAATCCATCTCCTAGCTAAATGAGTTGAAAATATGTCATGAAAAAGGCTGTTTTACACTTATGCCAAACAGGCCCTACAATTCATAAATTAGAGACAGGCAATGTCAGATGAGAAATTATCTACACAGAATTTTCTCTGTTTAGAAGCTGAAGCATTTACAAACTTGCATAATCTCATTCAAAATGCAAATAAATGCACGCTTGGTATAAGTTCAGAACAATAAACCAAGTACTTCCCATACATATGACTGTGCAGAAGTCCTGCATTATTAAAAAAGAAAACAACCAAACCAAACAGCAACAACAACAAAAAAACAAACCTCACTGAAATCAAGGGGAAGAGTTTTCAAGTACAGTGCAAAGTCATAGAAAAATAATGCACTCATCCTGTGCAAATGACATAGCTATCAGTACAGGTGTCTGTGAAGGCTATTTGAAGTACTAACTAAATAAATAAGAAATGAAAAAGCCTTAAAATGAGTACAGATAATGGAAACAGTACAAATAGTAAAAAGGAAGAGAGGGGACATAGATCTATTTTTCATGGCTCTCTAGTAACAGGGAGAATTAAACAAATACTTCTGTGGTAGTCCCAGGTTTGGTTCTTAAGGGCTGAATCAATGGCACAGTTGTGGTTGATGGGATCCTGTTACAAAAGCAAAAAAGACTTACAGAAACAAGCCAGACAGGATATGGCTGACTAACATTATTTGACTTCTGCTTTATGGTCTTACCAACAAAAATGATACTGCTTAGTAAGAGCATGAAAAAGGGTTACAATTATATAAGAGAAGAAAAATTGCATTAGGGAGCTGAACCAATAAATGCTTCCATTCAATTTTAGCTCAAGCATAATATTAACTTCAACACAGCACTTAAGTTTTAGTTCCACATCAAGGAAAAAAAAATAACAAATTAACTGGTTTTGATTTGGTCTTCATCCCTTAGTTGTCAATGAAAAATTCTATCATACATAACATTGTACTGGATGCTGTACTGAAAAAAAAAACAAAACTTAAAAAAGATGCTAAAGTTCAAAAGTTGCTTTAAAAAAATGTGGCTTCTTAAAACCATTTAATTCCATTTTTCTCACTAAATATTTAAAATATCCACAAGTAAATATAAAATCCTGTAGTATTATTTTCCCAAACATTCATTCCCATTATGTGGAAGGTTTTAAATAAATATTTAGGATTTAAAATGACCTTGTGATTGATTTTGGGGGGGACAGTTAACAAAGAAAGAACATAATTTGTCCAAATCACATTTTCAAAGAAAAGGTCAGCTGATGCCTAGATTTACAAAAGAGTTCAATGTTCAAACATAAATAGAAAAATAAACAGATATTGTTTTGAGCATCACAATGGAAGCAGATTAACACTTAGGCCATTTGAAAATTTGGCTCTATTTGTAGATACTAAATACTAAAACTTCACCCTACATACCCACAATACATTATAAATGTCCAGCAGAAGCATTCCTACTGCAACAATGCTATTCAGATCAAGAGCTGGGAGATTCAGCTTGAAAGAAAATGGAGAGGTAAAGTTGAACCAGCTACTGCTGTTATGAACATGAACCGTTCCATTCACTTTAGAAGTTGTACCACTAGGACTTGTACTGTAGCTGTACACATACAGTGCCCCCATAAAGAACAGTATCATAATTCCTAGGATCATTAGGCTGGTAATGATACAGTTGATTATGGCTACAGTTCTGTCAATAAACCATAAAACAATCACAAGAGCAGCTACTAAGAGCAGTATGCTCTTGGCTGTATACCACATGAACAGTTGCAGGTTTGGAAAAAGATCCAGTAGATTCATTGCAGAAAGCATCTGTTCAGTTTTCAATCCATCAGGAAATTCAGCAGAGCTGTTGCCCATTGCTATCTGAGGGATTCCTCCCATCAGAGATGGAATTTTGAACCCTCCCAATTGATGAAAATTTGTAATCTGGGCTTAAAATCGGGCCCCACGTTGGGCGCCAATAAATTGTCACCATTTGACTCAGGTCCGACAACAATGCTCTCGATCCCCTTCCCCTCCCACCCAGGCAGGGAAGGAGAGAGAGAAAAAGAGAGTGACTTGGCTGGATTGAAAACTAAACTACACAGTTTTAATTAAACACTAATGAATTATATAAGAAAATATATACAATTATATACAAATATGTTCAGGTATGAGCAAAAGTCTCTCGCCTTCCCCCACCCCCAGCAACTCCCACAGCACTCCCCTGAGCTGGAGCAGGCCTGAGAAATCCTGGAGCTGCTGCTGGAGAAAGCAGAGAGTGATGAGGGTCAGGAGAGCTTGAGCCAAGGGTCAACGGTGCTGGATGGACAGAGTCCTCCCCGGTCGCCGGCCATAGACAGGAAAGAAGGGAAAAGAAGAAGGAAGGAAGTTGTCTTCTGTGATCTCTGACCTGCCTCTGAGCTTACATAGATATATGGAATATCTCTGGCCAATTTTGCTGTCTGTCTAACTCAGCCTCTTACGGGGGGGACATAGATCTCCCCATAGTGTCTGAGCCAGCAGAGTGAAGGTGTGACCTTGAAGACCCAGCAGTTAGAAAAACATTCCAATGTCTTATTAGCTTAGCTAGAACAGAATGTTGCTAGTTAAAAGAAAGCTTACTGAAGAAAAAAAAATCAGTAAAAAGGGAAATTGGCTTCATCCTGGCTCAAACCAGGACAGGTTGACAAGACTGCATATTTTTGCCTATTGATGTAAAGCTTAGTTTGAGAGATTAGAGAGCACTTCCAGATGTTTAGTAAATCAGCCTGTCCTATAAACCTTTTTGTTTATCTAAGACACATTTTCAAAGTCACAAAGGGAAAGTAAGGAACCCGAGTTCCAACTGAAAATCAAGTATCACCCCCTTTAACAAGAAAGCTGACATATTTCCTCTATAAATGCGACCATTTTTTTAAATATTTTTTTTTTTCCTGTGGAGGGATTATTTAAAAAAAAAACACACTGAAGAGCATTTGACAGCATGGTCACACTTGTGATGACTTAAAGATACAGAGCGTAACAAGACAGTTTTGTAGGAGCAAGTAGTACTTTCTACTAACTCATCTGATATGTTTGGTACAAAAAAAAACAGAGAAGGTTTCGGGGGTAAAAGTTTTTCTTCATACCTTGAACAGAAGAAGCAAAATACGTTTGGAAGTGCAAAACAGCTGGAACATTATTTTTCTCTTAATAAGCAAGCACAATGTCCACTTGTGACAGCTCTACATAGAGCAAATGTCTTTATACAATCTACCAGAAGCCTAAAGGTTTGGGTGTCTGCAGGAATCTTTCAACCAGCTTCAGTGGCTGGGATGATGTCAGCTTTGGTTATTGTCCCTGAGTTTGGACTTGAGTTCTTGAGGCCACCACTGGCCAGTTTCCTAGTGACAGCTTTTGGATTTCCCAAAACTTCAACCCAGGTGTAAGTGGTGGGTCTCTTTGAGTAACTGAACTAAAGATCAGTCCAACTTTAGAATCCAAGTACAAATCAGAGAGAATTAGGAACAAGAAACTGTAAGAAATACTAACCTAAATCTCCATTTATTTAATCTTGTGACTTTGAAAGCTTTTTAAAAGAGCTCTCCTTATCAGATTGCTTGTCTTGTTTAGGAGGACTAGAGGGGGCATAAGATTTCTATTTAAGTTTGTTCTGTATGTTACATTTGGGGTTTTTTTTAGGTGATTATTGCTTCTGCATTTCAGTCTCATTAAGGTTTGTTACATGATAAAGCTTAATTTTAAAGTTTCGACATTGCAGTCACAATGTTTTTACTAGTTCTCAATTGAAAAAAAAACTGCAGAGTAAATTGCTTACAAAATAGATTCAACCACAATCTACGGAGAAATTTTCTCTCCTATCAGGGTTAAGCATATTCACTTCCGGCCCTTCCTAATCCAGTCCATGAAGCTACACAAACGGACAGTAGAGCCAGTGCTGCTCACACCAAAAGGTAACTGGAATCAGAGTAACTCTTACCACTTCCCAAAGCCCCAGGCTGTTCTGTTTCAACTTGTGGGCCATTACAACATGAAGTATTTTATTTTCAACATTATATAGTGAAAAATAAGTTATCTTGGGTATATGTACTCAACAGTTTTGCTTTATAAATACTACAATCCTGGCAGTAGTAAGCAGAACATTGGGTACAAGCCTGCGACTCTCCTAAAACCTAGGGAGACTGCATTTCTGGGTCCAGATGGGGCATGGGAGGGAGGCACAAAACAGCTGCTCTGACTGGGAATGCCCATAGGCAAAACATCAGGTTCCTCTCTTCAGAAATCAGCAAGATGATGATGAAGGAGTTCAGGCAGCTCCAAAACTAAGTACTAGCCATGGATGCCAGTTAGACTGTGGTTCTCAGCATTGATGTGCCTTGCAAGTTCAGCTGTAGGTATCCAGTCTTTTACTGGATCTTCTACAGTGTCACAATGGGAAAAAGAACCCATCCCCATGCAAGCCAATAAGGCCACCACAAAGCATAAAACCAACACATTATTCTGGATTAAAACTGAACTAACTGGCTGTGATGGAATTCATATTCTGGCTCACCTGAAATGAACACAGCTAATCCTGCCATTAGGGTTATGCTGCTGTTGTCAGTATCATGTAAGCACAGCTTTTTTGCAGCATGGCACAAGTAAAGCGAGGGCAGCAGCAAAGAGAACAGTGGGACAGTCTTTGAAGAAGCTGCGGTCCTAAACCCAGGCTCCCCGAAGAGGCATACTGTGCATATGGCTGTTCTCGTGACTGGTGCCCCGGTCTCACAGCGTCCCACAGGCAACCTCCAAAGGAGGACCCGGGGGGGCTGCGGGATGTAGGGAGGAGCTTGGGAAGTAAAAATGTGTGAACTCCCTTCTATCATCTGTTGGGCAGGTTTAGCTACAGAAAGAGGCAATAAAGCGGCCCAGACTTCAGTTTTATTGTCGGCTCTCAGATTTTCTTTCCAAAGGAGGGCAATGTAAGTCACAGAGCTGTCAGCAAAGGAGATCCGTAGGCACGTCCCTCAGACACCTCACAGCAGGCACGTAAGAGGGCTGGGATGAGGCAAACCCACAGCTCCGTGCCGGGAAGGAGGGCGCTACCCAGCCTTGCTCCTGCACCTGTTACCTCCGGCTACCGGTAGCGTCTTCCGGTTAAAGTCCCAAACTGTGGGAATACCCCTCAAAAGTTTCCTCGGACCTTCCTTTCCAACACTATCGAGGCTTCTCGGCTTTCACGACGACAGCCGAACACCCCTAAACAGTTTTCCTCCCGCTCCCCTCCCAGGCCAGCACGCGCTTCCAGCGGAGAAACCTGCGGGGCTGAGCACCGGGCTTTATCCGGCCGAGCGTTTACACTAAACCTGCGCTTCAACACCGCCACGTCACCCCCAAACCGAGGCGCGCGCCCCCGCCCCCCGCGGCCCCCGCACGGCCGCCCGCCTCGCGCAGGAGGCCAAGCGCGCCCCCTAGCGCCCGAGGCCGGCCCCGCACCCCGCACCCCGCACCCCGCGCCCCGCACCCCGCACCGCACCCGCGGGAGGCGAACGCGGCGCCGCTCCGCATGGCACCCGCAACTCCCACCCCCGGGACGGCCTCCGCCAGGGCCCTTTCCCCTCGAAGCCGCGCCGCGGCGAGGAAAAACACCTGCCCGGCTACCGAGCGGTGCCCGCGGCTTGTGCCCAACGGCGGGAAGGGCGAGACGGCGCCTCTGCCAGTGCCGCCGCGGGGGGAGCGGAGAGGGCAGCCCGGCCGCGCGGCTCCGGGACAACCGAGGCGGGAGGATCGGCGGCGCTCGGGGCGTTGATCCGCCCGCCGGGGTGTTCCGCCGAGGCGGGCGCGGCGGCTTCACCTGGCGGGACTGAGCATGCGCGCGGCGGCGGGGCACGCCGCCGATTGGGAGTGCGATGCAAGACTAGGACGGAGCCGCCGGGCAGCCGCGACTTCGCCGAGAGCGCGCTGCCGCGCCGCCGGAGCGGGGCGCCGGGCGCCGCTCTCCATGGGATTTGATGCCGCCGCCGCCGCCGCTGCTGCCGCCTCGGACGCTGCTCCCTGCGAGGATCCAGCTCCCGCCGGGGACTCCCGTTGGCCGGACGGTGTCTTCTCCGGAGCCGCGGACTGCGCGGAGCTGGGCATGACCGAGCGGGCGGCGGGGGCCAGCCGTGCCCCGCTGCCCCGTCGCCGGTGGCCGGGCGGAGGCAGCGGCCCCGCGCTCCCAGCGGCGCCGGGCTGGCGCTGCCCGGCCCTGCCCTGAGGCTCGGCGGCCGTTGGGCAGTTGGCGGGGGGCGATGAGGGCGGCGGGGCGGGGCGGGAGCTCCGCCGGGCTCTCTAGGACGCCGGCGCCCCGCACACCCACCATGGATCTGCTGCTGGTGGTGAACACGAGCCTGGACTCCCCCAACGAGTCCCTGCCGCTACCCCCCTCCTCGCCGTCCTCTTCGGTCCTTCTCCAGCCGCCCTCTCCTTATTCCCCGGCGGCCGTGGCCAGCCTGGCGGCGGTGGTGAGCTTCCTCATCGTCTTCACCATCGTGGGCAACGTCCTGGTGGTGATCGCAGTCCTCACCAGCCGGGCGCTGAGAGCCCCCCAGAACCTCTTCCTAGTGTCCCTGGCCAGCGCGGACATCCTGGTGGCCACTCTGGTCATGCCTTTCTCCTTAGCCAACGAGCTTATGAATTACTGGTACTTCGGCAAGGCTTGGTGTAATATTTACTTGGCGCTGGATGTGCTCTTTTGCACCTCCTCCATTGTCCACCTGTGCGCCATCAGCCTCGACAGGTATTGGTCAGTCACACAGGCGGTGGAGTACAACCTCAAACGGACCCCTCGGCGGATCAAGGCCATTATCCTCACTGTTTGGCTCATTTCAGCTGTCATCTCCTTCCCACCATTGATCTCTGTGTACCGGGACCCTGAAGGAGATGTTTTTCCCCAGTGCAAGCTCAACGATGAAACATGGTACATCCTTTCATCTTGCATTGGCTCTTTCTTTGCCCCCTGCCTCATCATGGTGTTGGTCTATATCCGCATCTACCGTGTGGCCAAGCTAAGGACCAGGACCCTCTCTGAGAAGCGTACGATGCCAGAGGGGTCCTCCCAGACTGAGAATGGTTTGAGCCGTGCTGCTGGGGGCTGCATGTCCCTGAGGATGCAGCTGGGAGAGAATGGACATTACTCAGGGCACCACTGGCGCAAAGCCTCTGAGCTGGAGGACATTGAGCTGGAGGAGAGCAGCACCTCAGAGAGCAGGCGGAGGCGGAGCCGGGAGGAGCATCCCCGCAAAAGCAGCAAGAGCCAGTCCTTCTCCTACTCCTACTCCTCCAAGCACTCTAGTAGCCGACTGTCCCGTGCAAGCAATCGCTCCATGCAGCTCTTCTCATATCGCCGTCGCCGGAAGCGTAGCAGCATCTGCCGTAAGAAAGTCACCCAGGCCCGGGAGAAACGCTTCACTTTTGTGCTGGCTGTCGTCATGGGGGTCTTTGTAGTTTGCTGGTTCCCTTTCTTCTTCAGCTACAGCCTCTATGGTATTTGCCGGGAGGCATGTGAGGTCCCTGAGACTCTCTTCAAGTTCTTCTTCTGGATTGGGTATTGCAATAGCTCCCTCAACCCAGTCATCTACACCATCTTCAACCAAGACTTCCGCAGGTCCTTTAAACACATTCTCTTTAAGAAGAAGAAGAAGAACTTCCGGCATTGAACTGGAGGGATGGATTTGCCTTGAGCAGGAGTGGAGTTAAAAGAGAAGTCTCTATGCTGAAAAAGAAGGGAGGGAAGAGAACATGGGGTTTGGGCTTGGAGAGAGGGAAGAGGGCTTGCCTTCTTGGTGGTGCAGAGTGGTGATATGGAGTACAGGGACAGTGTCGGGGAGGCTGAGTGTGCAGAATGGAGACATGAGGCTGGAGGAGCAGTGCTGGAGTGCAGATGGGTAAACAGGGAGGGGAGGGATTGTCTGAATCCTGACAGAGGGTATGAGAAGCTCGCAGAGGAAACCAGGCTAAGACACTGAGCTTGGGAGGCAGTGAGTTTTTGTGGGCTCTGGAATTTTGTGGGAGAACAAGCAGAGACATCAAGAGGGAAGGATTAAGTGGCAGTGGTGTGGAGATTTGAGTATTTATAAATAAAGCAGCTGGGGCCTGTAGTGGGCTTGTCCCAGTAAGAAATTAGCTTTTACTGCTTATGTGGGGAAAGAAAGTGCAAAGTGCCAGGCACTGACAGTTTTTTTGAGTTATGAAAGGATTTAAATGTTTGCCAAAAAAAAAAAACAACCCTAAGAAAAATCCAAACTTTTCTAAATAAAGCTTTGTACTGTTAAAACCTCCTGAATTATGATTTTACACAGAGCTTTAGTGAAAGAGAAGGCATGGGGTTTTCTTTTTTTGGAGGGGTCTTTGCATAGAGAGCGAGATGGGAAATGCTTTTCTTCCCATTATTTTTGTTTGTGGGACAAACGTGGGAGTTTGCATGTTTCCATGAAATAGGAAAAAAGAGCACATGCACCCTATGACCTTATTTCCCCCCTCTTGGTTCACCAGGCAGTAAATTCCTACTCCATCCCTGTCAGATCAGTAGCTGAAACACCTTGTTGTACTGGAGCAGGTAGCTTGTCTGGACACAAGAGTTCTAAAACAACTTCCATTGGGGGGAAAAAAAAAAGTGAACTCAGCTAACATTTTCAGAATTAAAAGAAAAAAAATTGCCATCCAGCTTGATTTTCATGAGCTGGGGGGAACTTTTTTTCCCTCTTTTTAAGCCCTGAGAAGGCTTATCTCAGAGGCTGGATGTGTGCTGCTCTCATTCTCAGGCAGACAGGCAGTTGGCCATCTGCTATGCAGATTTTCATAGGAAGAGCAATCATCACAACACTGAGGTCTTTAAATCCTTTGTATTTACAGTCTTAGAACAACTAAGTCCTTTATATCTGTTTTTTAAATGAGAAGCATTCGTTGCAGATTGTGAGCTGTGTGTGTGAACAAACCTCAAAAGAAGGTGCAGCTGCTCCAAACCCTTAATACTAATGCTGCTTTATTTCCCTTTTCCTGTTTGCATTTCTAGTGTATCATTTCGGAGGATTTTGTTGGGGAGGAGTGGAGGGAAGAAGGGAGAAGGGTTTGAACAGTTATTAAAGCAAGGTGTATATCCCATGGGTTTATGAAATGTCATAAACTGTTATGAAGAGAATGAAAAACAGGACTGTGTCTGTACATTCGCCACTGAATGCACACTGAGTGTAAGACTCAGCTGAACATTTACATCCCTTCTCCCACTGTGCTGCTGCAAGGTGTGTATTCTGTTTGTGGAGTAAATACTGCTCCACTTTCTGTGTATCACTCCTTCCATAGGCAGCAGGATTTCACATCTGCCACAAATTAAGCTTTCCATAGTAAACACCTCCTTGAAAAATAAAATGAAATCTAATCTCATATGGCAGGCTTCTTAAAAAGCTACATTGAATCTATACCTGAGAATTATTAGAGCTCCACTTCTTTACTCCCTCTGTTCTGTCTGACAGGTGTCTGTAGCCTCTCTTCTCTTGAAATCTCTGTGGCATAAGGAGAAATGATAAAGCAGTTGCTTTGTTTAATCAGTGTTTCATAATAAGCATTTGGTTCACTTAACCCTGGAAGAGGAGGTCGTCACTGGCTAAGATTCTGTTGTTAATTTGATAGACAATTTAACTTCAGGGCCAGCTCAAGTGGGAGTTCTGCCTAAGGAGTAGACAGTTGCACCAAAAGCATTAGAAGTTTGCTTGATTTCACTAAAGAAACAACTGAGACATTTTCAAAGTTTTTATTCTGTATCTTATTGCTTCCTTTCTTGAAATAAGGCTTGATTTGAGCTTTTTAAACGTGCACTTAAAGAAAGGATGTTAAGACTTATTTTCAGAAACATCCCTTTGTAAATAACAAACAAGTGGGTACAAATACGTACCAGAGACAGATAAATAATAGAAAAAAACAGCAGCCAAGAGGAGGAAATTAAAAGCCATTTTCTCTTTAGCAAAATGGAGATGATTTTTAAAGTGGTATCAAGAAGAGCATTGAAACCAGGTCACATTGTTTGTAGGTAGCTAAAAAGTTCACGTTTGTTTCATCTGAAGAAACTATGTAATTGCCAGAGCAATCAAAGCTACTACCTCTGAGCTACTGGATGGCTTCATTAGAGATACCCATTCCTACCGAGATGAAGGTCTGCTTTTGTCACTTACTGCTCATTCAGAGTGGTTTCCCAGCCTGCACACACACATAGCAGTTTCACTGTTGCGCTGCCTTTGAAATGAGATTTGTTGCCTGTACACATGATCCTTCCCTTTTCGTTTTTCCTTGTAGAATTCAAGGAGTCTATGAAAATGAAATTTATTTGACAGTCAGATTTTAGTGGACGTGAAGTATATATGGAATGACTGATGTGCCTTAAAAGTAATTTCTTGCTATAAAATTATTCTGTGGTCATTATAAGCATAAAGGAAATAATGCTTCTGTTTTTGTTTTGCATTCCAAATGTCTAAAAGGTATTAATGCAGCTACTGAACATCTATTGGCAGCAGAATACTTACAAACAGGGCATTTTCTGTGGTTTTAATTTACTTCTCATCACAGTTACTCATCTGATTCAATACCTCAAGAGGATCTTGTTTCTTCTGAGCTAGACAGAAAGTAATACCCATCAATAAAGATGCTCAGTATACACCCCTTTTAAGTGCATTTCCCTCTAAATTAGTGAATACAGAGGATTTCTATAAAAATTGGTTTTAATGTAACTACTGAATATGCTTCAAGGAAGTAAAATGGGGCTGATTTATTTTTTTTAATTAGAGCGTTCTCTTATTACTTGTAATAGCTGAAGACTGGAATTTGTAACATACTGCCTAGTGTTAACTTTTCATGAAAAACAGCTCTGCTACTGTGGTTGTGCTTCCACTGTAAGTTGACTAGTAGCATATACAGGAAACAAATAGTCAATGCAGCTTTTGCTTAAGACAAAGGTGGAAGATGTTTTAAGTTTTGAGTGTGTCCAGTTGTGTCTTTGATCACATCTGATTAACTGTTTGAAACATTCTACTGCTGTTGAAGAATGAAATGTTGCTATGAAGCCATATTGATTTTAGCAACTAGCACCTGTTTTTTAACTGCTCGTTTGCTCATTTCACCATGAAAGAAGTTTTCTGGCAGTCTAAAATGAAAATTAATGTTTTCTTTTCAAAACTAATTTTCTGAACAGTAGCATCATTGGTTGATTATTGAAATACTAAACAGTATAACTTAGCTGGGATGGGAACTCAGTGCTGTTGTCCTTCAACTCCCTTCTCTGGGAGTTTTGCATGAGGGAGAACAGTAGAAGGCTTGAGTCAGATGGAAGGGGTCATATGTAGGAGATTTGACAGGATCACAGCTTTAAACCATTGTCTAAAATAAGAATCAGGCCCTTCTCTTTCTGTGTGATCCCTGTTCTGAAGAGTCATTGTGCTCCAAAATCACTGTCAATTTCTGAGAAGTAGACCTATGTTGAAAGAGTAACTGTGAGAGCAGCTTTGCCCACATTGATCTGTTTCACCCTTTGTGAGTAATCCCAGAAAACTTCAGTGGAGTTTATTTGTGAATGAGGGAGCTACTCAGTGTGGGCAAGGTTGTTCGGAGTTTCCTTAGACATTGCCTGTTTGGTTTTTTTTTTGTAGATGTGCCTGAGGAATGTATGCAAACATTTGTGCATTACTGTATAGGAACTGAAAGAAAACAAGCCTCTCTGTTTAACTTTGACCAGTGTTCAGACTCATAGAAGGTGTGGGTCAACAGGTTTTTTACTATATAACCAGGGCAGCAAATCTGTCTGTATTTTCAGTATAAGCTGTGTGAAGAGCATTATCTGATTGCATTTGGTTTTTGGAGAAAAAAAATGTAGGCCTCTTCCTTGCTCTGTGGAAGTTGATATTGGTTAGAACAGCATCTGAGAAGTGTAGAGATTTTGTAGGAAATGTCAGTAATTACATGCATTTCAGGAGAATGTTCTAACCTTAAACTCTGACTGCAGTCAAGGAGGAGAGAATGAAGCTGTGCAAAACGAAGGCCAGATGCCACTTTTGAGTTCATTTTCATGGTTGCTCATTGTGACCTTGTTGGTGAGGAGAAGGCAACTAGATGCTTCAGAGAAAAAGCTCTGATTTGGAGGGGGGATGGTACGTGAGGAAGTGACTACCCACAGCACCGGAGGAGTTAATATTTACTTACCTTATTCGCACAGTAGACAAATACAGTGGAAGAAATTGCCTTTTTCATTGCACAATAGCAAATATTAATTTGCCTTTCAGATCTGTAGGTCAGCTAAGCTGTACAGAAGATGACAGGATAAGGTAGGGTTAGGAGATTGCTCACTTTAATGTTCAACACCAAGATTAAGTTTGTCCTTTGTCCTTGAAAATAAGCCCAAAATACAATTTGGCACTTGGACCCAAAAGGCCATGTAACATCAGTACTACCACACTGAATGTAGTCTAGTTTTAGGAAAAAGCATCAGTTTGTATTATACACCCTGCACATCTCTATTTCAGGACAGAAATGTCTGACATTTAAGGCATGTGAGAAGGGAGTAATCAATGGTTTGAAGGGTCGTGTGTGTTGTGAAATTTCCCTAGATTTCTATTCTGATGACTGAGCCATCTTTCATTTGTAGCTTCCCAATCACTTTGAACTCTTAAGACTTTGGGGACGTATCTAACATGGAAGCAGCAGAAATACTGCTTCTCAAGGAAGCAAAAAGTGGCAAATTTCTCAATCAGTGTGCAGATGGTTATACCAGATGTCCAGTCCTCCAGTGGATGGATGGCTCTGCTACTGATTTTAGTGGGAAAAGCTGGGATGTTTTCAGCTCACAGAGATAATCATGCTTGGTCTGATACCTACACTCGGTACATAGCCTTTGTTTGAAGTGGAAACCCTTATGACAGAAGACATTTTAAGGAGTTTATTCTGCTCAGGCACATGTTCTTCACTATACCATCCCAAACATTTTTTTAATTCAACTGCACAACAGTTGATAAGGTATAGAAAGGTTGTCAGCATCTTACAGAAAAAAAAACGGCATGGAAAATACTAGGAATTGAAAGCTGGTGTCTTAGTCCTAGCCTAATATCTTACTGTGATACCAGTTTTCCTCCCCAGACCCCCTTTTTTCTTTTGGAAAACAGAAATTCATGCAAAATTGCAGAAGCTTATTTTTAATAGACTACACTGATGATACTGTTTACACTGGAAAAAAAAAACACTTCTCTGTCAATAAATGGCATTCTGCTGTAAAGCAATTTTCTTTACTTCTCTGGAAAATCTAATGAAAAGTTAAACAGCACTTAATTCAATTTGTCTGTATGTAACTATTTTTTAAAAAATGCTTTATTAAAGGTCCTGAATGTAAAGTACACAAATCAAATATAGCTGCTGACTTAATCAAAATCAGTTAGTTGTGTTTCAGCATTTTTGTGAACAGCATTCATTCATTTTGTATGATACTCATTCCTGATAGCTCTCTGCTGACAGAGAACACAGTACACCCTGTTGACAACAGAAAGAAAATGAGGATTCATATTTCCCTCCATTAACTCTGTTAAGTCTCCTCCAATAAATTAAAAAGCAAGTAGGTCTTTTGGTGTGATGTCTAGTAAGTGACTGGAGTCAGAAAAATCATAATCTGACTGGTTCTGAGATGTACAGCACCTTTAATAGAGAGGCTAAGCCTAGTCTGCAGGGATGTGCTTCTCTTGTTTTTGTTCTCTATGCTTTTGACCCAACATTTCAAATTATTTCCTCTTCAGTAGCACACTTCCAGCATAGCATCCCCTTCAACATAGTCTGCTCGAGTAAGAAATTAATGCTGAGGTCTCCCACTTCCTCACTGAGTGCTTTCACCAATAGTCTATTTATAAAGGTGATGCAGCTAAAATGCCTTTCCTTTAGGCACATAAATGTTTTATTTGGTGTAGCTTTTTGTCTCTTTGTAGACTAACACTCTCATTCCACAAGGACATTCTCTATCTGAAAAGCAAACACACTTGTCAAATACTGGGAAGAAGATGAGAAATCCTGAAACCCCCTAGCCACTCCAGGTAAATTTTAAAAGAAAAAGCCACAGCTGAACAGAGGAAGAGGCTTGATCTTGTTACTTGTAGAGATGCCCTGTCTGAGGCCACCTCCTCAGCTGTGGTTCTCATCAGATTCTGGTGCAAACAGAGTATGGAGCTGTTCAGCTGGGGCCCTTGCAGGTGTATCGAGAGGAGCAATTTCAAGTGCCCAGCTAATATTAGAGTATGAAAATATGTGCCTAGTAAGTCACTCCACATTGTAGCAGACACTCTCACTTTGGTCCCTTTTGCACTCTTAAGACCAGTTCCCACTTGCAATCTGAGTACAAGACTTGCTGTGTCTTCATTTTGTGTACCTCATCATCTGTTCTGCAAAGGGTACCTAGCACTTCTCCAGGAGCTCCCAGATATGCTGAGAGGATTTTCCAGGAGATTACCTGTGAGGTGTTTTGATGATGGGTTGTGCTATATGTAAGTACCTCCAGTGGAGTAACAGGAGTGATGCTAAAACTTCTTGATTCACTCCAAGCCATACTGTTTTGTCACCAACTGCTTGTGTGCAGAGTTTTGAAGTGCCTGTAAATGTGCATTCACTCAGGTTGGCATGGATTTGCTTACATCAGCAGCAATTCCTGTCAGTGATTAAAGGGAGACTCTGGACAGCCCATTGAACTGCTGGTTTTGATTTGCCACGTGGTATATTGGAGGAACATGATGCATCGTTTTAACAACACAATTGGCATAGAACGGATTGAAGATTCCTGGATGGCATGTTTTTCTGCTAGAAAAATACCACTTTGAGATATCTTTCCTTAAAGAATGTGTCTGTTTTGCCCCATATATAATGGAAACCAAGACATCTTTAATCAGCTTCTGCTAGCCTGACTGCTTACTGGTTTGGCTGGCTGGCTCCTGGGCAGGCAGCTGGATAAGGTGCCAGAAAGCTGAGACTTCCAGGCTCCAGGTTCCTGGGCAGCCAGGCCCCTGGGCTTAGGGGCACTCAGCTCTGAGCTCCATTATCACAATATCTAAATGCTTCATAACCTTTGTTATGATTAGTCTGTCAATGTCTTTGTACATTAAGGAAGGACTACCATGCCCTTTTTGCTGATGAGAAACCAAAAGATTAATGGCATTTAAGCAAGTAAATCTTAACAAGCTTCTACTTTATGTAGATCCTTCCAGTTGCAAATCTACTATTGATTCTCAAACCCCTGTAAACTCTAGTGTGTGAAGTTCTTCCTGTGCTTTAAAGTTCTGCTTCTGCCTCTCTAAACACTGCATGTCCACAGAACTTGGACATTAATCTTACTAGGATACACAAACAAAATATTTCTCTCCTTTGGCTATCTCCATCTGGTAGGTAGGTTGCACAGTTCAGGTTTTGCAGAACAAGAAAAAAATAAGGCACTGCCTCCAGTTTGTGAGGAGGCTCTGGCATCACTAGTCTATTTTTAAGGACTGTATTTGTATTTTTAGTCACCAGTGCTGGATTCACACCATTTCTAGATGCCTGTTTTTTCCATGTATTGAAAAGTACCCTTGGGGCATAACTCTGACCTATGATTTACACCCCAGAATGGTGGAATTCTGCTGTACTTCTGGCAAAATACAGAAATAAGAAGTATTATTAATAAAAAAACCCCAAAAACATAAAAACAAAACCAAACAAAAAACCCCAAACAGCAACAAAACCACCACCACCAAAAAACAACAACAACAAAAAAAACAATGAAACAAAAAAACCCTAAGATCCAAAAAAAGTTACCACTCAGTCTACCTCATTCATGGGTAAAGGCTCAAATTCAAGTCAAAAACCAGATAAACCAGGGAAACTCATGTTTCCCATTTCTTTTAGTATCTGTCAAGTGTCTCAGAATACAGTGTGGATGACTAGATTATTCTTTTCTCACACTTGGAAGGTCACTTTTCTTGAGATTACTGAATTTAAGTCTTCAATACGCCAGAAATTACCTGGAAACCCAATGAAAAATAAATGTTATAAAGTCAAGAAATTATAGAATCATGGAATGGTTAAGGCTGAAAGGGACCTTAAAGAATGCATTATTACATTAGGCATGATGGACTTCCTAACTGGCAATATATGTGTAGGGAGCAAACATTTTTGGCTATTCATAGAATTCTAGAATTGTTTGGGTTGGAAGAGACCTTAAAGATCATCGATTTCCAACCCCCCTGCATGGGCAGGGACACCTCCCACTAGATCAGGTTGCTCAACACCCCATCCAGCCTGGTCTTGAACACATCCAGGGATGAGGCAGCCACAGCTTCTCTGGGTAACTTGTTCCAGTGTCTCATCACTCTCACAGTGAAGAATTTCTTCCTAATAGCTAACCTAAATCTACCCTCTTTCAGATTAAAACCATTAGCCCTCATCCTATCACTACATGCCCTTAAAATAAGTCCCTCCCCAGCTTTCCTGTAGGCCCCCTTCAGGTACTAGAAGGCTGGTGTAAGGTCTCTCTGGATGTTTCTCCAGGCTGAACAACCCCAATTCTTTCAGCCTGTCTTCACAGGAGAGGTGCTCCAGCAACTCTGTATAATTTTCAGGCAAAGTGGTGACCACAGAGTGAACTTGAATGCCAGGTGAACATTTTGTACAAAGGAGGCTTCCTGACAATATTTACCACATTAAAAAATGCCAGCCAATGTCTATCAAACTCATACTTTTCATAACTTAGGGAAGGGATTGTCCCCAAATATAGTATTAAGGAAAAAAAGCATGTAGAAGTAATTGTAAAAAGTAGTCATGCATAGTGAATGTGGAAGGAGAAGAAACCAGTTTGTTCCTGCAGAAAGAGTTCAGCAGCAGTTCATTCTTACGTAATTCTGCCATCTCCAGCTTGGAATAACTGACAGTCACATAGGTTGAGGCTGCCCTCAGGTTACAGTGTTTTCCAAAAGCGTCAAAACTTTTTGTGTTAACTAGATTTTTGCTGTAGTAACAGTTATTGTTAATTAATGACAGAAATTACTTTCCCTCATCCCTTTCTTTCAGAGGAGAAACAAGCAAACGAAAGATACTTTACAGGACTACAAGAATAACTGTTCCTTTTCTATTTTGGTAATGCAAAAATAAACATTAGGAATAAACATTAAAAGGAGTCATTAGGACTTTTGGATGCAAATTAACCATTTCATTATCTGATTAATCAAGCACAACTCAATTAACTCAATGCACTTAGTTATCCCTGAGGTTTTATATGTCCTGTAATAAAATATCTCTGTTGCCCAGAGAGGCTGTGCTGTCTGTCCTTAGATGAGTGGATAATGCCCTGAGTGACCTGGTTTGGCCTTGTAGCTGACCCTGCTTTGAGCAGGAGACTTGACTAGAGACATCCCGAGTTCCTTCCAACCTGAATTAGCCTATGACTCTAAGAGCTGACTCCTAATAATAAACAGAAGGAAAGTCCTAATAATTGGATAGAAAGATGCACTGTGTATGGTTATAGGTGGGCAAACTTAGCTCATCTCTTTCTCAAGCCATTTGGATCGCTACATCTTTTCTATCTGCCATGTGCAAATGCTGTCTAACACACATTTGGCTGGGTCCAGGCCACAAAGTTTTTCTTATTTGTTTAGAATTCATTCAGTAGCTATAGACCCCTGCAGCATGTTCCCTTTCCCTGTGTTACCCCTCCCCACCTCCAATCCCTAACATGGTAGAGGCACATATACATACAAATATTTTTCAAGCATTTTCTATAGAACTCCAATCAAAATATTGTCTTTTTTTCTCAAATAAAACAAGCTATGGTAATGTCCAGAAAGTCAAATGTGTTCATGATCTGCTGACTCTAAAGTGGTGAAGAATATAGATTATAAAGCACCAAGTCATGATTTATACCCTAGCTTCCACGATCAGGATAACAATAACAAAGAAGTGAATATGTGTTTCTGTACACAGCTGAAGACTTTAGTTAAAGCCTGGGCTATGGGAGTCTCTAACCATGACACATGTTGTGTCATTCCTCATTCATTTTGCATGGAAGGTGTCTGACCTTTCTGTAGAGGTGGCATTTCAAAGGATCAGGCTCTAGCTGATGAATTCATGAATATCTTGTCATAATCTGGAATTGCAAATCCTTTTCTTCCTTTCAAAATGTCAGTAATGTTTCTCTGCAGATACGATGCGGATGCCATTGCAAGGCATGGCAATACAGTTGTCTGTTCCATGGAAGTGATAAGGGTTGTTGTTTGCCACTAAATATATCACAGGGCTAGAAAATGCTCTTAACATACGGTTAAAATCCTTCACAGAGTCACAGAATTATCAGAGTTGGAAGGGACCTCTAGAGATTATCTAGTCAAACTCCCCTGCTAAAGCAGGGTCCCCTAGAGCACATTACTCAGGGCTGCATCCAGGCAGGTCTTGAATATCTCCAGAGAAGGAGACTCCACAATCTCCCTGGGCAGCCTGTCCCAGTGCTCTGTCACCCTCACCCTAAAGAAGTTTTTCCTCATATTTAAATGGAACTGCATATCACAGAATCACAGAATCTTAGGAGTTAGAAAGGACCTCAGAAGATCATCCAGTCCAACCCTCCTGCCAGAGCAGGATCACCTAGAGTACAGTATGTTCTATGTACTATGTTCCAGCTTGTGCCCATTGCCCCTTGCCCTGTCACTGGGAACTACTGAAAAGAGTCTGGCTCCATCCTCCGTGCACCCACCCCTTCAGATACTTGCAGGCCTTGATGTAGCTTACACAAGTACATCTTAGGGTATCTATTTCCTCTCTGTGTCTGCCCAAAAAAGAGACATGACTCCTGGAGCCAAAGCTGCAGCAAGAGCTGCTTGCTGCAGGCTCCAATCTGTGGACACTGCTGAGGCAGCTGAAGCCCACGTGGGTGAGCAAGTGCCAAATCAACAGTGTCATGAAGCCACGGGCTAGGTTTGTTCCTCCTTAAACTTCTTCATGGAATCAAGAGGATACAGGTACCCATTGCTACAGCTGAAAATATGCTCTTCTCTTTCATTGTCAAACCCAGTCCTTTCTTTCTGCACTCCTCCACTGTCTTTTATAAAGCTCCAGCGGTGCTTGGTATCTTTCACGCTCCCACACAGCTTCACAAGCTTCAGAAAACTCTTTCAGGACCTTTTATGTCATGATAGGGACTCCAAAAATATTTTAAAATGCCACCAGATTTATTCAGTCTTTGGTACTACTCAGATGGAGCAAAAGAGCTAAGTCTGGGCCCAAAACTTTGAAAATCTGAAAATTCAGTTTCCTAAAAAATTGACAGCAAGCAGACACATTATTGAGAACTGCACAAGGATTCATATCTAGTTCCATTGCTGACCTCTAGCCCTGTGTAACGTGATTTGAACACGTAATTTCAATCTATTGCCTCTTCATTTCATGGTAGGATATGCACAATATTACTTCATTCCTAAATATTTTTGGAAGTTATGAATAAGAAGAAAATGCCATGGAAGTCCTAGATCATGATTGTTAGGAAAACATAAAAACTGGAGTGTCACCAAGGTACTACTTGTTAAAGAATAAATCTGCCCCCTGGTTTTGCTTTAAATTACTTGAAAGTGGAGGGTTGCAACATACATCATCAATGTCTACTTTCACATCTAACTTTTGTAGCTTTCCCAAGCTCTTGAACACTGAAGCAGCTGTAAAAACTTTGAGTTTGCTATTTTATGTGTCTAAAGAAGATATTATAGAACTGATAATTAATCAGTGGGTGTTGGTCTGTTTTCTCAAGTAACAAGATTAGAGGAAACAGCCTCAAGCTGCACCAGGGCAGGTTTAGATTGGATATTAGGAAAAATTTATTCACTGAAAAGGTTGTCAAAGTTTGAACATGCTGCCCAGTACTTAAATACTTTTAAGCATTTAAAAAACGTGTAGGTGTGGTGCTTAGTGACATGGTTTAGTGGTGGAATTGGCAGTGTTAGGTTTACGGTTGGACTTGATCTTTTCCAACCTAAGCAATTCTATGATTCTATTATTATGGCTGAAAGCCAGAACTATTTTTAGAGCAAAACTTTTGTCTTATATTTTCCTGCTTAGCTGAAGTTCATATTCTTCACAAATATTCAGTACAAAACCTCTCAATGTCTGTGGTACAGGATTATGAAGGAGGTATTAATTTCTGTGGGAGCTGTGTTTCTGGGAGCAACACTTGCACTGAGACTGATGTATCTGAGGCAGTTCCTGTTTTGGGGTTACTTCTGTGCAGATTCAATATCTAGAAGCATGATTCCTGGTCAGGATACAAATAATGACAAATTGTCTAAATGTGGAAAAAAGTCTGGAATGATAAATGTCAACCTTTTGACTACATATATCCAGAAAACTGCACTTGTGAGGCTTCTAAATCAGTGTGCTCTGTTTCTGTTCATTGGTGTTATTTTTATACCTAATTCCCAAGCAATTGCACATCCTACAATGACAACTACATATGTCCCAAGATTAAAATATCAGAAATAATCCGTTTTTAAACCTTCAATGCTCAAAACAAATGACGAGTGCTTTCTTTATATGCTAGCTAAGTATTCAACCTGAAACAATTAAATAATTACATTGTGTAAAAGTACAGTTCAAGATAACAGTATGTTTTTATTTGATATATTAAAACTGTAAATTGTCCCCTTAGATTTATTTACTGTATACATAAATGTATTATGGGCCTTTGAAAGTTTGGTTTTGTCTTTAAGTTCCATTTTTATTCTTTTTTAAGGAGCAATCACACACAGAGTCAGGCAAATATTTCCGTTAATAGCCTCAGGGATCCTTGGCAAGCGTGTAATTGTCTATGCACTGACTCTATAACTGAATTGCTTTTGTTAATAATGGGATATTGGTTTCATAGGCCCCTGACTGCTCCCTTTAATACCCATTAATTATCATTTAACTTTTTTTAATGAATGTCGCTTTGCCTTTTTCTTCCTTCATGTTTCTTTTGTTTCTTCCCTGTTCCACAAACCCCCTGCAAAATGCAACAAGTGCAAGAAAATGAAGCAGCAACAGTACTGTAATCTGTCCTTCACAGACTCCTATTCATTTCAAATAGACAACTAGGGCACTGCAATAGAATTAACTGATGTTAGAGCTCAAAGACACAACCAGGCTCACTCTGCTCATTCACAGCTGCCCTTCCCAGAAGTAAAAGAGGTGCTGCTGCCTTTTTGTAAGCTTTTAGATCCAGAGACCTATAAAACTGAAAAATAATGCTTTCTTTGGTTAAGTGTATCTGGCAACAAATTTGAGTAATACATAAGGAAGGGCACAAAGGTTACCAGTTCTGCAGCATGCACCAGCTACAGATGCCTACTAGTCCACTACAGGTGGCTATTAGTCCATCAACCTCAGCTTCCAAATGGGGCCTAGGAGAGACCGATCCATTAAATAGGCAGCATTTCATCACCGATGAAATGTTCCAGTGCAGATGACTTGGTTTTTCCTCTAGCTTTTAAAAGAAGCTTCAATCTGTGCTGGAAACCAGTATGTGATATTTCAAACCCCCAAAATAGCAAATAAAATTAGTGCTTAGGTCAACTGGGCTATTAAAACCATAACTACGGTTTTGCTGGAGTAACGATTGCAATATATGTTGTCCAGTACAAACAAACAGATTCAGCATATGTGACCACAAATTACAGTTCTTAAAATACTGATTATTCCAAAGTCAGGTAGAGAAATACTGAAGAATTTATAACTCCAGCCTTCCTTTGCTGCAATACAGCCTCATGGTATTGATTAGCAAATCCTATGAAAAGACTGTAGAGCAGAAAACATCATTCATTCATGAAATGGAAATAGGCTGTTACACAGCATTTATTTTGCATGGGCCAACTACTCATAATTTTTCTAGAAAGGATTTATTGTTGTACTTGAACTTGAATTCTGGGGCTCAGAGGGATGAAAGGGAAGGAGCCCTTACCTTATAAAGGTTTTTACACACCTGCTGTGTTCAACTGCTACTGATCAGCGGATGGAAAGGAAAAAAACAAACTACCTCTACCCAAGTCACAGAAGATGGGAGCCTTTCACTCCTGTTTGCATAGGGATTCTTACACTGTATCTCCCCAAGTTATGATGTGTTTACTATTTAGTAATGATTATTTTACATATATCTATAAGGCTATCAAATGGACAAGATTTTCCTCTATGCCACCCCAATCAGTTTTTCACAGTTTTAATATATATATTTTTTTTTTTTAATGGAAAACACCGATGTTAGGGAAAACTCCTCCAAACCCTATGACTCAAGGCCCCTTTTCTGTATTTTTATTCCTCTACACCTGTCTTCCTACTTGTACATTTTTTCAATTGTGCTACAGAACTGGGGAGAAAAGTAAAAGAAACCTTACCTGCAAAAAGCCAGAGAATTTCCAATTGTTTTTTTCTTTTAAAAGTTCTTAAATTCCAAGACAAACAGAAGGAAGACTGGAATGGAAAATTTTGATGACTAATATGTCATTTGTTGGCAGAGATTTTTGTATGAGATATCATGGTTATAAACTACTGTTTGCCATTTGAGCTTAGAGGTGAGTACCTGACAGGAGTATTTCTGCTTTTGGTTTTATTCTCTATTAGGAGTAAAATTTGTAACGCTTTTGTCAGAAGTTGGATTTCACCACTGTTAACTAAACAAACCACGATGGTCTTGGGGAAGACTACTCAAACACATGGCTACAGCTTAGCAGTTGCTGGCTCAGATGATTAGCATTGGTTGTTTTCAAAATGAGCTGCTCCATAAGCATGGCAAAAACTCAAGCTTGGAACTTAGGTCTCTTCAGGGAATGGGATTTGAAAACCTTGCTTCCCAAGCAAAGAACACTGTATTAAATCTCCTTGCTTGGATGATAATGAATTTCTATTGTTATGGGTTAGGAGCTTTTGAAAATAATTTCAGGGAATCTTTTGTTTTGATAGAACAATATCTTTTATTATTCAGTCCCTGCCATCAACACTCTTTTTTCATAATATGTTCTATCAACAAAATAAACTGACAATCATTCAGTGAGTGTAAACTCCTGTCAGGTTCATCTACTGCACATTTCTTGATGAAAAATTTGTGACAATTCTAAAGCCAACTGATCAGCAAGCTGATTTTTTAATCATATGGGTGAAAATATTTTACTAAAAATGAGATATGAAAAAGAATTAGCTCATTGTTACTGAAGCAGAGATTGCTTTATATTTTTACCTCCTAAGATGCAGCTGAAAAGATCCTTATTAAGAAGAGAATGCCGTTTTCCAAAAGAATTTGTGGCAGTAACAGCTAGTGAGGCATTTTTTATTAGCTTCAGGAGGGAATGCCTGTTACATAATACTATAGCAATCATTTCAGGGCACAGGATTCAGAGCTAGATTATGAGGAGAAAACATTCAAGAGGGCACAGATTCAGAAATTTGGTTTTGAAACCTCTACAGAATTGTAATTTATAGATTTCCTGTGAATAGTGAATTATGAAGAGTGCTATTGCTCAGGTAGACTAAGTATATACATTTACTACATGATGCAAATACTTTAATCTTGCCCTAATAGGTATGGAAGCTGTTTCTTAGTATACAGAATTGAGACTTCAAGCTGTAATAATAATATAGTGGATTTTGGGGAAAGCCCAGAAGAAAAAACAGAGAAATTTTGTGCTCAGAGAAGGATGTGAAGAATAGTTTCCATTCTGATATTGAGGGGGAAAAGTCACACTCCGTTTACAATAATGAATGCATGTTTCAAGCTAACTAACTGGATTTCATCTACTTGTCTGTCAGTAGCCATGACATTGTTATTTCTTTTTATTTCATCTTCTCCCCAGTAGGGTTCACTTATTGGCACAGGTGGATTCTGATATCAAAGGCAATTTCCAGTTGGCTTTAGGACATCTATTATTTAATTTTTCCCTTTAACTGCGTTTTCTCTGTCACCAGAAGCTTCTGAAAACTCTTGTATTTAAAAAAGGTTGTGGGGCTAATTCCCTGCTAGGATATTTCTATGGAGCTACACTAGTAACAAATGTCACCTTTTAAGTTTCACTCTCACAACAGTATCTTAAATTTCTCGATATCTTTTTCTGGTAGCCTGTAAAACCTTTATGAAAATAATCAAAATTGATACCCTCACCAAAGCCCAGTAGCAAACTAGCAAGTCACAGTATCCATCACTTCTCTCCTAAGCTACTGAAGAGTGACTGGAAAGGGACTCATGGCCTGGGGTCACAAAGCAAAGCTTTTTGAAGGAGACAGGCTCCCTGGGCTGACTGGAGAAGGACATGTTGGATCCAGAGGATTTTTAAGGTTCCTTCTAACACAAAGCATTCTATGATTCTATTACTTTGCACCTCCTTATGTTGTGGCTTAGCACAGTAAGAGGCCAAGCACTGGAAGGGATCCTGCAGGATCCTTCAGTTTACCAGCCATAGCAATTGTAGAAAGAGGCAGTTGCTCAGGAAGGTCAATTGGTCTGTCAAGAGGGATAAAATCACAGTAAAATTGTGGACCAGCACACTGGATGTCAGTGGCACCTCAGGAATCTCCATGCCATGTTCCACAACATGGGGCAAATGTCCTTAGTCATTCAGAGGCTGAACCTCTCTGGCGACATTGCTGCTTATGTGGGGATATGCTCTACTTATCCTGGTAGGGACAGGGTGGTGTCAACTATATAATTGTAAAAAAATATTGTTTGAGTAGCTGATGGCAATGAAAGAAGAGACCATTTGTAATCCTATCCACTCTCCCAGTCAGACAGGTTTTGGAGATAATTTTTTAACATTTGACAAATAGCACATGGATATACTGAAGGAAAAATTAACCCTTTCTCAACTAGTGGACCAAAATATGCTTTAGCTTTCTGAGGGTCAAGACTGTATGAACATGGTTCAGAGTAGATTTAGACAGATCCTGTAGAATATGACTACAAAATTTATTTGTGCACCATGGTTACTAAAGAACTGTTGATTGACAGATGAGCAGGGAGTGCTTTTGTGCTTCAGAGCACTATGGTGTGCAAATAGGTGAGCAGTACCCTGATATTGTTGCATAAAGCTGGAAAGCTGCAGGGGTAATTGGTCTTGACTCAAAAGAAAATAGAATCCAGAACAGGAGAGATAATTTGGGGATATCATAGTAACAAATGGAAAAAAAGGGCATTTCTCTGAATATTTTTTCACACACTTACAGCTACCTAAACCTGACAAGCCATCAGAAATACCAGAGACAAAGATATTTGCATTTCTAAATCACCGACTGCCTAGAAGCTAAATTCTTTCTCTCTAAGATCATGAGACCTTGCTAAACAAAGCCAATGCCAAGAGCTGCCTGTAGGAAACATCTCCATTAAGAGCTCTATTCTGAACCTTTTTGCATCAGAGCTTTATTTATGTCATGTGCTCTTGTATGCATGTTTCCTGCCAGCTCAGGAGTGCATAATCAATCCTACATAAGATGTATTCCAAGGCCACTAAGCAAGACTCAATTAAGGATACACTTCTGGTGTGCTTAAAATGGTTCTGTTGTAAGATTTATTTTTATGCTGACATATATGTCATCTCAGTAAATCCTTCAATCACACTCTAGATATAAGGCTGTAAGCAAAATGCTCCTATGGACAAATAAACATATGGATTTAAACTATTAAACAAAAAACGTTTATATGAGACAGTGGTAACATTCACTGATAGAGCCAGGTAGCATTGTTCATTTACAGCTAGCTCTCTGAAGGAACTTGGGGATCACAGTGCCCAGATTTGTGCCCTGTGCTGAACGCTGGTGATTAATAAACTCTCAAATTAAGGCATTTATACATTATATGGGGGCAGAAATCTCATGTATTGAGAGTGGGAGAGTATGAATTTCTGCAAAAAGTGCATGTTAAGTACATTGATGCTGTGAAAATCTTGATTGCATGGATGAAGTGGGGTGAAGGGACATTTTCTCAGGGTGTCTCAGGCAGCTAATTTGGCTTCAGGAGTGTACCTTTTTTTCTTTTTTCTACATGGACTCCATGAGGTGAATTTGGGATCTAAGCTGTATTTTTGTAACTCAGGTTCTCCAGAGAAGAAATTTGAGCCTTATTTCTCATGGTTTCCCTCTAACCAGAGCTTTGCAGAGTAATCTGACAGGGGAGAGCCACTCTCATTCACGGGTGGAAACTCTTCCTCCATTAGGAGTATCATGTAAATATCATTTTGCCCAGAGTAAAGTGTAACCGATGAACAAAAGTCTTACAGAATTCATGAAAAGAATGGGAAGACTTGAGCTTCAGTCCCAAACTCTCTAATGCTCAGTCTGAAGGAGGAAGAAAATAATAATTTCGGTGGCCCAGCAAATATATAATTATATTGGACAGGGACCAGTTTTAACACAACCATGTAAGAGACATGCAGGCACCCACAGGCACATAGCTTCTCACAAGGCTGTCTGGCCAGGTAGTAGGTCAACTTGAGGGCTGGAAGAGAACGCTTCCAGAGCCCTGAGGAGCTGGTGGGACAAGGGAAATATTCATATAATCCCATATGCTTTTGTGTGATAAATGGCTGTGGCCCCAGTTCTGGCTGGCTGGAATTTGCCATGAAGGGCAAATGAGGAATAGCCGCTTTGTGAGTCCCAGCAAACCCCCTCTGCGGCTCAGCCCAGGTTGTGGCAGAGAATAAAGAGAAATGCAGGTGCTTGGGGAACCTTCCTGGGAAAGTCTTGCAAGGGGGATAAGTAAAAAAAATCTCACAAGATATAAATTCCTGCATATATTAGGTGAGATCACACAAGGGCACGTCTGCCTCAGCCTCACACTGCTTTCAGGTCATACAGGCAAAGGAGATGAAACCTGACATCTGCAAGTGCTTATGGCAGAGTCTTCACATGCAAAGCTTGTTTCTCCAAACAGACTGTGCACACACAGGATTTCTCCAGCAGTCTGATGGCATGTCTGAGAGGCTCTTTTTGAAGGATTTGTTCCACTTCTGCTTTAATAAATATTCCCTCTGTTTCACAAGGAGTATTAACTTCTAATACCAGTTCCATCCCTATATTTTGCTCTCCACCTCCAGAACAGGATTAGCTGTGTACATTAAAAGAAAGCTTATTAAATAATAATAATAAAATCATTCTTTATAGTCCTACTGTTACTGTTTCCA
Organism: Apus apus; assembly: GCF_020740795.1. Lineage (NCBI taxonomy): Eukaryota > Metazoa > Chordata > Aves > Apodiformes > Apodidae > Apus > Apus apus. Next base: position 104,899,308 of record NC_067285.1, on the reverse strand, counting down.
TCCATTGACTGAGGTAATGAAGGAAATTAAGTGTTCTTTAGTTTTGAGATTGCTAGCGAAATTATGCAGACAGATAGTTTTCCAGTCTTAAATCTAAATAATTCAGTTGCCATAGGATCAAAGTATGTGTTAGGCTGTCCTCAGCTTTCCACTCATTGATTCATCCTTATTCCCCTTAGCACATCTTCCCTTTGATTTGATAACGCTCATAAAAGCAGTTGGCAGTAAGTATGGTAAGTATCCAGATTGCTCATTATCATGCTTATTGTTCTAAGCCTCCTCCTCTTGTAACCATTTATGCTTGAAAAGTAAAGCCTTACCTTATGTGTACATCTGTGTAAGCACTCAGGAGAAAGTCAGATCACTGGCATTCATGCTGTAGCATACAAAAGAAATTTTGCAAAATGGTTCCATCTTTGTTGTTCTAAACCAAAATTCATGAAGTAAAATACAATAACATAAAAACCCAGCACAGTCACTAGTGATGCTTATACTCAACTTCCTCTGATGTATCAGAGCAGCTGCACTGAGATAGAAAAATTAGACTTCTCAGAGCGATGGTCTGGTTTCTTGGCTGTATTTGAGGACCAGTGGAGTTAAACACCTGATGAACTTGGGTGTTACAAGTCAAGGCCCTTTTATTCATCATTGCACCTTTCGCAAAGCATTATTCTCCAGGAGCCTATGGGGTTGCTGCTCCTTGAGTATGAGTCAGACCTCAGCAATGTTTTCCAGTTATTTTTTTATCAGAGAGGAAAGTATTCCTCATCTCATTCTATAATTCTGTTTTTTAGAGGCTGTACTTTTACAGACAGGTCCCACATGGAGGGTCATACTCAGATGCCTAATAGGTCTTTTTAAATAATTTATTACAAAAGCCTCTTCATGCCAGAATCTTTCAGGCAGTTCCCATAATCACCTTACTCTATCCTTATGTGTGTGAATACATACTTTTAAATCTCTTTGCATCCTTTTATCCTTAGCAAAGAATTCTATTTGTATCATGCCTAACAGTGAGGTCCCAATTATACAGAAGCCTCTTGTTTCTATCATGTCTAAATATAAGGTACATGAACAAACATATTTTTTGCTATTCTAATGCAGATTTTAATGCTTCCATTTTTTTTTCTACTAGCTACAAAACTTCTTGAACAGGAACATTCTGATTCACAGTTGTGCAGAACCTTGCAATTCTGTAACTCAATTTGTCTTACAGTGTGCTTAAAATTCTTCTGGAAGGAAGAACAGTGAAAATTTTTATCAGAACAAAATATATTTAAGCTTACAGCTTTATTTTTAGCTTCCTCACCTGGTTTTGTTTGATTAACAAAATTGGTTTGAAAATTGCTAGGTCTGTTTGGAACAAAAAGTTCTCAGGTTTCATTGATTATATACATCAGGTGGTTTTGTCAGTGAACAATCTCAGTTGTTTTATCAATTGGTTAAGAAAGATGATCTACAGTCATCTGAAAAAAAATTCTTATCATAAAGAAATCCAGGGGGCTTGGCAATGCCACAGTAGTTGTACTGAAACAGGAATTCTGTGTTGTAAATGTGGGGAACTGTAACACTGAAATTCAGATACTGGAAGTAGGAACAAAAGTGCTGCAAGAGGGGCTGAAAAAAATGGGGAGGTTGCTGAGAAGGGAAAATGAGACGCTCAAATCTCCACCTGCAGCTCGCTGTCACAACTCCAGGTATCATCATAAGTACTTCTGTCTAATGAGCAGCCCTGGAAGTCTGACAGACTGTAGAGAATTTCCTGCTTTAGATCAACTTAATGAATAAGCTTTCTGAGCTCAAAAGTCACATAGACAAACCAGGACATATGGGTGCCCAGAACTAAACTGCTTGTCAAAGTCAGTGCTGTCCTTTCAGTGAACAGGCTTTGGCTTGGAGGGTGAATTTTGTTGTTTTTTCTCTTAATTTCTCAATTGAATTTATACCCAGGAAAAAAACAGTTTTTCTGTAGATGTTAACATTAAACACTGCCTGTTTATGGCTTGCACAAAGTAAACTATAAAACAAAAGACAAAAACTTCAAAGGATTGTTTAGGCCACATCCCTGGCCTGGTGTAGAACAGCTGTTCCTGCATCAGTGCTCACAGAACCTCGTGAGGCTCTTGCCTCCCTCTCAGTTACAATTTTTTTCCTAACATCCAGCCAAAATTTTCTCTCTTAAACCAATTTCTCTTTGTTCGTCCTGATAGGGACGTAAAATAATTAATCACTATTCTCTTTCTGTTCAGACAACCAGGTCTGGTGAACATTTCGCATAAACACACAGGCTCATCTAAGGAATCTCTCTGATTCATTGTTTCCCTTTTTTGAGGGAAGCTGGCCTGTTGCTGGCTGATGATTTTGAGATCTTGCAAGAGTTACAATCTAGTCTCATTCTTAAATAAGATTTAAAAGTTAGAAAAGAAAAATAACAAAATTTGAAAAATCCAACAACAAAACAAAGAACCCCAAACCCAACCTTTTTATCCCACATCAGACACCTGCCTTTCTGCATCCTTGAAACATAACCAGCAGTGACATAAATAATGAAATAAAGCCACACTGTGCTGCAGCTATTTCACCCCAGAATATGCCCCACATTGCACATGGGCTGTGCAAAGCCTGTACAATGCAACTTCGCACCTCTCTACAGCACCTCCTGCATCTCTTCAACCCTTGCTCATTGGGTCATCTTGGGGGTGAAGGTCAGTGCCACCACATGTAATAAAAAGAGCAGAAGTGGGTGGGCTGGGATGTCATGGTTCAAGTCAGTGCACAGGGAGGACTGAACAAATGTTTGGAGGCATCTGGTAGAGTTTCTTATTTCTTTTGTTGAGCCTTTGAATTTCTGCACTTGGCAGATTATCTCTGAGTAAAAGTCATTCACACAGCGATAGAATTTGATTACAAAATTCCAACAACCACAAGGAGATTCTTTTCTGCATTGCATTGCAATTCTCACAATGTAACCTTCCCTTTCAAACAATTAAATACTTCTTTTTTAGTGGCTAGGCTCTGAAATTGTCAGATCCTTCCCCATGTTCAAACTCTTACATCAGAGCCTAAAGGGCCTGATGTACCCAGGATCAAGGAATCTCTGGGTTTTCGGACAAATGACTCCACTACCAGCACCTGCTCTTTCTTCCAAGACTACAGATGCCATGTGCTGAGTGGATGCCTTCTTCTGCATCCAGCGCTATAGGTGATGGAGGAAAGCCAGGCAGAAAATACCTGTGCCAAGGCTGAGAACATTAATCTTGTTTAAGATGCTCCTCCAGGAGTCATAATGGCTAGAGAGGAGCCTGTAACTCATTCTTGCAGGTTTTTTTACTCACTTGCAGTTTAGACAGCAATAATCCTTCATGTCTTGACCAGGACTCATTCAATTGTTTGTAAAACAGCTACAAACCTGGAATGAATCTGTACAGGGTGTCCATGGCAAGGTACTGGGAGCACTGGGCTGTAGGGATAGTCTTTGTGAGAAGAGGCCAGGGGCTGCCCTGTGCCAGACATGGTCAGCTCCAGCCAGCTCCAATGGACCCACCACAGGATCCAGCTGAGCCCATCAGCCAAGATAAGCTGGTGGTGCCTGTGGGAAAACATAATTAAGAAAGGGCAAGATGCCATACAGTGGAGAGAGGAGCAAGGAAAAAGGTGTGAGAAACAGCCCCACAAGCACCAGAGTCAGTGAAGAAGGAGGAGGAGGAGGTGCTCCAGGAACTAAAGCAGATTTCTCTGCAGCCCAAGGAGAGCCCATGGTGAGACACACTGTTCCTCTGCAGCCCAGGGAGGACCACATCAGAGCGGATGGTGAAACTGCAACTTATGGAGGACCCCACACCTTGGATATGCCCTGAAGGAATAGTAATATGAAAGGAATGACACTGGTGTTTTTGAGACACATCGGGAAACCCATGCAGGTGAGCTGAAGTGGTAGTTATCGCTACTACAGGTTTATCTTTTCTCCTGTACTGCTACAGGATCTTTTATGCTGTCAGGCTATCTTTCCATCTCTAAACACATTGTCAAACCGCACCCACAGTTATCAGGTCTGAATGCAAGGGCTTCACAACACCACATGATTATCTCTGGTGCCTTTCAAACTGACATTATCAAAAAGAATAGTAATGCTGGTAATGTAATATCTTGTACTCTAGATATTAGGGTGCTGTAACTGAGGAAGACCCAAGAAGAACCCAGGGCTTTTATCAAAGAAAATGTCTTAAGTTGTCAAATTAATGAGAAACTTTTCATATTGCAGTTTTGTAGACAGGTAAGAAACCTAATGTTAACCTATGAAAGGCTGAAAAATATCTGATACAGTACTTTGCTTCAGATGAGATCTCTCTGCTTAGTTTCATCATAACCTACATGAGGATGTGGAGCACAGATGGGGCATTTGAAGAATTCCTGGTCATCATTAGCATTACACATTCTCTCAGGAGGCTATAACATCGCAGCTCAAAACAATGGTCCTTCATGGATTAGCTAAATTATATACTTTGTCAGTTGATGTAGTGTAACAATACAGGCTCTAGTTTATGAAAACTAACTTGAAGTATAAACTATCATGTATTCACACAGTACATGTTCTAGTGTGGCAAATAAACAACTGCAGAGCACCACACTCCTTATTTGTTTTCCTTGATACTAGGAGTACTGGATGTCTGAAGGATAAAGTCACCAGAATTAATACAGAGGTTTAATCTTGTTGGTTGTTTCTAGCCTTAAACTGAACCAGTTTGCTTTATGTAAGTTTATTTATTGGCTGTTGGATGTTACCATAGGGGTGCAATAATGAAGAAAAGCTACCCCAAGTTCTTGTAATTGTTTTCTTGGCTCAATGTTTATCCATGCCATTATGTTTTAGTACTGAAGCATACTAGTGCTATTACCAGCTGGTTTCCTGAGGTGAATGTGGTGATTGATGTTTTGTTGGAATGGTGACTTTAAATGAAACCACTGTTTGAAAATGGTCCTCTTGTCGAGGGTCAGGAGTTCAAAGAAAAGGCAAACAGAACAGAGCAAGCAAAGTGTTACAAGAATGATCTGAGTTCTGAAAAATGAGCTTTCACGTGACAGCATAATGAATAACAGTCTATTTAGCTTATTTGAAAGAAGGTTCAAAGACTAATATCACAATCAAGTAGTATCTAATTGTGGAAGAATTATGACTCTCCAGAGCTGAATAGAGAGATTCAAACTTTAGAGGCTGAAGTTTAATGTATGTGAATACACAAATTTCAAGCAAGGATAACTAGCTGTTGAAGCAACCTATTAAGGATGTGATAGCACTTCTAATCAAGTCAGGGTGTGTTTTTAGAAGGCAGATTATAGCTTAGTCTTACAGTCTTGAAATTATTGGTGAAGGTCTTTGGTCTGTGTTGTGCAGTGGAATCAGACTAGATTATCATAATGGTCTTTACCATCCAGAGTAATCTATGTGTATAAGAGACTTATCCCTGCATTTTCCCTTATGTCCCACGGGTGCAGTGGGAATAGTGTTCTTCACATTATTAAAGAGGAAACAAAGCAATCAAAAAAGATTCCTCATAAATGGCTTGGAACATTTCATACGAGAAGTTAAAAATGTAAAAATCAAAACAATTTAAGCTAATTAGACAACAGTGCTGAGCGCACAGAAATTAAACAGGCTGTCCTCAGGGAGGTTTCACTAAATTCCTCACTCCCAGTTCTGCCACAACTTTCTATAATTCACCTGAGGAACAGTCTTGTAAGTCAGATAAGGAAGGAATCATAAAGAACTCACCAACCACACTCATCAGTCCAAAGGAAGAATTGTGAACCACCCCTGATTAAAAAATTATCTAAATGCTGTACTGAGGGAGATTTCAGCTTATTGCAGTGTGGTAAGTTTTTTCTATCAGATGGCCTTTGCAGCAGACTTTGTTATTTTTATAAATCATTAATAAAAATCGATAATAAAAAGAAATTACGGTATCAATGCTAATTACAAATACCCATAAAAAAGGTGGAGGCAAAGAAGAAATATAATTAAGGAGTTTTCTTTTGTCCTTCTGTGGAGATTTGCAGTGGTTGACCCCATGGCTACCTACTGATGTAATCTATGAAAATAAGATTCTGATTTCCGTGTCCTCTCTGTTAGACAGGAAAATTCTTGGACTTCACTTCCTGTTGCACATCTCATAGGAGTAAATACACTAAAATGGAAAAAAAACAAACAAAACCTGGATGTAGCAGTGCAGCTGAATGAGAGTGTCTCAATGCAAAAGGCCTCTGCTTAATAACTTCTGAGAAGTACATATGGCTTTGGGATGAGTTTGTCCAGTATTTTCAAAGCTTTCCAAGGAAGGGGAATGGTTAGTCTTTCTGAAGAGGAGGATATGACCCTACTGAACTGTGGTCTATGCCCATTTCTTAGAAAAAGGGCTAGAAATCAAATCAATTGGTTTTGCAAACAAAGATACAAATGCTTTCTATCATGTCTTTCTTGTGACTTTCTATGTCAAACATACAATTGCAGGAGGCTGCTAAGAACTAGTTTCACTTAAGCCTTCACAGTCATTAACCAAGATGACAGCTCAAAGGAAAAAAGGTGTTGTCAGATAAGCTGTGGCTTCTTTATGACAAAACAGCACTAAATGCTTTTTGTTAAGGACTGAGGAATGCAAGTATGTACAAAGAGAAATTCAAACTTCTGTAGCACTGATTTTTCTGTGAAAAGAGAGAACAGGGCAGTTAATAAACAGCATCTTTTCTCTGCCTCAGAAACCACCACAGAAAATGAGATGAGGTTGCAGCAAAGCAATACAAGGGGGCTGTTGCTGGATGTAAGCAGCAGGGATGAACAGGAACAGTGGTTTGAACTGAAGATACCTGGTGAATATTCTTTCATATGTTTCTTCATTATCCTTTTACCTACTCTGTAATTCTCTCCTCTATTAGGAGATACCTGCTCTCTGGTTTAGGTCTCACCCTGATTATGTAAATGGGCAATTTTCTTTCTACAAGGTCAGGCTGCTCTCACTGCTACATAGACAAGGTTTTGACCCCTAATAACAGGCATAAGCCCATTAAACCAGTATCTCATCCATAGTATTGTCACTCTGTGATATTTTTTTCTGATACCCAAGGCTTGGAAAACTATTCAAATGGTCTTAAGCACATTTGAGATTGAAACTGGAAGGTTTCACACAGTAAGGCTGAAAACCAAAAAAGCCTGAAATCAGGTAGCAATTTATAGGCTTTTGTGAATCATAAGGGAAAAAGAGATGGGACTAGTCAGGAAGAGATTGAGTGTCTAACCTACCCAGGATGATTAATGAGGTTCTCTCAGTATTTAAAAGCACTAGGTAAAAGTCTGTGTGGTGCTTTTAGCATTTCTGAAAGACCAAAATCTTAGGAAAGCCAGAGTATAATTAAAAATTTAACTTCCCTTTCTATCAGCTAATGGGTTTGTGTTACTATCTCATTCCTTTCATCCCATGGCTCTGGCAGTGGAGATGATTTGGTTCAGATCCCACCTGAAATCTTCAAATACTTCAAAATATTTGGTCTTTTTGTGTAGAGTTGGAAAGATACCAAAATGCTGTTCTGGTAATTATTAATGTCACCTTTAAAACCTAAGTGTTAGGTGTGATGATATAGTTGGATCATTTAACTTCAAGAGATAGAAGAAATTAAAGGCACCTTAGTTTAAACATCATTTCACTGTATGGTCAGGCATAAAAAGGCCCTGATAGCACCCCTGGGAAGGATAACAATGCTTATGTTTATGTCCTAATGGAATCAAGTGAAGCTTTCGGTCCTCACTGAGGGATGATGGCCTTGCTTTCAAAGAACTTAGGGACTGTAATTTGTGATTATTTTCACCAAATATGGTAATGTAACTCTAAGAAATTTCACTTTTTTATGGATTTTGACTTTCCTTTTGTGAAGTCAGGTTGGCTTTAGTGATACAAAAACATCATGATGGAAGAGGTTAATTCAATATATAAGTTGCAGTGCTGCAGTCAGAGAAAGCTTTTAGTCCTTAGGTAAGTTGACAAATTTAATTTAGGGTTTCTGGTTTGGGGACACGTTTTTGCGATTCCTTCTATTCCTTTTGTACTATGCCTGCTGCTCCCTGGTATTCTGTGTGGAAGCTGAGTTAGAAAAATTGTTTTATTTTACTTACAGGCTTTGTAAGTGGGAGGGAGTGAATGAAGGGGAGGAAGGTAGACAGAGAAAGAAGAAGAGGGACTAACAAGGGTAACACTCCCACCAACTTTGTACACTGAACAACCAAAACAAGGATGCTTGTTTGGTGGGGCCTGATCCTTTTCCTGTTAAGACAGATGAACATTTTAATTGAGTCTGCTGAAAGCATAAATGAAGGAAGAGATTTCTGTGACACACACTGAACTGAATGGCTTTTATTATAATGGGTTTTGCTATTGCCTCCAGTGCTGGGAGCCAGGTACCCTTCTGTGCCAACACACTTTTTACTGTGAAGCTACAAACAACTACACTGGGCAAAATTTAGTCTTTCAATGTCTTTTTTCTCTAGCAGTTGAACACTTCTGATACTACTCAAAAGAAGCCTCTCCTACATATACATATGTAAAACACAAGTGATTTACAAGCTGTTTTGCCTTACATTTGCTTATCATATGAAGAGTCAGTAACCTACTGAATAACCTGAGGGAAATCAAGCAAACAAATACTATCTCTCTTTTAGAGGGAAACAGAACATGGGAAGCAATAAAATATCAGATGACCCATGAATCTAGGATCTGGAATTCTCATTTTGCTGAAACAAAATCATATGGTCCAAAACACATACCCCACCCCCCAAAAAAAGTTTCAACAGTCAAAAGAGCAATTTAGGAAAAAAGTTCGTAAAACTGTCTCATTTTCATCCAGCTCTTGCTACCATTTGCATTCATTGATACATCATCCAAAAAACTAACTGAACAATCCCAGTGATAACCAGAAATATTAATTACTAATTTGAGGCTTTTCCTTTCCAGGTGAAGTCTTGTTGCTGGTACCAGGTTTCTGGTATGTGTTCTTCCAAGTAGATTTATCTCTGCCTGTTTTATTAATGTTTATATCTCAGTATCAGCTATTTCTATTGAATAGCATTAATTTAGCATTAGCTTCTGACAGAACAGTGCACTGAGCTTAAAAACTCAGATTTTACCCACTGACAAGGGCATGCACTTGCAAATTGATCCACAGCATTGGCCTTTGCAACATAACACAAATCAAGACAAACTTCTGCCTCTCTGCATTGAGTTTGTCTTTGAAAGCAGAGACTTCTTTCTGCAATGTGGAAGCTACCATGTCACTGCAGCAAGGCCCTACTCATGGGTTTATATATCCTATATAGCTGTACATTACTACCATATTGAACATTTCCCACAGGCTTCAGAGAGGTGCAAGAATATAGATTCTCTACTGTAGCCTTTAGCAGTTTATCAATGAATCTACTAAAGTCAATACATTTTCCTCTTTATTATAAAATTCCTTGTTTGAAACTATTTTAAATCTTAAAAATATTTGTTTTTCATAGCTCCTATAGCCTCAAGTTTAAAATAAAATACACTGCAGTTTGCCAAGCAATTTCTGAATCCTTTTACAGCATTAAATTTCCTGGTTTTGCTACTAATACAAGCTCTGAAGGTGTCTAATCATTGCAATATCTGGGCTAAACAGGCTCAACACTTGAGCATAGGTTGGTGGGTGTGACCTTCTGGACTCACAGCTCTCCTGTATGGTCAGTGACTGACCGAGATCCTGCAGACAATGGCAGAATTGGAGGATTCACTGAAATACTGACTTGTGGCAGGGTAAGTAGGGCTACTTGCAGCTGTAAAGGTAGAAACATGTAGTAATCCCTCTGTTCCTCACTTCATTCAGCTGGAAAACAGGGGCCATAATGCCTGCCTCTTGAAGGGCTGTGAGGCTTAATTAACTAGAATCTGGGAAGTGTTTGGAGATTTTTGCTAGAGGGCATTTTACATACAAAACGTTTTTCTTTCAGTCTTCTGAAATTATTGGTTGTGCTATAAAAGCATCAAATGTCAAAAGCAGGACTTGAGCTCCACTGCAGAGTCAACTGGATAGTGTACACAACAAAAGCCAGCCTACATCCCAGTAATTCCACAGCAAGGTAAAGGAAATGTGCATGGGAAAAAGAGGAGAAACCCTCACCAAATCATGCATTTCCATGGGGCTAGAGCAGAGGTGTTATTAAGGTGGTTTAGTTACTTTGGATATGTAGCTTTCTGTATAAATAAGTAAATTTGGACATTGTATTTTTTCCTTTCCAGACCTTCAGCTTTAACATCTTTCCATTATTACTTATCTCTGTTTTTTTTCCAAAGTATTGCTGGCTTCTTTTAACTTCAGACTTCTTCAGGAATGAGTTATCTGCATCATCTTTACAAACAAATCTGGAAACATCTTTTTATATCTTGGCCATTCTCTTGAACTTGAGGTTTTTCTATCAAGACTAAATTTTTGTTTGGTAGTCTTCTGTCAGGAAAGCCATTACTACAATACCTCCAGAACAACACATTAAATTCTTTTTGATAAATTTGGCATTGACTTCTCACACTGACACTTGGCTTAAAACTACAGACCTCTTCCTTTGTTACTGAATGGTTCTGAAGTCAGGAAGCAAACCAGCATCACTCAAATACTAATTTTCTTATTATTATAACTAAGATTTATGGTCCAAATCCCTGGGTTTTAGCTCAGTTTTATTACTAACTTATCATACTGCTTAACTGTGATTAAAAAAAAAAAAAAGAAAAACGGAATATTTTCATGTTAATGATTAGCAGACAGAAGGCTCTTGATCTGCATGTATTTTGTCACCTTTACATGCTTCTGTTCTCTACTGTTAAAGCTGAATATTCGTTATTATTTTTTTCTATTTACATTCAACTAGAGTATTTAACTTTTCACCATAGTTGAAGCAACAGGAAATAAACTTCCACTCCAAATCAGAACAGGTAAAACAGTATAAAATGTTCTAAGGATTATTTTTTCTTAGGACTGGGGAGTAGCTTCCCATTATGTTTTGCCTGCCTTTTTAAAATTGCATCATTTGGCTGCTGCAGACTAAAATCCAACAGGCATGGAAGCTAACATTGACAACCAGTTTTCAATTTATGGTTTATAACACTTTGAAAGAGCAACTGAGAAAAGCAGACTTGTTTTCTGCAGACTGAGATTTATCATTTATGTGCCTGCCCCACTGTTACAAATTTTAGTGGATATTCAGGAGCTCTAAGACTTCACATCAATGATGTGAACAGACTGGCTGCAACACATTAAAAAGTCTGGCTGAAAACCCTCTGGTCAGTAAAACCTGCTGGAGCTTTATCATTCCATTTCACAGTACTAAGATTTTGGATCTTGAAAGTATTACTTGATTCTTTAAAAACCTAATATATTAAAAGAGATCACAGAAGTGAGAAATTAAGTCTTTTGCTTACTGCTTAGTAAGCTAAGGTTGAATTGATATCTTCAAATTATTTCTGAGAGTGGCAGGAAGGAATCCTCTAGTAATGTTCAATCCATCACTTTGCCACCAGAGCTGCTTATTTATCAAAAATATCATAGATAGCCTGTACCTGAAACCAAAGTGCCTGCAACTAAAGCACAGATTTTTCACCCTGTGTGGGGAATATGACAAGTAAGCAGGTGGTAAGTGCCAAATACCGTTGATTTTTTATATAACAGAGTTAGAAAACCTTATAGTCAAGCCTTTTGGAGAGGATTGTCATGGAGAAGACTGTATGCTTTCTATCTTCCTCACATTGGGATGAAAATGTCAGGTTGTGTTTAGTGGAAACCCAGGATACGTCTAAACTCAAATGCAGAATTTTATAAGAAACTTAAGGGATGAAAGTGCCAGAACATTATTTCCCAGCTGCAGCAGCAGCACGTAGGTTCATGCAACTTCAGACATGTCTCTCAACACCTCCCTCCCACCCCTGAAAAAAAAAACCAAAAAACTAACAACAACAAAAAAGCACCTACAAACCCCAAACCAACCAAACAAAAAACAAGGCAGAAAAGCTGATGACAGGACCAGAATGCAGCATCAAGTGAAACAGGTAGGCACAGCCTCTTCCAAAACCAAACTACTCTTTTTCCCACCAAAAAAACTAATCTGCCTGTTTCTGCTTCTACCAGACTCAAAACCAGCTAAGAAGATCTATCTGAGGGGAAATAAAGCCGGCAAAATTACAAAATAAGAGATCAGTAATTTGCTTTGACACCAAGGTTGGAGTTGGTGAAGTCAACTGCCCTCTGTTTTGTACCAGCTTCACCCAGAGGTGAATCAGGTGCAAAAGTATTAGACAGGTTAAGTGTGAATACACAGGTCTGGTTCCTGCTTCAGGTATGGAAACTAAGGACTCACATCTGATGGATTTAACTCCTTCATCCAGACAGTACTTGTGTAATCTAGCAGAGCCCTCACTGCTATGGCAAACTAGATTATATCTCAGGGCAGTCTCTGAGCCACTGTGTCAAAAAAAATGCCATTAAAATCAGTGGACCTGGATCTTTTCACTGAACCTTAATGCAACACTTTGCCCATTTAGCACTAGAAAAATAACCACAGGCTGTGGGAACTTTACTGGTTCAGGCCATATTTAATCTAGAATTAGAGCAAAATCCTAGAAAACCAATCGATTGCTTCAAAGCAGTAGGAGCTAGTTTATTCAAGCAATCAGTCTTGCAATAAATGTGTTCAATTTTTAAGAGCTTGTAATTTAGCACTACCAGGAACAGAGAAACAAACATCTCTGATTTCTGTGAGAGGTTCCAAGATGTTTCACAGACTATCCTCTAATGCTTCAAATGTTAGCAAATGACATATTTTTTCACATGCTGCAGCAAGATGTCTTGAGAAGAGATGCTAAAAGTGGGAACTCTGGATCCCAGAATTCTAGCCAGACATCAGCAGAAAGGAAGTTAGTATCACTATCTGGGGTAGGCAAGTTGGGGTCAAGACACAGAGCTGCAAAGCTCTAGTGAAGAAACTGGAGGGTGTGTGATGGGTGGGGAGAAGAGGGACTCTGCCCCTTGCTTGGGGAGGAAAATATCAAAGGAGGGGGGGGAGGAAAATACAAAGATCCTTGTCTTTAGGGGGCCCTCCCTGACATACAAGGCCTGAGGAGATTAACAGATAAAGAATTAAAAAATTCTTACACCTGGAGAGGAATACAAGCAAAGGCAAGGACAGCCAACATTGGTGGAGGTGACAGAGAGAGGCTGAAGGGCTGGTCCCCCATCTTCAATGTCCCCCCCAAAATAACTCCTCTGGTGAGCCAAAGCAGAGGACAGTTCATGCACACCTGTCTGCATTTGGATTTTGATGCTTCAGCTCTCTTGCACATATTTTAGAGTCCAGAAACATCCCTAGACAGCTTCAAAAATCAGGAGGTAATTCCCACCCATCCAAAGAAATAACTGCATGCCATTATTTTTAAACCCATGGCCAGGATTGTTACTCTTTGTAAGGGACAGTACGATACAACTCATTGCTTTTGAACTTGTGGAATCTGCAACACTATGAAAGCCACTGTATAAAGATCAACAGATAGCTACAGCATTTGACTGGTAAATTGTATATGAAAAACTTTTTTCAATTCATATTTTGCAAGGAGATTAATGTTATTCAATTACATTTTGAAAAAAATAAATAATAATTAATCCCAAATATTTATCTAACATTGTATCATAAACCATAAAATTAAAGTATAGTTTCAACCTGTGCCATACAGAAATCTAGATAATATTGTTTGTTTTGAAATATACCCATTCTAAGCATCTGGACAGCCAGTTAATTTTTATGATGTTCTGTGTGATAAATCAATACATTTTCAAAATGCTTTATAGCCATAATATGCTGGCCCATGCATTTTAATGAGGCATTTTTTCTTTTGCAGATTATTTGCTGCAGAAATGATGGATCTCAAATTGTCTAACAATCCTGTAACATCCATTGTTTGCAACAAGGTTCAAAATCATTAACTTTTTGGGAAACATATGCTAAAATGGTTAATAACATATTTGAAGTAAAATCTGGTATAGCAAAGGGTTTTTTCAGGTGACACTATCTCTTATATCAAAAATCAGAGCTTTCTGTGAAAGAATTGTTGAAATAATTTTAGAAGCAACACCAAGCCTATTTTGCACTGTTATGCACTGTTCTTCTTTCATGGTGACCTCCAAGTACCAGAGTGGATGTCACCTGATGTGCATCAGTTGTGAAGCCAGGTGAATAAATGGTTCAGCTCTACTCTCTAACTGTTCCAGAGACAAGTTGGTTAATGTTTCCCAGATGAGTGAACTAATCTCGGGGCTGCAGATTCACTCCCATTTTATTTCAACCCAGCCAACTTATTTGTTCATTATCAAAATAATGTCATTATTTCATGCAAACCAAGGCATGAGGGAGCCCAACCCCAGAAGAAGAGGTAGCCTTCTGACTGAAGTATTCCCAAAGGAAGTGTGGGTTCACTTCCCTCAGGCAGGGGAGGAAACTGAGCAAAAGCTTCATTTCAGCCAAAATTATTCAGAGAATTCCACCCACATTTGCAAATATAAGATTCAACAGAATCATTTTACTCCTTCCCGCTCCATTACTGCAAGGTGCTGGGAGAACATCTTTTCAAACTCCCTGCCTTCCCACACCTCATGCAAGGTGTTGAGTAATGCCACTCCAGATGAGTGTCATGCAGGCAGAGCACCTTCCTTTCCACACTGATACTGCTTCTAGCAAAAAGGAATCACTCCAATAATATGATGGCTGCAGCCTAGAGGTCTAGCTCCACGATATATCCACGACAAACATTAATAGGCCACCTCTGGGTGAGTTATTTCTACCCAGACACTAAGCAATGCTGGATATTACACTATTTCTTTGGTTTTAGGACATATAAACATAACAGAAATGCATAATTGAATTTAGCCAGTACTTTGACAAATTTAACAGTCTTAGAGTATTAAATAAACATTTAGTTGCATCTTCATAGACTATTGTAAGCCATTAAATCCCAAAATTATTGTATTAAGTTGTTTTCATAACAGTGTTTCACTGTTGAGGCAAGCAGTACTGCTAGGAAGTTTCTGGAGCCACAGCTGATATGTTAACGTGAACAGGATGTTAGAAAGGTGACTTTATATTGATAAATGTTTATCAGATAGATTTAGTATCACACTCGTGTTCTCATTTTGTTTTTCATAGGACTAGTCTCAGAAAAAATGTCAATGTTAATATAAGATATTCCTCCATCTAGCATAACAGAGCTTCTAATTATACCATGCTAAGCCTCTGTAAGTACATCTAGCTGGTAGAGGGGTAGTATATACAGCTTATAGTAATTAAAAATGGCTTTCATCAAAACACTGTTGATACAAGCTCTGTGTGGGAGATTCAGGTTATACTAGTTAACAGGTGGGCCTGCTGTTACACAGCAGTACATACAGAATATCTCCACCCATAATAATGAAAACATTTAGCTGGAAAACTAGTCAAACCATGAAATTCATTAGGTTGCTCAGGTAAGTAACAGTACTTTCCAATGGTCTGATGGTACAGCTAGTACCACCAGAATTTACAGTCCTCTCTCAGTTGAACCCTTCTTTAATCTTACTTTCAATCAAAATCAGGTCTCTCCCTCACTTAAGTAAAGGTAAGAGATGGCTTTCAAAAACATTAAATTGTATTTAACAAGAAATCCTTTCTGTCAAAGCACTCTTGTTCAGGTTTCAGGCTAAAATTTGAAAACAAGGGAATTGCAGCTATCCCTGTTGCATGAATTATTTTCTATTCTGTGCCTCCATCTTGTACCAGAAGGGATCAGGGCTGCCTGGAGAAAACATATGATCATGCAAGTCCATCCAATACCACAGTGTATCCATAGTTCAGGAGGAATTCAAGTGGCACAAGCAATTTTTATTCTAGCTGTTTTATTATAATTTCCTAGAATCATAAAATCATAGAATCATGGGACTATTCAGGTTGGAAAAGATCCTTGGGATCACCGAGTCCAACCATCATCCCTACTCTAAAAATTTCTCCCCTACATCATGTCCACCAACATCACGTCCAAATGACCCTTAAACATATCCAGGGATGGCAACCCAACCACCTCCCTGGGCAGCCTATTCCAGTGTCTAACCACTCTTTCTGTGAAAAAAATTTTCCTAATGTCCAGTCCAAACCTGCCCTGTTGCAGCTTGAAGCCCTTCCCTCTTGTGCTGTCATTAATTACCTGAGACAAGAGACCAGCACCAACCTCTCTACAATGGCCTTTCAGGTAGTTGTAGAGACTGATGTTGTTCTGCCTGGAGACTTTCAGGGATATTTCTTGTCCACAAAGGTGTTTAGAGGGTGTGAACCACTGAAATACATGCTTCAAATAACATTTGATGTTGTAGCAAAAACTGAACACCTGTAACCTGAGCAACTTTTAGAAAATATTACTCTTTCTTAACATAGGAGGTAGGAGTATTTTGCAAAGAGAAGGCTGAAAGAATACTGTATAGAAAAGTTCTGGCTAACACAACATAGATTTGGAGCATCTTTAGTAAAAGTGTACATGACTATAGGGATATCCCTTCCAGATTATTACATGGCAGTCCTCAGATTTAATCTTGGCTACTGTCATTTTCAAAACCACAGACTGAGTCACCACATGTAGTAAAAAGAAGTTCTGAATCTTCTGTATGCTCAGTAGTAGCAGCCTCTTTGATAAAAAGCAAAAACCATAATAAAAGCCTTGGTTTTCTCTAGACAAAATCAAGCAAAATTAAAATAAAGCTCAGTGTACACCTTTCCTCAATCACAGTTAGCCAACACCTTAAAATGGTCTAAATGTGAAAACTGTATGAAATACTGAAAAGCTGGACATTATTCTGCTTTTCTCTTAACCTCTAGTGGGCAATAAAAAGTGCAAATGCTGCCTGTTCTTGTTCTTTTTGTTCCTTCCAAAAGAATGCTTTAAGGTTTACATATTTTGCAACATATTTAGATGTATTTATGCATTGCTCTCATAGCAAGATCTGGAGTTGATATAAATACAAGCTCCAAAAGATCTGCTTCTTTATGTAGTATTTAAACTATTCATTAACATCGTTGGAGTATTTTGAATGAAGAATGAAATCATTTCAGTAACATTTGCATCATGGTGAAGTCCTACAGCTTCTTGCTGTAAGAGTAATAAATATAAAAAATAGGATTCTGATGAAGAATCTGGTGCAGTTTGTGGTTTATGAATGTTAAACACACTGCGTAAGAGACGAGAAACAGAGATTGTGAGGACTGTTCTCTCACTCAATTTAAAAGGGGAAAAAAAAAAAGAGCACACCTGCAGAAACTCAGTCAACTTATAGCAAGCAAATGGGATTTGATTGAAACAAGACTTACGAGGACTTTTTGCACAGAAGTGGAACCTGCTAACTCACTAGTCAGTTAGCCACTTCTTCCCTTCTCCCATGAAGAAAAGATAATACAAAAATGTGAATGTCCAGTTCAGATACTGTTCAGATCCACATAACTAATCTGCAGGAAGTTTGACCTTAAAGGAGCACTGTGAATAAGTTGTGAGACTGCTGCTCTTCATGAGGGTGCCATGGCATTGGCGTGTCCCAGTGCCTTCTTCAGGCTTTCAAAAGCATTAGCATGTCCCAGTGCCTTCATCCAAGCATTCCTCCTCCTGGTTATGCAGCACTTGACGCTCCAATTACCTGTGTTTTGAGGCTCCCACTCTATGAGTGGGTGGACTTCAACGCTGATGAGAAAAAGTCGTGCGTGTTCGGAGTTTCAACATTCCCAACAAGCCCTTCCTGTGCGAGATCGCGTACTATTTAAATATCAGACAGTAATAGCAGGGAGATGTTCCCATGTGCAAAATGCCATGAGAAGTCAAGATCTATTTTGGAGTAAAGAAATTATGGGTTGTCTTCACCCGGTAGACAAAGACAAATTCTAACAGCAACTCTGAGCTCAAAATATAGGTAAGAAATTAAAACTATATTGTCTTGGAAAAGTACTCGACACTGAGGATTTTGAAAAGGCTTTGCCATTCAGACAATGCTGAATGGACCATGTTTGGAAAAGGACTTCAGTTAATGTAAAACTAAACTGGGAAATGAAGCAAGTTTTCCTCTCAGTTAGAAAAATGTAATTGGCAGCTTATTTTCCGAGTTTTCATATTACATGGTCAGGGCAGAATTTCACCCCGGTGTTAAAGCTACCTTTGGTGGGAATGAGGGACACTATAGCTTTGTATCATTTTTCTAAGCTTTTATTTTGAGCAGGGAAAAACCCACTTCGAATGCTGTTTCACAGTTAGTCTTTTCTTTCAACACAGCAGGTCAAAAATAGACAAAATATGTTATGCAAATATTTACAGACTAAGTCCCTTTCCAGCTTACTGTTTAGCAATTGCTGTTATGTCCTCCACCAGCCAGATGCTGATGAACACTAGTTTTATGGTTTTGTTTCAATTGGTCTAAATGAATAGCAAGTGCAAGAAAATGTTGTTCAACTCACCCTTTGAGGACAGCAGATTACTGTCCTAATAATTCCTTCCAACAATAAGTAGCTAAACAACATCCATTAACATTGGGGTTTCGCTTTCTTGCCTGATTATTTCTGAAGTTCATGCGTTTTCCAAATTAAGGATAATTGGCATATTTAGGCTGAGTATCAAACCCCCAAAAAAATTAGTTACATAAACAGCGGAGTTTAGCTGAAGTAGAGTGATGAGCAAATGAAATATATTTTGTGTCATAAAAAGGAACTTTTAGACTACAGTGCTCTTTTGTGAATAGACTACGAGGGACTGAACAAGCCAGTACAATTATTTACACATCAACATTTTGTCTTTTAACTTCCATATTGAAACAAGAACGTGGATATTTCATCTGAGTTTAAAATTATTTCTTCTGAGGTTTTGATTATTCTAAATACAAATTTAAGCCAATCACAAGGTGTGGCTGTTAGATGATAGACCAAAGTCATTGAGTTACAGATTGATACAGGACACAACACACTCCTTGCCATGAGCTTCAACAGTCCCTGTGTGCTCATGACCTCACAGGACTCACAAAATTCTCACATCTGTTAATCACTAACTGATCCATACTCTCATGCAAGTGGAAATAGATTTTGGAAGGAGCTCTGGTGAGTTTGGCAGCTCACCCTGCCTGCTCTACACATGCAGAATGAATCAGTAGACTTCTTAAAAGCATGCAGTGACTTCAGCAGAAGAAAGATAGGTCACACACTGAAGCTATGGATAGCCCACCCCAGAATAATTTTCACCACACAGAGGCATTTGTTAAAGAGTCAATAATCAAAATAATAACTGATCAATATTCGATTTGAAAGCCTTTCTACTGAAATTTTTATAGACATGAACAAATTTTCTTTGACAGTCTCTTTGTGCTTCATGTTGTGATGTTTATTGGTTTGAAATCCCCTTTTTTAGAAATAAAAAAGGAGTAGATCAATCATCTTGAAAGTATCTTAAAACTATTCACTAGCATCGTGACAGATTTTTTTCCCACGTGCTCAGGATCTGATTGTATCCCCACCAGTTAACAGGTGCACTTCGGGTACATGTACATGACAGTGTCCAGCTGAAACAAATACAAGATTCTTTAGATGCGTAGCTCCAAATTCAGTTCCATGACTGAGATGTTTCTGAAACATATGCACACACCCACTCACCCTTAAAGCAACGTTAATAAGTGCCTCTATCATAGCTGACAGCAGTCAAACAGTCCCAATTGCAAACCACCCCCAATTACACTAACAGAAACATGAGTAATCCATACCAAGGAATGGATGTGAGTCAGTAACGATGTGAAATTGTACAGTAGCTTCCTAGAATAATGACCTTTAGTTCATTAATCAAGTTAGCTATATACATTATAATTTTGTTTTAGATCCACAGTCCTGTTGTCATAATTTAACCTTGTCGGCCAAGACAGTCCATGACTGTTTCAGGGCTACAAAAGCCAAAGCCAGATGATTTCTGGTTTTGAACAGAGAATTGGATCTTACACCACATTATAAGTTTTCAACTACTTGGGAATCACAGATCTAAACTTATCAATAAAATATCAATAAAAATAAGCATTAAAATATTAGAGAAATAAAATACCAATGAAACCAGGTGAAGACAGCACGCTCTCTTCTGCAGTTTTCACCCACATTAATTGATTTTACTGTCTCCCAGGCTGGTCAGAATTACTGTCGTATATAAATACATATAACCACAGCCAAGGCTGAAGAAAAGTGAGTATCTAACAAACAACTTTGTATTTTGAGAATACTTTTGAGTCAATGCCTACCATCTGCCCTGCTAGAGTTGGAATTGTGTCATAGTCATGTCATCTTATTCAAATTCATCAAAATCCGTCAAGGAGTTTTACTTTGCTACTACACTGCAGACTGAAAGAAGTTTTTCTTCAAATTCATAAGAGCTTTGTATTTATTTCTTCTTGAAATAAATTTGGAAATAAATTTCAAAATAAGTGCAGGTCTTCTCCATAGCCACTGCTGCAAATTGCCAGCACCAGATTTCTTTGTAGGACTAACTTCTCAGAGTATAACCTGGAATTCTTACTTTCTTGTCAGTATTCCAGTTCTCACAGCTGTCTAGTTTTTTCCGTACTGTATTTTCATTACCTACCTATTGATAAAACCTCAGTTTTTGTTATCAGAATATTTTGTTAGCACACACATAAGAGAATTTCAGTGAAAATATCAAATAAGGTATTTCAGACTTCATTCATCCTCCCATGTAAGTGTCATTTCCCTCCTCAGCCGGTTCCTTTCTCAATTCAACTTTTACCCGATTCTTCAACTGTCCAAAACATCTAGTGAATTATTCTAAAGTTGTTGCTGCACCCAATTTTATATAATCATGTCAAATAAACAGCAAATTTGTAACATCTGCAGAAGAAAATGAGGATAAATTGCAAGTGGTACTGAGACTGGAGAAATACAATGACCAGGTTCTCACATTTGGTTTGTATGCAAACATCCTGTGAATGAACAGATTTACAATACTGGAAGTGGAGTTGCTCTGAAGCTCTGAATATTAAAATATCACTGTGAAATTTGTGGAGGACTCCAATCAGTCCCTACCAATTCCAAATCATTCCATGTGCCTACACACGGACACCCCCCTATACAAACAAAGCAATGAAACTTTTTGAGCACTTGAAGGGGAAAAAAAATAAAAAAGCTGATTTGGAGCTATAAATAGTGATTACGGGTAGCACTAGAATTTATGGGATCACTCAGACTGTTCTCCATAAAATATGCTGGTTTGCTCATATTGCCTATAAACGACAAATCTCTGCTCCCCACTGATAGGCTTGTGTCTGAGATGGCCTTGAGACAGTGCCTGGCTCAGGCACACACTCTGGCTCATCCTAAACCCTTTGTCCTTTAACACCGTCCAGCTTCATCCTGCTGCTTTGAACTGCACTGTCATGAGTAAGCAGAAACACCAGAAACTTTGGTTTATGCAGCAATTGCTCCAAAACAACTAACTAATAATCCAGGCCATGTAAACTCATGTATAGAGTACCTTCAAAAATAGCCTGCCCTGTTAAGAGATGTCTTACTGGACTATTTCTGAAGCAATTTACAATATTCACATTGCAGCTTCAGTTCCAGTATCTGAAGTTCTGCCTCTGAAAATATTCTGCAGTGAAGGCCAATCTGGCAATGAAAATACTCCTAAACTTAACTCAAACTTTTATATTGTGTAGATGTAAGGTTAAGATCTATCTCTTTTGAAATATCTGAAAAATCAGTTCATTTTGGGAGGTTGGAACCTGATGATCTTTAAGGTCCCTTCCAACCTTAACCATTCTATGATTTTGCCAAGCAATTATTCTATTAAAGTCCTTTGTATATATGGTACATTTATAATTTTTTACCACAGGTAATTATAATAAAAGTTTCACTGCAATTAATTGTATACTTTTATTGGAGTTACTTAAACGCTGTGAAGGACCAGGACTACAAGGCTTTTCTGGATCTACAAGCCCTTGTAGGCATCTTGCTCAGTCTACGTGTCTACATGTACCACCTGAAATAAGTGTGATGTGTTAAGACACACTGCTTCTTCACCCAGTTGATACACAGCACCGACTACTTCAACCACATTTTAATGGGAGGGGGATGAAGATCTCAAAGCAATTTACAACTCCCTTGAAAACCAAGAGCCGGACAGAAGACAGAGCCTGGGGGAAGAATCAGGGGCCTGTAAGGGGAACTGCAGGGATGACATTGAGGTGCTGGAGAGGGTGCAGAGAAGGGTAACTAGGCTAATTAAGGGTCTGGAGAACAGGTCTTGCATGGAGAGGCTGAGGGAGGTGGGGTTGTTCAGCCTGGAGAAGAGGAGGCTGAAGGCAGACCTCATTGCTCTCTGCAACTACCTGAAAGTGGGTTGTAGTGAGGTGAGTGTTGGCCTCTTCTCCCTAGTGACAGGACAGGAGGAAATGGGGTCAAGTTGCACCAGAAGAGGTTCATATGGGATATTAGGAAAAAATTATTTACAGAAAGAGTGGTGAGGCATTGGAACAGGCTGCCCCGGGAGGTGGTGGAGGCACCGTCCCTGGAGGTGTTAAGAAAATGGGTAGACATGGTGCTTCAGGAGGTGGTTTATTGGTCACAGGGGTGTAAGACTGATAATTGGACTTGATGATCCTGAACGTCTTTTCCAACTTTAATGTTTCTATGATCCTGTGATTTCTACCTTTTCTGATGGGATACTAGAAAAAAGAGAAAAAACAATATAAGATTCATCTTTTTCTTTGATTGGGTTTAGAACTTTCTTCCGTCTTTTGTTTTCTGGTGCACCCCTGCCTTCTCAAGCTCTCTACATATCATGAACCAAGATGTCCACAGGAATAGGTCTTGTTTGGAAAGCAGGAAAAATAATATCTGGCAAAATATCTATCAAATAATACAGGATTTTAACAAGCAAAGAGCTAGAGTCTGACAATAGTAACAATATGGGCACAGCAGAGATCAAAATGTCCTTGCAACCTTCATTTCTCTCACATTTAAAAATGCCTGTGTAAGGGTTTTCCTACCAAAGACCAGTGCAATGGCCTGTGAATTCTCACATGAATCTTGCACAGAAAAAGTATAGTCGGTTGGAACAAACCTGGTCTAACCTGAACTCAGGAATTGCCACTGCTAAAACAGGTCAAAAGACATAACACTTTTAATTGATTCCCAGTGGCTTATTGAAAACACCATCTCTGACCTGACAACACTATGATTCAAAAGGTAATCCTGTATAGTCTGCTGCAGCTCTTGGGACTATCTTAAATACATGTGGAAATTCCTCCTGTAATACAAAACTATTTCTTTAGAAAATTAATATTGTAAAATAATTATTTGTCAAAATGTTGCCTTTTGTGGATCTACTGAACAGAAAGCATTATTAAAATGCACAAGCTTGAAATAATAATAATAATCTTTAAAAAAATAAAAATGGAAGGAATGAAGGAGTGTATCAGGAGAAAAATGAAAGAACCTTTAGGAGTGTTCCCAGCTATGCTCATCAGGGTAATTGTATTGATTTACTGGCATCTCATTCTGTGTGAAGTCCTTTACAAACACAGTGGAGGAAAGCCTACCTGCCCAGTAAAGCCATTTCAAAAGGCAACAAGATGAGGAGAAAAGAAGTTGAATCGTCCCCATTTATAGCAACAGAGAAGTTTACTAGCAGAGAGTATCAAAAGGACCTGCAGCAAAGCCAGAAGCTGAATCCTGATCTGAAGGATCCTTCCAGGAAACGAGGACAACACGAGCTAGAGTGAAAAACTGCTTTTTCATTTCAGATGTTGTAAGAAAAGAATAAAAGTACTGAAAGCCTAAAAATATCCCTTTGATCTGCTATGAGAAGGGAAGGAAGGAATCTGTTATACCTCTAAAGGTATTAGAAATCAACAAAATATGTGCAAAAAAGTTAAGCGTTACACCAGCAAAATAAACACAATGCCATGAAGTTCAATGGCAAGTGTGGGAAACTGGTAGCCCCCTGGTACCGGCTTGTGACAGCAAGGCAGGCCAGCTGATGAGAAGAAAGCAGTAGAGGTGGCAACAGCATAGCTAGGGATCTCTATAAATATCTTTGTCAACGAAAGGAACTTAGACAGAAAGGACACAGCCTCAGCAGCTCTTCTGGAGAACAGGCAATGAATGCCTCGTGTAAAATACGTGTTTTCCTACTTCTTAATACCAAAGCCTAGAGCTTGAATAGATGAGCAGACAAAGCAAAGATTCAGGTCTGTGACATAGCTGGAGACATGGATCAGTCCAAGAACCCAGGAGAAAATGCCTCTACATTAAAGAGTTCTGTAAAGAGCAGAGAAAATGACATTAATTTGCCCACACCAGTTGAGAGATATAGTGCACCCACCAGCCCTCAACATTTTGAACTGATTTTTATGGAAAAGCTCCTTGCTTTCATTCAAAGAGCAAGTCTGTATTTGATTCTCATCAGCCCTTCAGCAATCTCAACACAGACTTCAGTAAAATGAACATCCTAGTTTAGGTACTTTATTACAAGGGCAACCATAGCCCTTCATTATGTGATGACTATGGATGAATTTATACAGCTTTAAGGCATATTGTATAGAGCTAGCATTCTACCAGTATCTAAATACAATATTTTAAAATAATCTCAAGTCTGCTTAAAGGTCATTGTGGTTTTGACTGTAATTTAAAGGTACAGTAAGACAGAGAAAATGCTTCCACAGGAATATTAAGCCCACTGCACTTTCAAAAGCATGAAGATGCACAAAGATGCAGTTCAGGGACTCTTGGCAGCTTTTGGTGCTAATGCAGCTGAAGCCCCCCAGCAATTTTTGTTACATTCCAGTCTGCAAAGTGCCTAGGTCTACTGTGACAAAGGAGCGGATCATGTATTCAGTGAGAGGTGATCAGATTTGGGTCTCACATGTCAGACAGGTTGTAGCCTTTCTCAAGAACTGCGGGGCATTTCCCTAACATATGGAGGTGGTTTTCATTAGTGGAAATGTGGAAGCATCCTACACTAAGAAAGGCCAGCTGAAAGCTTTCACTTAAAATCCAGCTTCTGTTCTGTGGCTCTGCTATTGAAGGGTCTACTGTGTTAATCTGGTAATTGTCTTCAGGTAAAGAGGAAACATTTAGTAATGCTACTGGATTCCAGAGTGGTCCAAGTAACCTGACCAGCTGCAAACTGCAGCAGACTAAGTGGAAGCCCTGAGAAGCCTCAGGGGTTATCTCACATACTACAGACCTCATTAAACTGAGGGAAGTTTAGTTGCCAGTGGGATCTCATCTTTGACCTAGCAAGTAAAGGCTAGCTACTGCTCAGAGACAGCAAGCCCTTGTTTTAATCAAGCATTATCTGGCCCATCCATTTTAACTGAGCACAGGCTTTCTCAGGAAGTCATTCAAAACCACAGTGCTCCTACATACATACATCAACTCTATGATCCTCCTCAGGTCCCAAATTTTCCAGCCAGAAAAACATCATTTGATGATCTCAAAAACATTTAACAGAATATTCCTGCAGATGCCCAGCTTCCTGATTTCCCAATGCAGAGGAGAACTTCTCCAGCCTCTTGATTGCCCATCTAGTCCCCTCTTTTTACTTCTAGGTAGCCCTTTTCCAGGCTGACTAACTTCCTACAGGTGCTGCCCACCAGCTGTGGATGGGCTGGCTCTCACTGATGAGAGATGTGCACTTGGCAGCCCTGCCTACCCTGGCACTTCAGCTGGCAGCTCTGCCTAGAACCCTCCTTTTATTTTTTAATCTTCTATAAATGAAAATGCCCACAGAAATGGCTAATTACCAAACAGCTCTTACAAAGGACTATTACAAATTACCAATAAATTAAAAGATGCAAAATGTGCAAAACAAACACAAAAGTTCAAGCCACTGTAGCAATGGATAGGCTAAATATTTCAGGTGTATTTATATTATCAAGCATCTAATAAAGAAGGCCAAGCAGGAAGAAAACCCTTGCAAACGTAAGATTTTCCAGTTGCAAAACAACCAAACCGACTTAGCAAGTTTTCATTAACATCAACTGATACTTAATATGCAGTTATTTTTAAAGGCCTCTCATACCACATGAAGCTTTTCTTCAGATATAAGCAGCC
The DNA here is from genome assembly GCF_020740795.1 of Apus apus. Classification (NCBI taxonomy): domain Eukaryota; kingdom Metazoa; phylum Chordata; class Aves; order Apodiformes; family Apodidae; genus Apus; species Apus apus. The sequence goes on along the minus strand of NC_067285.1, from coordinate 104,873,117 downwards.
TCTGGAACCAGATACTGCATATTTTGTCATTTAACTCACTAGTGCAATTATTTCACGTTCACAGCCCTTGAAGAGACTCCCTATTAGAGGATAAGGGTAGGAAATATGATAACAAAAATCAAGTGACAGTGCACTTCCCCTACTAGATTTACTTAAGGAAAACTTGTAACACTGAAAAAAAAAAAGAACTTTTTTACTGCTATTCATCTTTATTCTGATTATTTACTTATTACTAGAATGTGAGGACAGCATTGCACTCACTGATGTTCTTTGCTTTAATTAGGAATCTGTAGGAAATAGACATTTAAAAGGCCACATCTTTATGCCTTGTGTTTTGTATGGCCTTGGGAAAGTGTGGACACAGAACCCAGGACCACCAAAAGTCACTAGCAGTCAAGGCAAATAACTTATCTTCACACACTCTTTCTCTGGGTCTGTCAGCTTGTTCTTCTCAAGGGGTCAAGGCAGCATGACCGCTGAAGGACTGCCCTCCAAGTGCCTTTGGCAGGAAATTCTAACATACAGCAACATATTTAATATCAATGTTTAGCACTGGAGAAATTCATTAACCCTGTTCTCCCAAGTAAATTTGGTATTTGGGAGGTAACTGACTTCAAAGAGGCACATTTACACGAGAGGGATAAATTTCGGCACCTCTTAAAAAATGCAAAACATTGCCAATTATCTTTCATGGGAAACTAGTATTTGGCCAACCAATCTCATCATATTTATTAAAATCTTTGGCTGCTACTGAAAGCATTCCTTGCTTTTTGTTCACTACATAAAGATTAATACATTTGCATTTTCTTTTACGGGATTTTCTTTAATGAGAAAAATCTTAATGAGGTCAGTTTTCTGAGCCAATCCATAGATTTCAGCTCAAGAATTATATCCTTTTTTCAAAAATACAATTCTCTGTTGAAACTATATCTGGTAGTTCAGTAAACCCACCAAAATATAATTCAATTAGATAATTATATGCTAGTATTGGTGTGGTTTTTTTCCAGAAACTTAGAAGCTTTACATTTGTCTAATTCGTTTTTAATTGAAGGCTACATGCTGAAAAACAGCTCAGCAGTACAGTGCACCCAGTTGATCAAATAGCAATTTTTGTTTCCCTTTATAAAGCAGGACATAAAAGAAAGGAAAATTCCTTCTAAGTTGTGTCTTTTAAATCCTGCTCCTCAGATTTTGCCTTTGTCTGTGATCTCCTTGCTTGGAACTTCCAACAACCACATATATTTATACTTTTTTTCCAAGTCAACTTCATTTAAACTGTTTTTAAAGTCTTTACAAAACTGTTTTACCCAAGTTAAACCTGGATGGTCATTCTATCTACATTTCAATCACTTCTTTACTTTCAACCTTGCAGAAGCTCCAAAATCATCAGGATTCAAAACCCATTACAAATTCAGGATATACTTTGTTGCAGACTTTGCAGGATGAAATCATAGGACTACTATGTTAGGCCACTACTGCATTTTTACTTGTCCCTTAAATATCTTTCCTTCTCTTTTGCTGAGATTCAAAGCACCTTTGCCTCATTGCTGAGGGGTCAGACTATCAAATGCAGCCCGGCCAAAAGGACCCAGTCTTGTATCCTGTTGGCATTGCCTGTGCTTTGCATATGTTTTCCTCAGTCTCTCTGTTTCCACAATGCCAAGGCTACTTGACAAAGACAAGATTCTCCCAGCCAAGACAAAGTGAGGACAATTCTATGCAGAGTCTGTTCCCACTAACTCATTTGGTGGTCAGGTTTCTCAGAGGACAAGACACTTCTTTTCCCCTCACAGGGCAAATCTGGGACATACTGTTCTCTACTCAGAAGTAACATTAAAGATTGAAACCATCAAAAATGTTTTTTTCTAATCAGTTGGCCTTCCACCTCAAAACATTTACCTCTCTAGTGGGTTGTCAAAAGCCAGTCCCTCCTATGTCTTCTACTCTAGGAAGTCTCTTTGCCAAGTCCTTGAAGGTTCAGAACATTCAAGGTTGATTGTAGTGGAAATTATAGATGCTCAGTACCTTTCAGCATCTGTCCTTTAAGTGAGAAAGTCAGAGGACTTTTCACTATCAGCAGAAGATCCTGAACCTTTACTGTAAGTGAATGCCAGAAAACTATTATTCTTTTCCTACTCCTTGAGTTGCTATGGTTAGAGCTTTATTCAAAAGTTAAGTGCCTAAAGGCTTTTAGGCAAAAGCATGGTAAGCCTTTGTTTTATAAAAAGCTTTTCTGAAGTTCATGGCTGTGAAGTACCCTTATGACTGTGCCCTTGCACAACACTGGTTCCGATTAGTAGCTCAAAGAGCACCTGGTTGGCCTTGGTTTGATCCACCTCAGATGTTTTCAGCTGCAGTCAGATCTCACCACTGCCTCTTACCCACTTTTTGTATTATCTACAGTGGTACAGAAATCACAGATACACTGTGCAAACTGTTGCTTCTTTGCTTCAGATTCTAGTATTTTAAGATTTTATTTTGTTTGAGAGTTTTAATTTCATTAAGTTCTCCCTGAGCTGTGTCAGGTATTCGAGCACATACACAGGGACATGGGGATGCAGAACGAGCCATTCTCATAAACAATTAAGTGGATTACTAGGAGAATAGGTCTGGGTGTAAGACCCGAATACTTTCTTAGTGTGATGCATCATAGGGGAGTTACTATCCTAAACACATCCCTTGCTGCAATTCATAGAAATTATATCCTCCAAACATAACCTTTCCAACATGGAAGGATGCAGCTGTCTGTCTGTATGGTGCCCATGGCAAAGCACTTACCACAAACTGATGCAGAAATCTCCACTGGCATTAATAAAGACTGCTGGCCAAAAATGATGGCATTATATAGCTCTAATACTTTTTTAATCCAGCACAACATTAGGTGCCCATTAAACCATAAGCATCTGCCTAAGTGCTTTGCTGGATCTGGGCCACAAATAGAGCCTTGAAATCAGGCTGGAGAAGGGCACCATAAACAGAGGATTGACTGACCAGAGGGCGAGCACCAAGAATTATGGTATTTCCTGTGAATTTATCTATAATCAAGCTTAATCATGTTAACATGGAGACCTTTTTTGGTCAGTCTCACACCGATTATAGGGACAAACTCAACATGGTGGTGCACCCTGCAAAACACACTCTGTCCTTTGAGGTTTACATGGTAGAATATCCTTTAATCACTGATTGAAACTAAATAAGGACCCCTTTTCCCTGCAAAATTTATTTACATTTTTGCTTTTGAAAAGATTAAGCATGGAAGAAAATGAGAAGACTGTTCCCTTGTCTGACACAGAAGAACAGCTGACAGAATGCTTCAGAGATGACAAGTGTGATTACCATATTACATTTAGCATAATATTACTATCTCACTTTGTCCACTTTCCAAAAAAGCTTAGGTGAGAGACAGAGATGCTTCTCTTGGCAACATCTGTGCTTATCTTTATGATGCTACAGACTCAGAAGTCTGCACATGGGCAGCAGGCTTCTTAAATTGGTCAGGAGTGCTATGAAATGCAACCTGGGAGGATATTATTGAACTCTGATAACAAGGGGATATAACAGAGAAGGGGAACCTGTCAGAAAGCAGATTCACTATTCAGAGATTTTTTTTTCCCATAGTAGGGTGCAGAGATTGCCTTAAACAATGTTATTGAGGTTGTTCTCAAGCAATGGCAATTCAGCTGTCAACTCCGTGTCTGTTATGAAGAATCCTGAAATATGAACACGAAAAAGCTAACTTTTTTTCTTCAATCACTATTAAATGAATGAAAAATATAAATCTATTTTGACTGGAATGAGATTCACTCCTGACTTAACTTTTGGTTTGGCTTTATAACATAAAGTGTTAAAAGAGCTTTTGCTCCTCTTTAGCAACTTTAATTGAAGGGCTTTAGAGACTCTCCATAGAGTTGATTTCTAACTTAAATAGTAAAAAGAATTCAAAGAAAATTCAGTTAAAATAAAATAAAATTATCACTAAAGTAAGACAATGTGATCTTAGATATAAATTCATGGCCACTTTGAGTATTTATGAGAAAGATAGCCCAATTTGGTCTAAGTTGTTCAGAACATATTTGGAATTGTAAGGGCACTATGCCTGCCCTCCTCTTGACAGCATTATTTTTGAGACATTTAACAACAATATGCTGACATCCGCTTTGGCTGCTGAAATGTTTCCTTCGCTTCAGAAATTCCTGGACTGATGGATGTCCAGCACTTTGAAAGAAAGATGGAGTGAACCCCTCACACCCTGACCTGTGGCCACATATTTTCATGTTCTCCCATTAGGTGAGAGACACAAGTTTATAACTTGTCTGACAAGAAGCTCCTTCTTTTGTCATCAGTTTTTCAGATTCCTCTGCTGTAGGGAGCTCCTACTCATCATACAGGTGAATTAAAGTACTTTATTCCCTCCATGCACTGTACAGTGATCCAAACTTGTACACAGCATTACTACAAACTGTTTCTATGTAGTTTCTGATCCCTCCAAATTCACAGAATGAATTCAGAGGATGTGAATGGCAGTTAGGTTTGGCCCTCACACACTTAAAGACTCAAAAGTTTAGTAAAGAGGATGTAAATATTTTCTCCCACTTGCTGCTAAGGAACATAAAAATCTGTATACAAAAGTTAAGTGGGCTATAATCTAAACAAGCTGTTTTCTTCCACCTGCTGCTAAGGAGCAGAAAATAAGGAGAGGAGGAAGGGAAGGAGAAAGAGAAATGAGAGATATTTCAATACCAGTGAGAACTACTTGGATACCATTGTTACAGGCACAATACACAGACAGCAATGAATCAAATAAATCATCAGTATATGCAACTTGACTCTGATCCTCCTGTTACCCAAGTAATTATACAGAAACACTTCCTTTCACAACAGGATAAGATTGCCTTTCTCTCCTGAAGTCTAAAGAAGATGGAATGATTAATTGCTGCTGGAGAAACTTCAGATCTTGGCTAAATTGCAAAGAAAATAAAGTCTACTCTCTGCTTATGAGTGCATGTGCACAATTTCAGTTACTGCATGGGAAAATGAAAACATGATTAAAAATGTTCCTTTTCCAAGAGAGAGACCAGTTACCCCAGAGTCAATTTGTAATCACTAGTTCACTACAGCCAAGGCAAGCTGATGATGTAGCCAATTAAGAAAAAATGAGTCCTACCTTTGTTGGAAGTGAAAATGATCTTGCATTAGTGAGATGCACCCATTTTACTGGCTGGAAATGAGCATTTCATTAACAAAGCAAAAAATTATTACGATGGATGAAAACCCCACTGCCAAATGTACAGTCAGGAGGAATTTTTTTTCATTCCCCTGAGTCAGAGCAGTTGAGTCCATAGGAGTTTTGCTCTGGGGAGTTGTATTTAACAAATTCCTGTTATTGCAAAAACATGGATAACTGGGAAAGCATTTAGACTTTCTTAATTCTTTTCTGCATGTATTTTAGCTTCAGGCTGCTCCTTCAGTCTAGGTCTCTGAACAGGTTTGGTGATGGTGTGTGAAGCACATTTTTCATGAATGACATTTATTATATGACTGCTACAATTATAGAAAGGATTTTTTGATATTCCAGACCCCTTCCAGTCTTATGCTTCTATAATTTTATATGACTTACAAATTAGTAGAAATAAAGCATCCTTAACCTGTAAGTAGTTAAGGTGTATGTGCTCATCTGATTTATCAGAGAAGTGGCTTTAATGGAGTTAACATGCAGTTAGATTATAAAGAAAGTCTTGTCTCACATTGTACATTACCATTTTACTTTCTTCTTCTGTCTTACTTTTCTTTTTTATTTGATTATTTCTTGAACTGGTGCCTGGAACTCCTGCCATGATTACAGCTATGCTGACATTTCCATTAAGAAATTGCTTAGAATTTGACTGCTTTAACTTACATTTTGCTAGCTTAGGGTATACATCTTCTTCCCACCCATATTATTTCTTTTTGTTTGTATGTTCACACCTTAGGTTTTAGCTTTTTATAGTAGCTCAAGCCTGTCAAATTTTCTCATCTTCCTTTTTCAAGGAATGACTTGTCATTCTCCTGTTTTGAAAAACAAACTAAAAATAATCTTCATTTAGAAAGCATTAATTATGAAAACGGTGATATAGAGTAAGTATTTCCCTACAGGCTAAAACTGATCCTGTTATTGGATTTGAAAATACAATTAATATATATTTGTGTGAGCTGTTTTTCAGAAGTGCTAGTTTACTAATCACCAGCAAGCGACACTCTGAAATGTTTAATTGCCATGGGGACAAATTTTGGGTTCAGTTACAGTTACGTAAATCCAAAATAATTCCAGTGAAGCCCCATGTAGCCAAGAGCATAAGTACGTCTATAATAGCCATACTTCAAATAACTCTTGGAATCTATCTTCGCTGAAGTCTCAATATAATGACGTGTCATCATGAATGAATAGTTCCTGGTGTTACAGTGCTGCTTTAGGAGTGCAGCACCCAGAATGCCAAAGAGGACTGATGTTTGAAGCCTTTAAAAACCTGGTCACAACTTCACAGTTAATAACCTTGACGAAAGAGGCCACAATAAACACCTTTTCAAACAGGAGTCTAAATGCAAAACTTCTGATGTCGAGTTCTATTAGAAGAGTGAGGAATCCATATGCAGCCCAGACTGTGAATTTTAAAGATAGTCTGTCACCTGCACTGAAGTCTGTACTAGGGACTTCCTGACAGACGTGGTATCACTATTTAGGAGTAAAATGCTGCTTGGGTAAATTACTGCCCAGCATGAAGAAGGGCACCCGAACCTTATTTGCAGAGTAGTATGGGAACTGCTCAGGTTCATGCACTTCACCTTGGCATCTGGCAGAGGATGTCATACACAGACAGAAGGATTGCCTGTGATGTCTGAAGTGGGGAAACAGCTTTCAGCAATCCGTAGCTGGTGCCTTGGTTAGGAAATTTGTTGAGAGACTTCACATTTAAGCACATTAAATGGGCAAGACTATGTTATCATTTGCATGTAACTGTCTATGCCAGAAGTAAGCCTGTAGAAGCCTGGCTTCATTTATTTACATTAATGTAATCCCAAAATTGACTCAAAAAGCCTTCTGCCCCCAAAATAAAGTAATCTCAAAGCTAGTGGTTGTAAACACAGAACTGGAATTTATCATCTGCAGAAGGGATTTATCATCTGCAGAAGGGAAACTAATTTCTTTCTAAAACCATGTGTGTGCTTTAGCCAATGTTTTTAAAATTTAGTTTATGCTTGAATATCTATTAGATTCTCTCTGGCTGGAGGAGATAGAGACATTGAATTTCTTTCTCATGACTCCATTTCGTATTAGCATGAAAGGTCAAGTAAAGTGGATTGTATATTTCAGTCTTAAAGTAGTTATATTTGGGATTGATTTCAGGTCATTTGAAAGGAAGACAGGAATACTTTGCCAAGAGGTTTGTAGTCCTGAGATGACAGCAGTAGAACCATCAGTTCTGAAATTAATGCGGCCACTGGAGAACAGCTGAAAGATCTCCTTCTTGACTCACAATGTTTGTCTAAAAACATCTCCACCTGATGCCCTCATAGGGTTTTGCAATGGCTCCTCAGAACCCTGCAAATTTTCCAGATACCCCAAGACATTACTCCGTGTTTACTGGTTTCTACATTCCTGAAAAAATATTCCCCATTGAGCTCAATCCTCCTAATATTTCAGCACTTCTACTATTGGTACCTGGATTACAACATTGTCCACCACTAATATTCTATTTCTACTATCCTTTTCATATTGTATACTATGTCTTACTTGCAGCATGAACACTGGTATCCTCATTAGAACTGCATATAAATATAACCTAAGAACCCTATTTTTAAATAAACACAGCAGTTTTCCCATAGTTTCATTATTGGCAGGACTATTATTGATATCATAGACTCATCACTCAAAATGTTTCTGTTCATAAGATTCTGCAAATCACTGGTGTTACACTAATCTTGGTACAATACTGTGTAGTACATGATAACAAGTCTTCACTTTATTTTTTAATTATCTATACTCTGCCATGTGTGGCAATAAAAGAAACAAAATTATTTAGAAACAATATTTAATAGAATTTTGTGCAACAGCAACAGGTTAGGAAAATACACATGTGAACCCATAAAATAATGTGGTTCTTTAGTCTGTTAATGTCAGTGATGGGGAGTGAGTAATCAATCCACTGTTATTCTGCTATTCTTGTTGCTAATGATAATTTTTTCCAGAGATCTTCTTTGATTAATATCAAGTGACTTCACTAGAAAAAAGGCTTTGTGTTTATCATAAATAATGATTTGGTTTCATAATCAACAGGGTTTTCTGTGAGAATGATATGCTGATTCAGCAAAGTATTCGAGGGACACATGAGAAAGATTCAAATGTCTCCTTCCCTAGATGACACTTCGTGCTAAAACTGCACTATGAGGACTAACCTAAGAAATTATAGACCTAACAATGAAAAATCTTGTAGTTCCAATAAAAGACTCAACAAAATGTCACTTGGAAACACACACTGTCAGGGGGTTTATTTAATATAAACTCCTAACGCTTTAACCTCTGAGCACTAATACTATTTAAGGGAGATACTGTTTGCTGTTTACTTGCATATGTGTACCTCTTCACTTGGCTCTCTTTGCAAGGTATCCTCTCTCAGGTTAATACATTCTAAGCTGAATTCTGCTTCAAGTTCTGACTAGTGTTTTTGTGTTAGATTGAAATTTGGCCTCCAGTGGCTGATGGTTACCTTACTTGTTGCCTTTAGAAATATTAACCAGTATAGCCATAGAAAGCAGCCATTGCCAGGAAACTCCATAGGCAGGAATGACTCTGTTGTATCACTTTCTGTTCTTTGCTAGGAATCATCCGATCATTGAAGATACATTAGATAGCTTAGAATACCTCTAGCCATGCTTTAAAGCAAAGAGGGATTTTCCTTAATTATTAGTATTGTGCTTTGGATGGGAGGAATACACTGGGAAGGACCATCCTAGGCAGCATTATAAGACTTCCGACAGTACTGAAACATCCATTGCATTCTAAAATTAAACAGGTTTCTGAAGGGAGAAAAAGTAACGTCCTGATGTTTTAAATTCATTTAATGAGGAAGAAAACACAGAACTGAATTAAAGCATGCCAGCCCCCTGTCAGCTTTATGAGTTCTTTCACTGTGCAACATAACTCCGAGCTTCTTAGCTTTGACTGTTGCCTGTGAGATGACCTTGCATAGGCCATTTGACTACTTTGCCTCCATATCTTCTGCCCAAATTATTTTTCTAGAAGAGTATCCCCTCATCTATTCAAGCCTTACAGATAAAAATAAAAGACGATATTTCTTTCCTTCTTCCATTCCAGTCAGTTATACTTCTGTGCATCCAGTTGCACAAGTTCTGCTCTACTAGATATTAAGTGTGTTCACAATACACTAGCTGTTCACAAACCAGGGATAATTAGCAAAAACCTAGATAGTTCTGCTACTTGTAAGTTTTGAATTTTGCCTTCTTTTTCTCTTCCTCCCACTCCCTTCTGTTTGTCTTCCTCTGAAATACTTCATGTATTAATTTTGCTATATGAATTATTCCTCTGCCTTTTCCTTTTCTTTCCTTCACCTTCTCTTCTCTTCTCTTTTCCTTGACAAGACCTCATTCAATAAACTCTCAGGCTGTCATTGGCAAAACTGCTGCTTATTTCAGAGCACACAGGAATGGGCTCTTTTCTCCACCTCATCATCACCATCTCTTGATTACCTGACAGTCACATATTCTGTGTCTCCTCCTCAGCTTCTCTCAGGTCTTCCAGCTCTGCAGTTTTTCCATGCACACACTCCCTTCCTCAGCCAGGGCTACAGGTTGACTTTGCCAGCCAGCCTCTGCAAACACAAGCTCTAAAGTCCCTGAATAAGACTTCTTTTTTCAAGCTGTTATCAAGACTACATCCTTTTTTACCCCCTCATAGCTAATATCGTGTGCCAAGAGCTGTAAGAACTGTGTCACTCCAGTGAAGTTAAGTCTTGGATACTAAGTGACTTAAACAAAGATACAAGCACAGCTATATAGCTTAGATATATATATCCAAAAACACAATGCATAACCACTTTCAGACTGAAGTAATGGATCTATTTTTAGAAGTTTAATCTGATCATATGCTCAAGCCCATACATACACACATCCTTCCCATACCATGGGTAAAGACAAGCAGTGCACTGAGCACCACAAAAAGCAGTTCTGAATTTTGTTCTCTCTTTCATTTGTTTCTTATCTTCCATGGCATAGGCTACATGCTGTTTCTCAGGAAATCAGTCTCTAGTTCACTTTTGTATTGAGTATGGGAAGAAAATTTTGAAAAGGAAAAAAAAATTTTCTTTTTTACTTTCATCTTGGATCTTAGTCTGCTTATTTACATAAAGTCTAGTCTAGCAGAGCTAGAAACAACCTCATCAATAAGCTAAAATCGTGCTTCTGTGAATGTGAGCATCATTTTAGTCTGCCTCACTGAGAATCTGCTGGCTACTGCTAACCTGAAAAGGCTTATATGTTTCCACAGGATATGCCAACCAGCACCATGACTGTAGAATAATGGGGCCAGTTTTCAGTGGCTTAGCCAGAAAAATCATTCTTCTCTCTCTGCCTTGCTCCACCTTGAATTCTACAGAGCTATCCAGAACCAGGGCTGATAATGTCTTAATTGCCCCATCAATATTTGGCAGAAGCTATCAGTCAGATCCCTTTGACTTTTCATGCTCCAAGACTCCCTGCATTGACTGTACTGCTGAACTTTCCCATATATGGGAGGCAAGCCATGTTTTCTCACAGTTAACCATTGGAGGCAATATCCTGCACACATAACCTGATCAGTTAGAGCCATGTCAAATATTGTCTGTGATAACTGGCACAATAAAAAGCCTACCATGCTACTGTAGCTGCTGTTTCAGGAGTGCCATGTGGCAGCACTGGCACACTCAAGCAGAAGGATCAGCAAGAGGAGGAGAAAGCAGGAGCCAAAGCAATGCTGAGGGCCTCAGTTCAGTGATTATACTCTTACTTCAACATGTCTTTCTGTAGAAGACAATGTAACTGCACAAGAAAGAGGAGGGAAAGGGCTGCAGATGAGTCGTGGATTTTCTGAGGAAACACTGCCCTTAATCCCAAAGGGTTCTTGAAACACTGAGAAATCAAGGAAGAAAAGACTGCTGGGTTTTGCCTATTTGTAAGTCTCTTGAGCTGGTCTGGGAAGGGTTATCAAAAGGCTTGTTTTACCCATTCTTAGAGGCTTAAACTATGTAATAGCATTTATCCTAGTGTGGAGCATAGATGAGAGCATAGGTAGAAAAGCGACATGCCTGGGGAGCCTGGGGCATTTACTCTTCTGTGCAAAGAAACCATCTGAAAGCAGCACTAAACAGCCTGTGCCAAGGAGCAGAGGGTCAGAATCCACCTCCACTGGCTCAGAAGCCTGCTCAGTCCAACAGGAATCTTGAAAGTTCAGAGTCAACGGTAAACATGGAAAGGCAGCATGTTTCCCTCAGAGAAAGTTCAAGCCAAACACTCGTCTAAGTTTGGGATAACAATGTTAGTGCATCCAGACTGAAAACAGCAGCTGCCTGCGGCTCTGCATCCTCATGAGGTGTGTACAGAGAACGTTCTTTCCACGACATTTATTTGTTAATCTCCTCTGTAATCTACAAGGCCCATTTCCTGAAATGGATTTAGAGTAAAAAAGACAAAAAATAAAACAAGATCTGGCCTGTGATATACAAAAAGGTAATAAGATCTGAGCTAAGAGCAGAGGAAGGGGATCAGCAGAGTTAAGGAAAACGTAGATCTAATGGCAAACATTACTAAGATTTGAGCATATGAGTTTCAGATTGTTCCTACACATTTGATTACTTGAACTTTGATACAATTATCTTATTACTTATCCATATTTAGAACAGAGTTGGAATAAGTCTGAAGAAATAATAAAATCAGTCAAGCAAATGTTTCTTTTAAGTTTATGAGCAGAGAAGCAAAATGTGCTCTATGGCCTTTTACCATGATGGATAAGGATAAGGAGAAAACAATTATATTTTACCACCTTACAAAAAACAAGCAAACAAACCAAAACAAAAAAAAGCCCACAAAGGATGTGTGTGAATAGGTTTTTGCAAAAGTGAAATTAATAAACAAAAGTGTCACATATGAATAGGTTCTCTATTTAATAATGTATGTTGTCTTTACTAAACAAACAAGAGCTTGTTTTATTGTGTCTACAATATAGGAAGGAGAGATAAATAATTTCTCAACATGGACAAGGAACATCCACTTCCCTCACTGAAGGCTGGATTCTGCTCTGGCTCACAGTAGTGTGTAGTTGGAAAGAATTTGGATGCAGTCACTCTACATCAGAACAACAGTGAAAGTTACAGAGATTGAAACTTGAGGTTTTGCTAGTGTTAAACAGAACTTCAGCAGTTAAAATTAGTAACTGTCAGGGTATGCTTCCCTAGGAAGGGAGAATATTTTAATTTCAATTTGTGGCTGTGCAACTGTGCTTTCACCATCCTTCCTCATGGTTATGGTAAGTAGCTTGTTTGTTGTAACCTATTAAGTAACCCAGTACCAAGCTTCCCAGATCCCCTGATGCCTGCTAGGAGAGTCTCTCCTTCAGTATTTCACTTGCAGGAAGAAAATTGCAGCTATGTAAAGCAACCATGAATTCCACAAAATTGCATTTCACTCACACAGGAATGCTTCACCTGAATTGAAAGTCATGCCTAGTTTTGTCTCTTGCTGTATCCCACCATCAGAAATGTATATAGCACCAGTCCTGTACCAACAGGCCATCAGTCAGAGCTTCATTGCTCTTCTTTGGATACATTTTCTCTTCAAAGATGTGGTTGTTTTACTTTTTCTGCCTTTAGATTAAAAATAAATACAGAAAGCTTCCAGTGTTTTTGTCAAGCATGTAAGGCACATACAATGTTTTTACAAGATCAAACCAGTTCAGCAAAATATTTAAGGTCTACAATGATTGGCATAAATTTATTTGAATAAAATTTGATAGCATAAATCCTCTGTTTATAATTTCGCATTTTTCCTATTTAGTTTTTCTGGAACTGGTAAGGTCCAGTTTCAGTCACTGAAGAGTTTGTTTCAGAACATGCCACAAATACCTGATAGTCTAGTTCAATAATTTAAAAAGTACCCATAAGCTGCAATTAGGTTGCTCGAAATATTCTGTGAATTCCTTATGAATAATGAATACATTGTGGGGGGAAGAAAGGATATATCTATCTGTCCAAATATCTTCTAGCACTAAGACACACAAGTGCTCTTAAATAGATCACAGTTCAGAAAAAAACAAAACAAAACAACTTTTGCTAAATTAAGATGTAAAAAATTAATTAGATCCACCTGCAAATTATTATTACAAGTTATTAAATAAAAGACAAAAAATAAGTGCAAGCTTTCTTATAAATTACTAACGTGTTTCGGCCAAACTAAAACTTAGTGCACTAACAGAATGTTATGGGATGCTAAATGCAGTTTGCTCATTTAAAAATAAGATTTGATCAAGTAATATCTAACTTCATCTGAGGGACTTCAATATCCCTTTGTACCAAGACAACATACTGTACAGCTTCACATGGATGGGAAAAACATGTGAAGTAAGGCAGTTTGGTTATGGGAAACCATGATGAGTAAGTGACTAATCGTGACTAACCATATGTACCTTTTGCTGCTGGGAATATAGGAAGGCTGAGTTTTATATCAATACATGAGTATGAATCTATAGTTTGAGGTATCAGAGAAGACTGAGAAAAGACAGGGTTTGGACTTTGGGGGTGTTTGGTGGTTTGCAATTTTTGGGTTTTGCAGGTTTTGGTTTTTTTAGGAGCAGAGAGTGAAAATGAGAGCTCCTAGCTAGCCTTGATGCCAAGCAGTTACATCTGCAACATGCTCAGCCTGGATTCAGATACAAAACGTCACAAAAAAAGCAATAATAAATTTACTCTTTTTCAGTGAAGGGAATGCTTAGAGAGAGTGCCAGAATGACAGTAACTGAAATGACTGATTTTTCTCCCAAACCAGCTGTGTGACAACCCAGGCACACTGCAAGCTTACTCCCACCAGCCTCCCAGGGCATTTAAGGTGGTGATGAGAAACCTGTTACTAGTGAGCAAAGTAGTAACCCCCCAACTTCTCATGCATAATATCCCTTCTGGAGCCAGCGTTCAGCTGTACAAACAAGCTCAGCTTAAATTTAGTTGTGGAGACTGTGAAACATTTGGCTCTGATTGGCATCATTCTCCACTCACATGTGTACAGAGACACACAGAACTCTGACTGAGACACTGCTCCTTGAAGCAGGAGAATAAAAGGAATCTCCACTGCACATCAAACTACAGCTACCTCTGAAGAACTGTGAGTGCCTTTTCAGATATAAAACCTAATTTCTGAGAAAATTTGAAAAAGCTTCAGATAAGCATCCAAACCCCAAATGCTTGTTCCAGCCTGTTTTGAATCTAAGCTGATCTAGCAGTATGCCACTTTCCATGTTGATTCACATCACTTGTATCCCATTGTTCTGTGGCAAAAAAATTAGAAGAAGAAGCAGCTTTCTTTTGAAGGGAGAGGTAGAGAGATTTAAGAATTGAATGTAATTAATTTTAAATATTCTTTGCTGACAGGAGAGACTGAAGAGAGTCTTTCTTGTGTTGGATTAGTTTGTGGTGTCAGATGCCATTTTATTTCCATCCCCAAGTACACAGGAAACAACCACCCTGACACCACCATGACCAACAAAATGAGGCCACATGGTCTCATTCCTTCAAAGAATGAAAACTTAGGAGATTGCCTCTCCACACAAAATAGATGCATGAGTAAATTTTATTTTGCTTTCTCCTCAGTCTGAAGTATCATTTAAAAAATGACAGGTTCAGGTAGTGTATTGCTAAACACATCAGAACTCTGCCTTGGTGAATTTGATTTTAACAAAAATATGCAGCATTTATGTCTGTATGAGTACCATCATTGAATATCATTCTCCTAGATGGCAGGCATGCTGTTATTAAAGTATAATATCTAGGAAGGAAACAGCTCACTTAGGGTTTTTAGAAGGTATTTAATTTAACTCCTCTTCACGATCCTCACATTGCATTAGCTGAACTAAGAAAAAAAAAGTTATGTTATTTCAGGATGCTTAACCTATAATTATGTTCCCGTTTCAATAGCATCACTTCTAAGAAGACCCACTAGCTGCTAAGCAAACATCTTTCTTATTTAAATTTCACTCATCTCCATCCCTGTGACTAACTCTAATTCATGGGATTTTTTTCCCAGCCAGCCTATGTTCTCCTCCTTCCCTTGAAGAAAACAGGTGACTAG
Organism: Apus apus; assembly: GCF_020740795.1. Lineage (NCBI taxonomy): Eukaryota > Metazoa > Chordata > Aves > Apodiformes > Apodidae > Apus > Apus apus. Next base: position 104,857,757 of record NC_067285.1, on the reverse strand, counting down.
GAAGAAACATATAATTATTGGACTCCAGTTTTTAGGGGGGAAAGAGGTAGTTTTGCTTTGCCTTAATTTTTTAACTTACAATGAGGTTTTTTGTTTACAATGTTGAGACTCATCTGTTAGCAAAGACTTTCACTGCATTCAGTGAGAGCAGGAACAACCTTCAATAACTGAAGAACAAAATAAGAACTAACAGGCAGGCTGAGTAGCTTTCTTCTTGCTGCTTCATACTTAATTCCTCAGAGACCAACTAAAAACAGACAGAAGTCACCATCCACATGGGTACACACAGTCTGTTCCTAGGTCCAGGAGCTTTTCCATGGTTTGGATCCCAGCGTGTCTTGAACACTCCCGTTTCAACATACATTCTTAGAGCAGCTTGCTTCCCAACTCAAATTCCATCTCTCCTACTAAACATCTCTTTCCTAAATCAAACTCACCTCTCATTGTCCAGCCTACTAAGTGCTCCCTGGAAGAGCTGTAACCACCACAAAAAAAAATCTGGGAAAACTTAATTTTCTCAATTATTTTTCCTTAATACCCTGAGGGGGTTCTGAAGGGTTACAAATAACAATTTCAATGAATGCAGCAACTAAGCCTTTACACTTACCAAAAAATCTAGTCTGATCTAGCTTCTTAGCTCTATCTAAAAAGCTTGCCAGGCTCCTAGACAGTCACAGCTATGACAACACTATTAGTACAAAAGAAACCTATTCCTGTCTTTCAGACTACAAGTAGTTGCACCACCTCTACCGAATACAACTGCGTTACAATGTTCAAGTTACAACCAAAGTCAAAAAATGAAAAGTCTAAAGTAATCCCTCAAGTATGAGGAGAAAGGATTTATTCTCAGGCAATTCATAAGCAGAAATGTACCAACTGCAGAGCATAGCCCTGCTGCATCACACAACAAGGTCCATTGCCTCTGGCACCTTGTTTTCAGCACTGACCACTGTCTAAGATAGCATATAAGCAACTGGGAATTGATAGAGGGATACTTTCCCCATTTCTTCCTGCTTCTAGCAACTAGCAGCTTAAAAAGCTCCTTAGAGGTAGCATCTCAACTGCTAAGGTGTTTACTGCTGTTAGATCTATTTATTTATCTCCCTTTATAACCTTATTTTACTTGTATCCAACAATACAAGAGAAAAAAAAAAAAGCATGAAAATCCATCTTTACTGTTGACTCAAAGGGCATTTGAAGGACTCCTTTAAAACATGTTCCATCCTCTCAACCTTCAATTCACAAGAATTCACTGAGTAGAAGTATATATTTAGGAGTTATAAACACTGAATTATTTCAGCTTCACAAAATAGGCAGAAATGTATGTCCTAAACATTTGTGTGACAAGCCAGTGCTAAGCAAGCCTTGTCCTTGCCTGCTGTTGACTCACACCCATGCTGGGCTTCCCTGGATGTTGCAAATTGTGCTGTAGAAAGAGCAGAGTGAGAAGCAGAATCAAGAGAGCTCAGAAAAGGCTTCAGTTTTATCATCCTGCAAAATAAACACATGTTCCTTAATTAAAAAACTGCTGGTACTTTTGCATCTATCTGTAGTACATGACATGGATGCTGGACACTGCTAATAAATTGTCTGTGCAGGGGCAGAGGAGAAGCACAAATAAGTAAGAAAAGCTTGCCTGGGGGAGTGTAAATAAGAGGTCTGAGACATTCCTACAGTATATCACAAAACATTACATCCTATCAGATGTTTGTTGATGGTAGATACAGTGAGAGTGAAAAAAACTTCATGAGCATTACCTGGGAAAAAAGAACACATAATGAGTACATTGCAATCGTGTGCTATTTGATTTGTGTGGTTTTTTTAAACATATCACATTGTAGTGTTGCACTGCTGGTTTTGGCATCACTAAGCTGACCTAGAAAATATGCTAACAATTTCTTGGAAAAAGTAATGAAAGCATCTCCAACTTGCATTATTTTCCTCAGCCAAAATGGTAATAGTGAACACAAACTGAATCAGTGCTCTAACAGTTTTTATCATTTTTGCTGCTAAATACAGATAATTTGTTTAGTGTATCTACTAACCAATAAACAATAATTTTAATTAGATGCAAAAAAATCTTACTTCCTCTAATTTCAACTCCATTCTAACATCTGTTTTAATTCATAGTGGGTATGGTGAGGGTCAGCCTTTGTGGAAATTGCAGGAAAAGAAGGTTGAGAGAGGGAGGGAGAAGCAGGCAGAGGGAGGCACCTGAAGAGCAGGCAGGAAGAGAGGAGGGAAAGAGAGATTAGCAAAAAACAAAACCAACCAAACAAAAAAACCCACCACAAACAGAAAAAACACTGCATCTTAAGACATATAATTTTTTTTTCTATATTTTTGTTCTTAATCTTTGTGATTATACCAGTCATTTGAAAGCTGATTTGGGGCCAGTAGTCCCCTATTACATCTACTGTTCCCTCATGCTTAGGTTCTTTTATATTCCAAGAGCCTATAATAGCAAAATACTTTGAAAAATACTTGTGAAATAAATTCCTTCCACTCAAAGGCTTCTATTCATCAAAAGAGGGTCAAAAAACTGTATGGCAGATGAAAATCAATCTTCTGAAATAGTCATTTAGCAGTTAATATTTTGTTAAGTGCTCTGTAAGTGACAGGCTATAGCTGTTACTCCATGAAGTCCTAGTGGTAGTTCAGCTCTGGGAGTTTTTCTTCTATTTCTAGTTTAAAGGGGGTAGTTTAGCTTGGAAATATATCCTTGCTGATATAATATTATTACCCTTGGAAGGCTATCCACATGACAGGGAAGTGGAGTCAATTATTTCAGTTGGCATTATGCACCGTGAAGCTAATATAAGGAGATGCAAACAGTTGAGCACTCAGAAGTTTTTCCTTGTCAGTTTAGAAGTACTCGGCACCCACTGACACCAAAATGAATTGCATGTGGCTCAGACTCATCTCAGTTTTGGACATTTAAGAGACACACAAATGCGTTTATGCATTTAATTCTAAAATAAAGATCCTCTTCAAAGTACTGTGGAAGGCAGAAGAGAAACTGCAGGGAATGACGGGAGTGCACTGCAGTTCCATTAAAAACCTAAGAAGCATGGCACAAAACACAGGCATTGCATCTTTTGATGCTAATGAAAGAAATTCTTGAAAGCAAAGGAGAGCATGCTGAGATCACTAAGAGCCAAGACCAATCAGGTGCATTTTTGACCTGGTTCTGCTTCCCCAACCTTAAATTTTCACCTTTAATTTTCTAGATGCTTTGAAAGTCTAAAAAAATAAATAAAAAATAAGCAGCTTTAAGAGCGTTTGTAAAAGGCACAGAACCAGGGCAGCACAAGAGATCTGGCAAAGGGCCAGCAGCTCCCACATAGACGGGTAATGTTCTTCAATTGCAGCAGGTACCATAGTGTGGTGCAGAGCTGCCTTTCAGGTTTTGTACCAGGCTTGGACTACTAAGCCTGGTGGCTGGTGTGTAAAGACTGTTTCATGTCTGCTCCCAAGTGCAGTTTTGCTCTTTGGGTGCAGTTTTCTGTTTGTCCAAATGCAACTGTTACCTCCTGTGTTTACACAGCTAGTTTTGTGGGGAAAAATAAGGGTATTTTTGTTCTGTTTATGGACAACACAGTACACTAGGGACTAGATCAGTTTGTATTTCTTAGTAACCTCACAAAAAGGGCCTCAGATGGCATGCTTATTTTCCAGTGTGCTCTAAAGAAAGATAAAAGTGAGTAATGAAACATTTTTATATTTCATTTGAAGTTTGAGTATTGCAGTCTGCAAAGAAACAGATGGTAAGACACCATAGATTGCAATGAATAAGTTTTATTTCCTTGCAGTGAGAAAGGATTTTCTTTACTTTCATTAAAATGGCTCAGAAGTCCTGCAAATATTTTTCTTACATCAGGTAAGAAGGATGTTAGTTCCCACATTTCTCTGAACCACAAGATGCCTGTCTGCTGCATCGCCTGGCCATCCATTCAGTGCCCAAAGCTGCTAGTGTCTCTGGAGCTCATATTGCTACTTCACAGCACCTGGAACCCTAACTCATTGTTTTTGCTGAAGTATTCTACTTCACCACAAGAGAGAAAAAACTCAGACAAAAAGAAAAAAAAAAAAAAGAAAAGAAAAAAAATGTTAGACCAACCAGTGCTGCTAGAGGTGAAAAATACCATCAAACAACAAAAAAAGAGACTTCTGAGCACACAAGCTTTTCTTCACTCCAAAAGTAGCAGTCATCTTGCTAAAGACAAGCTGAAAACTACTGTCTGAAGTTTCTTTATATAATGAAAATGTTTAAGGGGGGAAGAGATTTAGTTAAAATTAATTTCTAATATGTTGAGGAGACTTAATGATCTGGATTGAAGAACAGGTCAAACCAGATGAGCTAATAAGCCCTTTAGTCTTTGAGGATGTCAAAAGTGAGAAAGATTCCAGAATAAAAAGTTGATTTCTTGCTTACCACATAAAAAAATTCAAGACTAAGACTTGAAAAAAAAAAAAAAAAACTTAGAAAGACAAAAAGCAGGCTTTTTCCTCCTGTTTGTTTTAATTGGAGAGATTGATGGCACTGTTATAGAAAGTCTCAGGATTGCTAGCTTAGATGTAGAAAAAAAAGACGTTTCTGGGACTGATTCAAGTTCTAAGGAAGAAGGCAGCCTGAGATAGCCTCACATTGCTTTTTATAAGGGGGAGGAGGGAAGAAAAAAAGATGGTTTTATGTTTTGTAGTTGGAGTGAATATTCTGAAAATTTTCATTCTTACTCATCCAAAGTCATGCACAACTCTGGTGAGGGATTAGAGCCAGAGAAACTGACAAAATGTCCTACATCAGAGCAAAATATATCTGTATTTTCAGGCCAGGTGAGTGCCTGCCATTCTGTTATGTGCTAAGGATGCAAGCACCTTGATGCATGGGTGCACAACACAAGTCCTCCCTTGGGACTGTGTCAGGGTGCCTTGACAGAAGTTCCTCCATATGTTTCATCCCAAGGGCAGGATTTGGTTGATGCTGTCCCAACAAGTTTAAATGATCTAACTATGGAAGTTGTCTTTCACCCAAAAGCCAAGAACCCAAATGTAGCTTGGTGAATAAATTCCATCTTTGCCATCCTTGAGTAAATTTACTTCAGGTAAAACACAAGGTCAAACGACCACCCCTATGACCACAACATACACAGCCTGGGGAACAAGATGATTGAAAAAAAATGCACCAAAACAAACAAACAAACAAGCAAGCATAGGAATTCCTACATTTCTGTAGAAAAATACTCAGCATGAGCATTAAGACCTTGAACACATTTTGAAAGCTGCAGCAATCTAAATCCCAAAATCTAAAACTCCCACCAGAGAAGGTGGGATTTAAGATGAAATGTAGTCCAAGATGTACCCAACATGAAATACTGAAGGCAGGCAACTTGGAAACCTTAATTTGACAGCTGTGGGTGTACTGTGTTATAGTTTCCATTATTACCACTAAGTTAAAGCCCTTTTTTTTGGTTATTTTTTTAAATTATTTTTTGTGTGTGTGTAGCAGAAAACACAATGTGATATAACCTCATGTTTTTTACAATAAGCTCTCTAACCATGTTTTGACAGGAAGGTTGCTACTACAGAATTATCACATCAGATAAAGTGTCTTATGTCCCCCTATTGTCAGCATGAAGGCAAATGTGGGGTCGGGCTAACTGGCTAATCAGTTGTGCACTCAGACATTAGAATCAGAGTCCTAGGATAATTATAAGGGTCCTCAGGATATCTCTAGTCCAGTCTCCTGTTCAAAGCATGAAATCAGACCAGGTTGTTTAGTGCTGTGTCCAGCTAGGACATGAAAAACTCCAAGGAGGAAAACTGCAACTTCACTGGGCAAGCTGCTCCAGACTTGACTGTCTTTACAGTGAAAAAAAGTTCTCCTTATATTTCAGTTCACTGTCTCTCAACCTTCTGCCATGCACCACTGTAAGAAGACTGGCTACCTCTTCTCAATAACCTTCTATTTAGTCCCCCTAAAGCCTTCTTTTCTCCAGGCTGAACAAACCCATCTCTCAGCTCCCAAGTTGCTCCAAGTGAGATATCCCAGGACAGATTGCTGCAGTACTCCCTCTATCATAGGTTCCAGGCTGAATACAACTCCTCAACCACTATCCTCTAAGCTCAACTGCCCAACTGGTTATCAACCCACCTAGCTGTCCAGCCACCAAACTGAGACATTGCAGCTTGGACACAAGGATATTGTGGGACATAGTGTGGAAAACATCATTAAAGTCTAAGTCAGCAATATCCACTGCTCATCCCCTCATCCATAAACCTAGTCATTTTGTCACAGAAGGCAGTCAGGCAGGTCAGGCACAGCTTAACCTTAGCCAGTGTATTCCCAGCTTTTCCAGATCACCATCGTCTTCTCTCAGTCAATCCAGGACAACAGCAGAAGACCCAGTAAGACACAGGCCTGGCAGTGTTGACAATAGAGCTGTAAGAATCAGCGCTCTGCTCAGGATCCCAGCCTTTCCCATTTCTACCTCCAGAATGCTAATTCTCTTTTAGTTTTTCAAAGAAATCTGACCCCTGGCTCAGGGCTGTGGAGCCGCTGTGTGGATTGTCATGGGTCATCTGGGTCACCTACTCTCCCTGTGCCTCATCCAGCAACACTTCAAAATCACTCATGAAGATGCATTCAGGGCTCTCATACTGTGTGTCTGCAGCAGTAGCAGCAATATAAGCAAGGCAGATTCCACCTTTTTGTTAAATGAACATTAAGAAAATAGAAAATATTTTGGTCCATTTTTAATTCCATCCACTTTCTGTTTTGGTCCCTCTGAAAAGATACTAAAATACCTTGAATAACTGGTTCTGCTTACCTTTGAGACTGTTTATTTGACAATTACTGTTAGCCTCAGTAAAACCCCTTGCACAGAGCACCTGACCTACAGAAAGCAAAGCAGACAAGTTATCTTCAGGCTTTAGCTTTCCATTTGCTATGAATTATTAACTATTCTTCCACATGAATCTGGATTTCATACATTAGGTTGTGCTTGTTGGGGTTTTTTTCCTATGGCTCAATCTTCAATTCCTTGCTATATTAACCAAAAAAATTATATGACCTTGTCAAGTGATGTGTAGAAGAAAGTTAAAACATTTTATTTAAGAGTTTAGAAAATAGAACGCACCTTTGTAACAGTTCTGTCTCTGTAGTTTTTATGATGCTTAAGAATTGCCAATACATCACATTGCTCAGGAAATACAAATTAAATCAAAGCTTAAAAGCCTAAGTTGGAAAATAGGGACCTAAAGTGTTTGGGAATTCCACACCAAGCACAGGATGCAGCCAAAGGCAAGTACTTACAACTGGCAGAGGAGGAGAACAGAGGTGCTGGAGATAGGTCAGAAATACATGGTCCACATTATTTTGGAAGCTGCAGTGAATAGGAATTACACTGTTCCAGAGCAGGGGGACTTTAATGTTACTCTCTCATTCAAAGGCAGCGTTTTATGTATATGCAGAAAAAACACACACACACACATATCAGTAGACCTTGAAGATATTTAAGTAGCAGGGTTATAGAAGAGAAACAAGCAACAAAAGATCAAAGCAGCTGTCTGACTCAGAGCATGCTGTAATATGAAAAGGCAATATGTTGGTAAGCAAACAAAGCAGCTATTACCATTGTCTGAACAAGACATGACCTGAGACTGTAAATATGGCCTTTATTAAGCATGGCTGTGTTTGTGCCGTTTAACAGAAGAAACTCATTTCTCCTCTCATTTTGAAAAATATTTAGATGCTGTCTATAAGCTTGGCCTTCAGCTGCAGAAGAGACAAGAGGAGAGAAAAAGCCATCATAGTTTTCAGCAGCAGTGCTAGGGGCCTCATGGGAGTGGGGTCTTTTTAATAGTTAAAATTACAACCACACCTCTGTTTCAGCCAGTTGTGAAGTTAGATAATTTTTTCATGCATCAACTGAAGTGGTACTAAAATAAAGGGGTTATGTTTAAAAAGCAGCATCAAAGATGTTGGATAGAAGTTACACTTTTGCTCAGATTTTCCTCTATAGTCATTGTGAATGTAACCTTCTGTCACCCAATTGAAGCTCTTCAGTTTTAGTATTTTGAAAGCCAAAAGGGGGTGAAGGCCAGGAGTCATCATAATTTAAAAAAAAATATATATATATATAGTGGAATAATGGTAATATTATCACAGTTCTACTGTCTACAGATGTGCCAAGGGACAGTTTACAAGGACAACTGGACTATCATTTTTTGCGTGACTACGGCAAACTCTTTATCTCTGCCATGACACAGGGGAGGTGAAGTATGAAGTGTGAGCTCCCCCGGCTCAGAGCAGTCAGAAGAGCCCAGCTCTCCTGAAAGGCCCAGGAAACAAGGCCTTCCCCACCAGAGGCAGCAATGGCTAGAAAGGGAGACACTAAAGAACATAACATGAGGGAAAGCATTGTAAAGACTAATTCCTGATAAGATGTTGATTGCTCTGGATGAAAAAAATACTAAGTGAGGGAACACTTGTCCCTTGGAGATGCACCAGAGCACTAAAATTAATCTTGTTCTCCAAATCATCTCCTAGAGCATGCTCCCCTCTCCAGCGACTATTGAGAACCACAAAAGATGAGCACACATAGTCAAATGCTTAGCTTTGCTGGCTTCTCTTACTGAGGGCTGTTCCTCAGTACAAGGTAAGTCAGCCAATCGCCTTTAAAAAAAGTTGTCAGGAGGTATTTCTGACCTTTCTCTCCCCATCCATCTTTTTTCTCTTTCCACGTTGCCAGCCATGCTCGGTCTCAACTTCACATGACAGATCTGGCAGCTCCTATGAGCAGATTCAGCTCAGCAGCCCAGGAGAAAAAACAAAATAGTGTTTCTGCTGGGTTAGTGGCCTAAACTGACACGTGGGAAGCTGTGACAAGTTCTGGGGCCACTGGAAAGAAGTTGGTAGTGCCACATAACTTGGAGAGGGGGAAGCCAAAGCAAGCAGTGCCAAACAGATCAGTGAAATAGTTGCCACCTTGTCCTCTCTCACAATTCACTGTGCAACTTGACTTTGGGATCTTCTTTCCAGGTAGGGAATTATTTAAGTGCATATATTTATTTCATGGTCAGGCATGAACAGCCCCCAAAACCAAACACTGAGGGGCTTAGAGCAAGCCTTGCTTTGCGTACCAGGGCAGAATTGTAGAGTTACTACTTAGCAACAAGCAAGAGAAATGTAACCTCAGTTTTAGGATAGAAACAAATCACCACCTTGCAGTCTAAAATACTATTTTCAGACTTCTTTTAAAGAATCAAAGCCACAATTTTTAATGTACAAAAATCAAGTAAATTTAAATAAAATATAGACTTTGTTCAGCTTTTTTCTTATTGAACTATGACATAACCTACCAGAGTGTACTGACAGATAACAAAGACAGAAAAAACCAAATCTTTCCCAAAGATCTCACCTGCATTCCATTCTAAGAATATGGCCTAATAATAGTTTAACACATTCACATGAAACAGCCAAAAACCATCATGATGATCCCTTCTTAGAATTTTCCATTCATTATGCTCTATCGCCACTGAACACAGGCACAATAAATCCAGGCTCTCAGAAAATCCCATCCCTCTAGAGAGGTACAAACATGGGAGCAGCACTGCTAGAGTCAATAAGCAGACAGAATCAGAGAGCAGATTCCTTCAGTGCCCCTATTTCCATTCCCCACCAAAACCAGGAAACAAGTGCACAGAGGGCAAATCCCAAGGCAGTAGCTCTGGTGGACACTGACCCAATGCATTTCCTACCCTTTAAGCTGTGTGCAGTACTTACAGAAAAGTCATATTTTCTGTCTTTCCTAATAAGCTCTGCACTGTTTCGATTGGGGAAAAAAATAATGAGGCAGAGAGGCTGGTGAAATGCTTTACTTCTATTATTATTAAATGTTTTCAGAGGCAAAGCTCATTTTACTCAAAGTCTCACACAAACTCTGCAGTTGAGCAAACAATTTGAGCCAGGTTTCTTCTTAGACAGGCACATTTAGCTGTACAGAATCTTTCCTTTGGGCCTGAAAGGAGCTGATCCCTGGCAGTTACAACGACAGAAGTGCTGACTGCTTGGAAACAAGAAATGCTTGCCAATTTCTGAAGTTTTAGATAGGAAATATTTTCATCTCCACAATCCAATATAAAAAAATTAATTCTTCTTTCCAAAGTAGACCTGTGACAAGCATTTGCAAAGCCAGAAAAGACCAAAAAAGAATTCCTGTATAAATGGGTGATAAAATAATGATCCAGTATTTCCAGTAGCAAGAGTAGTTCTTTCCCACCAGGTGTTTGGTGGATGAGGTTTATACTTAACCACCACACACGGATATAATTGTGGTACTAGAAACAGCTGAAGGACAGAGGGAACAGGGGAATGCAAAGCATTCTGTGGCCTTTTGGTTCCCTTCTGGCCTAATGTTAAACATTAATTGGAGTTTGTAGAGCTTGAAGTGTCTGCCAAGATCTGAAGGGAATTTATAATCTGAGGTCCTATTGGAAAAACAACCAACAACAGACCAAAAAGGAGAATTATGTCATGCATGTGGTTGCTGCTAACTTTATTTACACAATGAATTAAACAAAAAGAATGAACAGATATTGAACAACATAAACATTTCTTAAAAAGTAATTGGTATCTATATTATAATTATTTATTCAATTTTGTTGTACTAGGAAAGAAAAGTAGTTCAATCAATTCTTAATGAAACCTTAATCAGACTGCTTGAAATTCTGTTTCTGCACAGGAAACAGAACCCAGGGGGGGGAAACCCCCACAAACCAAAACATAGCTGCTTGTACAAACAAAATAAAGCAGGCACACCTTTAAACAGCAACAGTTTTAGGTGTAAAACACCTTCCACAGCAGTTCAGAAGTGCACATTAAATATTATGTTGACTTTCAGGGCTTTGCAGGAGAATTGGAACATAATTTACAACACTGTAAATCTTGAGCCTAAAATACTGTTCTACAAATATCCCTTCAAAGGAAGTGCTACTGAAAATGTAACAGCTTAGTAGAAGGATCAGAAAGGAGGTGGAAAGAGCTAGGGCATAGGAGAAGAGAGAAGCTAAACAATTCCCATTCAAGAAACCAGTGTACTGTCTCAGTTCCTGGAGATCTCTATTCTCTAGAAGCTAAAAAATGTGAAAATTTCTTAATTTCTAGTTAATGTCAGCAAGACAAGCATACTTCAATAACTTGTTTTCTAGTGCACAGGAGTGATTGGTCATATGTGTATTTTCTTCCCTCCCTCTTTTTTTTGGTCTTAAAGTCCATGCTGAAACACCCTGAATGCAGGTAACTATATCTTTCCTACTGAAATAAAGGATAAATAAAATAATACATGTAAGACATAAGACACCATCTCTACATCTTTTTCAGCCAAAACCAACAGTGGAGGACACAGAACTGAGATCTACTGATCCAGCAAGCTGTCATAAAAAATTGTTCAGCTTCTTATTCTGGTAATTTAGAAAATTCCAGAAAGTGGGAGACATTCTGGTTTACAACCCCTACTCCAAGCACAGTGCCATGCACACCTGAAATATAAACAAGGAAAACAAAACAGTAACAGATCTAAACTGTCAGTAACCAATAGGTTCAAATAACTGTTATTTGAAATGTCTTCTACTGTTGCCTGTAAGCTGTTCATTAACTCCTCCAAGTTTTCTATAAAATCTCCAGTTTCAAATGCTTACTTTTTGAGATGTCTGGCCACTATTAAAAAAAATAAAAGTGAAGTTTTGTGAGAATATGTCATGTCTGACAAAACCTGATGGAGAAATTGGAAGTGATTCTATTTCCACTTTTATTGTGAGTAGAACTGATTGGAATTTTTCTCATGAAAAAGTGTTACTATCACTTGCTAAAGCTGAAGTCAGAAACAAGTTTCACAGGGCCAAAGTTCTTTTCTGCCCAGCAACCTATACAAGTCACTCTTCAGCTCATACCCTCCAAATATCAGCTCAAGCCAGGACTGTGAAGCATCCATCAAGACACAAAGACTACTTCAAGACTGCCTGGACAGTACAATTAAAAGGGCTGAGAGTTTCTGGAGGTAACATTACATAGTCAGTCATGTCTGATAAAAAAAACTTAACCAACTTTCCGGGACCTAGGCTAAGACTTTGATGCCACTCACTAGTCTTTTCCAGCTCTTGAACAGCATGGCTGATTACTGTGCAGGTGGCAACAAGCGTCTTTCTTGCAAGAATCTTTGACTAGATTATGTGAGACTACCTGAACTACTGTTTTCCTGAACTCTTGTATTCCAGTTGGCCCATGGTCCTACCTGACCACTGCAGCATATGCTGGACCCTTGGCTACAGATCATTGTAACTACATACAAAAACTCTTCCTGGTATATGCAAGAAAAGTTTCTACTGACCATTTATAAGCATCTTACCTAGCTACATGTGTTCAGTTTCACAACAGGATCCTCTAGTGCAGTCTGTGGGAGGAAGGGCCAGATTGGCCACCTAGGAGGTTAATCAAAATGTTCAAGCACAGGAATTGGCCCAGGCACAGCAGGATCTGACTGGAAGGAGCCTTCAAGTCATTCTGAATTTCCCACCTAGAGAGGAACTCTTACATTAATTATTCAAATATTTTGCTGAGAAGGTCACTATCTGTGCAGGAAATCACCTTATTTCAACTCAGTCCATTGTTTCAAACCAGCAGTTGTCTCGCTTGTGCTTATGAGGAACCCCAGAGTTCTTGAGTCATCCAAGGAGTTTATGACTGAAGTGCACTGGTCATGCACACAGGCACAGCCTTGACACTTGGCTACTCCTTCAGTAGCAAAAGACAAACTTGAGTTTCACACTTAAAATTCTGATAGCTCTTGTCACAGAAAGAAATTAATTTTTTTCTTGATTTCATTTCTGTAAGGAAAGTTTTCATTCCTTCCTTTAGGCCATGAATTACAAGTGGAGGCACAGTTAAGTTAGCTGTCTGAGAAACACAGCTCATGATGGTTCCCTGCCTTAAGTGTTTCCTATAGCCTGGCCAGGGTGGCTCTGGTCTGCTCTTTAGTGTTCAGCTTTACCCACCTCCTACACAGAGAGTAAAGACACCTGCTGGTGTTCCCCAAATGCCACAGATCTGCACAATCCCAGGCACATACTATACAAAAAGCTGCCATTTGAAGACTTGTATTTTGTGCAAAGCAGTTCAGACGTTTCCAACTTTTCACAGCTTTATATAAAACCATTCAACACCTAAACCCTATGATGAGGTGGGACATCATAGGATCGCTGTTTTACAGACCTTCTGATTTCAGCTGTGGCCCCACGAAGACCAGATACATTGGGAGGGCTGTGAGGGTACTGGGCCTGCTCTTAGACAGCAGCCTCCTCCCTTGGCAAGGCAGTCCTGCTTCAAGCCTTCCTGAAATACAGCCCTCCACGTCTCAGGTAACATAAGCTGCTACTAGAGATAAGAAGCAGCTGTGTATTTTTCAGCTCTAGGACTTTAAAATCAGAGCTGCAGGACACAGTGAGAGAAGATCAGTCCTGCTGCTTGTGATCACAGAGCATTTAATCTTTTCTCCAGATGACTGCATGCTCACCCTTCTCCCCCCTCCCTGTCACTAACCTCATTCCCAAACTAAAAAGAGAATCTGAAATAGAAATATTTATGTATTTACAATGAGCATGCTCACATGGCTGTCTCCCTCAAATGTTTAAGGTGAACATAAAAGCTTGTCTTTTAGGAATACTCACAGCAAGAACTAAAAAAACCAAACCTCAACAAAAAACAAATAGCAGTGATAAACTTAGGGTGAATACCCTTTCACATTAATTGTTTATTAACCCAGCAGTCCACAGGAATTAACATACTCAAGCATATATTATCTTACTTGAGATTATACTCAAATTATAGTAGTTAAATGAACTCTAGATCAGGCAGGTCTTTGTTTCCCCCACTTTACATACATCAATAAACATGTTCAGATTGTGATGTGTTTCCCATATAACAAAAGAGGGGCTAAAATGACAGTCATTGCCTTCTCAGTTTGCATTTCCCTATAGCATTGTACAGTCTTCCTTTAGATGGCAAGAAATCACTATACTTACTAAAATTAAGGCAAATTTATTATTAGTTCTAACAGACATTTCGTATGTAAATGACAGGATAATAGAACTGCTGTTTGACAGCTTGCTGAGATAATTACAGCTTTCATCATCTTAGATGATAAATTTTTCCTAAAATAAAATGAACACCCATGGAACAAATTAGAACAAGGCTTTTAGACAGAGAAAAGGATGTGACAACTATTTCACTTAACTGAATCTTTTTCTGTGATCTCACAAGAGGCAAAAATAATTTGGTTCAGAACAAGAAAAATTCAAACATCACTTGGCAAGCTAAACAGTAGAAGTGGGCAAAATACTTGGAGACTTGAAGAGGAAAAGTAGTAAATTCACTTTGATTGTTAAAGCTCATTAGTTTACTGAAAACAAGCAATTTTATACTTTTTTGTTGTTCTCATGTTTCAGAAGTCACACACAAATGTGATTTTCTTTTTTGGCAGCTTGATTGCAAAAGCTGATTAAGGCTGCTAAGCAACATCTAGTGTTTGTTACAGGATTTTGAGTTTTGGATCTGAGGAGGAATACTCTTTTTAAAAAGTTGTATAGGTAGTTTAAATATTTTTAATAGAAAGGAGAAGGAAATGCCAAGACCTCCCAGAGGATTTAAAAAATTAAGTGCTAACCAAAATGGGAAGTACAAGCTTCTCTTTGTGGAAAGTACATTATTGGAAAGTTCTTTTTTCACATGTCAGTCCTGGCACGTAGAACAGAAGACATAAGCATTTTTGCAGCTGCCAAAAAATAAATAAATCTGAGGCTGAAGTGTTTTGTTCACAGCAAAAATAATTTAAAAAAAAAAAAGATTAGTTTGACCTTAAGTAAGTCCTTACATTCCAAACAAATGTTTGTTTTGCATTTAAAGTGAGTAAGTTATAAAAAATAGTTTCTGCAAGTACTCCACATCAACATCTATTCAATCTACTCAATTTTTCAGTTTGCAAAGATGAGGGAAAAAAATGGTTTCTCAAAACAAGTTCAGGATCCTAAAAACAAAACAAAACATGACATGAAGACTTTATCCTGATTTAGGAGCTTCTAGATTGTTGTCAGCAAAATTACAACCTTTCCCTTCCCCAGGCTTTATCCCCCAGTGCTACTCTACAGGAAAATGGGAAGTTAAGATATTTGCCAAACTTCTCAGAAATGTAGAACTTCTTTGAGATTTGGAAGACATTTCTGTAATCACCAAACAATGAATCTAAATTAGAACAAGTATTACTTTATTGTTACTGTATTTTATTTTAGAATAATTACTTTATTTCATATTAATTAAGCAATAAGTATTGATATCTAAGATTATACTTTAAAACTCCAGGCCAAGTTTAGCAGCCCTGAGCCCATACTCAGTGGCTAGCCTCCTTTTTTTGACTTTCTCATTTCTCTCAGTAATTACAGTTTTGTTTTGAGCTCTTCTCTAGACTTGCAACTACTCTGCTCTAGCATCAAAGTAGGACCTTGGGCACAATAAGGGTGTTGTGTATCAGGCAGACTCAGTAGAACTACACAAAGATAACCAGACCCTTCAGAAAATAGCAGTTATTCCTGCTCTGGTTTTAAGACAAATAGGAGGCACCTGCTGCAATTGTTAATAAGCTGGTAAAGAGTCTAAATGGCAATTAAACCTGCTCCACCTAAATGAGATTAGGTTTCCATCATTATGTTATCCCCATTTGACATCTGTATAAGACTCAAACTCTACTGAAAGGCACAGGCTATCTGAAAAAAACACCTCTGTGACATTTTGCATCTGTTGCTGAATTTCAAAGTTTCATTCCACCTCAAAATTATAAAGAAGCTGAAATTGTAGGTTCCCACAGAACAAATTCCCAGAGAGCTGACTGAAAACTGATACAGACCTTTCTTAGTGAGTGACTTTGCCTGTCCTTTCAATGCTTTTCTACACCAGGGAAGCAGTAAATAATCCAGGGAAGAAAAACTTAAAAGGAAAAAAAAATCAAGCAAGCAAAAAGACTAAACAGATTAAAAAAAAAAATTACTATATTGATCAAGCGAATGAATTCAAAGGGAATGAACTGATGGGACAGTTCTTACAAAGAGCAAAGAATATTCCCCCCAGTGTGATTCCCACTCCCTCAAACACTGGAATTACCCTTCGTATTTGGGAATACAAACACTACATCTGCCAAGTCTACTTTTGTCTTTTCTCCTATTGGCTTTGCTAACCAAGAATATTACCCCTTTCCAAGAGTGGATATTTCTTCAACCTGTTAATTGTTTCTGTCTTGCAGATAGTCTATTATAGAGGCCAAATTCAATACCTGCTAAGGTTTAAAATTCAGTGCTACAATGGATGTTATTTAGCAGTCCAAAGGACTCAGTGAAATACTGCACATATTTGTTTGTTTACTTCAAAAACTAAAAAAACCACCCAGTTTTTTTTCCAAAATCTGTATTTAAACTAAGACATTTCAGATTTGAAGACACCTCAGTCATTCTTATATCTCCTTCCAAGATGTGAGAGGGTATACTTTTTTTCCTCTTGCCTTAGTATCAACAATCACATTAAAGCCAGCCCTAAAGATAGCACTGTTGCAGCTATGGACTTAACTATGGCTATCTGGTCTCTGTGCAATAAAGAGCCTGGAGATACAAGATCAGTACTTTCCTCCTCCTAGAGCAGGCAGGAGCCTTCACTTCGCACCAGCTTGAGGGCTGGCTGCCCTGGAAGCCAGGTAACAGTATGACATTATCAGCATCACAACAACACATTGAAGCTCTGCTGGCTGCTATACTGAAAGAGAGAAACACAATCTCCATCCCAAACAACTTTGGAGGCTAAACAAACAGGTCCCAGTTACATGCTGTGGTAAACCAGGTGTCACCGTTTGACTCAGGTCTGACAACAATGCTCTCGATCCCCTCCCCCTCCCACCCAGGTAGGGAAGGAGAGACAGAAAAAGAGAAAGACTTGGCTGGATTGAAAACTAAACTACACAGCTTTAATTAAACACTAATGATATAAGATATGCAGTTTGAAAATAAGTTTGGAAGTGCAAGCATCCAAATGGAGATGTGCTCCAAAATACAACACACATTTTTCAGTCGCTGAGTCAAATGATAAAAGATTCTCAACAGCAAATGTTATTACAAGTAAGCCACTTTTCAAAAAGCCTTTTCAAATCAACAAGACATGGTTCCAAAACTATTTAACCTCAAAATCTCATAAACAAGTTTGCTCAACTACAATTTATTTTCTTCAAACAGAAATTGGGCAAGAGTTTTAGAGGCATGTACAGACAACACTGAAATAAAGGTTGCAACCTCTTTGATTTAGAATAGATTGAAGTATTAGGTGAATCCAGTTTTCATGCTAATTTGAGTTATTTTTGGCTCAAAAATAATGTTTCCCTCAGAAGCTATCTGTAAGAACAGTATTCAGAAGCAAGAGAAGAAAAACAACTTGTACAGTAGCTATGGCCACTTCTAGGACAAGGGGAAGGAGGTGGAAAAGTTCCCCAGACTCATAAATCTGAAACAGCACTTTTACAATAAATTTAGTTTCAAAGTAAGATAGGAAGCTACAACTGGCTGTCTAAGACTTCAAAATTAATTAGCTCATATTAGCTCTCCATTTCAGAAAGCAGAGAATAAAGCAGAAAGGATATTATGAATCTTACAGTCATATGGTTGAATTCTGCACATTGTATGTGATTTGTTACATCTGAATGGAATATGACTATCAAAGATAACTTAGTGAAAGCCATGGAGGTGGATTATTCTAAAAGAATGCCTGTGGGCATCCAGTATTATTTCAGTTAAGTACAGATAGCTCATTTTTTTATATACCTGCAGTGTAACTGCAGAAAACTGGTGTTCAATTATGTTTATCACCCAGAAAACATTTCATACAAACAAAGCAAATTACTCGTTAAATATCAGTATCACATATCCCACTTAAATAGGTTAGAAGGTTACTCAAAGAAACTCCCCAATGACTTTCCTGATAGACTTTCTCTTAATAGACTAGTTACTCTGCTGTCTCTTTTACCTGTGATTGCATTTTGGGACAGGTAAGTTCATCTGTCACTCAGTGTGAAAATGGCACTTCTCTGATATATGAGCAGAGGCAGAAAAACAACCAAGACAAAGTTTTCTTGTCTTGTCAAGTGCTCTTTGGTAAGAATTATCACCATGCAGAATAGATGGAAAACAATAATTCCATTAGGCAAGACAACCTTGTACTTTCTTTATTCCAGACCATAACAACTAGATCATTTAAAAATTTTCACAAAAGAAGAAAAACATTTTTTCTTGTTAAACACTCACACCCATAGCAAACTAGAGACATTATTCTAGATCTCACTCAGTTTGCTCTCTGTTTCAGTCAGGGTTTTACAGTGAGCCTAAATTCCTCCCTCCTGAAAGGTTTTGAAATACCCAGATACCAGATGCTTTCACTGCAAGTCAACATCTTTGTAAGGTCTGTTCTCTACACAAAGTCCACAAAGTTCCTTTCACCTAATGAAATATCATATTTCTCTCAGTTTTCCTGTATACCTCTACATAATCCAGATACGAGTCTAAAGATCATTTGAATTCATAAATGTGTATTAATATAAGCCCCCAATGGAAATTTGCTAATGAGGGTAAGAATTGTGCCTGTGTATATGAAAATGTAAAAGACAACTCAGTAGAAATTCTTCTGAACTACACTTTCTAGGTTGAATGATCCAGACTGCAGGAGATCCCTAAGGCATGCAGACCCAAGCAGAAGAAAATTCCATAGCCTCCTGCTACACTGCACATCTATCAGATCAGAGTAAGAGGAAGAACTGCTGCATCAATGTTTTCAGGGCTGCCTTGCCTTGTCCTATAAAAATGGAGGCTTGTCCACTACATGGAGAAAGCCCTGTTTTCAGAGACAAGTCAACCCCTTAGGCGGAATTAACATGGCTGAATTAAATGTTTAGAAGTAGGTATCCTTGAGAGTAGGAGTCTTATGACTTTGGAAAGTGCATGTCTATGGTCTCCTGAAGAAGTGACTTTCTCACTCTCAACTATGGAAGACCGACTGCAGCATGGTATGGTCACCAATGCTTGCCTTAAATATCCTAGGCTGGATATCTCTTCCCTTATTCTGGGTGCAGTGAATCCAGAGGTCCTCCCTAGAAGTCAAAAATCATGGAAGACAGTAGGCAGATGTCTAAAAGCAGTTTCCACATATATAAACCTAATTCTGGACAGAACTGGTAAAGAAAATTGGGGAGGGGAAAGCAGGTCAGAAAATTAAGTCTTCTTATACATTAGAAACTGGTTAAAAGCCAAAGAAAACAACAATTTTGTTATGGGAAAATGCTGCCAGTAAACGTAGCTGTGAATAGACATTCAGATCAACATTGGTCTTGTTCAGTTCTATGGAGTAAACAGAGGAGACATATGAGGGAGGGGAAAAATATACCTTACTGATGACAGAGGTTACAGCAGGGTTATGAAGAAAGCTAAAATAAACTAGTCAGTGAAAATTCAATACAAGGGAACAAGGAGTGGTAAGGAGTAAAAAACAGCCCCATACAGATAATTTCTGATCAACAGTTCATATTTCACTGGAAAGCCTGGCATGCTCTCACTCTGCAGCTTACCAAGGGTGCCTGTTCAGTGCATAGCAGTCAAAAATAGGCTTCATTAAGGAGAGAGAATTGAGAATGCAATGTCATTTACATAAAATCATGATACAGAACACTACTTGAATACTTTATTCAGTTCATTACTTGAAGTCCAAGAAAAGTAATAAAAGAGGGTGTAGGAAAGGGAGGTCTTGCCACTGTTGGCTGGCAGGTCCAGAGTTCCTGCTTATGCATTATGCTTCCACAGAATTACAGAATGTTAGGGGTTGGAAGGGACCTCTGGAGATCATCCAGTCCAACCACCCTGCCGGAGCAGGATCCCCTACAGCACATGACACAGGAGCACATCCAGGTGGGTTTTGATTGTCTCAAGGGATGGAGACTCCACAACCTCTCTAAGCAGCCTGTTCCAGTGCTCAGTTACCCTCAGAGTAAAGAAATATTTTATTATATTTCGTTTAAAACTCCTGTGTACCAGTTTGTTACCATTGCCCCTTTTTCTGTTTCTGGACACCACTGAGAAGAGTCTGAACCCATCTTCCTGACCCCTGTCCTTTAGATATTTATAAGCATTAATGAGATCCCCCCTCAGCCTCCTAAGCTGAACAGACCCTGCTCTCTAAGCCTTTCATCAGTTGTAGATGCTTCAGTCCCTTAATCATCTCAGTGGCCCTGTGCTGGACTGTCTCCAGTAGTTGCTTGTCCCTCGTGAACTGGGGAGTACAGAAATGCACACAATAATCCAGGTGAGGCCTCACCAGGGCAGAGCAGATGAAGAGAAGAACCTCCCTCCACCTGCTGGCCACAGTCTTCTTAGAAAAGCACCCCAGGGTGGCATTGGCCCTCTTGGCTATGAGGGCACATTGTATACTCATGATCAGCCTGCTGTCCACCACGACTCCCAGGTCTTTTTCCCCAGTCCTCTCCCTTGCAAAAGTATTAATTAGCTTTCTTCACTCCCCCTTCTTCCCTCCTGCTAAAATGTTCAGAACTTCTAGACAGCAGAAATGCAAGAAATTATGGAACCAACATCAAAATCACAAGGTAAAACAAGGAAAAACAATGTCTCTGTCTGAACTGGACAAACACTTCAGTAATGTTTACTCATAAAAGAGAAAATTAAATTTGCTTTGGTCATCTTTGCAGACATTTTCATTGCATGATCAGGCATATCAATGGATGAGTATGAACATTTGTAGAAGGGATTATTTCCAAGAAGATAAGCACTTGAAAAGAAAAGAAAACAAAAAACAACACAAATATTTTGAAATCAGTAACATGAATAAACACATTCACTTTGAGAATTTGTCCATTTTTAAAAAGGCATTGACCAAAGAAAAATAGGTAAACCTAACTGAAAATTCCTGCATCTAGTACCTGGACACTAGGTGAATATTTTAGTTGAGAGATTCCTCTCTATACAAATTTATTCATTTGTTATTTTCCATACTTGAGGAAGAGGGGATAGGGTGGGGAAATCACTCCAGGGAATTCACTTTACTCAATCAGCTGTAATCCCTGAGGAGGGGGGCAAAAAAACCAAAAACCACAAGCAAAAAAAAAAAAGGTAAAAAAACCCCCACCACAACAAAAAATGACAAAAAACCCAAAAACCAGTCTCTTGTAGCATGCTCAGGTTTGCTGAAATCACATCCTGTGGCTACTTTTCTATCCTTGTAGGATGCTGGAAGCTGCTGAACAGCCCAGTAGTACTTAGTATATCCCACACTTGCATTACTTTCACACACCAATATCATCTTTGGTGGATATCCCAGAGAGAGCAGGCTATGAGAGCCTCAGAAATTACCCTCTATCTTACCCTAACTCAGGGGTAAAATATTTGATCACTCTTTGTGTTGAGAGCAGGAGCAGAAAAAGTCTGTGAAGTTGTGTATTTATTTAGGAGATGATGGCTTGGTCTCAACAGTTCTAATTACAGGAGACCAGCAGCACAGGTTCATGCATCCTTCAAGAGGGGATGGAACAAAATCCACAGCCAATGAGCAACTCTCAAAATTACAAGCAGAATAAAACTTGCCACCCTCTGATTTCCTTTGTCTTCTGTTTAGTATCGTTAATCTTTCATAAAATTGTTCTATCTCGTGTCTAAAGAAGCTTTGTTTAATCCTAAACAAGAACTTCAGACTTAGAAAAGGGAGGAAAAAATTCCTGGATCAGTATAACTTGTTTTCTTTTTTTCCTTCAATTAATGGCTAAAGAAAGCACTTTCTACAGCCTTTCTAATCACCAGCTGCTTTTTGACTTCTGTTGCTGGCTTCAAGCAAGCCTCGTTAACTCCCATTTAATTTGAGAACATAACCAATTCTACTTTTTTCCTGGGTGAGATATGGATCATGACAGAAGAACCAGTTGTCATTCAATTGTTACCACCTCTCAAAAGGAGTCAGTGGGCTGTGTCAGGGGGTTGACGCAAGCCACCATTGCTCCATGAGCTCAGCCTGGACATGTAAGAGAAGGAGGGAGTGAACTATGACCACAGGCATGTCTGAGCAATGTAGTAATACCCAAGCTTGTTAAACTTTTTGTATGGGAAACAGTCTAGCTACTGTCCCCATTTTCTAGACAGAACTATTAAGAAAGCTAAAGAGAGCATATGGATACGCCAGAGACCCAGAAGAACAGCTGGCTCTGCTCTAAAAGGAAAGCTAAGCAAAAGTGTTGGCAGATTTAAAGTGGCTTCCAGCTCCCAAGGAAGAGAGCATGCAGTAGATTCTTCTCTCAGACAGTGACTTGAGGAGGTCAGTCACAGGGAAGCTCTCTAAATTAAAAAAGCTCTTCCTAGGGAGACAGAAGTGCACTGCTGCTTGACTAGTGGGAGAGTAGAGTATATATATTTATTTATTTTTTCTCCTTGCTGGTATGTAGATGGACTTGCACTCTTGTTGTGTTTAAAAATGAGAGACAGACCATGACATGTTTTACTCCTGTGACTGCAGCACACACTGTCTGGGATCAATGGAAAACCTCATCAGCCTACAGTGGGAAGCAAAGTTAGCCTGTAAAAGAACCGAGTTTATAGGGCTATCCGCTTCCTTCTTTCCTTGAAGAATTTTGCATAAACTTACATTGGGCACAGATACCTCTGAGTTGGTCTTATCCCTAACCAGCCTAAAATCTTCCCTTTGATTATATTGCAAACGTAAATAACCAAAATGTAATTGTATCTTTTTTTTTTTAATTAAAAGACTTTATATTTTCTAACACTATGGTAGCACCTCATGTGAAGTTAGTGTTTTCAAAACCTAAAGGAAAAGTATATGCCCACAAGCATTTGTCAGCAGAAGGATGCTTTTGAAGACATCAGCACTCCACTTAGCAGCTGTTTCAAATAACAGCATTTTTCTCCTTTCAAGCTGAACCTTAAGCTTGCAAGCTGAGAAATCTAAGACAAATTTTGAGCTTCCCTCATGACAAAGAGTTAACTCTAATTTTCTGATAGTTAGTCCCTGACCCATTAATCCATTTGAATTAGGTAAAAATAAACTTCAAAATATGTTTGCCACTAAAAGTCCCCTGGTCTGGAATTGGTGGAACAACTGCATTGGTCTAAATATATGCTAGATGTATGAAGTCCATAGCTCTCCGTTATCTACAATTTTATAATCCATTCTGATGCTGAACCCATCTTAGAAAACTTTAAAAAGTAAAGATATGAGTGCAGGCCTAATCAATAGGATTTTAGTTGATTTTTAACTACTGAATGAAACACCTTTAGGAAAAGCTTGCTGTGATGAACTTTCTCCCCCCTCATGAGCTAGGGGGATACCAAGACAGTAAAAAGAATAGTACAAAAACACTGCTGTTCTCAAACACAGCTGTTGACTGTTTGCTGAAAAGAAAGGTTCAAGATGGAGCAGATCACTTTTCTCGAGGACATCAGAAGAGCAGCCAGAAGTCTATGCTAACTGTGCATGGTTTTTCAATGGATTTCTACCAAGTAAGTACAGCAAGTGTTGTAAGCAACATTTCAGTTCAAAGAGCTGCTAAGTCTCTCCCAGAGATAACTATGTTTACAGCAACAGTTAATACGTTCTCTTTTCTTTCAGTGTTATAAAAATTCTAAAATTTGACAGAAGTAGAAGGAATTTGAGCTTTTCTGTGTAATAAAAAAAGATTTTTAATTTTCCAGAAGAGCTACAAGTATCCATAAAATGTTGTGTCTGAGATACAGACACAAAGAGGCTTCCATTTCAAATGTATAAACAAAAACAAACAAACAAACAAGCCACAAACACACCAAACGATGAAGAATCAATTCTCAGAACTGGATAATGATGTTTAGATTAATCAGGTGTAACATTAAATAGAAAATCTATAGTGTGTGCTTAAAGCAGCTTTGACCTTTTTCCAGCTTTTTGTCTATCTGAACTATTCCCATGTCAAAAAGCTCGACTCCAACCATGTCATTCCTGACATGTTGGATATGTGTTAGATTGGAATCACACAAGTACAAACCATTCCCTTTAAAGGCAGAGCAGATTACTCTGGAGAACTAAAACACTAAAACTTCTCATAAAAACAAAGCTATGGCACACAATAACCTTAAGCACTCTCCCTCCTGTATTCTGCACTTAAATGAACACTAGTAATACAGTTTAAGTGCAATTTCAGAGCTCCAGAAAACAGTATGGGCCAAGGCCTCTTCTTACTTTGATCACAGGAGACACACACATGCCCACTCACTTCCACTCTGTGGGAGGCCAGTGTAGTGTAGTTTTTCAGGACAAACAACACCTAACTTGCTCCATCAAGGCAATAAACATAGAAGAGACATGTTGTAGTAACAGTCTTACTGGTTACACTATGACATAGTTTGTATCTTCTACAGATTCCAGAGGCTGTTTGTTTTTTGAATAAAAACACTTACACACTGAGGCTGCAAAGCTGGGACTTTCAAGAGCTTTTTAGTGTAAACTTAGCTCTGCAGAGCTGAACATTAGTCTGCTTATATAGACAGTAGAAATTGGTTAAACCATGTAAACTAGGGAATCTGTCCTGCAATGTGTAGGACATGATGTGGCATACTGATCTCTTCTTTCAACAGGAATTTAGTCATGTTGTGGTCTGAAGGACCTGACCACAGACCTAGCAAATAGACAGTAGTGGGTTTATCTTCTGTAAAGGTAAACCACAGCACCAGTAGTGACACCATCCCACCAGCTAAGCTGCATTTGTGCTTCTGCCATTTCAAAAAGACAGACACCCTGCCAGGACATCACAGGCTGGAAGCCCCTTCACTTTGCAGGTCTTCACTGGGTAACAGATACACAGCAATTCTGGTTAAATTTCCAGTTTTTCACATGAGCATGTTCTCCTAAATCCTCTTACTCTCTTTTTTACCTGTTTTTAAACTCCATGTTCTCTTACCTACATGATTCAGCCTGGAGTGGCTCTACTTCTCCCCAGAAAAAGAGCAGACAGGAGGGAAAACAATGGGCCCTAAACAGGTGCCAGGCTTTTTGAAATGTAGTGGTCTGCCCCTGAACACTTGAGTTGACTGGTCTGTTCCTAATAAACTTCGACCTCAGAAGGTCTTTAGCCGCTAACTGAAGCTGAGACAAGCTTTCATAAGCTCTGGCTCTGCTCTGGGTAAAAGTTACTGAATCCTCCACACTTGATCCTCTCTTCTAGTGCATTAACAAAGATTAATAATTATATACCTGCTTGCACCCCACAGTCTCAGCCTAGACTATGCAGTCAGGCCAGCTAATGACAGCTGCATCAATATGAAGAGATGTGCTCAGCTGAAAGCAATGGATATAAATGCTGCTCCTCCCCACTGACCTGCACAAAATATTCTGCCTTCGCCTAGGCAGGACAGTGGCAGCATGAAGCCTGGTAACTTGGCCCTGGTTCAGCAGACTTATCAGGGTTGGGGGGAGGGGAAGAGGTTCATCATTGCAGTGTCCCCAAAGATTTAAGTTCCTGCACCAAACTGAGGAAGGACTGTGTCATCCCAATAAAACAGCACTGATATTTACTGTGGACCATATCAGTAAAGGAGAGTATTCCATCACATCCAGTCAAGTACTGCAGACTGGATGGCCCTTTTTTTGGGTGTACTAGCTGTAACCCCACTATGACACCAAAGTGGACCAAAAAAAAATCCTAGCTCGGTGCATAGTCTAGATATTGTTGTACATAATCTGCTTGCCACTTCAGCACATAATGGACACATCATGCATAGAATATGTTATCTGCTCCTCTAAAATTCATTAGGATACACAACAGGCTCGAATGAAGTGACCAGGCCTCTACTTTCAGTAAGAGGAAGGCATGGAACTGTCTCCAAAGTGCTCATCACCTAGTGAGAATCCAAACCAGTAGAGAAGAGATTCTCATGTCTCTGTGTAGCTTTTCCATCTGAACTGTCACTACTCAGTGGACAGCCAAAACTTACAGCAACTGGAGTGTGAGGGAAGCCTGAGCAGCTGACATTCAAATCATTTGCTTAGGTTGTATCAGTGGTATGTCCTTTTTTTCCTGCAGGTATCAGCTGCTCTGAGGCCTGAGAGCTGTGTTACACTGTACAGATGTCCCTTATCTTGTTCATAACATGCTGTGTAGCTATATACTAATAGTCACACACCATACAGTATTTCAGTCAGACCTTGAACCATTTTGATAGCATGAAATGTGACAAATAGCACCAGGCAAACTGAAACACCAAAATTTCCAGTACTTTCTCCTCTCGCTGAAAATACAGTCCAAACTCAGGATTTCTCCCATTTCATTTTCTTCTATTTGGCTGAAGGTCTTGCTTTCCTTATCCAGTCTAAAATTCAGTCAGAAGATTCCTGGGATATTAAGAGTATTTACTTAATATGACAGGAATTTGTCCCTTATATAAGCTAGCAATATCACAGTGAAAATTGTTAAACAGCTAGTTCTAGGCAAAACAGACAAAACACTGGCCTAAGCTCTTCTGTGAGCTCTCCAAAGCAGAGGTGTCACAGACTCTTCCAGCAACCCATCATACTGCTTCACAGTCTCCAATTAGCTCAGGAAAAAAAGGAAGTGAAAATATGTAGTGATCTTCCTTGCTATGATTTGCACCCATTAACAGAAGTTGTTATCCTCTGTGTCTCAGGCTTGTTGAACAGATCAACAACAGCTTTAGTCATTAGAAGACCTATTTTGTTCAGCCTTTTCTAATTGAAAAGCAGCAGTTCTAAATCAGATGATCACTCCAGTCTTTTCCTCCAGAAAATCTCCAGATATTCCCTATTTTCTTTGAAGTATGCTGCCCAAAAACTGGACATATCACTACAACTAAGGTATTGAAAATATTGAGCAGAATGAAAGTACATTCTGTATTTTACAGGCAATACAAATGTTTATTGATACAACATTTACTTCCTTCTGGTGCCAAAAAGAAACACAGCACGGTGCTCCTGATTCATACCACACACCAAATCCCATAATTCTCCCATCTCCTTTTCCAGGAAGCTTTTTGAACCACCCACCATATTTTCTCCACTGATCATCTCAAATTAATTTAACACCTTACACTTCCCCCTCTAAATTCCAAGGTCCTGCGCATGGGTCAGGGCAACCCAGAGTTGGCTGGGGGATGAAGGGATTGAGAGCAACCCTGAAGAGAAGGACTGGGAGTGGGGGTGGATAAAAAGCTGGACATGAGTTGGCAAAGTGTGCTCACATCCCAGAAAGCCAATCATATCCTGCATCAAAAGCAGTGTGGCCAGCAGGTCAAGGGAGGAGATTCTCCCCCTCTACTCCACTCTGGTGAGACCCCACCTGCAGTGCTGTGTCCAGTTCTGGACCCCCCAACAAGGAGCTGTTGGAGCGAGTCCAGAGGAATTCCTCAAAGATAATCAGAGGGCTGGAGCACCTCTCCTGAGGAAAGAGAGTTGGGGCTGTTCAACCTGGAGAAAGCTCTGAGCTCTGGGACACTTTAGTACAGCATTTCAATACTTAACAGGAGCTTATAAGAAAGACGGGGACAGACTTTTTAGTTGGGCCTGTTGTGATAGAACAAGGGGTAACTGTTTTAAACTAAAAGAAGACAGATTCAGAATAGATATAAGGAAAAAAATGTTTACAATGAGGGTGGTGAAACACTGGAACAGGTTGCTCAGAGAGGTTATAGATGTCCCATTCCCAGAAACATTCAAGGTCAGGTTGGATGGGGCTCTGCACAACCTGGTCTAGTTGAAGATATCCCTGGTCATCTCTGGGGACTGGGACTAAATGACCTTTATAGGTCCATTCCAACCCAAACCATTCCATTATTGTAAATTCTATTTTTTATTATATTCTGAGTTTATCAAGATGGAAAGACTAGCTTAGCAATAAAACCAGTCTGCTTGCTTCTAGCTATTAAAATTGAAGATAGTAAGCTAACTTGCTATTCTGTTCAAAAGACTTTATGAAACCACATTTGATGTCTGTGTTGGGTCAGATATCAGATTAATTTTCTGGGCATGATTATCTAACTGGTTTGGCTTTCCACCCTGTAATTTAATTTACATGCATATTTGCAAAAGTGTGATGCAAGGGAGTAGCAAAGCTACTAATCTCAAAATGTGACATCTAATGTGTCTCCTTTGTCCACCAGCCAATTACTCTGTCACAGAAGGGAACTGGGTTGAATAAATGGACCATGTTGGCAGCTACTCCTCTCTTTAATGATTTTCCAGGAGCTTGCAGATGGTTTGAATTTTTTCCATTCCAGAATTTTTCTCTTAATTGAAGTTAAGCTGACAAGTCAATAATTTCACTAATTCTCTTTTCTTATAGGCTGCTCTTTCTTATTCTTTCATAATCCACCAGTTTTGTACACTTTATAAAAGACTTGCAGTTACAGCTCTGAGAACAGAAAGTTAGAATGAGCTCAACAAGAGAAAAAGCCCAGACAAATTTGGTTTCATTGACAAAAGTGGGCCAAGGATGTTTGGGCTCCAAGACTAAATAATAGAATCATAGAATGCCAGGTTGGAAGGGACCTCCAGGATCATCTGGTCCAACTTTTCTAGGTACCAATGTATTTTGTATGAGATGGCTCAGCACCCTGCCAAGCTGAGACTTCAAATTGTCCAATGTGGGGGAATCTACCACTTGCCTTGGGAGATTATTCCAACGTTTGACTGTCCTTACAGTGAAAAGTTAACCTCGTGTCCAATTGGAATCTCCCCAGGAGCAACTTGTGCTCATTACCCCTTTTCTTTTCCATGTGACTCCTTGTAAATAGGGAGTCTCCATCTTCTCGGTAGCCACCCTTTAAGTCCTGGGACATGGCAATGAAGTCTCCCCAAAGCCTTCTCAAGGCTGAACAAACACAGTCTTCTCAACCTTTCCTCATATGGCAGGTCCTCCAGTCATCATCATTTTTGTGGCCCTTCTCTGGACCCTCTCCAGCCTGTCCACATCCTTTTTGTAGAGCTGGGACCAAAACTGAGCACAATGCTCCAGGTGTGGTCTGACAAGCTTCATGTAGAGCAGGATGATGACTTCTTCATCTCTACTGGTGATGGCCCTGTTGATGCAGCCCAGAATCCTGGTGAACAGTGTGATGCAGCAGCAAAGAAAGCCACCAGGATGTTAACATATCTGAAGAATCTTTTCTTGAAGTTTTTTACATCTCTGGCCAATGTCGGCTCAAGCTGAACTTTTGCTTTCCTAACTGCGTCTCTGCATACCCTGGCAATGCCCTTGTAATTTCCATCCAGTAATGTTCCACTTTTCCACCTCTGGTACATTTCCCTTTAGGTTCTGAACAGACCCAGAAGCTCACAGTTAAGCCAAGGGAGTCTCTTGCCCAGCCTACTTCCCTTGCCTTTTGAGAGGATGAACTGGTTTTGCTCATCTAGAAGAGTGTTCTTGAAAAACTCCCATTACTCACTAGCTCCTTTACCCTCTATGGAAGATTTCCATGTCCCACAGGATTCCTTCCAACTCAGCCCTGAGCAAGCTGAAGTTTGCCCTTCTAAAATCTAAAACCTTTGTTCTTGAATTCACCTTCATCATGCTCAGCAGTATGCCAGACTACACAATATTGTAGTCACTGCAGCCAAGTCTGTCACTAACCAAGATATTAAAGCAGGTTTTTTTGGTTAGTATTAAGTGCAGCTGTGCCCCATTCCTGGTTGTCACATCCAACATTTGTGTGAGGAAGCAGTCTTCTGCGCATTCCAGAAACTTGATAGATGCCAGGTGAACTGAAGTGTTGTTCCTCCAGCAAATGTCTGGGTAGTTAAAGTCTCCCATAAGGACCAGGTTTTGTTGACCGAAAGCTTGCCAGAGTGGCCTGAGTATTGCTTCATTGGCCACATTTTCTTGGTTTGGGGGTCAGTAACAGATGCCTACTCTATGGTCACCCTTGGAGATGACCCCTCTGGTTTTGACCCAGAGGCTTTCAATAGGGCTATCACAATTACCATAGCTGACTTCTATACTTTTCAGATTTTCCTTAACATAAAGCATGACTTCTCCTCCTCCTCTGCTCCCCTGCCTGTCTTAACAAAACAGCCTATAGGCATCTATCACTGTCCCCCAGTTGTGTGAATCATCCCACAATGTTTCACTTATTCCTATGATATCATAACTATCTGACTGGGCATGGAGATCCAGTTCCTCCTGCTTATTTCCCAGGCTGCATGCATTTGTGTACATACACTTCAGAAAGCTGATTTTCATCAGGGGACTGGTTCTCATTTAAGGAGACAGCTGAGGTGCATTTTACATTGCTCCGATTGGCCTGGTTTATTCCCCAAACAGTTGTAGGGGTAATGGTGGAGTGATCACTGCCATTTGGATTCCTCCCCCCTCTCCAGGTCCTTCAGTTTCAAGCCTACCTCACCAAGTTAGCCAGACTGTCGCCAAAATTTCCCATCTCTCTTGAGAGGTGGATTCCATCCCTTCCAGATGTGGATTCCCTCCATCCACGGCACAGACTAATTCATATCCACTCTGCTAAAAGTCACCCCCAAAATATAGTCATTGCATCCAATTTAAAAATTAACAGCCAGCCTCAGCTCAAAACAACTCTAACATGCTTTGGCCCTTATGAATCCTCACAAACTCACAACATAGGTGGTCACACTCACCTACCCCCGTTGATGGAGCGGACAACAGGGTATGAAACCTTTCAGCACATCTCGTTCTATGCTTGCAGGCTGGAAATCTGTGCTGGGCACCAGGTGTGACAGCATCCTGCAGCCTGCCAGGAATATTCTGCCTATTCTTGCATTTTCTCATTACGCTTGTCAGACATCTTTAGATATCTTGTATGACCCATCTGTAGTCCTGCCTCATTCTTTAGACTGGAGACAGGCAAGCTCCCCTCAGCTAGGGGCTTCATAGCAGATTAATTTTATTCATATCTGCAGCTCCCACGGGACTTCGTAGCTTGGGGCAATAGCAGTGCTCGT
Source organism: Apus apus (assembly GCF_020740795.1). Classification (NCBI taxonomy): domain Eukaryota; kingdom Metazoa; phylum Chordata; class Aves; order Apodiformes; family Apodidae; genus Apus; species Apus apus. The sequence goes on along the minus strand of NC_067285.1, from coordinate 104,826,664 downwards.
AATACATGCTCTTTATGCCTGGAATTAGTAGGTGGTTGCTGGGAACACTGTTTTCTGTAAAACACAAAATGTTGCTCTCTCCCTCTGACCCCATAGGTCACAGGTCCAGTTTCCAATAACAACCATCTCTGTGGAGTGTGTGTCCAGCTGGTTGACCACAAAGCAGTGAACACTGAGGGACAGCCTAGAAATTCATACCACCAACAGTGCTCATAAGACCATTGCCTTCTGCACAACCCAAATGGTTCATCAGCATCTCATGCAAGACAGAGGGATCCCAGCAGGGCATGTTCCCATACACACTGCCTGGCCTCCCTGGCACAGATGGCCATGCACATTTGTCTATCTCTTCTAATTCCAGAACCCAAGATGGCAATTTGAATTATGCATATTTCCATCAAAATCCTCAAAAGCACATAGCAGCATTCATCTCCTCCTTCCCCAAACACAACTCCTCTAGCTGTGCTGTGCCCTGCCTTGCCTTCCCACAATGCCATATGCATGGAACAGATTATTTCAGGCTGACAGTCCCTACTGTTAATTCTTTTTCATCATCACACTGACCATTGTTAAAACTGAGGGTCTAAGTTCTTATCCCCTCTTCTCTATTCTTCTTCACATACAACCTGCTACTGCCTCCCTACTCATGCTACCCTTAAATGATCTTTAAGGTCTCTTCCAACCCAAACCATTCTATGGCTCTCCAGAAGTACCCACTAACATTCCACCAGCAACAGTCCCCGTAACTCCCCAACTGAAAAGCTATGACACAGCTTTTAGAACTTATCTTTGCAAATAATAATTTGAAAATCTATTTCATCACCGCTGGGGAGGGCTGGGCAGGAGAGGAAGGGAGGGGAGAACCCACCATATTTAGCTGCTTTTAAAATACATATCATCCAGGATATGCATGGGGACAGGTGAGAAAAAGGGAGGTAGTATTCTATCCTTCCCAGTTTGTTTCAGCAGCCTGGAGTTCCAGTCCCACCTGGTCAAGTACCACAGCACTGCCCAGCTGGGCAAGTTGCTGACAGCTCAGGAGATGCCAACACCCACATACCTAACCAAAGTGCTCTCTGTCTCCCAGAACAACCACTTCTCTTTGAGTGGGACCTGGTCATGTCACAGAGGTCTGTGCCAGTACAAGCAGTACTTTGCCCATGGCACCCCAGGAGCTGTTCCAGGAGATACTGCCCTCCTGTCAGTCCCTGGGAATCACTTCATTCAGGGATAACAAGGGCAAAAGATATCACATCTCCCTACAGGATCAGGATTCTGCTGCCATGCAAGGTGGCATGGTCAGCTCTGGTGACATGACAAATATGGTGAAGTGCATAGTCTTTCTCCATGGTCCAGCCCCCAAACTATTTGGTAGACAATTCTGGGATCCAAAATGGGATGATTCTCAATTATCTTAAAGGTCTTTTCCAACCTAAGTGATTCTATGGTTGTCTCTAGATCTCTTAGCCTCATAGAGCAGCATTATGCACATGGGTACTCTTCTTGCCAAGTAACCATGAACTCAGAATGGTTTGCAGAAGCTTGCAGGTACAGGCATAATCAGCAATTACCTTCCCATACCTCAAGGTATAACACTGAGCTGTGCATTTTCCATCCTGGTCCTGAGAAGCCCACCATCCATATGCAAACCTTCATATTTGGAAAAAAAAAATTAAAAATATGTACTTGAAATTATCAGTGAAAGAGATTTGCATGTGGAAGTGGTTCTGGTGGAAATCTGGACTGCTAGGGGCCTCGGAGGATAACAGAAATTACTCTGACAAACTGAACAGTTGTGATCCAGCGATTATAGTTGTGTCATGGCCTTGTGTTATTTAATAGTGAAGACATTGCCTGGAAGTATCTTGTTGCTCAACAAGAAAGTATGCCAGGCAGTAAGCTATCAATTAAGAAGCAGACCTAGCTTTTCTGCCCAAAACAGCTTCATTCCAGAAACTGTGAATGATCTTTCACAGAACATCTTAAACTGAGACTTAGAAAATCTGCGTGCAATTCTGAACATTAAATAGGATTTATTAATTTAATTAAACTGTTGCATCATTTCAGTTGGGCATGGAAATAATCAACTAAATAGAGATAATTGCCAAAGAAAGACAAGATATTGTCTTACAAAAAGGGTGATAAAATTAGAAGAGCTCCTATGTTAAAGGCTTGAAGCAACCAAGTATCTTAGACCACTAACACAAATGCACTGGTAGAGTCTACCAGAAAGCACTACATTTAAGAGTCCATGATGTAAGTAGAAATAGTAAAGTAATGAAAAAATACTAGGAAATAATGTCTTTTCTTGGCTTCTATGCTGACAAAAACATGTAACTGCTACCCCATGACAATGAGAAAAAATGAATATCAGTTTGAATATAGTCTTAGTCCTTCAACAAATATTCCCCACATACATTTGGCCCACTGATTTCAGGTCTCTAACAGTAGAGAAAATAACATTGTTATTCCTTACTCAATGCACAATCACCGAGTAGAAAAACAAACAAAGAAAACCAAAAATTGCCATAGAAGTCCATCACTGCAGCACAGATTCCCCAGCATCATCATTTCAGTCAGGCCCTAGTTAATCTAATTAAACTGTCAGAAGATTTTTGAATTGCTACAACCTCAGTTATAGGTAACGTGAAGGTCTTCACCATTGATGCTGGAGGTGTTCAGTGTCAGTAGGGTTTTGTCAGTGTTCCTTTATTATTTTAAAACAACTGGAAGCCTGCCACTGCATCAAAATACTGCCCAATATCAGATATACAGGCTTACCCGTTGTTGCTACTGCTTCTATACTACAATTATTTTCTCATCATGGAAATTTAGGGCTGTTGTCAGAATCAAGAAGCCTTCCTGTCTGAGGATCCCTTGCAATGAAGGATAACAGCAGTTACACTCCTTGGTATAAGCCCTCACAGGGCAGGTTTGACCTGTCACATCCTAACAGCTGTGCTGGCAAACACATCAGGTCCTGATGGGCTCCTTTGCCAAAAATCTCTCAAGAACAATTTATCTAATACTACCTTTAGCTTAGAGAGCACATGCCTGGCACAGCTGATCCTGCCAAATGCTGAGATATTGCAATATCTTTATCAACTGCTAAACAAGTGAAAAACTTACTGATGGAACAACCTTCACCAAGGAGTAAATGTTAAGGTTTTACTGTAATTTCTTTTGGAGACTTCAATAAATGTATGTGCACCTAGAATAAACCTTTTCTTGTACTAAGGCTGAAGTCTGGTCAATTTTGCCAGAATTTCAATTTTTTTTTCCACAGAAAATTCCAACTACTGTGAGGTTTTAACATATTTCCAGAATCGGGTTTCATTTCTTTCAAAATACCTTGTTATTTATCCCCCATCAAAATAATTTCAAGTATAAAATGCTTGATTTCCCAGAAAAAACCCACACCAGATTGTCCTGCAGAGAATCTGGATGTTTCATCTTTACTGGGATGAAGAATGATGCCAAGTTTCTCCCCTCCCACCCTGCAAAATATGCCCAGAAAAATCCACCCAAACACCAAGCTGCCATCCATCGTGGGTCTGTACTTTCAGTTCATGTAGCACTCCCAAGAGTGGCCAACAGCAGATGGTCTGGTGGGGAGGGAATGTGTACAAAGACAGTCAATTTTTGTAAAAAGGTTTGCACAAAATGCTCTGCTGGGCTGACACATTTGGCAGTTAACTTACAGACAAAACAAGTTCTGAGGTGAAGTAAGGCTCCTCTTGAAGGATAGTCCTCCCAGAGCCTGCTGTTGCCTAGTTCTCAGAGCTACTTGTGTACTTAGTTCAAAACTGAACAGTCACCCAAAATGTTCAGGAGATCATGTCTTCTAAGCAATTCCAGTGCCTGAAGAAGCTGGGTAGAGACTTCTTGTAAGGGCATGTAGTGATAGAACAAGGGGTAATGGTTTTAATCTGGAAGAGGAAAGATTTAGGTTAGACATTAGGAAGAAATTATTTACTGTGAGAGTGATGAGACACTGGAACAGGTTGCCCAGAGAAGCTGTGGCTGCCCCCACCCTGGAAGTGTTCAAGGCCAGGTTGGGATGGGATGTTGAGCAACCTGGTCTGGTGGGAGGTGTCCCTGCCTATGCAGGGGGGTCAGAACTAGGTGATCTTTAAGGGCCCTTCGAACCCAAACCATTCTAGGATTCTATGATTATTATTTTTACAGTATATGTTTCCATGAAGTGCTGTTTTTAACAGACAGACAGACTAATGTCAGACACCTGGGCTTCACTAAACGCTTTTAGTATGTTCAGGAAACTAGAACTCTGAATTTTTTCATCAGGATGGGCAGTTATGTGGATGCAATATTTTTATTCAAAAGAATTACATCACAAGAAGGGTGAGTATTCTTTCTGCCTTCTAAGACAAAATCCCTCTGTACTAATTTCTGCCTGAAGACCACTAGCAAACCCTTCATTCTACTAAAGTACCTTAAAACATTTGTGTAGATTAAAAATGTCCTTAAATATGCTGTTCAGAACTAGCTTCTGTTTGAAGTGTGATAATTCATCTTTTAAAACTATTTTTATTTTAATATACAGTAAGATTTCATCAGCTACATATAATCTAATGAGAAGGCAAAAATATATTCCTTCCCACATTCCTGCTACTTTTAAGTGTTGGCTTTTGCATAAAGCTGAATGGAAAAAAGCAAGTTTTCACCTCTAACACTCTATCCGAAGAAGGGGAAACTAGTGTGGTAGGAAACAAAGACCATTCAGGTATATATCCATTTTCATTACATTAATGTTTTGCATATTAATGTAAGTCTTAATCTTTCTCCTTCAGGATGCTTGAGTCAGTAAAAGCCAAATGCAAGAATTAAAATAAGGTTACCATTTATTTTTTCCAAAGGGGCTTTTAATGTTTATTATTTTAGCCTTTGGAATAACCTTAGTCTTTTTGAGGGAAGGAAGAGGGGACAAAAATGTTCTTTTTGTTTAGACATACCAGCCTTGCCTTGGGTCAGCTTCCCAAACTAGTTCTCATTAAAGTTTTGCTCTCGTAGAGTAAGAGCCCTTTAGTTCCAGATATATTCCCTCAGTAAAGGCAGTTACAGAATAATTTTGTTTGGAAAAGACCTTTAAGATCATCAAGCCCAACCATTAACCTAGCACTGCCAAATCCACCAATAAGCCATGTCTCTAGACACTGCATCTACACACCTGTTAAGTAACTCCAGACATGGTAACTTACACCTAGATTATCTCTCAAGACCAGTTAAAATCACTGACAGCCCCTCAGTGTTCTCCCTAAGGCCACTTTTCCCAGTCACTGGAACATTTTTATAGTTCTCTTCCAATCTGCTGCAAGTTTCTGACAAGCTTACAGAGCAGTAAGACTCAGAGTTAATAAAATACTACTTTCTACTTCACAAATGGATCTTTGAAGTATTTGAACACCTCTCCTCACCTGTTTATTCTGATCCCTCAAGGACAGTGTAGAAAAACACAGTAAGAGTTTTAAAGAGCATTCTTTTCCTTTTGTTCTGCCATTCTGTATTTAAAGGAATAGTTTTTCAGCACTTCTGCTTAGGCAATTAGAGCTGAGGCATCCGTAATGTGAATAGAATTTAAAGTGTTTTCCCTAATGTTGCAAACTTACTGGTAGCAGAACTAGTGTCTCCTGAACAGCATTGTATCCTTTGCAACAAGAGAGGGGTACAGGATGTATCCTTATATTTCAGAACTCTTGAAGTACAAGCAAAGAGTCTCTTTCTCAGTTCTTGACACAATCATACAAGAAATGTGAACTCCTACAGCAAGTTTTCACTGAGGAAAGCAGCACTTTTTTAGACTCATTTAAGAATTACTGTTCAGGCTTCATCATTTGCAAGAAAAGCAAAGGAAGAATCACTGTGTTGTCTGGGACACAGACCCATGTTAAACACTAGCAGGCCAGGCTGAAACCTCACTTCTGAGAGAAGCACATTATTTTTCTTCACTTGATTGATGCTCCCAAAACCTGACTGCACAACCAGGGTCAAAGAAGACCCTCTGGCAGCCAGGTTTCTTGAGTATTTGAGAGTCAAATTACAGTGAGAAGAGACAATGCTTAAAGTAGCTTTAAAATATTTAAACATTGTTATCACTCTTACAGAAATTAAAAATAATTTAGAGTAAAGTTGTAAATTTCTATTACCTGATAAATAATATCAATACTTAAGTGACTGAAAATGGCAAGGACTCCAAATGAGCATTAAAAGAGTATTAAGACAAACTTTCAGTGGCATCGTGGACATAAATCCATAAAAGAATGCTCAAACACTAGTTTTAAATATGATTTGGAAGGTTTAAGAAGCATAATAATTTCTTCCAAATACTAATTTACTCTGCTCTCATGAGACCCCGCCTGGAGTACTGTTTTCAGTTCTGAAGCTCCTAATATAAAAAGGACATGGACCAGCATGGACCTTCCAGAGAAGGGCAACAAAGATGACCAGAGAGCTGGAGCACTTCTCCTGTGAAGACAGGCTGAGAAAGTTGGGGCTGTTCAGCCTGGAGAAGAGAAGGCTCCTGGGAGACCTTATGAGGCCTTTCAGTGCCTGAAGGGGCTACAGGAGAGCTGGGGAGGGGCTTTTTACAAGGGCTTGTAGTGATAGAACAAGGGGTAATGGTTTTAATCTGGAAAAGGGGAGATTTAGGTTAGACGTTAGGAAGAAATTATTTGGTGTGATGGTGGTGAGACACTGGAACAAGTTGCCCAGGGAGGCTGTGGATGACCCTCCAGCCCCAATAAGTGTTCAAGACCAGGATGGATGGGGCTCTGAGTAACCTGGTCTAGTGGGAGGTGTGCCTGCCTATGGCAGATGGGCTGAAACTCAACGATCTTTAAGATTTCCTTCTTACCCAAACCATTTATGATTCTATGATAATCTCTTACATTCCTTAGTAGCATTAAGACTAGCAAGAACTATACCTTCACACATTTTATTCCAATTAACTTGAATTCCTGTAGTGTTCTCTTGTACTACAGAATTCCAAATGAGCATTCCTTTTTCATTAAGATGAAGGTCCATTCCACAAAATAATCAGGCAGGTTTCTGTGACCACACAAGAAAGATCACATCTTGCTCTCTTATAATTTCTGATTTAACTTCAAAATTGTTTGAACTCAAAGTTACCACAAATGATAAAAATCCTTGGAAACTGGCAAGCCACAACAGACAACTGAAATGGATTGGATTAAAAATTCTAATTCTCACGAATTGTTGCTTAAACCTATTTAAACTTGAGGCACTTCTCCTCCTTTTCTCCTGACAGATCAATGTAGGCAGCCGTTCTTTGTATTGCATGGAACAACATGAGATACGCAGTTAATATGTGGATCAAGGATTTTTGAGGATTATACAGGTCAATATATTTTGACTTTTGCAACATCATGCTGAATCATGGCAAAAGGCACTAGATTAAGGCAGATGTAACACATACACCTCACACATTTCTGATTAATTCTGGATATCTGTTCATTCAGATAAATAATGAAAACCAGACAGTATTTAACTCATTTACAAATGCCACATCTGGACACTTCTTTTGCCTGTTAAATTCCTAAATCAAGTAGACTACAAGAGCTAATGATCAAAGCCAACACAGAATCACATACTGTACCTTAAATGTTTCTTAGTTTTCTCATTAGAATTGTTTGGGGTTCTGATTGTTTTTCAAACAAAAAACATACAATAGTTTCCCACACATCATTTATATTTGAAGTGATTGCCATATTGATCAGACAGACAGGATATCAATATAAAGCCAAACTGAACAAGATAAATTGCATGTCAGACCTGCTGACCTTTTCAGAGTTACCTTTGTAATCTAATGTTCCTACTGGCATTGTCATTTTTATAAATACCAAGACATACCAAAACTAATGAAAAACATCCTGTAAAGCAAGGGAATCTGCCTTTCAATCTGCTGGAATTCAGTTTTGAAGCAAAACAGCACAATATCAAAATACCTATGTGAAAAGTAGTAATATTAACAATTTTACAGTCTTACAAGTCTTATTTATTAGTATCCATATCTTCATACTTATATTTTTTCACTTCTGATTAACTAGTTAAAATATTTTAGGTAATCACAACACCACAACAATGGAAACCTATCAAGAAATGTATGCCTAACTTCACACCTCTGATTACATTTGAAGTATCTCATCTAGTGTTTCTCTCCTCACACTGAACTGAATTAGTCTTCCACTCCTTAAGTTCTCAAGTTTATCCCCATGAAAAAAAGAGCTGTGTTTTGGTTTCAGTTTTATCAAAGGAAAATAACCTGCTCAACTCTTAAAAATTTACTTTTGCCTAAAAGCATAACCCTTGCAGACTGCTGGCAAGTAGGTATGAATAAGCAGCCAGCAAAGTTGTAGATGGACAAAAGGTAATTTAGAAGTATTTGGTCATTCAATGATCACAGTTTGAGATCACCAAGGGACTCATAACATGTAAAATATTACCCAGAGTGATCAAGTAAATTCCTTGCTTCAGCATGCATGAAGTGTAGTAGAAATCACATTGTAGAAATTGGAATGCATTTGCATTGAGGAAGAATAACTGGCAGGTTTTTCTATTCATAAAATTGTCTTCTGGTCAGCTTAAGTAATTATGAAGAAAAACATCACCAAGTGAGTACCAAACTTAATTGAACAGGGTTTTGAAGTTACAAGGAATAATGGCGACTGGGACCCAAAGGATTTGCAAAGTATTTTTTTTTTGTTGACGTTTTAATAAGTATGCAGGTTGTCAGATAAAAAAACTCTCAGAGGATAATTTAAAAAAAAATCGTAATCCACTCATTGTTATTTGATAGAATGCACACAACTAATCTGGTAATCTGCAATGACCCAACAGGCATTTGTGTCAGCTGAAATACTGTGGCCAGCCAACCTGCCAGCCTTTTCCTGGAATTTGCCACAGCAGGCTGAAAGAGAGCAGCTTGATAACTTGGTGTTCTGCTAATGTTTCTGCTGCAGCTATCAACAAGTATCTCCTCCTCTGTATCACGTGCTGGGTCTCTGGTACTGGAGCTGAACAACTTCTCCTACCCCATGAGCAAAGCCAGTCTTTGTCTGTTTCCAGGTTTTTGTATTAATAATGTTTGTAGAATTTTTTTAACCTAAAGAGCAATAAAAATTTAGAATAGAATAATTCAGTTGGAAGAGACCTTCCGTAGGCAACTATTTCAACTGCCTGTCTTCTTCAGGGCTGACCAAGTTGTTAAGGGCATTGCCCAAATGTCTCTTAAACACTGACAGGCTTAGGACATTGATCACCTCACTAGGAAGCCTGTTCCAGTGGTTAACAGATACACCACAGCTGGACCTTATTTGAAATAGCTAGAGGTGAAAAGGACAGGCAGCAGAGCAAGCAACATTCACTTGAGCTCATAAGAAAATGGAAGGCTTCTGCTGAAAAAAACCCAAACCAAAACCAACTGAATTAAGCTGCTTAAAATTAAGGACAAAGTTAAATCCACCACAGACCTCAAATAGATTTCTGTGTTAGTCAGGCAGATAAAGTATCCTTTTTCCAGAAATTGTGATATATTTGGTGTAATGTACACTACCTAGGTTTAAAGCTTTGCATTTCCTTAAAAAAAAAAAAGAAAAACAGAACTGTTTCCATTATTTGTCACAAAAGCAAAGAATGAAAAGAAAAAAAAAATCAATTACATATTGTGAAAGAACTAATCATCCACAGTCCTGTATCACCAGATACACAACAGTGTTCACTTTTGAAAATTTGAGCACAAAGACTTGAGTTGAAGTCAATAGTAAATAATTCCAACACTCCTGAGTGCTGTGGGCACAAGCTGGAACATAAGAAGTTCCATTTAAATATGAGAAAAAAACTTCTTTATAGTGAGGGTGACAGAGCACTGGGACAGGCTGCCCAGGGAGGTTGTGGAGTCTCCTTCTCTGGAGATATTCAAGACCCCCCTGGATGCAGCCCTGCGTAATGTGCTCTAGGGGATCCTGCTTTAGCAGGGGAGTTGGACTGGATGATCTCTAGAGGTCCCTTCCAACTCTGACCAACCCGTGATTCCATGTTACAGGTTTCCAGGTTATTCAAGATCACTAAAGATAACATTGTTTATATACCTTGAACCCTGTATGTAAAACACTAATCAAAAAGCCCATTGTATGTGCCTTGATTCTTGTTTATTGAGGGCCGATCCATCAACAAGTAACACAGCAGGAGCAGAAATTGGACTTAAAATTCCCTAGAGTGGCAGAGAAGAAAAAGTATCTGTTGCCTGTGTGCACATGCAGTTTCTTGTAGTATTTCTTAAGCTTCCATCTTTATCACTGCTAGGAGACAGACCATCAGTCAGATCCCCTACAGATCAGTACTACACTCAAGTCTAAATCAGCGTGGCTGTCTAAAGTAAATCAAACAGGTTTGCCTGTAAATCTGTGCATAACTTTAATCTGTAGCCAGTGTAACTAAGCAAATCTATATCATCGATAGGACAAGGAGTAATGGATACAAGTTGGAGCATAGGAGGTTTAAGAGGAATATCAGGAAAATTTTTTTTACTGTAAGAGTGACAGAGCACTGGAACAGGCTGCCCAGAGAGGTTGTGGAGTCTCCTTCTCTGGAGACATTCAAAACCCGCCTGGATGCCTTCCTGTGTGATGTACTCTAGGTGACCCTGCTCTGGCAGGGGGGTTGGACTAGATGATCTTTCGGGGTCCCTTCCAACCCCTATGATTCTATGATTCTATGATTAGCCAAAAGCTGCAAAATGCCACCTGGAAAACATATACAATAATGCCTACAGCAACAGAGAGCTCCATAATACTATTTTAAAGTCATGATCTATATCAGCTTTTACTATTTGCTCTCAAACAGATTTTTGTTTAAAACCCAACTTCTCTTTTATCTGGTAAACTGAACATATCCCTAATAGCTCCTCAGGTGTGGTCACTTGATAAATATTCACCAATTTGTTTTGACTGGTTTTAATTTGCATGATATTCCAGCTCTTTGAACAGTGTATCAAACCAACTTACATTTGTAGCTGATTAATAAGTGTATAGCATCCCACTTCAACGTATTATTTTAATAAAGTTCTTTGAATATTTTTTAATACATAACCAAATTCTTGCCTATAGGATCATCAATAATTAATACTCTGGTGAATCATAACGCCCCTGGACAACATTCAGGTACATGAAAACATTCATGAGTAATTATCCTCTTTAATTAACTGCCTTTACTGAAAACCCTGCAAACTAATTCTGCACTTGAAAGCTATCTTCCAATCTTAAACCAGCACCCAGTGTAATAACTAAATCCCACTTACAAAACTCAAGAATTTGGGTAATAATGCACAAGATTGTGCACCAATAAGTGTGTTGGTTTCACAGTACAAGGAACTATAGGAATGTAAAAATACACTTTGGCCTTGCACAGTATAAACATGGATGCACAAGACATTTCTGTTCAAGAACCTCACTGTAACTTTAAGCATGGGAAACAGCTGGCTAAGAGCCATTCTTGTGGAGAAAGCTTGAAGGTCATGCTCATGATCTACAGGTCAGTGCCATGACATTATTTGAGAGGAGCACCACAATGGCATGTGTAAACAGGAACATATTGCAGTTATTTAGTTTGGCCAAGTTCTTCCCAGTACAAAACTGGAGATCTATTACAGCAGCACTTTAAAATATGTGAATGCCAGTGGGGCAGAGTCCAGAGTATGATTGATCAGAAGCCTAAAAAGCATAAGGAATACATAAAGGTTTGCTTTATGTACCGTGAGGAGAGCTAACAAAGACAAGACATCATAGCCTTCTAGTCAGAAGCAACAGTTAGAAATAGAAGAACCAGTCCCTTCCCCAGCCAGCTGCCTTTGGTCTTCATGAATAAGCTTAAAATTGTGGGTAATTTTTTTTTTTCTCCCCCTTTAAAGTTGTTTACATTTACAAATTCTTCTGGTGAATACAAAAAACAAAACAAAAACGAAGTCTCACAAACTTAGGCAGATAATATAAATCTATAAACTTCCATAGTTTGAATTCCACAAGCAGTCAGAGGTGACCCAGAATAGTTAATCTTGCTTTTTATGGAGAGGGATCAAGACTCAAGAGGATTAGAGCCTAATTATTATCTCCTTTTAAATGAAATAGATCATGAGACAAAGCACAGAAATCAGACCTGCAAATTTCATTTGTCCACCTCTCCCAGCAGTCAACTTCCCTGCACTCCAAGGCACCAGGATGTTCTCCAAGGTAAGCTATAGGCAGGACAGGTTAAGAATTGCAAGAACTGGTTGACAGTTGTTTCTCATGAGAAGCAGGCGAGTCCAAACAACTAGCGATATATATATTGAACCCAAAATTAAAAAAAAAAAGCAGCTAGGAAGAATAAACTCAGTTTTTAAATATTCCAAACAGTCTTTGGAGCTGTATAAATCATTATGGAAAACAGCTCACTGAGAACTACATTTCTTCTACCCCTACCCCCCATCAGTCTTCCAGCCAAATGAATATTCAGAGATTCTCTTTGACCTAAAGTTATGTTCTAGTTGTAAAACTAGAACAGCAAGTCACAGCATTTTTGGCAAGATACCATCCTGGCATATCCATTAGCCCTCTAACTTGGGGCCTATTAAGTTTCTCCCCAGGGGAACATGAAAAGGGAAGGGATCAACTTCATCGCTTGTGGTTTAAGTGACATCCTCAAACTGAAAAGCAGAGAAACAAAGGAAGACAATACTACTTTCAACTGTTTTGTGAAAGGTTCTGAATTCCTCTAAAAATTCAGTCTTTTCTTTCAAAACCCTTTGGGCTTCTCTGAAGTAAATGGCCAAGCAGGAAGCAGTTTAATGAAATTTGTAGAGCAGACTCCTCTTACTCAGGAGGTATCTTATCTTCCTCAGTTTTTATTCAGACACAAAGAAAATGTATAGGAACCCTTGTACAGCTGTATTCTTCACACTGTCCAGTTTCCTTTCACAATTTCTTCTCTCCTTTCCTTTGCACTGTAGCTATGCATGCTGCAGCCTGTGTCAGAACAACACATTTTAATCAAAGAAAGATAGGAACTCAAGGGAGAAATGCAGAAGTCCTTTATATGTTTAGTTCTACCCGACTAAGCCCGTAGGTCCCATTTCTATTTTTATTCAGCCATTCTATTGGCTCCTTGTGGCCTTATACGTCAGCCCAAGTTGTATAAAGTTTTTTGGGGTAAAAAGTTCAAGAGCAACTATTCTACTCAAGCCCCTTTGGTTCCCAGTGACACATAGGATTTGGTCACTGAGGGTGAGAATCAGACCAGCCTATCAAATTAAACATATTCTTTTTCTGGCCTTAAGAGCTCTTGAAAATATTATAGAATATTTTCCCCCTAGGCACACCAATCTGTATTTTACATCAAAGGTTATTTTAGTTCTTGTCTACATCAGTTTACTACCTATGCTATGAAGTTTTGCTATTTAATTTAAAAACAAATGTAACCAATCTAATTACCAGATCACTGGAGTATTGTTTAGCCTTGTAATAGATTCAATTCTCTAAATTATACAATTATTAGACACTCAAAAGGTGAAAGTTAACACTGTTCTGTTTCCCAGAATGATGCAGTTAAGCAGATTGTCTCAATGCACCTAAAATGTAATAAAAGAAACCTTCTTAGCAGCAGTTTTGGCTGTTGGCCCCATATTATGCCTATGTTAGCCAAAGCCAAATGTTAATTTAGCAACTAAATCCTAAATGTATTAATCTAAATATGAGTAAGTCTTGGTATTACTTTAGCATTGCCTGACAGCATTTGTTGCTACTTCTACCTCTACCTTAGCTGTCACACTGACCTTTCAGGCAGCATCTTTTCCTAAGATCAATCCACTGCCAACCTCCTCCTGTCCCTTCAGAGGGCAGTCCTTCATGGAAAAGGAATAGCCATTTTACAGGAATAACCCAGCTTTGAGAAGAGTTAAGAGACAGGACTCATTGTTCTCCATCTTCCAGAGAAAAGGGTGCAGCTACTCCCACCAAAGCCCTAAGGCCTGTGACAGCATATGACATCCTAACTGGTAAGTCAGTGTTTTACAAGACAAATACTGAGAGGTAGCAACATTGCTCTGACAGCAGAGACTGTACTTGGACTATTTACCTGTTATTTAAATGACAAGTACTTTATCTAGTCAGACCAAGGGCCCATTCTACATACCCTCTTCACCGGAAACCACTGTGAATACCTGGAGAAGAGCAAGGGCAGTGTATTTCCCCAGCACTTTTCAGCTCAGTAGCTTCCCAACTCAGATATTTTAATGCATTTAACATCTTTTTATGGATTTCTTTTGTGCTACCTGGTCCAGCTTCCTTTCATGCCTTGAGCAAGCTCTAGCTTCTACTACATCCTGTAAGAATGGGGTCCTGCAATAAGCAAAAATGAACATCCACAACTGGCACCACATAAATTACTTTCAGGCATCCTTACCACCCCTGTTAGAGCTGCAGCTTTATGGGAAGAGGCACCATCCAAGTATAAAAACAAAACAACAAAGAAACAAAACAAACAAAACCACCACCCAACCCCCTGATACTGACTTCTGGCATCAGCTGAGGCCTACAGGCACAGAGAGCAAGTAAACCAGGATATTCACCAGGAAGGGCCACTCTGCAGGAAAGGAGGCTGGGCAATATTACATAGCCCCACACAAATAAACTAAAGCCATTACACCATTGAACTCAGCTACAAATATTTTCACAGAAGAAATGACACTGTTATCAAGTATGTTCATGCATTAAATGAATTTTATGTCTGGTTACCTGTTAGTCATAAAGGTATTTGACCTGAAACCTACCTGCAGTTTTCTTCCTCAGTTCCCCGCTCCCGCAGATAAAAGTTCATGAGATTTAAGGCAGAACAACATCAAGGCTGTTCTGAGGTGGAGGCTGGAACCGTTCACAAAGCTGGGGAATTCAAGGAGTAAGGAAACAGGAGCACAGACAAGGTTTCAGAACAGCTGCAGGACACCTCATAAGAACAGACCAGTTCACACACATTTTCCCCCCCACTCCTGATGAAGTCAACGGGTCACAAAGTCAGTCCAGCTCCTTAGTAGAAGGTATTACCATTAAGAGGCTGCTCTTAGAGTTTTACTTTTCTATCAAAGCGATTCATCAACTAAATCAGGGAAGAAAAACAGTAAATTATTAAAACCACTTCTATTGGTCACTATCCCTTCTCTTCCTTCCTGTGAAGGTCCCTGCAATGATTCGGATAGGCAAGGCTAGACAGAGAGTGATTGATGATAGCTAGATGGGAGAAAAAAAGGAGGCAGTCTTGTGGACAGGAGACCTGAGTTCATTTGTTCCCACAGGAGTGCCTGTTTGTACTTTGGCAAGTCAATATATGCTTTGATTCCTGGACTGAAGGACAGCAATTACACTGCATCACTCAACCACAAGAAGGCTGGAGAACTAAGACCATGAACTCCCCGTAAGTCAGTGTTTAAGAATCTCATACAGAGTAATTTCAGGCACACATATTGTCTTTCTTATCCTTCCAACTAGTCAACAAGTCTTTGCTCTCTCTTCCCCTCTGTGAGCTGGAGGCAACTGATCAGAGCTGGTGGTCCTTATCAGGTAGTGACATGATTTTTCTTGGCTTGCCCACAGTCAAGAGAAACTGCCTAACCGGAGCATCTCCATCCTCAGATAAATACAAGAGGATTCCAATTATACTTTCAGTGTTTGGTTTAACACCTCTTTACCACATTTCTTACCTGGATTCTTAGAAAATACCTTGCATATTCCAAGTACAAGCCTGTGCCAAACATCAAGCTCTTTTCACCAACATATATTTGAACTATTATTTGTAGTTTATCCAGTTAGTCACCTGCCATTCTTTCCCTTCAGAAATTTCCCTGGATATAGGGCTGTATTCCCTCTTATGAAACCACATCTTAACACAAACGTAAATGCAGTCATGGGACTTTGCTCTAAAGACTTCTTAACCTGGCCACAGTATGATACTTGGAACTGAGATGAAACAACTGCACATGGGAGCACCATGGTCCATGCTCTGCTCAGTACAAGAGACTTGCTTATACAAAATGCAATGCTGTACAGAGATCCCAGCTTTAGTTCCAGATGGAGACAATCCTTAGACTATGACAAAGCAGCCTTTGCCAGGTCCCTCAGCTGCCTTATGTTTACACAAGTGCACACCTAGCTTGCTCTGCACATACAATCTCAGAAAGCCCCTCATCCAGTTCAGATGCATACATCCAGAGGGAAGTTGTTGCAGGCCTCAGCTCTCAGTTCTCTCCAGTTTCAATGAAGTGAGAGTTAAAGCCTGGCTCTCAGCATCACACAGTTCCATATCCTGTACTATCTCTAGGAAAACAAAACCCAAACCAAACAAACAAGGGAATTAGTGCTAAGCCACAGGCTCGTCACCCTTCTGAACTCCTGAGTCCTTGGCAAAAAATGTAAAACTGGAGCAATGTTCCTCCCATGAGACTCTACTGCAGACACTTCACCCGGAGCTTGACAGATTCCCCTTTCCTCCCCTCCTCCAGATTCTCAACTCAGACCATTTCTTGACCTTTTTCACGATGGGGAGAGCATATGGGAATAGCTCTTTTCTTAAGAGTGTTTCACCTAAAAAAGGGTGGGAGTTGTGTCTGTTCTTTGAGTGTTTTTGAGGGGTTTTTTTGTTTGTTTTGTGCAGTTTTGGGGTTGTTATTTTTAAATTTGCTGTGGTCTCACAAAGAAGATCTCATGACAGAAATCTCTGTCATCTTGGCTGTGGCTCTTGGTAGCAGTGGAATCTATTAGTCACACAGAAGTGAATACTTCAGATAGCTTTCAGCACAAAATGCTGGGATTTACTCTGTAAAAGACAGGCTTTCTAAAGAAGATATTTAGGATATTTTTTACCTCAGGGTTTGTGACACATCATTCTATACAGCACTGAAGTCCCACGCTAGAGTTGCTTTCAGCAGCATCAGGTTAGTCATGTCAGATATGACTCCCGTGTTCCTTAGGTTAAACAGAAGAAAAGTCTTTTTGACTGTTTTTGGCAGGGTTGGGATCCAGCTCCAATATACCAGGTCTGCAGAGAAGATTCTTCAGAAAAAGTTCTACCAAAAAGCTCTGTCATAGCATACAGTAACTTGAACACCCTGAGCTGTATCCTTGGAAGTTGATGATATCTTCACTCTTCTACCCCTGACATCTCCGCAATAACAATACTGAAAACTATTTTCATTTTAGATGCTTATCTGTTAAAAGAATCTGCTAACATTACAAAAGCCACAGCTTTCTGGGCCTCCTTTTCTTACACAGTCAAAACTAATAGCTCCAGACCTCTGACCTTATGAAAGCTTTACTCATATGGGTGGTCAATAACATTGAAGTCAACAGCTTTACTCGTGTGGGTAATTCTAGATACGTGCTCAAGTGCTCATATGCTTAAGCTCTAAGTTAAGACAAAGTACTTTGGCACTGAACATAAGGTCTCCGCTAAACTACAGTACTGTATAAATAATAATCTGTTCTACATTTGCAAGCAGAGAAAAAGGAGAGTTGAAACACCCTGACAGGCTGGAGAGGTGGGCCAGTGTCAACCTCATGAAGTTCAACAAGGCCAAATACAAGGTCCTGCACCTGGGTCAGCACAACCCCAGGCACAAATACAGGCTGGGGGAGAATGGCTGGAGGGCAGTCCTGAGGAGAAGGACTTGGGTGTGGTAGTAGATGAGAAGCTCAACATGAGCCACCAGTGTGCACTGGAGCCCAGAGAGCCAACTGCATCCTGGGCTGCATCAAAAGAAGTGTGGCCAGCAGGGCCAGGGAGGTGATTCTGCCCCTCTACTCTGCTCTGGTGAGACCCCACCTGGAATACTGTGTACAGCTCTGGTGCCCTCAGCACAAGAAAGATATAGGCCTGTTGGAGAGGGTCCAGAGAAGGGCCATCAAGATGATCAAAGACCCCAGAGAAGGTCACCAAGATGATCAAAGACCTGGAGCACCTCTGCTATGAAGACAGGCTGAGAGAGTTGGAGCTGTTCATCCTGGAGAAGAGAAGGCTCCAGGGAGACCTTATAGCACCCTCCAGTACTTGAAGGGGGCCTACAGGAAAGTTGGGGAGGTGCTTTTCATCAGAGAATATAGTGATAGGACAAGGGGCAATAATTTTAAACTGAGAGAGAGGAGATTTAGGTTAGATATTAGGAAGAAATTCTTCACTATAAGGGTGGTGAGGAACTGGAATGGCTTGCCCAGGGAGGCTGCTGATGCCCCATCCCTGGAGGTTTTTAAGGTCAGGCCAGATGAAGTTTTGTGCAACCTGATCTAGTGGCAGAGTTCCCTGCTCATGGCAGGGGGGTTGGAACTAGATGATCTTTAAGGTCTCTTCCAACCTTAATGATTCTATGATTGTACAGCCATATGTATAACAATATCACTGACAAAGCCTACACTGCAGTCACCCAGCTAAGACATTCATGAGCCTTTTTGTTATCAAATCCTCAGGTTTTTCACATCAGCATAGGAGCTAGTGGATGTATGATCTGCTTATATTCACATCAGAATTTGCCTCTCCTCCTACAGCTAATTTACATAGGATTCCTTGCACTTTCACTAATATAGTCTCTATTTTCCAGTTAAATAGGTTGAACACCTGTCCTTTCTCCCTAGCATTGCCCACCCACAGCCCTGTGCCTTTACCCATACATAGCAGAGGAGAAAAGAATAGCAGGGATTCACTGCCCTTTGGTCACCAACACAGGCTGATGCACATTTAAAGCACAGTTCCTTAGTTAGGACAGAGACATCAGGGATTACACAGGAACTGCCTCAGCAACCAGCCCCCAAAGCACTGTGCTTGCTATCAAGTGAGATGTGAGTCATTACAGTCAAAAAGGAGATAATCAGGTTAGCAGATTTTATGCTGAATATATTTAATGTAATTTTTAAGTTTCTTTTCTAAAACTTTGTCTCCCTAGAGAGTGATCATTTAAGTAGTTGAGAGACGTGATTAAAAACATGAAACAGATGACATATGATAAAGCTCAACCATTAATATTCAATTTTAAAAAACAAACAAACAAAAACGAACCACAACACAATACTTCTAAAGGCATACTCAAAGCTTCCCTAAAAGGACCTTTGGATGATGGTTTAATTTTACTTATTTCAGTCTTGCTGGCTCTCACCTGCTCACCAATAACTGAAAGTTACTAGGCATTACAAAGAGTTAAACGCAAAAAAAGCCAAGCACCAAAACACTAGCACCTCAATAGTTTACCAGTTTGTCTTCTGCATGATCCACGAATACATTCAACAATCCTTATCTCAGACTATCCATTTTAAGTGCAAAACAGTACCTCACTGCAGGAAACAGCCTCTGAAACCCACAATATGAGGATCCAAGTTCACATTTGTGGTAATAAAAGAGAAAAATTAAATTTACAATTTTACAGATACCCTGATAAAAGCTTTGTCTGTTGCAAGTTACAGCACCAAAACCTCATTAGAAAGGCTTCCAGTTTCTTTATATTACTTTAATCCACATAAATCAGAAATCTCAGATCAAATTCCCTAATAAAATAATTGCTTTATACAGTCTTCTTACCTTAATAAAGCAGAAGTTAAACACAAGCTTACTCAGACAACTATTCACTTCTCCTACTTTTTTATTCAAGAGAGAACACTTTGTACTCACCTCCCTTTATTTTAAGAGACCAAATTTTGGGAGGCACTGCTGCACCTGCTTATATCAGCTGGTTTAACTAGGACTTTCCATCACCTGCTGGGACTTGACCTCCCACTCTGCAGCTAGGAAGGACTTTTTAGCAGGAAATCTCTCATTAGTACTTTATAAACACTCCTTCATTACACTACACCTAGAGGAGTCTGTGCATTTATAATATGCATCAGAAGTTAAATGCTTTGCCTTTTAACAACTCTCTGATCTTGGCTCTGCTTTGGGCAAAGGAGCATCACTGGCACCTATTAACTTTGTTGGATTTGGGAGCTGCATGGTTGCTACATTTCTGTTCTTCAGAGAGCTCAGGAGCAAAACTGGGAGTCTGTTGCTGCGTATAGTGACCCAAACACATCCACTTAATATACTTCCCAAATGTTGGCTTTCTTTTTTGTCCAGGCTTTATTTAGCTCTTGGGTCTTTTGCCTGTTAAAGTTTCATTTAATCTACTTTCTATTCCAAGTGACTGTTTAAAGATGTTGTATTCAGGTATGTTTCATATTGTTCCTGTGTTTGTTTTTACTAGGATTATTGTTATGGATTGTTGCCCAATTTGTCTAAAACTTGCATTATTTTCTTGCATGTTAATTAGGCTGAAGAAAAGTCAGGAAGGTTCTCTGATCCTGTTAAGGGATGTAGCCCTCTCCTTTAAAAGCCCAGGGTTAGGAATGGGCAGGGATAGAGATGCTTGGGGGGAAGAGCAGGCATAGGCCCTGCTAAGAATTTTTTGTTGCATTTTCTTGTCTCTTGATTCAAACAACACAGCAAAGTGCTTAGAGAGGGATCCTTTTGGACTCTGTCAATATAAACTTGATTTTAGAATAAAGTACCAATGAGACCATCATCTGTGTCTGTAGTGAATTGAATAGAGAATAATAAGTGTAGTTCTATAATATATTTCCTTGGGAATATCTTGTCAGAGCATCTTCAGCATTTTCAACATCACTAGGTTTTGCAATGGATGTTAAAGCTGCTGTTAAACAACTGGTTCATTGCAGCATCAGTCTGTGGCACGTTAGTGCTATCAGTAGGGCAAAATCAAGCCATGTGCTAGATCTGGGTTTTGTGCAGGAGAATAAGAAATCCTTCTATGTAACTGATGTGGGCCTTCCTAAGGTGCCTGCCAGGAGAGTATAAGTGGGATAAATAAAAGTAATTAAAATACTTTAATGAGGGAAGAAAAAAGAAAGAAGAAAAAAAAGAAAGAACAAAAAACAACCCATGGCAGATAGAATTACTTAGATTTGTTGCCTTCTTTATTCTTCCTACTGTGCTTTCTAAATAAATAAGGTTGTATTATTTTTCATGTTCTGGTCTTTAATTCTGTGTCATTTTCATTAATACAAAACACCAAAACAAAACTAATGAAAAAGTAATACTTAAGCTATAGGAAAGGGTAGGCACACACCTTCGAGAACAGGCTTTTCATGATGTTAAGGTCCCTAAATAAATAAAAATTCTGCTCTTTTACAGCCTGTCTTACAAATACCTAATGGTTTGGAGAGAAGAAGGAAGGTTTATAAATAATTGAATGGAAATATTTCCTTATGTATATTTTTCTTGCTTTTAAATATACATAATAGTCTCCACTATTATTTTTTTATCTATATCAATTTTTAATTCTATCCATTTGATTATTTAAATGAGCCTCATATCTTTCTATTCTAAACATTTTTCTGCTCTGATGGGCAAATTCAAATATGTTACACCAGCAGATAACACTTTTCCTGAGTCGAATATAAACTCCTCCTGTACGTTCACTCTCTCAGTTTAAAGAATCTATGTTTAAAGTAAAACAGACACTTAATCAAGCTGAAATTTCATTAAGAGAAATTTAGCATGTTGGGAAGTGCTCTGTTGAATTGGAGCTGTTATACTTCATCAGCCAAGGACTGCTGATGTGCCCTAACAGTTAAGAATTTGCTGAGTTACCAGCAGATACTTACGTATTTCCCTGTTTGCTTTTTGAATCTAAATAATGTAATTGTTGCTCTACGTTTTCAGGCAATCCCTTAAATCTAGTCCGCACTTTACACGGAATTTGCTGCCCTCTATTGATCAGCTGTATCAATACATGTTCAAACCCGTCGCATGAAACAGCACCGTTTAAGTCTTCGAGACCTTTGCTAAGGGCATGTATAGGTGTTTGGGTATTCAGTACTTTGAATCTTTATAGTGCAACTCATTAAATTATTTATGCCTTGTATTTCAGTAATAATGGCTAACAGGATACAGCTATTGCTGCTGTGGAAAGCCTGGAGCTGTGCACAGCCTGTTATTTGTTTTGTCATTGAAAAGCATGAGTGAATGCCCTCATCACTGAACTTTCTTTTTCATGAACTGAGAAGCAAAACCAGGCAACTGAATATTTCTTAGAGATGGCTTAGGTACCTAATGCACACACCGACTCTATGAGCCAGAAAACCTCCTGTTGAAATCTCAGCAAGCACAGACTAGAAACCTACAGCAACTTAGTAGCAGAGACTCAAGTTCCTCACCCTTGGTATGACAGATAAATAGAACCAGTTCTTTACAACGTTGAATTGCAAAGTACTGTTTTGCAAAGATATTCTCTAGTTTAAGTCTCTGTCAAAGCAAGAACATATTCTGGCATTCTAAAGAGGCAAAAAGTCAACAAAGACTGCATTTACCAGATGGATTCAATATTTATGTAGCTGCTGGTGGAAAGCACAGAAACAGTATGTAGACTGCAGCATGTGTGAGCTTAGTGAAAAAGAGTAGTAGCTGAAGAACCACTTTTTATTTTGTACAATGGCTCCTGAAATCCAGGAAGATTTTCCTTAAGCATCCACCCCATAACTTCACATCTTAAGCCAAAGGTTTTGCTGCTGCTTGACAGTTAACACACTGAAGCATTTGATCTTGGTGGGATTGTGACTTTGATTCGATATTGCATCTCTGGTTAAGGGGATGGATGTGCAGAGATCCTGCAGCAGGTTCTGCACTCTCGTGAATATCCTGAAGTTTCTACAGTTCTGGGTGATGAAAGCTGACACTAATTTCAATTACAAGATGAAAAACTACATTTTAGGAGATTACTCTATGCTCATCTTTGTGTCTCCCTTCAAAACAGATTTCAGTGGTGATGGTGATTGCCAGTTTGATAGAGATAACATAGGATTAGGCATTCAGTCTTTAGGTGCTTATCTGCAGCTTCTCTTCTTACAGATAGGGCTCTAACACAAAGATTGGAAATCAATGTAAACTTTACTGTTGTTTTCAACATTCATTAACCCCTTCTCAGATACCTTCTACAATGGTTTATCAGACTATGCTTTAACGTTTGTGCTGTTGGTACCAACAGGGTCATATCTTCTGCTTTCTTCTTAAGGGAGAAACACAGAATCATGTCTAGAGATATTTCTGTAAACTTGAAAAATACTGAGTTTTCTTGCTTACTCTTCAATTTACTCACTGGATGGTATGTATAGTCCATAACTAATATCTTGGACTCTAGGTTTTATTAAAGCAAGATAGCTGATCTATAATTAAATAGAAGTGTTCTTGTCTGTGCAGATCAAACGTACTTTTTAATTGCTCAGAAGAAACTAGTTTGATTCCTTTAAAAAAAAAAACTCTTGTCACCTAGTTAATTGCTTTTTTCTTCTGAAGTCTTTAAATAGGTGTCATTGAAATCTTTCCCACTGACAAGCCTGTAATTCTGCAGAGAAAAAGACTAGAAATGCCTGAGGTTTAGCATTTTACAAAATTATTTCCAAATTCAAGAGGAAAACCAAAGTATAGAAAACTGAGGAATCTAAATCCAGTTTTAAACTAAAGGTTCTGTCTGCTTGTTAAGGCCATACTGTCCTGCAGTAAGAAGACACTATGAAAATTGTTGTTTGCCTGATACGAAGTTCACTTACCTGGGTCTAGCATCAATCAGCACTACTTAGAGAAACAATAATCCAGAGGATTTCCACCAAATGCAACACACAAAGACCCTTTGGACACAGCTCCTCAGCTCTTCATTCTTCACAATCTACAAACATCCATGTGCAGTCCCATGAAAGGACCTTCTGTGGGCATCAGGATGAAACCATGCTGGACACTGAGAGCTCTTGGCTCAGCTGCAGAAAACATTAATTCTTCCAGTCTATGGTCACTACTACTTAGAAACAGGACCCTGTGGGGGTGCCATTGGCCCTGGGCTGGTCTAGATGGTACAATATATGATACAGCTACTGGGGAGTCACTCTCAGGTATCTAATTAAAGACTGCTTTGT
Organism: Apus apus; assembly: GCF_020740795.1. Lineage (NCBI taxonomy): Eukaryota > Metazoa > Chordata > Aves > Apodiformes > Apodidae > Apus > Apus apus. The sequence continues at coordinate 104,802,668 of NC_067285.1, read as the reverse complement.
CATTATATTAAACTCTTGTATTTATCTTTTACCAGTGTTCTTTAATTATATTCCCTCTGAATAACCATGTTTTTTGTGTTACTTTCTCAGTTGAAAAACAGATTCTCATTCTCTAGCCTCTTGTGAATACACTTATGGCAGCACAAGGACTAGGAACTTCAGCTTTCATATTCTAGATTTTTATTTTCCACAGGGACAGTAACTTCTTTGTCATGCTAGATTAAATGTATTGCAAGCCATCTGTCATTCTGAAAGTGTCATCTGAGTAACTAGCTGAATATATGAAAACTCACTTCTTACCACTTTTACTCAATTTCCTAATCACCTCTTTCTACTTCTGTTGTTAGCTGCATCTTGTGATGATAAAAATTTCTGTTGTGTTCCATGACTGCCCTTGACCAAAGGCTCTTTCACCATTTCCATGTAAAACCAGTCCTCAGCATCTCAGTTAGACTTGAAGGTTTTAAGCACAGGTAAAACCCATGAAGACCGGTTTGTTATTTATTTGTTTTTCTATCAGCCTCTTGTGCTTTACATTTCCTCTGTGTGCAAAACAAAAGCAGAAAGCCAGAAACCACCAGAACTTCTTAACAAATGCTTCACCTGCTCCACAGCTTTCTTTGACCTGTGGATGTTTGCACAGTTTGTGTAGCATGATCTGTCTGTCAGCTTTTTTCTCAGGGACATACTTAGCAAATCAGGAAACAGTTAGATATTTCAACTGGAAGTGAGCAGGCACTGTGCTCCTCAGCCAAGACCCTTTTTGGCTGTGTATGGTTTAAAATCATTTGCTTGAACTTGACTGTAAATGAACAGGAGTATTCCCAATGCCAGAAATTGCTGAGAAAGAGCAAACAGCAATACAACATCCTTGGATGAGGCAAGCATTTAAGCTTAGAAAACAATGTTAGAGTGTGTGTGTATATGTATATATAGATATATAAGCACTGTACATATGCCTGAATTAATAGAGGAAAAGGGGAAAAATTAGTGTACTATACAGTGAAAGTCTTGGAGAGCTTGTGTTGAACCAATATCCCTGTGCTTTTCTGGATACAAATTTCAGATCAATAACTGAGCCCAAATTTAGGCCAATCAAAAGAACTAGGACAATTGAGCTGAGGACTAGATTGCACAGAAGTGCAGAGGTATCAGGCAGACAGGACTCTACTCCTCTACGTCCTTGGCTACAGAAGCATGTTCATGTACTAAAACGTTGATTTCACCAGGAGCTGCAACATGTACCAGCCTAAGTTCCTGGGTGCATCAAACACAGCAAAACCAACAGGTAAGGGAGGTGATTGTCCCCTGTTTTCAGCATTGGTGCAGCCTCACCTCAAGTGCTGTGTGCAGTTCTGCATTTCTCCATCTCAGAAGAATATTCAGGTACTCTAATGCATCTAGAGAGCAACAAAGTTGGTGAAAAAGCTGGAAAGAATGTCCCATAAGGGGTGGCTGAGAACTCTGGGTTTGTCTACTTTGGAGAAAAGGAGGCTGGTGGAAAACCTCATTGCTCTCTGTAGCTTCCTGAGGAGCTGACATGGAGAGTCAGGTGCTGAGCTCTACTGCCTGATATCCAATGATAGGACACATGGGAATGGTTCAATGCTGCACCAGGAGAGGTTCAGACTGGACATTAGGAGGCGCTTTTTTTTTTTTTTACTGAGAGGATAGTTAAACCCTGGAACAGGCTTCCCAGAGAGGTGGTTAATGCCCCAAGCCTGTCAGCATCTAAGAGACATTTGGACAATGCCCTTAACAACATGCTTCAACTTGGTCAGAGCTGAAGTGCTCAGGCAGTTAAACTTGATTATGTTAGGTACCTTGAAACTGAAATATTCTTGTCTGGTCTGGTCTGCTCTGTTCTAATGTTGGTCTGTATAGCCAGAATCTTTAGTTTTGCTCGAAATGGCTTTTCACATGGTATACAAGCAAGACAAAGAAGAAAGACAAGAAAATATGCCCAAGAAAATAAACTCTTGTTTATTATTACTGGAGGACCATGGTAATAGTAACAAGATTTTTTTTTTAAAAAGTGACTTACAGCAATAACATTTTTGCAATGATCTGTTAACATATACCACTTTCTGCTGGTTCATTTATAGATGCAAGTGGGGTGTTTAAACCTGAGTTACCTTGCCCCATCTTGTTGCTGCAGCTACTGCAGAAGACTCCCAACACCTTTTGCATTTCTAATGAGCAACTGTCTGCCTGATTGATTAAGGTCCTTATAGTCTCCATCAATAAACTAAATGAGCCGAGTTAGTTTGGGCTCTGGAGCCCTTCTTGAAAATGAAATCTTATTAAGTATAAATACTCAATAAATTTTAAGTATAGTGCAAACAACCAGAAAGTGCTTTAGCTAAACTCTGGAGACAGACTCAGGCTAGGAATACAGGTGGAAATAAATGTCCAACTCCTTGTAATCCAGGGTAACAAGTGTAAGGAAATGTGATGTGGGAATTGTCACTCTGCGATATACTTAATGTATCTGCTGTTATTTTTATGTGATTACAAGAGTTGGTTACTTCACTAAAAGCTTTGGATGTGAATTCCCAGATGTTCCTTACCTCCGGTCGCTTGAGTCTTAACATATTGTATATAAGCATTTTCTTTTTCATAAAAAAATTACTTAATAATTCAATTTGTTTTGCTTTAATGGTAGAACAGCAGGTTTCATGGATAAGAAAGCAGTAGATCTGGTATCTCCTGGCTGTAGTGAACTTCAGTGGAAGGTTTGCATTATATTTTTCTAAACAACCAAAGGAAACTTTGTCTTGATAGAACTTCCATGGGTGGATCTGAAACCCGTGAGGAAAAATATCTAAGCAGCTCTCAGCAGTTTAGTGTTAAAACATAAGAGGTAGATCCTGTCTCCTGTTCTGTTCAGTAAGTCTTTGTCTTGTGGACAGCACAAAATTTGCTGTTCTTCTTCAGAAGTTTGGATGACAGGTTTAGAATTCAGTGTCATCCCAATAAAGCAGAGAAAAGTGGGGATGGGTGGGTAACACTGGCTATATAGGAGTATGTGGGATGGTGGTGCAACACACGGCAAATCTGAGTTAACAGCATCCTGCTGCACCAACATGTCAAGGTATGTAAACAACCCAGGCTGAAATATAGGCAGTATTCTCCTCTCCTCCATGCTGGAATACTCTTTTTGAGTTTATGTGCTGAATGTTTGAAAACAGCCTGGGTGAAACCAGTAAGAATTCACTCAGAAGCATGAAAAGAGATTCAGAAAGGCTGGAGGAGCTGAAGTCCTGTAGCCTGAAGGAAAGAAAGCTGAGAGGAGGACTGAGACACATGCAGAGTCAAATACAGAAAAACCTACTGAAGAAAGCAAAGGGAATAAGCTGTTCTCCATGTCTGTGGCTGACAGGACAAGTAATGGGCCAAAATCACAACAAGAATTTAGTGGTGACCTCTATTATTTAAGGTGAACTCATGCAAAGCTGAAATCATCCTATAATCCCAAATTCTCTTTCTCTATAAATGAGAGGTCATCAACCATAAGCATCCTCCAAGTATGATGTGTTTCATTTCAAATAACAGAGATTTCAGTACTTTCCACCAGTGCTGACTCCTGTCTAGTCTGCTCTGCAACATCCCTCTTTAAATGCACCTATGAGGTACAGTCTGTGCAGAAACGGACCATATTACTTCAACTCTAAATACACTTTTGCTCAAGGCTCATCTTGTTTCATCACTTTTCCTCCTCTTTTATCTAAAGTCTAAAAATTATTCCTTTTCTACTCATACACTTGTCAACATATTAAAAAATCTTGTCCTCACACTTCTCTTAGAGAACTGAGTGAAGCTGCTGCAAATAAATGCATTTTGAAGAGCTAGGTGAGGGGCAGGAGAAATACAGAGTATAAATCTAACTAAGAGGAAGCCTTGCACAAGACCTGGAGCACAACTTGCTCGTGTTGGGAGAACCTCAGAGACAGCTCTACTGCTGCATATTCAGCTGTTGTAGAGAGATGCTGGTGCTGGTTGTTGGTTGTTTGGAAGCAGCATTACTTCCCAGTCTGAAATTCCCTGTTGGCTTCTTCTCTAGGGTCACATAAGAGGAACTTTCTCTGAGCATTTAAATCTTGCTAAGAAGGCTTGGAGTAATTCCATTTCAACAGTTTGAAAGTTCTTGTACATGAGCTAATAACGATGGATGAGTTTAAGATTCCACTGTTCTACTTGACAACAATTTATTGGGGGTTGTACCTGAACCAGCTTGAGAATTGTTGTTCTCCTTCAGTTATGAGTTAGGTTAGTGATCATTGCTGGACTGGGCCTGTAAAATGATCCTATTAATCTTTCAGAGTTCAAAATAAAACAGCAAGTTTTTAATCTCTTTAAAGAGCTCTCTTAGATCTATGTATAAAGATCATGCTTCCTTTTCCTCTACTGGACATACATGACTTTTGCACTTCAGAAATATATTCTGGCTATTTAAATGGAGCTGCTACCTAGAAAAACATAACAAAGCAATCCAAAATGGCTGTGGTACCTACTATTAGTACTGTGACTGTAGCAAAGAGAGGGCAACAGAGAAGATTCTCTGAGGGGGATGCCAAATAAAGGGCATTATGTCCAAGCTCAGTATCATTGATGGATCTTGGATGCCAACAGATACAATGCAACAAACAAGTGGAGGTCTTGGGAAGATGGGCTCCAGAGACCAACCTCTTTCTTGGGCTGTGTGGTGTAGGTCAGCCTTTCATTGCTGGCAGGGTACCTTCATGTCCTAGTCAGGGTCTGGGCCTCCCAGACACTGCTGCTGTATTATCAGCAAGAACTTCCACAGGGAGGGGTAAAGACATTAAATCCACAGTGTAAATTAGAAAGAAGATTAAAAGATATTCAGATGGAAAGCTTCTCAGTGATAAATGTTTGGAGTTTAGCTGGCAGATCAAAGTCTTCCATTCAGTCTTCTCTTGGTTTTGTGGGAATCGAGTTATTGTTCAGTAAGACAAGTCTTGATCATCAGGAGATTGTACTGCTTGACCTTGGACGATGAAACTTCTCTGTCCTAAAAGTTCCATGTATTCATTCACAGGTTATGAGTTTCTTTGATATTATCCAGCCTAAAAACACAGCACACGGGGTGAAATTTCTCATGGGAACTGCAGTTTTAGAAGCGCCGTTGCGATCAGGTCGGGGTGGGAAACTGCTGTGAAAGCTTCTCCTAGTTTGGAAAGGAAGCCTACGGACACGGTGGAGACAGATAGGATTTCTTCTTTGGTGTTTGTTTTTTCTTTTACAACTTTGTGCAGGCTGTGAGTCAGCCACTAGATGTCAGGGGTGTTACGGTGAAGGAGAGCGGAGTAGCGGGGCAACGGGGCTGAGGGCTCTGCCCACAACCACCCGGAGCTGGCGGAGACTGTCGGAAATCTGGGAATACGTGCATTTCTGACTTTTTTTCAATACCAAGGCTTGAATCTGAGAGATTAAGTGGAAACCAGGATGAAGCCGTGAAAACACTTTTTTAAAAGTACGTTTAGTGGTTTTGTAATTGAAATGTTTCAATAAGAAAAATGCAAGGACAGGAGTGAAAGAAAAGACAAATACTGGTTTTAATGGATTTATCATTTCTTCTTCTATTAACTACTGGTAAGCACATTGAACATTTTCAGATTTATTCCACTGAGGTTTTCATTTATCTGATAGTTGTTATCTGATGAACACAAATAAGTAAATAAATAAGTAGCCCATTATCTGTTAATTCTGGAATCCTTTGAAGTTATGGCAAATCATCCACTGATGAAGACAGGGTTTAGAGTTCTCTTTTTAGAGTGGTAGCAGTTCTTTGCAGTTGCTCTGGTAACATTTACTTACAGGACAGTGGGAAAATTGTAGAATCATCATAGAATGGTTTGGATTGAAAGGGACCTAGAAGATCATCTAGTTCCAACCCCCTGCAAATCCCTGTGAGAACTGAAAAACCAGCAGCCTTTGACTTTTAGTAGATGTTAACCTATTTCTGATTTTACCTGAATGAAGGCACAGAGTACAATGTGTTTCAGTGCCACTCCACAAGAAACAGTCTAATCCCAGGGTTGCCTTTCTCCTAAACTTTGCTGAAAGTAGGGCTGGTCATCAGCACTGTGCTAAGATTTGTGGATGTCCAGTTTTATAAAGAAAAAAGCATTTTCTAAACAGCCTTAAATGCTTTGAAGTGGAAATCAAGGCTACTCAAGAATCTTAATTTCCTCAAAAACACACATCAACTGCCCAGGAATTCAGTTTCTGTTTCCTGGGTTGTAATGAACCCACATTAGTGCAGCCACACATAAGGGGACCCCACCAGTTTCCTCCCAAGCTCACAAGGTATACGGGTCTCTGTTGTGGTTGTGCACACTCACCTAAAGAGAAGAACATCTCGGGATTAGGAAGCTATCCCAGCATGTAGTTTCTCTCTTCAAATGATTAATTATATGACCATAAATCCATAAGTCCTCCACAAATTTTAAAGGAGTTTCATAGTTCAATAAAATTGTACTGTTCTTCTGCTTAGGAGAAGGGTGGAAGCAAAGTGGACCAGAATTTCTGTTTTAACATGCGAATCAGTTTAAATGAGTTGAAAAAGAAAATCAACATTGCCAAAACTACTACTAAAAAAAATATTAATATTAAAAGAAGCCCATCTTTTTTACTCCTGTAATTTCAGTAAATAAAAATTCCAATAGTTTTTAGGAAAATGGAAAAATTTGCACAAAAAAAAAAAATCCTCTATCTCAAAGTATAAGTCAGAAACAAACTTAGTGTGGCAATAAGCATCATGGAGTAAATACAGGTTACAGAGACAGAGATTTGCATTGGTAAGCATCAATTTGCACTAGTCAGAAGACTGCAGACAACCCAGGAGTTCAACTCTAATGGATTGGTCACAGCTAAATATGCCCTTAATCCATTGCTAATAGTCCCTGGAATGCAGTAAGGTCAAGATTTAAAAAAAAAAAAAAAAAGATACCCAAGTTAAAAGTTCCAGGGAAAGATTTTCAGAAGAAGAAGCAGGCAGGTCATGTCTTCATGTCTTTAGGACCTTAGTACCTTGTACTCTAAACATTCTTTAGTCTAAATCAGTATTTTCTGTTTTTATCTGAAAAACTGCAAAACACACTGGGACATCCCTATCTTTAGGGTCTTTACTGGTGGCCCACCACTTAGAAATCAGGCTGTTCAGTTAGGCATCTTAATATTTGTTTATGTTTCCATGTATTTCTGTCTTTCTATTTTTTTTTAATTATTATTTTTTTTAACTTACTGTCCTGTGAAGCTGACTCCACCTTTCTAGAATTATTCAGAAAAATTATCTTTCACCTTCACCCATAGCACACACGACTGGTGCCAAGACCAGTGCAGGAGTCTTAGCTTCAAGGGTTTGCACATGGCTAGAAATCAGATTTCCACTGATTACTGTAAAATTTGAGATGGTGTTTCCACAAATCATAGGTATAATCTGCCATGATTTGTATTCTACAGTGTGTCAAATTAAAATTAAGCCACATATTTAAAGCAAAAGTGGCTTTTGTAAGTAGCATCCGAGTATTTTTGTTCCCCAGAATATTATTTATGAGAAAACATCAGAAAAACCCTGCCTGTTTGGGACAGGAGATGGACAAATGTATCTCTTTACATCCAGTTTTCTATTATTTTATGCTGCACAGAATAGAAGTCTATTGGTCTAAGTGAGCCATCAACACAACATTTTCCCAAATATCTACAGGGTTTTCTGCAGTTACCTGTCTGTAGACATTTTAGACCACGGTGGAGAATGCAGCAGCAGTTCAGGGAGTTCTGCAGCCACACGGGCATGTTCCTTCCTCTCTCCACAGCACGGTGACTCCACACCGCACCTTATTATGCTGCAGTCTTAGCCTCAGACCAAACACTTTAAGCACAATTATATGTATTACCGTAGTTTCCTTGTCAAAAATACCATGTTGTCCTTTCCATTCTCAGCTCCTCAGGCCCTCAAACACTTTTGTCCTTGCTTTAATTCTGCCCTGTTTCTGTACATAATCAATGAATTCAGTGCAAGTAATTCTACTCAGCACGTAATTCAATCTCTTCAAAAAGAAAGCTGTGGAATATTGAGACTTTGAGACTCTACATGGCTTTTAGCAACCCTTAAATGAAGACTTCATCACACATGTGAGGTACCAGCTAGGTTGCTTCCTTTTAGGACTTGGAATTAAAACAGGCCAGAAACCTGGATGTCTACAGTTACAGGATTTGTATTTCTTTTGAAGAGGATTCTTTGTCATGACAATAGAAGTCCTACTACAAGGCATAGAATTCCTCTTCCTTCTGTCAGCATCCCTATCTTGACCACTGATGACACCTTTCCCTGTGTGAAGTCATAATGCTCTAAAAAAACATGCCCACGTGGGTCTGTTGTGGATTTCGTAGGTTGGATGACATAAAGTAATTTCCCCCCCTTCAGTACTTCATGAAAAAGTGTCAGGCTTGAGGAGCAGAGCTAAAAATTTGTAAAGTTTGTTCTGAGAGAAAGGATAACTTAATTCCTGATGAAATGAAGGCAGAATTCAGGTGACAGTAAATGTTGCTGCCTGCTTTTGAAAACCTTGGTCACAATATTTTAGTATGAATACCCATGACTGCAAATATGTCCTGCTTCTATATCACAATAGTAAGATAATATTGTGCTATTAGGTCATTATGCATATCATGGTTAGTGAAATCACAGAAGTCTAGTAGCAAGAGACAGTGAAAGCTGTTGCTACAGGCTGCCTCTTAGATTAAGCCCTTTCAAGCATATGTGTAAAGGGACACTCTCACATCTAGACTAAGATCAAGAATAAAATAATACATTTGACAATGTCACCTTCAGTAGTCCGCAATCATTTGCACACTTGCAAAATGTAGAAGTTGTCCATCTGCATTGGGCTGACAAAAGTAGAGAGCCAGCTGGGAACTGTGCAGCGGGCAGGCGTGTCACTCCATGGAGGTCCCAGCAGGATCCACTGTCTGGCTGGTTTGCACACGCTGCTCTGTAGTGCCCCTCAGACATCAAATTGCAGATGATGCTGTAACTTCTGTTTGCTTAAACAACTCAGATCCTGAGTGAGGAATGTTCTGGATGTAACCTTGAATATTGCTTCTTCAGAAATCAAATAAAGCATTTAACCAGTAAACAGAAACTAATGGCTCTGCCTGAAATACCTGGTTATGTGTAGACAGGAATTATTGCCGAAGTCCATTTAACAACAAATGCATGGCATGGGATTTCATCTTGGTATGTATAATGCTGCAGGGTAAACAGTGATACAGCTTTGCAGCTCCAGTACTGGGGAAGGGAAAAAAATAAATGAAAAAGTACCTGTTTTTTTGGTTTTGTTTTTGGTTTTTGGTTTTTGTTCCCTGAAAGCATCCTGGAGACAGTGTGTTTCTTCTGCATAATCCACAACATCTGTACACTTCTCCAACACCCAAAGCATTCAAAAGCCAGGACATTTTGCTGCGTTCATTTACATTTGTTTTAAAGCACTGCAAGTTCCAGGGCCAGATTTCAACAGGAGTCTGGCATGAACTCCTGTAGAAATGAGTGACTGGTACATTTCTTTGTACTAGTACAGTTCCAGGTATGAGATGTATTTGAGCAACGTATTAATTATGAAAAATTCATTACTCCACTTCCATGTGCTTCACCAAAGCACATCCTTGCAAAAATGAATTTTCTTAAAAAAAAAAAAAAAAAAAGCTTGTGCATTTCATAAGTTCACTCCTCTTTGCTGAATGTAGTTGTAGAAATAGCATGGCAGATATGGAGATAACAAATAGAAATCAAGTGCACAGCTCCCAAACTCTACAGATACCTCACTTGTAACATCCAAGTGCCTAAACAACTGAGGTTCTGCATCTGTGCTCAGACTCATCTCAGCCTTTACAGGATTGGGCTTTTTAGCTTCTGCCTAAACTCAGTCAAATCTGTACAATAGCTGTTCCTCAGCCTTTCCACCTCAAAAAGGGTTTGATCTAGTAAAATGCAGCAGAACACAAAAGGCAGCTTACACATGCTGGTAGTTAATAGGGATTAAGGCTCTCGTGCTGGAAGATGGAGATTTACATCCCATTCCTTCAACCGCTTGACCACATTTCTTCCCCTGCATATGGATTCCTAGCCATAGTCTGTAGCCTCTTCCCAGTGCCAGCAGAAATTAAAGGACAGCTCAATAAACTAAATGGTGCAAATTCTCTAGGTCAGCCAGCATTCCTTGAAGAGTCCCAATGAAATGTATCTTTGAAACTCCTAAATCAGTTATTAAAATCAGCCTCATGACCAGAGAAAGGGAAAGAGGTTCAAGTGACACCTATTTTTTTAAAGGATCTGTTGCATGCCTGGAGAAGTGGAGATTTGTATGTCTGACTTCTGTCTCAAGCATTGGTAGAAACAGAGTTGAAATGGTTTTCACAGAGAGAAGTTATGTCTCCTAAGTGTAGTAAAGTTCTTCAAAGCAGAAAATATTGCTGTGGATAAAGGTCACATACTTGATGTAATGTTCTTAGATTTCTAAAAAGCTTTTGATGAGGTCAGTTATCAGAACCATTTAAAGTAGATAGGATTTAATGGGATAAGAGGGAAGATCCTCCTTTGGATTAATAACTGCTCGAAAGATTTGTAACAAAAAGTAATGATAAATGGTAGAAGGTAATTGCTAATGAAGTCCCACAGGCATCCAGATGTTCACCATATTCATGAATGGAATAGAAAGAAGGTGAGTAATGAGGTAGCAGGTTTTTTTAATGATACGAAATTGTCTGGAGAATTAAAACCATCTATGAAACATTTCAGAAGTATCTTTTTATACAAAATGGACCAAAAAATGGCAATTTTGATACTGAAGAATAAAAAGCTGTGCACATAGTGAGTAATGAAACCGTATGTATGTATATACATACATAAAGGCATATTGACAAGTATATGGACACAGTGCTGGGTTTTCACCCAGCTCTCACCATCTGCAAAGAAATGATGAGTCACTTTACATAAATCTTTGAAAGAAATATTTCAGTGTACAGCTGTGGTAAAAATAAATAAATAAATAAATAAATAGTGGAGGTGTTAGGAAACATTAGGAAGAGGCATCAATATATGGAATGATGCCACTTTAATAAACCCACTCTGCACACACACTACTTGAATACTGCATGCAACCATCTCACCTCAGAAAAGATTTATTAAACTAGATACATGAAAGTTCGAAACAGACCATTGCATGTGGAGAATTACTCCCATATGAGGACAGATTAGAGAACAAAAACTCTTGCACTGGAGAAAGAATTGACCTCCTGGTCTCTGCATTTCACATGCTTAAGTAAACTTGCTGAGCTTGATACAAGCATATCTCAAAAAGAAGTAATTTGGAAATACTGGATGTAGTTTACAAACAGGTGGTTACAATGTCTACTCAGACAGCCTAGGGCTCGATGAGATGAGGACATAGTTGAGGATGTGGTATAGGAAATCAAGTCACCCAGCTCACAGCTCTGGATTGTACTTTTTAGATCTGAGACTTTGCTAGCAAGGATGATACTAAATCAGGAAGAACAGTCTCAACTGGAATTTTTAGAGCTGAAAATTAACAGTGGGAAGGAAAATATTTAGACATTAAAACTAAGCATTTGTTTAGCAAGAAAGCAGAAGTACCTCTGAAAACATTATGTTAGAGAATCATGTTCCACATATGTATTATTTATTTTAAAACAAATAAGTTTTACCTTATTGTGAGACAGACCATACAGAGCATCCCAGTTTGTTTCTGGTACCTAATAATCGTCTCATGCAACCTTCTACAAAGAAATATATCGAGATTTTCAGGTAAAAGGGCAGCCATAGATTGCAGTAGAGACCCACAGCAGCCTAATACAGGCACCTTGCAGATACAGCTGAATCACTGAAGGCTCAGACTGAAGGGCAGCAGTATGTGCATAATTACTCCTGATAAGGACACAAGGTAGAAAGCACAGCATGTTCTGAGTCACCATTAGGTGCTTCTGGTTGTGAGAGGATTATTGAAGCAGTACCAAAACTCTTAAGAAGATGCTGTGACTAAAGGGCAAACTGGTAGATCAAAAAATGAATCTTAGCTTTCTGGTGGAAAAAAAAATATCCCAAAAAACCAAAACCAACCAAACAAAAAAACCCAGCCAAAAAAACTAGAAAAAGGGGAAAATAAGTGAGTTTCTCAGTTATGCCAATCAATGAGTGCAAATTATAATTCCAAACAACTCGTTATATATAAAATCCTGTTGAGCAAATGATCTGCAGAAGATAGCTGGTTTCTTCCTACTCACACACACGTGTATATTTAATTTATTTTTTCTGTCCAATTATATAACTCAGTGAGAGGTAATGAAACTTTCATTTTAAAAACAGTTTTAAATCACCTAGTCTTTTTTTTCTTTTTTTTTCTTTTTTTTTTCTTTTTTTTTGGATGTAGTTTTATTCTCATGGAAAGGAAGAGATTTAAAAGTATGTAACATTCACTATCAGTGCACTAAATGTATCACACACTCAGTGTATCCGAAACTGAAAATCCTTCTGCTGGTAAGGATTAAATCCTGGCTTCATAAATCAATTGCAAATGGATATAGAACTGGAAATCTTTCCTCAGATTAGGGGCCCATTGCTGACTGATGAATTTGGCTGATCGAGGTATTGCTGCAAGTTTTACAGCACAACTTCCAAATTTATCTAAAGGAGTTAAGACAGACATTAAATATAAATGTGGTCTAAATGCCTTAATTTCCTTTGCCTCCTTACAAAGCTTTCACCTACATTTACATTGTAGTGCAAAAAGAATTATTGTCTTCTTCAGAAGAGTTTACACAACATATATATAATTTTTTTTCATTTTATTTTTACACATTTGGTTTTCTTGCCTGTTGAACATTTTTTCAGTGTGTGACAGTTGCCTGGCTGCTGTCAGCTAAGTGAAAACATGGGGTTCCTAGTAGTGATGGTAGTGATATTTTTTCCACTGTAAATTATTCTTACAGTTACAATTATTGTTCTTGTTGTTATTTCTGAAGTATTTCTAGAAGCTGCATCACAACTACAGGTGCTCCCTAGAAAATGTATTTGCTTCATTGCAGCAATCGTTTGGTCATTTGCAGTAATCCTCACAGTTTATAATTATATTCAACACATTCTGGTTTTCCCTACCAAAATATTCCTTTCACTTTGTGTCCAGTAAAATTCAGGCAAATGTTCTAAGCAGCAGGTCACAAAGTTTTCTAAAAGTGGGAAATGTCAGGCAAACTTTGTCTTCATATCCATTCTGCCTGTGTTTTCTTCTTCTTCAAGCATCTGTCCAACAGCCAAAGTTAGTTTTCCTTTTGCCTCAGCTACTTTCACTAACACCCAGTCCTTGCCTAACACACTTGGGATCCTGAGTAAGGTTGACTTTACCCATGTGTCAAATATCAAAAGCCAAGTTTGAAACTGCCAGCTTAATTCTGGGTTTTCTCCATGTAAAGAGCCTGTTCGTGTGCTGAGATTTTCTTCAGACCGTCCCGCTGTCACTGAAAGGCAAAGGGCAGCATATGTGAACAAGGATGTGAAAATCTAGTTCTCCATGAATTCCCTAAGCAGAAGCATAACACAAATCAAAGAAAATTAATGTCACATTTCTTCGAAGCATGACTCTTAACAATATTTGTGTTTCCAGGTGGAGTGTGCATTCTGGCACCCTGCTCAGCTGTGGGGGCTGGATGATGCTCTCAGTGGGGAGACCTGCAGAGTGGCTGTTTGCTCGGAGACTCTGAGCTGGAATCTGCTCCAGAGGGACTTGCTGGCCTCTCGGCTCCTCAGTACCAGGCATATCAGTCAGAAAAAGGCAGGAGGACAGGATCAGACCCTTAACAGTCCTTTAATCCTATCTTGTAGGTCTCAGTGAGGAAAATCCATATTATCTTGTTGCCTAATACTGTTCATGGGATAGAAGAAATCAGCTTAGCAAAAAATCCTCTGTAGGCTAAGTGTAAAATATTCCTTTTGCTTTTAAGTTTAAAAACTATCCACTGGAAGCTGGAGGGTAGAAGGGAGAAAGGAATTTCTACCTGAAATCAGTACCATTTCATCATATTCAGTTTTATTTTTTTTAAGTTGGTAAACACTCCCAATACTAATCCAGTGATTAAAGATAACTTCATATCTGAACTTTTGGATGTTTATTTTACCTTTTTTTTTTTTTTCATTAAGAAGGTAAATGACCATTATCTTAGGGAAGTAATATACTTGGAGCTATCTTCCTGCTGTTGGTTATGAGTGACTGGTAATACCTTCAGCTGTGGCTGGTATATCTTCAGCAGGCAGAAACTTCAGTGAAGCCCTGGCCTCACTACAGTCAGCAAGGGGTTTACTGCAGCTCAGAGCAGCAACACGTCACACACTGCATTTAAACAATCATAACGCTTTGAAACTCATAAAGTGTATTTTTCACAGTGCAATGTTGTATAGTGAATGTCCATTTTTATGCTTCCCTGGATAGTAAGCAAATCTGAGATAAAACCTTTCTGGCAGCCCTAACACCAGATACACTTTACTGTTACCCAGGCTGTGCAATATATTTCCTCTCAAAATAAAAGCAAGGGCCTGGGCAGAGCCAAGCACAAGTCAATGTAGACAGTTAGAAACTGACTCTGAACCTTGTCTGGCTTCACACATAAATACAAGTCACAGCCTGACACCTGCAGTCATACAACTACATCAGTCTTTAGCTTGGCGGGGAGGGGGGGGATGGATTTGCTTAATTTTTAGACTGTGTGGACCTAACTTTTTTTGGAAAAAGAAAAAACTGAGGATAAGGGAGCAGGTTCAGCATGGCAGAGTCTGGAGTAAATGGCTCTGAATGCAGGGACTTGTCTCTTCGCTCATCAATTCTGAAGTCTGAGGTGTCTAAATAAGGCAGAATAGGAGTGAGCAACAAAACCTAACCCCACAAACCAACGGTCTGTCTGTGCAACTATTAGCGAGTGCTTATTTTCTGCCCTGGCTGAGCCTGAGGCAAAAAATATCTTACCCATGCTAGTAGGGAAGAGGACTCTTTGCAGACTGAGAAGCCAGACTGGCTTTAAAATGGCTGTTCATTTATGCAATGGGATTTGGAGGAGATGAAAGTGCTAAACAGGAAGGGAGGGACTTGCTAAAACCTTCCTGGGCTGAGAGGAAACATGGCTCTTCCAGGCAAGGGGAGAACATCCCAGGGGCTTAGCCTGGCCACAACACATCACCACATGCTAGCACAAGCAGGGCCTCGGTCTGTTTCTCCCAGGCCTGCTGAAGACCTTCCCATCAACCTGTGCTTTCCATTCAGTGCTCCTGTTAGTGCAGCTGTGACTGCTTTCCTTGAATCCTTGGGAGATGCCCTCAAAACTAAGGCTCAGATGCCCGCATCTTCTTCCCATCCAGACAGCCTACCTTAAATCCACTGGATTCCCCCTGAAAACACACTTCAGGACTGCAGGTCAGCAAGGCAGGATCCGACCCCTGGCCCTGAGCACCTTTGTGGTCTGAGAGTCTGATGCAAAGATCCTGATCCAGTCCCATTGAGGTCGATGGCGAAAAGCCTTCCATCCCGGGAAGAACAAAAGGGTTGGGCTTGGCAAATCATTTCCGTTACTGTAGGAGACAATTACTGATGCCTCTTTGCAAATTGCTTTTCTTTGACATTTTTATAACTCAATAATTTCCAGTTGTGTTCCCATGTTTGCCTCCTTTGTGTATAGTTTTCCTATTTTTGAGTGCATGGTTCACAACATTTAAACAAGCACTAACAACAAATTACCTGCTCAACTGGGTTCTGTGAAAAGGGGCCCTGAAACTTATTTACAAATTAAGCCGACTCGGGCAGGGAGGGAATGTTCACCGGGAGCCAGTTGCGGGGGTGCTGCGAATCACGCCAGGTTTCCTAGCCCGAAAAGCCCCGTGGCTGGGGAGGGGTGAGGGCTCGGGAGAGAAACTCTGTCTTTTTACCAAGACCTTCTTTCACGGGGAAAAATCCACCTCATTATTTTTGTTTCCCTTTGATAACTCTCTGGAGAAATGATCTGTGAGAGAAATAAATCAATGCACGAACGATCCCACACCCGACTAATTTGCTGTTCCACTAAAAGTCTGCTCTGTACTTGCTTGGCTATTTTTCTCCGACTGTAATATAATAAATAAAGCCTATCTACCTCCTTTAAGTCCCGTTTCGCTTTAAAACACGTTCATAACACGGAACAAATTTTCCAGCCCTACACAAATCTGTGCCACGGGTTTTGCAACACGGAATTGATCACCCCAAATGCAATTTCTCCTCTCCTCATCTTAAATATATAATAGTTGAGAAGGGAAGTAACAACTCAACTTGGCTTTGTTTTGTATTTTTTAATCCTTCTGAAAGTCCCCAGCATTTCACTGAGCAGAGGTTTTGATGTATTTCGACTCGGGCTGATATTAGACCTGCATCCCAGCATCTTTGGATAAAACTGTTCTCCATTTCCATACCTTGAGTTTGTTACGGTTATAGAGAAAACTCACCACTCGGTTTATTTTTTATTTTAGAGAAGTTAACAAAGTACGGATTGTTTTTGAAGGTGCCGACCTCTTAAGCAGGTCGTGGCGTATAGACCAACTTCAAAATTCAGCTGCGTGTCCGTTTAAATTACTTTTTATCGTCATACCAATACCCTGAAAATTATTTATGCCTCGGGATTTCGCTGCTCTGGGCTGCAGCTGTTCTCGTTGGTCCCGGCATTTTGTCTTTTCTTTTGATTCCTCGAAAGATAAACTGGGATCCACCACAATTTGCAAACGAATTTGGTTGCCTTCTTCAGCCGCTGCATTTCGGGACATCTTTATCATGTTCCCAGACATTTTTAATATTTAAAGGTCCTCCTGTTGGACAGAAAAGCACCGACATCCACTGTTTGCTCTGCAAGAAAGGATTTTAAATTGCAGTAGAAGTCTGTCTATTTTGTTTGGTTGTGGGGTGTCGTTGTTATTATTTTCTACGCTAATAAAAATATTGTTTAAATTACTTCAATGGCATTTGTGTCTGGTGGAAGGTAAGAATCAGGACCGTATCTTCCTTTCTTTATAGCCCCTTTTTTATGCAGGCGGGGAGCCCGGCAAAGCCTCGGGCCGCCTGTCGCTGTCTGGGGTCGGCGACTCCCGGCCCCCAGAGACCCAGGCCCCGGCAGCTTAGCCCTTTCTGCAGAGCAGACATCCCCTTTACAGGGCTCTGTCCCCCGGGAAGCCCCCGCAGATCTCATCCCGCCCTTCCTCACTGCATCCGATCGCATCCCCCACCGGTTCCCCGCTTTGCGCCGGTGAGTCGGGAACGGCAGCGGTGGCGGGTTCCTCCACACGCCCCGAGGGGGGATAGGTAAAAAGAAGGAGGGAAATCCTTTTTCAACGTGATCGAAAGAAAGATCTCCGTTTCAGGACCGGGAGAACAGTCCCGGGGGAGGCGGCGAGGAGCTTGCGTGACCCCGGAGAGGAAGGAGGAGAGCGGCTGTCCTCGGGCCCTCGAGTCGAGCAGGGCTCTTTTCATCTTTTCTGTCGCTTTGGCTTAATTTACCTCTGCCCTCTAACGCCCCGTGTGTTTAATCACATCGGATCTCCTTCAAGCCAGAACCAACCACTGGAAAGAACGAAAGAATGAGAGAGAAACAGGATGAAAGACTGAAATAGGGAGATAAAGGTGGAAGGGAATAAAGGAAATAAAGGAAGGGCGAGATAGAAAGAATGTAAATACAAAGGCAGAATTAAATAGCTGCTTTCTCTTAGGCAATTGGGATAAGCAGGTGGTCAAACGTTTTCTGGTGACATTTGGAACCTGGGCAGAGATGTTGCTCCCGTTTGCCGGAGGCAGCCGCGGCCGCGCAAGCCCGACCCGCGGGACCAGCGCGGCTCCGCGGATGGTGCTTGAAGCTCCTCTGTGTGTCCGGGTGGGATTCACCGCGGTCTTTTCACATCTCTGTGTGTGTGAAACCATCTGTGGCATTGACATGGTACACAAACGTGCCTCTCTGAGAGCCTGCTCGTCTCTGGGCACCTTTGATATGTAGGCCTGATTGGGGGTTCGTTCTTTTGGTTTGGGTTGTAGGCTTTTTTCGGGCATTGGGAGCAGGATTGCTGTTCTCGCCATTCTCACTAGAAACGGAGAGAAGAAAAAGGTTTGATTTGTTGGTTTTGTACGAATACCGTCATGCTGGGTTGCAATACTGTTTTTGTGTTTGCTCTACTATTCAGTGGCAAAAGGAGAAAGAGGAGGATTCACACCATTTCCTGGAAGCCTTGGTTAATGGGCGCCTATTGATTAGTTGTCAGGCTTCCTCTGTCTGCGCCTTCCCCCCAGTCACTGCGCTGGGGAAGCGCCGGCGGATTTCCAGGCGCGTTTCCCGGCGGCTCCTCCCGCAGCCATCGCTCCTCGCACGCATTCCCAGCACTGCAAGAAACGAGGAGACCCTGCCTCGGCGGCCGTGGCAGCCTGCGGAGGGCTGGCTGCAAGTCATCAGTTCAGCCCAAGTCTTTTTGTTTCTTTCTTTCTTTCTTTGATTGCCCTGTCTCTGTCCCTCAGCCCTCTCCCCACCCAGGACCGTGCGCTGCCGCAGAGCCCTGCGGGGCCAGGGAAGAGCCAATGGAGCAGGAGCTTTCCACGGGCAGGCAGCAGCCGCAGGCCGGGCAGCCTCTGCCCGCAGCCCCCGGGCTGCACTGACCAGGGACCGGCCCGGCAGTCCCGCCCGGACCATCCCCACCCCAGTCGAGGCCACCTGCGGGGATCTCTGGCTAAACGCAGGGGTGGGGGAAACCACCCTCCCAAGCGGAACAGGGAGCTCGGATCAGCGGCTTGATAGACTTGTGTCACGTTTGAAGCCTCTTTAATGAGCAAATTTGCTTCCTTCCACCCCTCCCTTTCTGCCCCATCTACTCTGGTCATCCTCAACCGGGTCGGCTCAGGGAGAGGAACAGGGCAAAGGGGCGGTTTCTCTCATAGGCTGGGGGTAGGGGGGGAGAGGAGCTGCTGCTCAGCCCTGCTTCCACTTTGCAAACCTGGCAAACACGGCGTCCCCTGCTATTTTCCAGGGATGAACCTGACGTCCCACTCCATCTCCCCTTCTACCATTCGTCGAAAAGCAGCCAGCCCTCGCTCAGTGTCAAGCGTGTCCCCGAGAGCAGCTAGGGAAGCGATTAGCAGAGATTCAGGCCGATTTGTATCCCACCTCCCGGAGGACAAGGCGAAAGGACACCCGGTGACAGTCACGGTCAGTGACGATCCGGACAGTCCCGTGGGGACCAGGGCCCCGGGAGGAGGAACTAGGGTCACCCCTAGGAAGCTTTAAATCTCCCAGGGGACAGCAGAGAGAGCACCAGCGGTTGCAGCTTGAAGATGAGTAAAACGGGAAAATTTTCGGGCTCCCCCGGCCTCAGTCGTGATACAATATGTATAGACCCGGGAGATACAGCCCGGGGACGCCGCGGCCCCGCCGGCGATGACAGGGTCCCCAAAACACTTGGGAAAACGCCACTAGGTTGTTTCTATAGGGTGAAACGTAAAACAAGCAAAGAACAACCCTCTGTCCCAGTAGAGGCGGTGGGTAAGACTTAAACAAAACAAGAAAAAGAAAAAAGACCCAGCTCGAATGCACAAATATCCCTTCTGGTTGCCTTTGCTATTAGTTCTCGTTCCAGATTAAATTCAGGTGTACTGTCAACAGCGGTGGTAAATTCTACTTCATAACCTTCCTGAGATTTTCCTACTGGTCAGTAAAATTCAGGCAATCACTCTTCTTAAAATAAAGCAAAAGCTCTCCGGGATTTACGCTTTTGTATCAACGCCAGGCAGCATCCCCGCGTCGAGAAGACCTGAAGCAGTGAGCGCCAACAGTTGTTTTTCCTAAGGGCACCTTTCGGGACTAGGAGGCTAGTAACTTAAAAGTTTGTGAAGCCACATGTAGTTTTAAATAGGCATCAGCATTCACAAGAACAAACCCCGCGCTAATAGGTCTTCAATACGGCGCTAATAGCCCCCACGTGGAAAGAAATCCCCAAGTGTTACAAATTCGGTTTAACGACCAGCAAGCCGCCTGGGCAGCGGTGAAATACGAAAACTCCCTTCTCCGAGTTTCCTGCCTTTGATTTATTTTTAACTACAGGCTCATGGGAACGCAGTGTCGGAAAATCACGACCAGATGTACGTAAAGAGGCGCTTTCTCTGCTAAAATGCCCTCTTTTAGAGTAAAAGGGAAAAAAGAAATATACTTCAAACGGTTTGGTTTTTGGTTTTAGCATGAATGTAATTGCAAAAAGACGGGAAAACCCGCGGCAGTTCCCCGTGCAGAAGCGCGCAATTGAGAAGGAGCAGCTCCGAAAACAGCGCAAAGGAGCTGCGCAGAGCTGTCCCTGGGGCAGGGGGCAGCCGGGGGGGCTGGGGCTGCTGCTGCTGCTGCTGTCCTTTTTACACCGCGGGAACATACCCGGGTTTGGGTCGGAGTTTTGCAGGGAGGGCAGCGGGTGCTGGCAGGAGCCGCTCCGTGCCGGGCTGGGAGCAGGGAGGTCGCTGACCCTTGCGACCCAGCTCGCCGCCCTGTCTTTATAATAGTGTGGTTTTTTTGCTCTGTCGGCAAAGTATCAAAGATTTGACTGGAAGTGAGAGTTTGCAGGAGTTGTGAAGAGACCAGCTCTGAGAGATGCAGGGTCTTTTTCCCAGGTAAGAAAGTCTTTGCCTAATCCTCAGTAGGGACGTTATAGTGCCTTGAATTTTTTGAACGCAAAGCATCTGTTTCAGATATGTTTCTTGGAGTTTATTAGGGTTTTGTTTAGGTTTGTTTGTTTGTTTGGGCTTTTTTCCTTGAGAGCTAGATCTGGAATGAAATCGGGAAAGGGAAACAAACATGGCTGTGCTCGCTGCTTGCTCTTATTTGTGACTTTATTTCTCAATTCTGTTTAATTCCCATCAAAAAATGATGGGAAAGTTCATGTCCTTTTGATTACACAATGCTGGATACTCCCAGAACAGTAATTTGGGCCTGGATGTACCTGTACAGATTAATTTCAAGATTTCTTTTCTGATGAGAGATTAATAAATCACCTCAGCAGTGGCCTGTAAGAAGAGCATAAAGCTGTCTGTCCATGCCTTAGTACGGGATATTGTAATTCAAATCCAAACCTTTTCACCTCGTATTATTGGAAAAGGTTAATGGGAGCTGGTTTTTGTTGCAGGAAATCCCATTTTTAAATTGCCTTATAGGCCCTTTACTGCAATCCTCGACACTGATCTCATTACAGCTCCCTCTCACTGCTGTTTACAAATCCTGGTATTTACCAGCTCTTGGCAGGGATGCCTGGTGGCATTGCTTGCTGGGGGCCTGTCTTTAGGAGGAGGTTAGCAAATGCAGGTTAGGTGCCAGTTTCTGGGTAGCATAGTTACGTTGAAGAAGCGTAGTTAACTGTTGAAACAGTTGGCCAGAAATGAATTTTGTGTAATGACTCATCCTGTATAATCTCTTAAACCTCAGGGCTGTCTGTTTTGCAGAGGACACGGGTTTCTGTGCTGGAGTCTTCTCACGCAACGGCCTAATTCAGGCAGGCAGGGAGAAGCACCCCTCTAAGCAATGGATTAGTTGTCAGATTTAATAGTCTCAAGAAATATGAAAAGGGAAATTAACAGAATTAATCTCAGTTTTAAATTGACTGTTAAAACCAAAACTGTCGAGATATCATTCTGGAATATATCTCAGGGCAGGACTCTGTGCTTGCAGCTATGGTTACCAAGATGATCAGTTAGAGCATCTTTTGTGTGTTAGCAACTGGACCAATAACAGGAAGAGTTACACCTTAAAGTGAGATTTTTCCTTGAACTGGGAAATTGCAAAATACATGTTGGGCGGAGGTAGAACAAAATGCAGTGATGAGTGCACTTTTCACTTCTATACTACCAGGTAAAACCACCAATCCAAAACAAGCTGAGCAGTCCCCTAAAAATCCTGTATTATTTCAGTGGAAGCTGGATGAAGATCCTGTGAAATATATGGCTGTATTTGACTTATGAAATAGATGGTATTAGGAGGATTTTAAGTGCTTTTCTTAATAATAGTAATAAGAATGGGATTATCCCAATGCCTATGTTTAAAAGATTTCTGTTAAACTCATGTAAGGACAGAGCTGGTAAGCAGAATAATGCCTTTTGTCTCCTTAGGGGGTATCTGTCCCTGATGCCTAAATCCTCAGGAGGATTTGTCTGTTGCAGTGCTGCCAAATTGTTTTAGGGTTAAGAATCTTCAGAGGAATCAATCAGAGAGGCTCAAGTTTCTCAGCCAGCACCCAGGAAAAAACAAACAAACAAACACAAAACAACACCAAAACAAACCAACCAAACAAAAACCCAACTTTTTGGAAGAGCAACAAACTGAGCAGGGGGATTGCTTCCCTCTTTCTATTTACAAGATTTCAGGAGAAGGCCAGGCCTGACAATCCATACCATACGGAATATCTCTAGGGGCTCCTTTATCCTGCTTTGTCATGTCTGACACAGCTGATGTATTTTACTAATTTGCTGAGCAATTAAAGAATGCTTTGAAGACCCAAAAGTCTGATTCTCCTGCTTGAACTGAAGCACAGGTCTGGAGTGAAGGCTCCCCTGTTAACTGTGGGGAGGTCTAGGGTGAGGAGTTGTTGTTAGCACTGTTCCATTTAAAGAGGATAAGCTGAAGCAAAATCTGAAGCAACACTGGATCCAAGATCTCCTGAGTGTGAAATGTATCATTGGGTTGCAGAAATTTTCTCTCCATTTGCAATTTTTTATTATTTCTTTTTTTGGTTCTTCTCTGCCCTTCCTCCCTTGCCCCCTTATTTCTTACACTGATTTCTAATGCATGCTGATGCGAGCCCCTATCAGATTAAATATTCGGGTATTATTATGAGTTTGGGGATCTCTGCTCATAAATTGGGCTCTCATTACTCTGTATACATTGTATATATTGCTATATGTGCCTGTACACTATCTCATGGAATTATTGAGGTTGGAATGAACCTCTGGAGATTGTCTAGTTCAGCTCCACTGCTCAGAGCAGGTTCAGCTAGGATAAGTTGTTCATCCATTTGGGCCATTTGGGTTTTTAATATTTCTGAGGGTGAAGACTCCACAATCTCTTTGGACAACTTGTTCCCTATTCTTAACCTGTTTTCCAATGAAAAAAAACAAGCCTTCTATATATGTATGTATTTAAAAATATGTTTTTTAGATATGTGCAGAGAGATGTGTATGTATATATAGTTAAATGGATTTTTCTGTATTTCAGTTTACACTCATTGCTTCCTGTTTCACTGGACAGCTGAGCAGAGGGGAAGGATCACCTCCTTCAACCTACTGGCAAATTCATCTTGAAATGGGAGTTGGTCCCATCCCTGCATGCTCAGACTGTCTCTGTTCTTCCTGGGTCATCTCTCCTTGCTTCTTTTTTATGTTTTAATTTCTTAGGAGCTCCTTACATGGAGTAAATGGACTGGTTTAGCACTCAGTGGGCTTGAATAAGAAGCCCTAATTGTCCAGGAATCGTAGAAACGATTACAGACTGGCCAAAAGACACATACTGTGAAATGCCAGCACAAGAAGTGGTGAGACAGTCAGAAGAAGCCCCACCATGTGATCACCTACCAGAGACTGAGAAACTATTTGATCTGTTCACTGATGGCTCCTGTCATCTGTTAGGAAACCACTGGAAGTGGGAAGTTGCTATGTGGAGTCCTACAAGACTAATTGCAGAGGCAGCTGAAGGAGAAGGTGAATCAAGTCAATTTGCAGACGTAAAAGCCATCCAGCTGGCTTTGGACATTGCCAAGCTGTGGAAAGACATTGCAGCTCAGACAGAGAAACTGGCTGTAAAAGTGCATAAAGTAGATGTACATGTACCTCCAAGTTGAGCCACTGAGGAACATCAACACAACCAGCGAGCAGATGAGGCTGCTCAAGTGTTCCAAATAGACTTAGACTGGGAACACAAGGGTGAGCTTTTCTGGCTTGGTGGGCCCATGACACTTCAGGTCACCAGGGCAGAGATGCAACGTACAAATGGGCTTGTGACTAAGGTGGATGTAACCATGGACACTATTGTGCAGGTGATCCACGACTGTGAGACGTGCTGCAATTAAGCAGGCAAAACGGTTGAAACCTTGCAGTATGAGGGGAGATGGTCAAAGTACAGGTATGGAGAGGCCTGGCTAATTGACTACATCACACTGCCTCAGACCCTCAGACAGGGTAAGCGTTATATGCTTACAATAGTGGAAACAAGTACAGGAAGGTTGGAAACATATCCTGTGCCTCATGCCACAGCCTGAAACACCATCCTGGGCCTTAAGAAGCAATTCTTGCGGAGACATGGTACTCCAGAAAGACTTGAGTCAGACAACGGGACTCATTTCAAGAACAGTCTTGTGACTAGCTGGGCCAAAGAACATGGTATCGAACAGATATACCATATTCTGTACCATGCACAAGCCTCAGGGAAGACTGAATGGTACAATGGTCTGTTGAAAGCTACCCTGAAGGCAACAGGTGGTGGAACTTTTAAAAATTGGGACAAAAATTTGGCCAAAGCCACCTGGTTAGTTAACACCAGGGAATCCATCAATTGGGCTGGTTCTGCTCAGTCAGACCTTTTACGTACAGTAGATGGGGATAAAGTCTCATGGTATGTGAAAGGAATCTGTTGGGGAAAAGTGTTTGTGTTTTTCCTGTGTGGGGTAAAGGTAAACCTGTCTAGGGTGTTGATTTTGCTCAGGGACCTGGACATACTTGGTGTGTGATGATGGAGGACGGTGAAATACAATATGTACCTCAAGGAAATCTAACTCTTGGGGGACAATCCCTAATTTTACTGTTGGTAGAACACAGAGTCTATGCATAATATATGGTCTGGAATAAGGGATGGAATGTCCTGGTTTGAGCAAGGATGAAGCCAATTTTCCTTTTACTGATTTTTTTTTTTGCTTTTTTTTTTTTTCTTCAGTGAACTCTCTTTTAAGCAGCACACTTGCTGAAATTAGCAGCAAGTTTTCCAGCTGGTGGGCTGGTAATGTCTGATGTTTATAGTTACTGCTGAGAGACCAAGGACACTCTTGCTCTACGATCGGATTTGCTGCTTCAGACGGTAAAGGAACAGAAGAGCTGTATCTACTTCTGTCCTGTAGGAAGGGGCAGAGTAGACAGATGGCAAAACTGGTCAAAAAGAGTATTCCATCCCATAATATACTTGGCACTCGGTATAAATTCAGGGATCATGGAATTCAAGCCCTTTCTTCCTCTCTTCACTTCTGTTCATGGCCATTGTCCAGGGAGGACTCTACCTATCCATCTCCTTTTATCCCTAAGCCTATGTGTTCCTGACCCTCACAACTCTCCCCCCAGCTCCTGTCTAGTCTGCTGCTCTCTCTGGAAGTGCTATGGGTCATTTCAGAACTGCTCACAGCTCAGGAGATGCCGTGGGAGTTGCTGTGCATAGGGGAGGTGATTGGGGTTTTGCACATTCTTGCACGTGCTTTTATATATTTGTACATATTTTCTTATTTAATTAAAGCTGTCTAGTTTAGTTCTCAATCTGGAAAGCCTCTCTCCTTATTCTCTTTCTCCTTTCCCTGGCTGGGTGGCGGGAGGGGATTAAAAGCATTGTTGTCAGTGGTTTAACTGCCAATCCTGAGTCAAACTGTGACAAGGAGTAAGGAGCTCTTACATCCCAGGCTGGCACCCAAGCATATGTGTGGCCATACCTGCAAGAGGATTGTTGCTTTAGGAGCAGGTACAGCACATGTCTGCAGCTGCTCACCATCTGGGACCTGCTCACCACCTGGAAGAAGTGCACAAACACACGAGCAACATCATGGGTGAGATAGAGTTACTGATGATTTGGGCTCTTCTGGCTCTGCTGAGAGATGCTGCCTGGCATCATCCTGGGGCCAACCAGACCTACCTTGTGTATGGTGAGAGCCCCACAAGGCATTTCCCAGAGGCTGGGAGCTGTTGGTAGCCTGAATGCAAACAGCTCAGTCTCACTCAGCTTGGTAAGGTTTACGCCTCTCTCTTGATTTATCTTGTGAGCCCCTTCCAGATGCAAAGGGTGGTACCATGAGAGTGAAGTTTCTTCATCACTGCAGATAAGTGTATGGCAGGCTGCCTGGTCCTCTTGTGGGGCACCCACCTCCATGAACATGTGGCAGAGCCCTGCTCACCCCACAGCGGCTGTTCTCATTGGCATGCAAGATTTCCAGCCAGAGAGTAGCTCAGTGCTGCAAGATAGAAATACCATGTACTTTTCATCTACACCCCTTACTGATTAAAAGCAGAGGGAAATTTCTCATTTTCTGTGGTATAAATACAGCTCATTCTAGTCCATTTCTGAGCATGCACCCAGTACAGTGGGGTTTTATTTGTGAGTATGAGGGGTTAACCCTGCTAAATCTGTCCTTGGCCAAGTCACTGTTTCTCAGCAACTTAGGCAAAGGTGAGGATAATCTCACCTATTTTATATTGATGTTCCCCAAGCACCATCTAACCATTCTCCTCTCTTCTTGCTGGCCATTGGCACTGTGTTGTCCTCAGAGCAGAGTGAGCATTTGGGGTTTCTGTTACTGCCCCATCAGCCTGTCCACAGCAACTGAAAGCCATGTGCAGGCCTAAAGGAGATGTTATTATAGGAGTTACCATGATCCAGCCAGGAAGAGAAACCATCCATTTCACAAAGCAAATAGGCTTTCAAGTACCATATCCTTACATGTTCAATGAATGTGTATGTGAATTATCTACAGGAAAAACCAAACCAAACCAAAAACAACAACAAAGCCAAAACCAAAGGCTGGTTTGGCAAGAAATTTCATACTGTGAGGGTGGTAAGACACTGGAACAGGTTGCACAGGGAAGCTGTGGATGCCTCCTCACTTGAGGTGCTCAAGGCCAGGTTGGACTGGACTTTGAGCAACCTGGTCTAGTGGGAGGTGTTGGAACTAGATTATCTTTAAGGTCCTTTCCAACCCAAATCATTCTAGAATTCTGTGATTTACCAAGGATCTTACAACCAGCATTATCACTTAAGCTCCTCAGCAATGCAACATAATATATGTTACAAAGTCACTGATCTGATAGTACATGTAAGAAAAAAGTGGACTGGATTTTTTTAATGTATATGAGACAGTAAATGCCTACTTTGGTAACCTTGTCTGTGAACACTCCCTTTCTCAGTACCTGAGCACTCAACATACTTCTACCTCTGCTTCAGCATATGTAGCAGAGCAGTGCTCTGTCTGTTAGAGGGGCACTGCTGTGCAAGGATGCAAATTTAATAAATTGTGAGGGTATTTCTTTCATGTATCAGTTCAAATAACTGGGCTCACAGTCTTTGAGTCATTTCATGATCACCAGGCATGTAAGAGGAACACTGAGACAAAACTTATAGCTTCCCTTTTGGAAAGCCATTTGCACTGAGGCTTGGTAAATAAGAGTCCAACCTAAACTTAGAGAGGATTGACATGTCTGAAAAGATCAGAGTGCTGCAGGGAGATATTTTATTCTAGTGGGCTGCAAAAGGGACTCTCTGGTGGGTGAACCATTGCAGAAATTGATGAGAAGCAACCTTCAGTATCTGGGACAGGGTTAGGTGAGGCAACAGGTGAAGAAATGCTACCGTACCTTCTTGTTCCTGGATGCCTGTAAGAATTTAGCAGACAGACTGTTTTCTAATAGCAGTCTTTTTGTTGATGAGAGGTATCAAGTTAAGAAGGAAAAACCAGCACTGCATTCTGGGATCCTTCACAATCCCACTGGATGCTGTTGTCAGCATTCTTGGTTTTGCCTCCAGTCTGTCAAACTCTGCTGTTTTCCTTAGATTTCAGCTTCTGTTCAGGGGTGGTATTAAGCAAGTCTCAAATAATACTTCTTAGATTTCTGTACATAGCATCATACTTTGGCTAAAATCAAGTGACTGACAAAAAGAGAATTATAAAAGCAAAAGATGGTTGGGTTTGTTTAGTTTTGTTTGTTTGCTTTTTTTTTTTTTCCGGAGCCTTGCCTAACTTCTGCTGATCAAAATGTACAAGAGAACTCAAGAGCTAGATTTGTCTCTGCAGCTCTCCCAGGCAGCCTGGGTTCTGTGCTCCACACCAGGAAGAGCTGAGGTGTGACTGTGGACTCTAGTGTAGCTAGTTGCCCTGAAAGAAAGCCCTCCTTGTTTCCAACTGATTGATGTCAAGGAAGTGCTAAAATAAATTTTTCAGCTGTTGCCCCTAAATGCCAACATTCTCTGAGCTGAATTTATTAATCTACCTGACTATATTTGAGAGCAAAACTGATCTGTCATCTCTGATCTTGCCTTTGCATGTGATCCACACATTAGGGCCACAGGTCAGGGAAGGAAAAACCAAATGAACAGCATTTTTCAAAACCAGTTTCCCTGCTGAGAGAGTTGTTCAAGAATAATGCCTTAGGCTGGCTACCTGCTTCTTTGCATAAACAACTGAAAATTGTGTATGGGCTCCCTTGCCTTTGTTATGTGGCGTCTGTATTTGGTTCTTCACTTCCTCATGCTGGACAGGAGACCCAGAGGCTGGTGTCCTCTTTTAAACACAGCTGATTTCTGACAGGTCTGTAAAGAAGCTGGCAGCTTCCTCCAATGCCCAAACCAAGTGGTTTCCCATTAAAAGATAAATATAACCCTTTGGTCTTCAGCTTGCCATGAATCAATGATAGGTGTTTGGAAAGCGTTTATGAAGAATTTAAATAAATTGAAAGCAGGCTTCAGTACTGACACAAAGCTCAAATTGGGTCTCCTTAAATTGAGCATCAAGAAGAAAAACTTGAAAAACACTTAGAAAGCAAGCACAAGATGTTGTTAAGATCAGTAGCAATATCTCTGACTATATTTTTATTGCACAAGATGTTCTTCCTGGAAAAAAGCATTACAAGGCAATGCAGTACTTTTCCCTGAGTCAAGTGTCCAGCATCCAAAGGTAAAATTGTCTCCTCCAGTGGTGGAAAAGCTCTTTGGCTTTAATGGGAGCAGATGAGGTCTGCTGTATTTTTCTTTTGAAGAATCCTAGAATGGTACAATGATTACTTTATGGCAACAGCAAAATGAGTCACTTGTCTCAGTCTATCAGTCAGGTTCCTACCAGACACGTGCCCACATATTAAAAAAAAAAAAAGAAAAAAATCCCAATTAGAGTTAATTGGCATCCTTGTCTGCAATTTATGTGGAGAATTCAGTAATGGGCATGGGAGCAGAACTCCCTCCATTTCAGGCCAAGAAAGGTCCCTCCTCAGCAGCCCAAAAGGCTCTTGATGTTGGTACCAGGAAGCTTTGTTACCCTTACAGTGGTGTTGTAGAGGATCTTGGCTCTTAGGCCTGTGTCCCATGGAGAACCAAACAAAACCCCTTGTGCCGTAGGCTGTTTGCAGGCTGGTGGTTCCAGTTTGCCCTGGAGGGCAAGGGACATCTGAGGACAGTGCTGGGGTCAGCTGCCTAGACACAGCACACTGCCCTTAGACAACCTAAGGCCAGAGAAAACTGTTTCCTCCCTGAAATAGGAAGCAGAACAAGAAATAGATAGTCTGTTGATCTTCTTTGCCTGCTAACCCTACACTAGGTATTGGCTGACAGGAATCAAAAAGATTAGATCATTAGTGATCACACTGTGCTTATTTAGCCATGTTTGGTTGGATGCTTGCTTCCTCTGAAAGGTGATTGTCCCCTTGACAGCTATGAGCTTAATTAAAGACTATGATTTGAAAATCATGCAGTGTTACACAGACTTAGCAGGAGAGGAGCAGAAGAGTGAGCTTAAAGTGCCTTTCTCTGCGAAAAAGACCAAAAAAGGGTCTGTGTCAACTGCTGAAAAGCGATTTTTCTCACAGGAACCAGCAGAGGCCCTCGAGTAACTTCTGAAAGTCAAAGGAAATGGTACTCTTCCATAATTTGCATGTCTTCACATTTTCAAAATCTTTATAAAGAAATAGAGAAGAGACATCTGCATGAATAATTTTCCATTGAGCTGAACACTATTTGCTTTCAGACACAACTGTGGGCCTGATTCACTTAATCACTGAACTTGAAGCCTATGATCAAGTGAAATGTGGGGGGAGGCCTAGAAGCAGACCCTCACATCACATCTGCTGATTCCCCTCTGCTTTCTGGCTGCCAGCTGACTCTGATTCCCCCCAGCTCTGAAGACAGCAATGCCAGAGAGAGAGAAGGTGATAGAAAAGGTGTCCCTTCCTCCCTGGCTTTGGCTGCATCCTGTGAACAGCTGTGGTCTCTGCTTTTCTCCTGTCTCTTTTTTTTTTTGTTTTGTTACATTTCAATTTGCATGTTTAATCAACTGTCACTGGTTTGTGCCCAACAGTGCCACTGCTAGTGCAGACCAGTCACGTGAATCGGAACTAGCACTTGTGTAGCAGGTTTGAGGTGACTAGTCAGGTTATGGGTCAAACCCATTTCTCCAGCAGTGGCTGATGAGTGGAAGATGCAATGAGAAGAACCTGAAATTTTATTCCCCTCCCTCCATCTTTGTGTTTGCATTTTCTTGTCTTCTGAAAAACAAAAATCTGGTTTCACTAGCAACATAAAGTCTCAGCTTTCTTCTTCCTGCCGCTGAGAGTTAACATTGATTTAGTAGGACAACAGCAGTCTGTCAAACAGGGCCAGAGAGGAAAAGATTAACACAAATGCCACTTAAAGTTTAAGTGATTTATTTTGCTTGCTTTTGATTTGTACTTCCTAAAAAAAGCCCCATCTTACACTGCCTTATTTAATGTGTTAATAGCTGTTCCTGTCTCTCTGTATATTGCCTCATCTGCACTATCCCCCCAGTCAGCCAGCCTACAGCAGACCGCTCTGTAATGTCACCTGTCCCTGCCTTCCCCTTAATCTTAACCCATAAGCTCTCAGTTGGCTCCTCACACATCCTCAGGGAGAGCTCCATGCATTCCACATGGTCTTTGACATGGAGGACAACACCCCCACCTCATCTGCCCTGCCTGTTCTTCCTAAAGAGTTTATAACCTCCATTCTGATGGTCCAGCATAGGAGCCATCCCACCAGGTGGGATAATAGTATAATAATTAATCGTCATACCATAACTGCTACCCAGACACACAAATGATCACATCTAAAGCAATGCAGGTCAAAGATATTTATAATTAAGTGAATAAAAGAGGAAATTGAGTTAATTTTCCCTCATGTCGTCTGCCCGGTAGTTTACATTAGTGATTACAAAAATAAATTACCATATTAAAATGATTTAGAAATATCTGTAATTCACCTTAATTTTCTGAACTTCTGTGACTGTGATTCAAAATGGCAATTCAATCAGGCTTGCAGCTTTCCTCTCTTCTGCATCACAGATGGAATATGTGAAGTTTCTGACAGTTTTATCCGAAGCAATGGCTGGTAGCAGCATCACAACGTACAGACAGTCTCTGTTGATTTGCTTCTTGTTTTCAGGAAGCCTCTGCTTCATGGCTCTGTAAAAGAAGCAGTAAAGTCCATTTGGTCCTTGGGACTATTGTTCCAAGTTGCCAGACTGAACTTTCAGTGAGACATTCATTTATCTGTGGAATATGATCTTCATAACAAACACATGTTAATTCTTTTTGTCTGAAGTCAAAAGAGTGTCTCTTTTATCATCAGTGCTGTCTATGAGCACCCTGGTTCATTACATTTTATCTCTTGTCAAGGTACTTACAGTGGTAGAAGCAAGATTAAATCTGGGCTCAAAAATATTCCACTAACACAGCTGCAATTAATGTTATTGCAATGGCAATAATAAGAAACATAGAAACCACCTAGTGCTTTCATATTATAAATACTGCACAAATGCTTATTTAATAGAGAATTTCAGAAGTGGAAATACAAATTAAAAAGCCCAATGTCTTCTGGCTGGAGCTAGTTAAAAAATGTTTAGTGGGATTCCTTCTCACAAGTTTTTTAAAGGATCTGAAAAACAGTTTTTACCTAAATCAGAATATTTAATTTTAATTTTTAGTAGCAGGAATCTTCCCAGAACAGCCTAGGTTGAACTAAACATATTGTTTCGGTAATTTGGAGTAAAATCATTATCTACCTTTACTATTTAAAAATTAAAAGTTAATATTAACTGAAATATGAAATTAAAAAATTTTAACATGAAAAATCCAACTTCTTCTCTTTTATGAATAGGAACAATGGAAATTCTCCTGTACAAAAATTTGATTGTGTTGAATTCATGTTTTTAACTTGTTAAATATATTGTTAAGTAACTTGGTCAGTTTTTGACTGGACATTAATCAGGTTTAGAAGTGCTAAAATTAAAGCTCTTGATTTTTGGGACAGAAAACTTTTACTAAGACAGGTTCAGAGGTACTTCTGAATTACTGGATAGACTCTTTGGGTCTGTGCTCTGTAGTAGATATGATTACAATAATGGCCATTCTGGCTTTAACATTTATTGACAACATCACTTCATATAAAATCATTTGGTACTTTATATGCTGAATTGCAAAGGATAGAAGGCTCCAGCTCCAAATCAAATACTTGAATAATTACCTGAAATCGCTCAGAAGGTTTTTATTTATTCTCAGTGGGAGCACTGGGCAATCAGGATTTCTAAGAAACTTCAGGAAGTTGATGGAAGAAGTTAAGTGCACTAGAAAAAATCCAATACTGCAGATTATCAGTGGCTTCCCCATAAGGATGATACACGCCAGGGCAGCTGGGCTCCCAGGAACACCTGTGGGACACTGATGTGTTGGGCTAACACACACTTTAAGTGTGTTAAGCTTCCTGCAGTAAATTTTTACCATATACTTGTAGTGTCACTTTGCTGTTTTTCCCTGGATATTCTGATTTTTTTTGAGCATGTCAGGGTTGGTGTTCTTTCTAGTTTGCCAGTTGAAGCAGACATATATCATTTTACAAAGCTTTTAAATACTGTAGTCCCTGAACCTGGGCAGTAGAGAGAACAAATACAGAATGTTCAGCAACAAAAAGGAAAGAGCATTTCTCTTTTTCAGTTTTCTCACCATCAGCAGACTTTTCAAGGTTAAGTTGTTTTTTTGAGGGGATTTAACGTTGCCTTCCTGAATATTTTTTGCCAAATCTTGGAGTTTCAACTGACCTAAAGTATTTTCTATTCACCTTGGCTGGTCCAACAGGCACAAAAGTTCTCTCCTACAAAAGCAGATCCTTTTTTTTTCATTTTCTTGCCTTAAATTGTCTTTCCCTGTGTGTCCTTCCTCTTGGCATTTAGCTTTGTTTTTTTTCTTGGTGTTGCTGTATAGGGATCTCCATCCTACCCAAATCCCTATTGACAAACTTGCCTTTCTCTAGTGAGGAACACCTCAGACCCCAAATGTTCCTCCTGGCATGAGTGTATCAAGGTTTAACAATGTTCTGCTCTTCCTGGTCAAGGACTTACACAGCATGGGTCTGCCAGCACATGCTGGATCTCAGTTGCACAGGAACGCTATCCACACTCATAATAAAGCAAATTCAGAAATTCACTGAATCAGAATTCAAAAATCAGATATAGATTGCCTAAATTATCAGGATTCTTTCTTGTGGAGCAGTGGATAAGAGTGCTCATCTTGGATTCTAAATGCTGAGAAAAAGGGAAAAAAAAAAAAAGAAGAGGAAATTACTAGAAAAATATAAAATTTCTTTATGAACATTATGTTGGACCAGATGATCTTTGAGGTTCCTTCTGATGAGGTATTCTATGATTCTCCCTTATGAGGGAGAATTCTGTGTATTATCCGTATGAGGGAGAATTCTATGATTCTCCCTTGTGAGGAAAGGCTGAGGGAGCTGGGTCTCTTTAGCTTGGAGAAGAGGAGACTGAGGGGCGACCTCAGCCATGGTTACAAATATGTTAAGGGGGAGTGTCAGGAGGACGGATCCAGGTTTTCTTCAGTGATGTCCAGTGATAGGACAAGGGGCAATAGGTGCAAACTGGAACATAGGAGGTTCCACATAAACATCAGAAAAAACTTCTTTACTGTGAGAGTGACAGAGCACTGAACAGGCTGCCCAGAGAGGTTGTGGAGTCTCCTTCTCTGGAGACATTCAAAACTCACCTGGACGCCTTCCTGTGTGATGTGCTCTGGGTGATCCTGCTCTGGCAGGGGGGTTGGACTAGATGGTCTTTTGAGGTCCCTTCCAACCCCTAGGATTCTGTGATTATTTTTTTATTATTTTTTTTTTCCTGTAAATAGTTGTGATCATACTGGAGTCCTTCAAAGCAAGTTCTTCCCTTTGTCCTTCCTGAAGCATGAGGAAATCTTATCCCAAGTGAGACATGACTTGCTATTCCTCCTGAGATAACTTCCCCTTGTAGTCCTAACAAAACAGGGCAGAGGGCCAGTCACACTCACTCCAGTGTGCCTCTTGAGGTTTTTATTTCATTTACAGTCCAAGATTCAGAGGAGTATTTTCTGTCTGGAAAACAGGAAAAAGAAACAATATCTTCTAAGGAAATTCTGCCAATAAATGCTGTAGAAGTACAAAGTATTCATGACCCCACCCAGTGACAATGGCAGAAATAAAATTTTCACCAACTTCTTCTGTGTTCACTAGATAAAATTTCTCCAGTGGAAACATGCACGTAATTCATTAAAATATTATTTGTCTTTGCTTTGTTTTATAGCCATGCCCATGCTCTTTTCCAAGGAGATTGGAGATGACAGATGTAAAACAAACTGACAGCTACTCTGCAACTCTCTGCTGGTTTCACAGGCTGAAATTCGGGCAAGTTCAGACCAGATGTAGAGGTAACAAAGACATGGGCAACCACTGTAAGTATCACAAAAATTATAAATTCTTTCTGTTGCTGTCATTTCAGTCTGAGAGATGAACTAAAATCTGGTAGCAAACTATACTTAGATTTTCTAAGGAGCATGGGTAGTAATACTGTAACATTAATCCTGCCCAAATGCATGAGATAGTTATTAACTCTTTTGACCGAGGAGCAGTGAATTTAAAAAAATTAGAGTGTTTTGAGTATCTGTACATAGGGTGCAGGAATTGACAAAAAAATCCTGTGTCCAGAGTTGATTTCAATAGTTTAAAGATTTCTGAAAAGTAGGAGATGGTAGAAAACAGGACAAGGGAAAAAGAGCATGGAAAGAATAACAAACAGAAAAATGTCTGGCAACTGAAAATGAAGCCAGACAAACTCAAATTGCAAAGAAAACAGGTTTTAACCATGATGGTGATTCAGCAGGGGAACGTCCTACCAAAGGCAGTCATGTGAGATCCATCTTTTATGTCCTTGATTGCAGACAGCCTGCCTTTCTACAAGAGGCATGTCTGCCCCTTACAAACTGTGCTGCAGACTGAGCTTCTCAGTACAGCAGGACAGAAAGAAAATTTGTGAAGTTTGTAGAGGTATGATAGACTGAGCAGACTCCCTCACCTAAAGCACTTTGTACTTCTGCATTTAACAGCTAACAGAAACCACCAACTCCAAATGGAAACGAAATAAAATCATGGCTGTCCTTGGCTGTCAAGTCACTGCTGGCAAATGGGGTAGATTTCCCTGAACAGAAATTCCAGTCCCTACTGGTTTAATCCAAGAGCTTTTCTGCTGTGGCAGAATAACATCTGTCTAACTTTGAATGAGTTTTTGCCATGTAGACCAATACATCTTGGTTAAGATAGGTAGAAAATAGTCTTTGGATCTTAAGGAGGGGAAACAAAATTCAAAGAAAAGAAATAGTTCTTTTAATTTATGGGAACCAAGAAGGAAAGATGTTCTTGTAAAACTGAGGACCAGAAACTGTGTAACTGTATTTTTCAAGAGCAGTTGGCAGGTTAGCTGGTGCTGAGTAGTGGTGACAAAGTGTTCAGAAAACCAAAAATATTCCATCTGTTCATGGGATTCTGTGAAGGAAGACAAATAACAGAAAATACACAATTCTTCCCCTCCTCAAGACATTTCAACACTAACATCTCAACCCACCCACTTAACTAGTATTAAAAATCAGTAAACCCAGTTTTTTAAACCAATGACATCTAGCCCAAGTCTCTGCAGACCAGAGGTGAGCAGGGAGAGTAGGACATTGGAAGGGCTGTTCCCAGAATATACAGCTAAAAGCACTGCTCACTCTCCTCCTCCACAAGGGATTTCAGCACAGTAAGCAGGACTGCTGCAGGGCATCCTCTGTCTCTGGAGGTGAGAGGAGTTTTACGTGTGAAGAAACCCAAGCTGTTTGTGGAGGACTGGCTGTGTGGGCTCTTTTGGGCTTTTACTTCCACTGCTCCTCTCTCCCCCCCACCCCGTGCTTGCTCAGACAGGAGGCTCTGTGGAGGGACAGTGTACAACAGGAGACAAAATGGGTTGGTTGCTCAACAATGCCAATTCATGGCTGGTTTTGTCAACAACACTTGCAAAGGCTGTGAAAAAAACCCTCCAGCGAATTAATTTGGGACTTCCTTGAAGAAAAGTTGGGTAAACCAGACCTTTTTGAGATGCTTGTCACCTCTACACCTGTGAGCTCCTAACATGTCTGAACTAGGGACAAGCATTAGCTGTCTTTGGGGAGATCATGCATAAATGCCTAGCCTTGGAGCTGGTTGTGCTGCTGGATTATTTTACCAGGCAAATGTTTCACAAGCCTGGTTTGAGTAAAATCAGTAATTTTCTTTGGAGCATATTGTCATTGGAGCACATTGTGTTTCCCTGAGGAGAAGGGCAGAGGACTGCAGTCCCTGTTTCTGTGACATTTCTGTCTCTGCTTTTTTTTGAAGGTAGATCTTTTCCTTCTCTTTTTTTCATCTTTCAAGCCCTTCAACTGTTCCCAGGTCAGACATACAAACATCTTTCAGGTTAATCCTTACTCTGCCTCTCCCTGTATGTGTATTTGGGCATATCAGATATTTCCAAGTCAGGCTGATGAAGATTATTGTCACCAAGCAGTGCAGGAAAGCACTGCTTCGTATCATCCCATTTGCCTGGTTCATGATAAATATACAGAAATTTTGCATTGTCAGATTAGTATTACTCTAATTAGAAAATTACTTCATAGAAACAGAACAAAAGGAAACAATCTACCCTGGTTTGATTTAACATCTCTGCTTGTGGTTCTGCTTTACTAGGAGTAGTTTCAAGCACAGAGATGCAAGCACACAGCTGGTGTGCTCCACACTGCCATGCCCTTCTGCATCCTCCCTTGCCTCTAGCCCCCATCCCTTCTCATCACACATCTCAGCCAAGACAGTTCCAATTTATACCCATTTCCAACAATTTCAAACTGACACTTTGAATTCATCTCACTGTAGTTATCAAGGGCCTAGCAGAGATGTGAAGAAAAAAGGAAGAAAAAGAGCAGATGCTGCAGTCTCTGAAATACCAGGCTCCTGTGGTTGCTCTGAGCTGTCTAGCCCCAACAGGTATCAATGCCTTTTATTGTATTCACAGGTAAATTGATTTTCTTTCTCCCAGGAAAGCAAAGAAAATGTAAGTCTGAAGATTCATCTTCTGCAGTGTTTGAAAATAAGTTTGATTACAGGAACCAGGTTCCAAACCCTTTACAATGACAGCAGAGGGGACGGAACCAGGGAAGGCAGAGTCACAGTGACTGCTGGGGTCCAAGTTTGATGCCGATGAGGTCAGCTGCCTCCTGGAGGAAAGTATGACACAGCTGCATGCAGCTACAGCCAAGTCAGTAGCCCACTTAAAATGCCAGATTCAGGCACCTGGGGCTTTGATAGACACATAAAACGTTAGAGTCAAATGACTTTAAGGTCGTGATTTTTAGGATGAAATTGTAACTGGCTCAAACAATTGACCCCACACTCAGGCAGAAGCTGTTTTTCTCAGAGAGGGACACCAAGCCTTTCCTGAGTCATTTCCACACAGCTTTGGACCCACAAAATTTTATGTCTAGGTAGGACATCACTCTTCCCTCATCCCTCAGCAGGGTGTGATGATGTCAGCTTTTATGTCACATCAGACAGAGCTCTGCAGGCACCAAGAGCTGGTTCTGAATCACTATGGGATTCTCTCTTTTTTTTTTTTTTTCGTTTTCATTTTAGACTCAGAAAGGAGTGTCAAAAAAGGTAATTGTGGGGAAAAGCTCCTCAGCTCCTCCTCTCTGAACTGAAATTAAAGGGAGATTTCACAAATGATGAATCACTGGAAGAAAATTCTCTGATGCTGCCAATTATTTGTTTTTATTGTGAACCATTCAGAAAAATACCCTGAGATGCTACGTGCAGAGAAAATCAGATTTTTAGCTAATGTAAATACATTACTCTCATTACAACAATGCTGCTTTTTTTTCCCTTACAAAACATAATCTATTTTGAAGGAGAGATTATAGTTTAAGGAGGGAACTTTTCCCTAACATCTGCATGAAGGTGTCTCTTTTTGTTTATAAGTGGGGCAGACATTCTTAGCAGGCAGGAACAAAGAAAAGCATTTTTATTAGCAGCAGGAACCACATGAACAGCTTTGACCTCAATTTAGGATTTAGCTTATCATTTCACACAGAGGCTTGCATCAAGAATTTGACACTGGTGCCCTTTTCTAATTTGTAAAGCAAACTAAAAGGAAAATAATGGAGTACGGATAAGTGCTGTTCATGAACCACTGAGCAGGCTCTATTCCATTCTGCCCAAATTACTCCACAATCAGTCAGAAATCTCACGACAGACTAGGTTGTCTTTTTGTTGTTTTTATTCCTGGGGGGGGGCTAGTGGAAAAAAAGGCAAATTAAAGCTCCAGGCCTGTCTGTCCCTATCCTGCTGGCGATCAGGAGTATTGTGGAATTGGCATTCCTTGAGTTCATCCCTGTGTCTGTGGAGGGAAGTGCTGCTGGGGTGCGGGGGAAATATTTGCCTGTGAAGGTTAGAGCCGCAGTCGTGTGATCGCAGAGCAACCTGAGGTTAGGTCTTAAGCGAGGTAAAACCCTGGCAGCTTTGCTCCAATTGGCTCCATGACATTCCCTGCTCGGCCATGATCCTAATGGCTTGAGACTGGCTGAATTCTTCTAACCCCAGCAATTAGTTCTTTCATTTTCTAGAACTCTGCTCACTTGAAGTGTTATTTTTTGCACACAGAGAGCTCGTTGGGGCTGAGGCTTAACCAGCCCGAATGTGCTCACTACGTGAATTGTCTCTCAGGCTAAGGCACAAAGCCCTACATCCCTCCGTGCTGACTCAGCTGGATTATTGTCCCTGACAGCAATAAAAAAAGATTCACAAATTTCATCAGGTTTTCCTGAACAAAAGAGCAAGAGCTGTGTAAAAGCAAAACCACACCATTGATCTTAACAGATACATGGTATCAACATCTCAGAGAGGGAGAATTTTGTCTTTCTCTTCTCCAGCTGAGGGATGGCACAAGGCAAGCCCAACTGCGTTATTTGTGTTTCCCCCTCCAGTGATGACACCACCTGTTTACACACCAATGTCCTTGTTCCTGTGTGGCAGAGCAGTCTTGCAAATTAAAACTCCTTCCCTGCCCTAGTTCCATGGGCACCCCTTCCCCAGCCCTGTACTCTCCTGGCAGGACCTGCTGAAATAAGGAGGACTTTTCTAAAAAAGGCATACATTTACATTGCTCAAAGCAATATATCTATATTATATGGGAATTGCTGAGGAACTTTTCCCCTCCTTACCAGGAAGCACGTTTCCTCCATACATTTCATAATGTATGGCCCCAAACCATCGAGTTATGGAAGCATTTGTTATGTGTGGTTTTATGGAGCACAGCAGGACCATAGGCTCCTCAGGAGCTCTGCTTTCAGCCTGTGTTACCCTGGCATGAGGAACGAGCAAAGTGTGTATAATGAATCTTTAAAGCAATTTGTGTATATACAGAAACACACTCAAGCACCCATCTGCCACCTGTTCACACAGGTTTGTATCATCTAGGGGAAGAAAAAGCACAAGGATAGAGGTTTAGGCTCTCTCTGTCATTGGGGAAAGACATATTTGACAGGAGAAGACAGTGCAGAGAAAAAAACAAACAAACAAACAAAAACAAAGCAGAGAAGGGCACAGGCATAGAAAGGATATAAATAAGAATGAGTGAAAGAAGAAAATAAATGCTACTGCTGTCTTGTGGTTGTATCTACCTCTCAGTCTGGTGTCCAGCTCCGCCAGTCAACTTGGTACTCAACACCCCTGTGAGTCCCAGGCTTTCCTGTCATGCTGCCTTGGCATGACACATTTGGAAAAGTGTGTGCAACATACCATTCACGTGCTGGACATGCCAATCTCATGCCACCAAACATCAGGGTGTGCCTCCAGTTTCAACCTGTGAAAGTCATCTCTCTCTGAGCTCAAGCATGATTTGGCTGATTTTCAAGAGTTACCCTCTCTTTGATCTTCTTGTGATATGTAACATTTTGGAAGAGATAGTGTCTGTGGCAACTCATCATAAAGACTACTTCTGAAAGGTACTTTGGAGCACTGGCAGAGTACAGCTGCACTGCCCGCAGAGCTGACTGAACTGAGGTGGCATAACTGACAACTTGAGCAATAACTTAAAGTACATTTGGAAGTCAAAACAGTGCATTTCAAATTAAATAATGTGTGGTTAAATATAGCTCTTGTCCTTGTCTCAATATTAGTATTAGGAAGGTTTGCTTTGGAAACTGCTCCCACGCAATAGGTCAGTGTGACAGGAGGGTGACGAATCCTTTGCAGGGAATCTTTTTCTTGCAGACATCAAACAGGTGTTCAGAACACAAAGAAGACAAGATTGGAGGGTGATAGGGACTAGAAAGCTTCAAAAAGCCATCTTGCTAATTTAGTACATGAACAGCGACAGACGAAGGCATAAAATCAATGTGTTTTTCCCAGTTACAACCAGCCAAATCCATGCCCTGAGCATAGTTGAGGAAGCCTGTGCAGTGTGAATCAGGGATGAGAGGGCAAGGCTGAGTCCTTTGCCAGTTACTCATGATGGCAAGTATGTACATGATGTGTGCTGGGGGGCTATGACAAGAGGCTGTGGCTGAAATAATGCTTTAGCCGTATGTCTCGCATCCCGGGCACTAGTAGCAACACTATTTACATTTCCAGGCCTTTTCACAACCCCTCTCCAGGATTAAACACACTCGGCAAAGATAACTCATTCTGCAGCTAGAAGAGGGGAAGGATGAGAAAATGCTCCCAGCCATTCTGTGAAATGTATCTGCAAAGTGACCCTCCTGATCTGATTCTTCTTGACTCATCGCTTTCCTGCTGCCCTCTTTGCCTCTCTGCCTCTCTGGTAGACAGGATTGAGTCTCACTGCAGAAAGAAAAAAGAAAAAGAAAAAAAAAGGTAAAATCCATGGCTCAGCAAGTTTGGCCTGAAATGGTAAAATCAAGTGATAAATTAATTTATTGCAAGCAATGCAAGGCTGTGCTCAAAGAATTGCCCTTTGCTGAAGTCAAAGTACTACCTGTGCCTCTGCTTCCACCTCTACCTACCAGCATGACTGACCAAAGAGGTGTAACTCTTTTGCTATCGTTGACTCCCCAGACTTAATCTTCATTTCACAGAAGGAAGGAGTTAGTTTTACAATTGAGCAAGACCATGTAAGCAACAGCATTGAGTTTCTAGTATCTGTGGTGGAAATGGAGGAGAAGGGAGTGGGGTGTGCCTCAGCACCAGGTCTGCAGCCTACAGCCAGGATTGGGAAATTCAAAGAGGAGAAGTCCATATGCTCATGGCCCATCTGGGGCATTAAGTCAAGGTGACATCTCTTGTAGGTGGCAGAATCAGGTACCTTCAGATGATGACGTG
The DNA here is from genome assembly GCF_020740795.1 of Apus apus. Classification (NCBI taxonomy): domain Eukaryota; kingdom Metazoa; phylum Chordata; class Aves; order Apodiformes; family Apodidae; genus Apus; species Apus apus. The sequence goes on along the minus strand of NC_067285.1, from coordinate 104,760,893 downwards.
AAGCCCCTGCACTGAACTGCCACCTGGAGGGTCTTAAATCTCTTCATTGCTTACCTATGGGAACACTCACTTCCAACCTGAGCATCTGAATTTAAAGCTCAGACTTACCATTAATGTCCCTTCTGATCACCATTAGATTTTGTCAAAAACAAAAGATGTCTAAAAAACATTAAGGTTTTAAAAATAATTTTAAATAGGAAAAGTAAAATAAAATTTGAAACCAATATACACAGCTCTGGAACTATATTGTGAAGTGATAGAGAAGTTGCTATTTCCAGGCAAAATTACTCTTTTTAAATTTTATTTTGTGAAAATACATGATGTTTTGACTTATTTTGAGGTGACAATAGGCAACCAAATTTCCCAAGAGAAGTTCATTGGAAGAAACACAGCAACATGCCTGCAAAATGGAGGATTCATAGCAAATTCCATGTGTTAAATAGGTGGATTATCTTCCTCACTTTTTCCTACGCATTCTCACTATTGGATTTCTGGTGCAGTTGCAAATAAGAGTTGTTCTTTAATTCTTTGTGCAGGTTATGAGAAAAAAATATGAAGAAAATGGTTGTTGAGGCAGTTCAGGACCACGTGAGACTCAAAGGGTTTCTTCCCAGAGGGCACATCTCATTCCATGTTGACCTTGATAGGCTACAGAAGTACCTGAGTAGTGGCTTTTCTGGCTCAGCACATTTTTTAAAAACCCCTCAGTTGTGCTTTCTTTTAAAAATCTGCATTAGCTACAAAGACCTGCTGGATGGCCTAGTTTCCTGTAGAATTATAAAAAAACAAAATGTGCCTTGGGCAGAATGACCTTGTTCATTCCATTCCTATTCCCTGCAGCTCTTCCTCATGCCTTTTAGTGCTGTGATGGGTTGGGTTGTGTATTGCATCAGCGAGCAGATAAAGTAAGGAACTGGATATGGAAGTAGGAGTTATGTGAGAGACAAGACCTTTCCAAGGCACAAGCTCTCACCAGTTGGCTCATGGTCTTTCCCACCCATCTAATTTCATCTGTTTGACTTTCTCAGCAACTTGGGTAACAGCAGCAGGTAGCAGCAAGCTGCAGTACCTTGGCAGCTGCAGTCTCCTGGGAGATGCAGTTCCGTCTGGGTCTCCTGCTTCCTACATGACTATTTCTAATAATTAGGCAAATATGCAAAGGGTGGGACATCAAAATCAGCTGTAAAATAAAATGTAGAGATGACTACTCATTAGAGATGGGAAAGGTGAGAAGACAGAAGCTGCCCCCTTCCATCTCAGGACTCCAGCCAACACAATCTCCTCTCTCACATGCCAAGGGTTTTTATCCATAGGGACTCAAACGCTGGTGGAATAGATAGACCACTGAGCTACAGAGCTTTTGCAAGGTGCCTGGCTTTTACTCCCTCCCCTTGAAGCTGCTTCACTTTGTACAGGTGATTAAATATTCATTGGGCCAGAGAGAGAAAAGCAAGAGATTGATGCTATTGCCCAGTTGCTCTGGTGTTCACCCAGGATGTGAGAGATGCAGGGTCAAGTCCTTGCTGAAAAGATTATTTAATAATTTATGCAAAGTGGAACAGCACCAGCAAGCAGGATGTACATGCCTGCAAGACCAATGGCCCTCTTCTGCACTGCAAAAGCCTCATCCCTTTTAACCAGGAGGGAGATTTGATCCAGGTTTTCTCCTTGCCAAGTAGATGTTTCCTGTTTGCATTGTGATTTGTTAACTTTGTTTCTTGCCCCATGAGTCAGGGCTAGCTTGGGCACCATGCTTCACGGCAGGATTCATGGCTGAGGCTCCTTGCCCAAGGAGCCATGGTCCCTTGCCCACCAGTGACTCATTTCTCATGAGGACCAAGGACTAGTCTTTTACTGAGCCATGTATCCACCTCACTCCCTGACATCTCAACTCTCTCTGCCTTCTACGCAGCAGAGGAAGCCCTGGCAGCTGCAGCAAGGGCCAGGCTCTGAGAGAAAAAAAAAGAACCCAAATTTCCACAGGGATATTCAGGACTGGCAGGGGCTGCTGTGAACACAGGGGCTGTGAAAATAGGGAACTTCCCCTATAATAAGGAAACTTGTAAAATTCTCTCTTCCTGCTGGTTTCTCCCTGTGTGTGTGTATGTGAGTTATTTATTTTACTGGCCTAATATCAGTGTTGCTCCTGTTATGTTTCCTGCCAACTGACACCATTATCTAAAATTAATTGAGATGGGGAACTAACATTTTCCTTTGCAAGGGCTGGTGGGAATGGTGTGTGCCATGTTACCCTCAACACATGAACAATCTTAATTTCAGTAGCCTCCCACAAAATTTAAATGTGTCTGGATTAAGACAGGGATTAAATAACATTGCTTGCTTTACATAAAGGATATTTAAGCACCTGATTGCTAACATAGCTAGGTTTCCACACGGTGTTTAAATTGACTGTGCTACTGCCTTCAGCTCACCAGACTGCTCCCGTTGCTGTTCTGCAAAGAAAATCGTTAGGTAACACAGCCTGAAGAAAACCCAAAGATATCGGTATGATGTTTGAATTTACACACACAGTTGTAACAATGACATAAGCTGATCCATTTCCTCATTTTACACAAAGTTTGTTCTGCTGCTGTTGATTTTTTCAGTATTCACAAACAAAGGAGAAGATCTCTGTAAGGACAATCACTGAGCACAATAAAATACAGTAAAAAAATGACCATTGTTTACAGTAATTACTTTTCTAAAAACAAAACCAAACAAAACAAGATTGAAAAAAATAGCTATTATAAAAGAAAATACATAGTGCTTCTACTTGCTATCAAAATCTGGTTCTGTTGATTTTGATTAATGGCTTAGGCACTCAACAGAGATGGCATTGTTTACTTTCTTACCCAAGTTTACATTTATTATTACTGCTAAGTTTTGTGTTAGCACACGCTGTTTTAAATTACATGCATATCCAAATAGTGGTTTGAAGTTGCTAATGACACCATATGTACTGCATTAGCTTGAGTACGTTTTAAAGAAAAATTCTTAATTGTCCTACCATCGCCTGAGGAGGTTTTTGTGGTAAGCAATTAGCATTCATTTTCCTGTTCATGTAGAAAATCACTTCACGAAAATACTGGAATAAAATAACTTTTGTCTAATTCTTCACGCATTTTTGCTTTGATCGTTTGGATTAAGTGAAAAGAAAGCTATCATTTAAAATCTGAGTATCTCAGTAAGTGTTAAATGGTTACTTTCAACTGAATTAGTTCCTTCCTTGTCCATAAAAACAAAGAATGTAACAAAATTTAAACATTTACTTCTAAACCTCACTAGTGAGTCTATTTGTCCTCTGGTTTCACTGCTAAGCGGTCCACAAAAGGTGCACAATAGGCAATAGAAACCCAGAAGTTGGCTGAAGGATTTAGCATCAGGAAAAAAGCCAAACCAAACAAACAACAAAACCGAAAACACAGAACAACAACAAAAACAAACAAGCAAACAAAAAACCCAACAGCCGTGTAAGAGCATTTCATATTCGGGAAATACTGGAGGTGAAAGACCCCGCTTTTAGCAGGGAGGCGAATCATGGGCTGCCAGGGCCTTGTGTCACTTCTGTGCCGACAGCACAGCCACCCACACCCGGCTCTCTTTTCGTGAGAGTCAAGCCTCACAGCTGCTGCACGAAGCTGTGGGACCAGCGGGATGCAGAAAAGGGTCCTTGTTCCTAGTCACAGCTGGACTCATCCCTGGGTCTGCAACAGTGGAGGAGGAAGAGGCTGGGAGCCACTCCGCCAGTCCCACACTTCGACATTGTTTCAGAGTGATTTGTTCTTCATGACAGGGTCAAGCTGCTGTGAAAAGGTTAAACAAACGGACTTTGTAAGCTCCTTTTAGGGGAAAGCTGGTCAGAAGGCCCTTTTAATCAGCAATCCCCTTTAGCCCTGGGAAAAGGCATTGGCCAGACTCACTTGTGTGGCTGCGGGGAGCCGGGGTGAGGGCAGGGTGGAGGCTCCTGCAGCTACCTTCAGCTGGAAAAAAAAGAAATCCTTCAAGGGAAGGTGTTTGGCTGGAAGTGCTGATGTGCCTCCTCCTGTGCCGAGAAGCCGCTGCAGAGGAGGAGAAGGAGGAGGACATTCCTCTGGGGCCAGTGTGTAGCCCAGCGTCCCTAATGCTGTCTGCACCCATCCTGTCAGGAGGGTAATGAGGGGAAAGTTCCCAGACAAAAATGAAAAGCACCTCGTTTTTCAGCAGGGGCTCAGAGGAGGTTGTTGTAGCAGCCTCCACCTTCTCTCTGCCACGGTTGCAGGTCTGGCGTTCTGCTGGGAGAGGAACCCTCGTGGATTAACCCTTGCACACAGACAGCTTTTAGTTCAGCTTCACTTGCCCCATTTTGAGGTGTGACCATCTACTGGATACCCAGCGCATTACACACCTGAACTGCACCTTCTTGGAGATGCCCTAGGGCAGGGATGGTTCCTCCTGCCTCTTTATTCACAGGGCAGCTTAATAAACAGTCTTGGCTCTGCCCCTCTCTCAGTGAGAGCAGTAGCAGCAAAGGATGGCACTGATCCTCCTGCCCAACGTGGTGTGTGGAACAGGTGAGAGAACACATGGTGAGAGCAGAGCTGGGCAACAAGGGTCCCAGGCACTGCTCTCTCTGTCCTCAGAGCTCCCCTGCCCTTCGTAGCTGAGCAATTTGTTAACTTGAACCCTCATATCCTTCCTGCTGATCCCCATGAAGCACCTTCCCCACCCTCCACCCCCAAGCCTTAGCTGTGAATTGCCCGACATCCATTCACAGACATGGGATTTCAGTCCAGGAGCAAAGTCTGCAGGAAACTCAGGGGTTGTTATGAGCAAACCCTGCCATCTCCCTGTGCCAATTTCAGCCACACCAGGACCATGATGCTGCCTGTTTCCTCCCTTAGATCATGCATCGCTCACCTTATTGTCCTCAGCTGCTTTCTTTCCCACCACAAGCTACTTTGGCAATGATTTCCCACAGTGACCCCAAAACTATCTGGTTCTTGCTGTCCAGCCTGCTGCTGTTTCATCCTCCTCAGTGCATCCAGCCTCTTAATTTCCTCTTCCTCTCTCCACTCCACTGTCCACCCATTCCACCACCTTCTTCTTCATGTATACACGGCTTCTTAATTTTGCAACCATCAACAAAGTAAAATAGCTCCCATCTCCCTCCTGTTTATTCTCACTGCACATCAGAGGTGTCGTAATTGCTTGTATTAATGCTCCTCATCTATTCCAGTTCAAGATAAACCAAATCAATTCAGCCAAACCACAAAGCTGATTTCTCCCAGTTTCTATGCAAGCATCTGGCAGTGGCAGAGTCCCGTGAAGAGGACCCGCTGAGGATCATTACTTCCCAGTTATTTCTTGAAGTGCTTGAGTGGGTAAGATAAATCAGAGTCTCCCGACCATGCTGCCAGGCAGCAGGGGCTTTTCTTATCCCTCTGAATCAGCATTTTCTAGTCTTTCTAATTTTCTGAAAATTGTCAGGACTCAGGGGGTAAGTTAATAACTGGAGAACACCTTCAGGCAATTTGTTCATGAGGAACTTCCTAAACTCTGTTCAAACTTTGCCTAAAACACCTTTTGCCCCTATGTTATCCATTACAACATTCTCATTTATATGTGCAATAAGTGTTCTCCATAAAGACTGTACAGGGCTTCCTACTTTGAGTTCTTCTCCACGTAATATTCTTGATGATTGAAACAAATATACAGATTAAGAGTATTCAAATAAAACAATGAAGGAGAGAATGAAAATATTAATACTTCAATTTGGTAATACAGATGTGAACTTAATAGCCTACCTACCTCCCTGCATCCCTCTGATCTCTGCCTGTCATACAGCTCATGCTGAGATAGCCATCAGATTTCACAAAATTGGAATGGATTTAGTAAAGGGCCAGTCTTGCAATACTTCTTCAAAACACAGCAAAATGGACAAGGCAGTGACTGCCAGCTAAGGACATGGTACTGAGCTACTGAAGTCAGCAGCAACTCTGCCAGCATTTTCAGTGAGAATTAAGAGCCTAATGAATCAACATATTTCTACCACCATAATCAGTCTTCAGTTGAATTTAATCTCCATCCTGCATCAGCTGTCAGCCAGCTGAATAGTTGCCGTGCCTGCAGAGATGATAGCTTTGTGGCAGTGAAGCACTGAAAGAGAATTTAAAAAATCACCCAGTCCGCTCTCCCACCATCCCACTCCTTGTGTGGAAGTTAAATAAATCATTTAAGATAATTTCTTACGGATATTTATTCTAACCTGCATTTATGTAGTATAAGTCCTGGGATTTCAAGCAAACCCTTTTCTTGGAGAACACCATAACAGACAGACTGTGTTCTAATAATTATCCTGGTTTACCTTGCTGCATGTTTAAGTAACTCCTCAGTCTTCTTCAGTTGGTCACAAGTGGTCATCAGCCACTTTGCAGCAACATTTTACATACAGAAAACTGTTGTTGTCCCCATACTCTTTATTTTTTATATTTTTTTTTCCCCCCAGTTTAAACAAAGCCACATCCTTCACCCCTCGTGCTTTCCAGATTTCCTTTATCCTATAGACTCTTTCCTGTTGATCAGTATGAGGGCAGCCAAGTTTCCCAACTCTGGAAGCAGCATGCCAAAATGCCATTAGCCTGGGGGCTGCAAAGCACGTACCTTGGAAAGATGAGCAGGGAGGGAACTAGTGCTCTGGAAATGAGTTGCAGTGCAGAAGGATGTGGTTCCTGTGAAAAATGATTCCTACAAAAATCTGGAATTCCTACAAAAATCTGAAAATCTAGGGCAGCTATTCCCCAGATTGACTCAGTAAGTGTGATCACAATGCAGCTCAAGACACCTTTTTTTATTCTGTATTGAGATTTTGGATTATTCAGTAGCCCCCCGAGGCAAGTAAAGACTGATGTGATATGGCCGAGGTAGGAGAGATGCATTTGGACTGTTCAAGAGCAAGAGTGTGGCCATCCCTGTTTAAAGCATCTGCATACTAAGTATCTTAAAAGAAAGCGAGAAGTCTCTTAAATGAAAAAGAAATTATTTGTTGGCCAGAACTAGTGCTGCCACACACATCATATAGGCATTTTCATCCAGATGAGTGATACAAATCTTCTTGGACTAAGCTTAATATTCTCTTCCTCATCAAAAAGATGCAGACACCACAAACATGCAGTTCTACTAGTGGGGCATGGAATTGGTCCTTTATGTTATCCATAATTATATTTAGGATCGGATCTGGATTAACTCAGCTTAATGTTCAAACCTAGACTCTGAAAACATGTGGTCTGTGTGTTGGAGTACCAAAGTCTGAGCAATTAATTCAGTCTTCTTCAATTTTTTTGTGTGTTCTTAACACTAATTGCTTGTAGGATTGACTTGCCAAAAACATGATCGTAAAGAGAAAATTTGCAGAGTTGATTCCATCATTTCCTCACTCTGATGAGCTTTGTAGGTAATATTTCATGTTGATACTAATGAGTTCCTGAGCAACCAAAATTGATTTCAGAAAGTAATAAATTGGAGCTTAAATGTCTTACAGAACTGGAAAAGCGCCAAAATGCAAAATCTCAGAGATGTTCAGAATATGAACAGATTTGCATCTTCCTAATACCAAAGTCCATTAACTACATATCACTTACCAGGAGACCATCCTAACTGAAAAGTGACCTTTGGTGTGTAACTCACAAATATGTGCAAGCTCAGAAGAAGTTAGTCTTTGGTGATATTTTCATTGCAGCACAGAAGAGTCAGGTTGGCATCTCTGCTGCTGCAGAAGATAAAGTTAGCTGCTTGTTTTACATGGGGCGAGGCATTCTGTCAGTCACATACTGATATGATTTCAGAGACCCTTGATAACTTAAATACCCACTCAGCATAATACCAACTCCTCAACATTTTTATTAAATCTGCCTCTTTATAGATATTGTCGATTTGAAGTTCATAGAGTTCAGAAACTGCTGCCAGCATTTTCTGTGTAAGAAGAAAACAAAAACCCAAAAAAGTGATGTCAGAGTCAGGTAAATCAGCATAAAAACAAAATATGGGGTAGTAACAGACATGTTTAGGTGGAGAAGTGCTCTGCAGAGCCCCGGTGGTGAGGAAAAGAAGATGAAGGTGTGGATGCAGAAGTGATTCGAGAATAATCTACTACAAACAGCTCATGCAGAAAGTCAGCTGTCACTGATGCTTCTTGGGGAGTTCTGTGTTCATGCTCACATGCTGTTATTATGGCTCAAAGGGAGCAGGGAATATCTCTGTGGGGTTTTTCCCAGAGAAAAATATTTTTATTTGTACTGATATGATAATAATAATGATAATGATAATGATAATGATAATGATACTAATGATACTAATGATACTAATGATACTAATGATAATAATAATAATAATAATAATAATAATAATAATAATAATAATAATAATAATAATAATAATAATAATAATTTTCCTATCTGATGGATCTGAGCAAGGCTCCAGAGCCAGGACATGACTGAGGATGCACACACTAGAGAGGCATCAATACTTATTTTTAAAGAGCTTTGCTTCCTTCAAGTCAAACCTGGAAAATATTAGAGAACACCAGGACTTGGGGAATTCCTACATGACACCTGTGTAAATGGGAATGTGTCTTTCATCTTGGATAGTCACCTGATTTTTGTGTATTAATTTAAGACCAGACCCTGTTCATCCAGTCCCAGGGAGTGCTAGAGAGAAAAGACAAAGTATCTTTATTTCAACGAAACTAAATACTCTGTAAAAAATGTTCTCTTTTTCTTTTTCCGGTTTCCAAACAGACGAGAAAGGCAGTAATAATAATAAAATAAATATTAATAATAATAAATAATAAAATTATTAATAATAATAATTTTAAAAAGAAGCAAGCAAACAAAAAAAAAAACAAAACCAAACAAACGGTACACAAAAAACAGAAAAAAAAAAACAAGAACAAAAAGACCAAAAAATCTCCCTGGTTTGAGATAAAGCCAAATGAAGGAAGAGACAGATTCCTGGAGTAAAATTATCTGGAATTCTTCCTTCAGGAGAGCTCTGTGACTATCCCCTCGCCCTGTATCGTGCACTGCTCTGAGTTCGCCTTCAAAATTAATGGGATTATCATCATTTTATGCGGGGAAGAGAGCAACCGATCTAATAAACAAGCCCCAGGTGATCGGGACTCTTACTCTTCCCGCAGAAGCCGCGGCTCGGGCACCGCAGGCCGGAGGGACGGGGCCCCGCCGGGAAGGCTGTCCCGGGAGCTGGAGTGTCACAAAGCGGTGGCCCGGCCGGGTGCTGGGCACTGTACGAATTCACCTCCCACATGGGCAGAGAAGCTGATCTGGGGGGACAGAAATCTACTGTGGGGACCCCAAAGACGTCAGCAAGGGTGCAATGGCCTCATTACTTCATGAAAAGCTGGGTTCCAGGGCCGTCTGGCATAACGAAATGAACTTGGAAAATGGTTTTCCCTCAAACAATGAAAGAAATAAAATGAAATAGAATTAAACAAAATAAAATACAATTAAATAAAACGAAATAAAATGAAACAATAAAAATTGAAATGAAATTAAATGAATTAAAATAAAATAAAATAAAATAAAATAAAATAAAATAAAATAAAATAAAATAAAATAAAATAAAATAAAATAAAATAAAATAAAATACGACAAAGCCCTTTTCTCTGCCCCTTATTATTCTCAGGGGTGGAAATGGGCGCGGGAGCAGCACCCCAGGTCCCGCGGCGCAGCTGGAGGGGTGAGGTTGGGCTGCAGGCGCTTCGGGTCCTGTTAGGAGCCCGGACTTTCGGAGAAGGTTTGAGGGTTGCTCCTGCCCTCCCACCCCGACGGCAGCTCCGCTCGGGGGAGAAGGACACCTGGAAAGGCAGCGGTGAGGACCCCAGGCTTTGCCCTCGGGCCGGCCCCGGGCCTGGAGAAGGTGCTGCAGGAGCCGAGGAACCTGCGGGCTCCGTGCAAGTCGGGCCTGGTCGACGGGACGGACACAGAGACGGACAGCATTCCCCATCCCCAAAAGAGGCCCGGACGGGTTTGGGGCTGGGGTGAGCACCAGCCTGCAGACAGGGTGGGGTCGTGGGGAGCTCTGCTCTGCCCCCCTCCACCCGGCCGGCCCCTCCTGCGTTCCTCGGTGCTTTTCCACCCTTCCCCTCCTGGCTGCTAACGCAGCTTCTTCCGTCTCTTTAAATTAACCCACAAGACGATCTCTCGCGCAGAAGAAGGGCACAGGAAAGTTTGGGGCGGGGGAACCAGAAGATTGTTTTGTCGTTAACTGCAAGACATCAACAAGCCCCTTCATTAGGAACAGATCAGTTCCTATCCGGCCCGGGCCACCGTCCTTCTGCCCCGCTTTGACGCCAGGATTCATCCCCTGTCCACGCAACCTCGCACCAGGGGCCAAGGGGAGCAAGACACGGCGGTGCCGCCAGGCTGGGCTCTGCGCCGGAGGATTCGCCCCGTCCCGGCCCTCCCCGCAACACGGGGCTCCCTAGCTCACCCCCTGCACCCCCGGAGGAAAAGCATCACCCCTCACCCGGTCCCGTTTGCCCCGTCCCGGCTTCCCTTCCCCGGGGGCGGCTCTGCGGGCAGGAGGAGGCAAAGAAGGGATGCGGAATAACCCCTTTTCCTGCAGAGGAATGCAATGTCTGAAAAGCTACAAGTTTGGGATTTCCCCTTCCCCTCTCCTCCCGCTAACACGACTCTGGGGTCCCTGTCCAGGACGCCCCGTCCTTCTCGGCAGCCGGGACCTCAGGGAGGGCCTGCCCTGGTAGCATTTGCTCTCTCTTTCCCTCGGTGATCGTTTCACTCTGTGGGCTGTGTCCGACAAGTCCATGCCTTAAAATGCCTGCTGAAATCTGTAACATGCTGCCCACTGCAATATTTCCTACTGACGCCGTGCAGAGGTTCATCATAATTTTGATGAGAACTCTTTGATGAAATTATCGTGTCGCTGTAAAACTGTATGTACTGACAACTGGCAAATCCGGCAGTTTTCATATAGAAGAATTTTTCCTACCTAAATAAACACTAACGAAAACCTCCAGTGTCACTTTGTTGTTGGTCTATCTAATGATGCAAAGGCAGGAAAACATGTGCTTTCCCACCAGTGCTGCAAGAACAGTCCCCACAGTTGAAGGGATAGCAGGGATTAGGAGGCATCTTGACGGAGGAGGCAACGCTGGATGTGGAGACCCTCCCTAGCGTTAAGCATCCTCCTTCTCTTTGCAGCGATGGGGGGCGGTTAGGGTTAGGGAGAGGAACTACTTTTATCTACTTATTACCTGGCAAACAAAGGGCAGAAACAGTTCAGTGTATCTTAGGGGCCCCATAAATAATTTAAAGTCGCTTTACAACCCTCCTGTCACAAAGACCTTGCGTGGGTGATAGGAGGGACAGAGCTTTGCCTGCTTCCACTTCACCTCCCGATACCTCCAGAAAACTCCATACAAACTGAACACGGACCCTCTGTGCCTGCGGGTCTTTGCTCTTCATTTGTCTATAGTCTATTAAAAAGATATATATTTGGGGAATAAACAAACAATCTAAATGACATTTCGTTAGTGAAAATTGTAGTAGGTGGTTACTATGACATTACAAAGTGTAACTGAGTGTTTATCGTTGTCTTTTCTTGTGATTAAACAAAGACATTCGCTACAGCCTACTAGTTAATGTATTTATTTTGACTTAGCTACATTTCGCTTGTGTTAAAAACATATTCAAGTAAAGCAGATAATCAAATATAATTGATCTAGAAATCTCTTCGTGTCTCTCAAGATTAAAAAACAGAGACTTGAAATACACCACTTGAACATAATAATTAAATTAAACTAGGTCTTTCTGTCGGGGAGATTACATTTAAAAAAAAAAACAACAAAACAAACAAAACCAAAACCAAAACAAAATCAAAAACAAAACAAACAAAAACCCAATCAAACAAACAAAAAAACCCAAGAAAGGCTTGGAACAAGCAGTCTGGTCCAGGTATAGCTAACCAGGTATAACGGTGAAGCAGTTTAAAAAACTATTCAGAGATATGTCGAAAGATTTTATTATATACAGGCGCAGAGGGTGCAAATAAGGGCAGCTGGTTGCCACATTTTAAGTTAATAACCTGATTTTGACAAGTTTCAGTGCCCAGGGAAAAACTGCAGGACAGGAACTGCAATTTCAGCACGAGAAAAAGCGCATTCCCCGTGTGAGGAACGGCCAGGTCCCTGCTAGGTAACAGACAGGTTTTTAAATGTGCCTGAAGATGGTGCTGTTTGGATGGCAGAAGTCTCGGGCAGCTGCAGTAAAAAGCTGTATTATGAAAAAAAATTGCTGCCCAAAGCTGTGCAGCAGCAGATTGCGCCAAAATCTAAACAGCTGAGATACATTGAGAAAAAGCTTAGCAAACAACTTGATTTTATAATCATTTCCCTGTGATAAAACCATTTCTGGTAAACTGAAATTTCAGCCCCCATGCTTATCTGCAGATGTCAGGCTCCAACTCCAGCCTGGCTGAAGTGCTTCTGCTCACCCTCCTGGTGCCCACCCTCAGTACAGCCTTTGTAAACTGGCATCTGTGCATCGAGCATGCAAAGGATAGGAGAAGCTGAAGGGAACTATGTCTGATTTTTTTTTTTGTTTCACAGATGGTGAAGGAATTTAAAGTGGAATTTCCCACTACAAGCAAGCTTTAATGTTATTAAGCTTGATTTTAATGTGGATGTGAAGTGATCTGCTATAGTTTATGACAGTTAATTCTACTCTCTTGGCCAGACTGGGAACCAGATTTTCTTCTGATGGTTTTAATAAGGTTATTTTTTGAAGAGCACCAGGAACTGGACTAGTAGATTTCAAAAAAAAAGTGCACTGGCATATGTAAGACACTTCCCTGCAATTAGCAGTAAATAATCAGAGGGGAAAGCTAGCTTTCTGGCAAAACACAGTTCTTGCAGAATTTATGTTTTCTCCTAAATTGCACAATGCTTTTTAACACCATATGCCAATCTGGGAATCTTAAGCTTAGTAATTAGCTTTGAGTTTTTGGAACACTTCATAAGGCCTGGATTAATCCCAACTGTATTATCTGGTGTCAGTTACTGTAAGTTGGAGACACACCACACTGAGTTACCAGCCAGTGAATTGTGCAACAGTGACCATATGCCATATGCTATTCCATATTTTTCCTGTGCATGTATTCTACCTATAATTTCTGCTAGACCCAGTTAAGGGGAAAGCCATGTTTGCTCCTGATACAAAGCAAAGCAGGCTGTATTTTGCATAAAGAGGATGTCTCCCTACTGGCAGGCTTAAATCAACTTCCTGCTGAGCCATTGTATTGAAATACATGTTGCTTTTTAGAACTTCAAATTTACTTCCTCCAGACAAAATATGTTATCCCAGTGCTATCTAATGACCAGCCATAGGACCTTAACAGCTTGTAGGGTCACAGACTTGAATGGAAATGCAACCTCGGTGCAGATTAGGGCAGAAAAAGCCCTTCCTACAGCCGGTTGCTGTCTCCTGTCCTCCCTCACTGTAACAGCTTTGACTTTGCCTCTCCCATTGAAGTCTCTGGTCTGTGCTTGCCCTGTTTGAGGAAGCCCTCAGAGTGCCCTCAGCACTCCACATAAGTCCTGCAGTAAAGCCTCCACTTCAGAGGAGTGAAGAGCTCCTGAAAGAGTTGCATAAGAAACTGCCTGTGCAGCTCACTGTCTTCTGGTAATTTCATTATCTTTCTTAGTTTTGCCCCAGACCTAAGTTCAAGATGGCCTTCTAAGTGTCACTAGAGAGGTTGCTAATGCAACTGAATAGCTGTATGGTGGCTGTTTGCTTTCTTGATCCATAGCAGGAACATGACCCCTCACCCCAGGGAGCTTCTGGCCACAGGGTTTATATCCAGCAGGCACAGTCAAATCCAGAGTGAACAGTTGCCTATGATTTGATTAATCACTTTGCTTTTTAGTGTGTCCTCCAAAAAAAAGACATTCATGATGGCATTTGTCTCACTGTCTTTGCAGGTGAGAATCAGTTGCTAAAGCAATGTGTCCAGTGTGGATTGAGCCATATAGCATGAAAAATTCCTGCTGTGACACTGCGTGACTCATAGAATCCTAGAACAGTTTTGGTTGGAAGGAACCTTGAAGATCAACTATTTCCGATCCCTCTGCATGGGCAGGGACACCTTCCAATAGACCAGGTTACTAAAAACCCCATCCAACTTGGCCTTGAACACTGCCAGGGAAGGGGGGAATCCACAGCTTCTCTGGGCAATCTGTTCCAGTGTTGCACCATCCTCACAGTGAAAAATGTCTCCCTAATATCTAATCTAAATCTCCCCTTTCAGTTTGATTACCCCTTGTCCTATCACTACATGCCCTTGTAAAAATTCCCTCTCCCACAGTCTTCCAGAGGTCCCAAGTCATACTTGAAGTCCTATGCAAATGTTTCACCAAGTGACCACATTTAAGCAACCTAATTATGTTTGGGGCATGAGTACCTCAGTCAATCACCGTGGGCTCTCCTCACAGTCAGTGGAGGGTATTAGGCCCTTTTAAGGCTCAGTGCATCTGATTAATGTTGATCCTGTTGATGAGAGAGACTGTGCTAGATTCAGAAGTTTCTGTGCCATTTAGGCTGTCTAGGCCAGATGTAAATGGCTACATTGTAGGTGATTTCCACTCCAAATACCCCAGGCTCTTTTTTCCTGCTTTGTGTAGTCCAGCAGGTCAAGGGAGGTTCTCCTCTCCCTCTACTCTGCCCTAGTGAGAACACATCTGGAGTACTGCATCCAGTTCTGGGCTCCCCAGCTCCAGAGGGACAGGGATTTACTTGAGAGTGTCCAACTGTGGGCTATGAGGATGATTAAGGGACTGGAACATCTGTCTTATGAGGAAAGGCTGAGAGACCTGGGACTGTTTAGGCTAGAGAAGAGAAGACTGGGAGGGGATCTTATTAATGTCTATAAATATCTGAAGGATGAGTATCAAGAAGAAGGGGCTAACCTCTTTTCAATCATGCCTTGTGATAGGATGAGGGACAATGGCTGCAAAATAGAACACAGGAAGTTCCACCTCAACATGAGGGATAACTTCTTTACTGTGAAGGTGACAGAGCACTGGAACAGGCTGCCCAGAGAGGCTGTGGAGTCTCCTTCTCCCGAGACTTTCAAGGCCCAACTGGATGCATTTCTGTGTGACCTGCCCTAGATTCTGTGTTGGTCCTGCTCTGGTAGGGAGGTCAGACTTGATGATCTCTAGCGGTCCCTTCCAACCCCTAACATTCTGTGATTCTGTGATTCTGAAATTCTATGTAATAATAAAAATGGAAGTGATGCTGGCAGATCCAGAACATCTGTGTTTCTCATTCTCAAAAGGCCTCACAGACTCTGGTTGGGAAAGAGAAAATAGCTTTTCCAAAGAAGTCATGAGAATGTTTCCTAAGAATGTGATAGTATTTCCAAGGCATAAAAAAAAAACAAACAACAAAAACAAAACTCCAAGGAGGAACACACACTCATTCTTTCAGAAGAAGAATCTCACCAGGGTTGCCTGTATAAAGCAGCTTGTCCTTTGTTTTGGTGAGGTTTCTATTTTAGTCCCAAGACTAAACAAGATTTAGACTGAATCCAGTATCAGAAAGGTAGTGACATAAATTAAGACAACAGTAAAAGAAGGAAACATATGAGGCTCAGTTTTCAGGCAATGGTGGAACAAGTCAGGTTAAATATTTATTGGTTCAAGGTCAAATGTTGTCTCAGGCAGGGTCTGACCTTGAACCCACTGTTCCTTTGTGCTGGTCCAACTTTCCAAGCCAAATGGCTTGTCTTCACCTTTGCAGGGACACATGGGTTTGGCAATGTACAGTGTAAGCTTTTTTTTCAGCTAGATGTGAAATTTGAGACAGAATTTATAGCAAAATTTTGTAGTTGTTTGGTTGGGGTGTTTTTACTTTTTATTTTTAATATTTTTTTCTTCTTCTTTTTAATAGACATAAAGACTGTGTGGCTCATGAAAAAATTAACACTTGGAAACACTGTTCTTTGAGATCCGTTATTAACTGCTAAGTCATTTTTAAACCAGGTCTGCTTCCTATTTTTTCCATTTCCAAATATAAAATATGTCACTGCTTTGTCTTGTGTGTTAAAATGTTAGATCAATATCTGAATAATTGAATGCAGCAGGACAATGAACAGTTTAATTAGCCTTGAGGTTTTCAAAGTATTAGCTGTTAAAACTAAATAGGAAAATTGGCTTGCTCTGAACCCTTTTATTTATAAATTGCATTTTGGCAGAAGTACAGATCTAAGTTTATGATGCATTTGGATTGTGCAATACAGAACTGCTAGGAAAAAAAAAAAATAATCTTCATCCATCTAGACCACAGCAATCATCTTTTGTTTGGGATCACTGACACGCACTAAGCTCTTGCAACATCTGTGAACATCCCGATAGGTTCTGAAGTACCAGGAAAGATTTGGGGCCGTGTAGTACCACGGACATGGCCTGTGTTTACCTACACTTTTAGTAAAGGAAATGAGAAAAACGCAATCGTCGGTTCGGTTTGAAGCACTGTGCAGAGATCTGTGCTTGGGGAGGGATTTGGCCTCGAGGTGGCACTGTGATCAGGTCGATTTGGTCCCCAGTTCCAGTCACCCAGCGCGGTAACTGTCCGCCCTGGTGCTTAAACACTTACAATACATGATATCTGTGGGCGATGGTTAACGAAGGTGTTCTTCCATAATTTTCACTTATGTTTCACTTACAATAAAATTTTCATTTTCTTTCATGCAAGTAAATACAAACACATATTTTGAATGCAGATTAAAATACCTTGAAAGACCAATTCTGGACAAGAAGAGGAAACTACACGGGAGGGAAAGATTTCTACCTATTTCAAAATAAGTGCACAGTCATCAGATGCTCTTTTTTGCTGACTTTACACAAGGAAAAGATGCAAAATCATGATGCTTGCTAGCAAAATTTTTTCCCACTATGTTGCTTCACACATGTACTCTTTCATACCAAGAAGTTTGGCTAAATATGCACCTGGGAGAAACACCAGAAAGACTGCAGAACAGAAACAAGTCAAGTGCAGAACAAACACTGTGTGACCTTTCACTGTCTTTGAATAGGTCAGATCCAGACATTTACTTGGAAAATTCCCAGTATATGGAAAGGCATATATTTTGGATTACTTTCCTCAGATCTCATCCAGGTTGAACCTGCCCTTGCTAGATGGGAGCCATATAAACTTACATGCCAGCTAATATTTTTCACAGATTCAGACTCAGTGAAAGATAAAAAAATATTTGTATACTTCTTTTCTTAAGCATGGTAGAATTGTAAATAGCCTGTGTCTACATACCCTGCTTAATTTCTGATTATGTACAGATAATACCTTTAAGATTTATTAGTGTTCGCAAAATTGATGGTAGTAATCTAATATGGAATACCAATCTGTATTTAAATTGAATCTAAAGGATCTAGATGTCCTCGTTAGGTGTCAAAAAGGCTCCCAAAGTTCTCAATGTTTGCTTAGGATGAGCAAGATGCAAGTGCTGTTTAAATCCCCATTAATCCTTCCCATGTGTCATAGAAAGTGCAGAAATGGTCCTTAGGGAAAGAATAAGTTCAGATTCCACAGACTCAGGCTCCTCAAGGATAATCCACACTTACATGTGTACTTCATAAGGCTAAGGTAATTATTTTTGAGACAGCTCTCTGTGGATTTCAGATTTTTTTTAACTGGCCTTAGCAGATAAAACAAAAAGGCAAATCTGTATGTGAGAACACTTGAAATAACAGCACAGGGCAGAAAGGAAAAACCCAAGATCAGACAAAAAGATGCTAGCTGTTTCTGGTTCAGAATCAAAAATCTCTTTTTAACGTACTCTTGATCCCCAAAGTGCCTACAAGACTTCACTGGCCATTGCGAAGTCCAAGGAAACATTTCATTGTCCCTTTATTTCTTTATCTGTCTATTTACTTATGTATTCTTTATTGAACATGAGATCTTTACATACATAACCAAATATATTTACTTCAGAATAATATAATTGTCATGCTTAACAAAACAAAATTATGCTCAAAATGAAGACTTCCAGATGAATCAATTGGTTTTTATCCCTGTGGACTAAACTAACAACAAATCTAAGCAAATATTGTGGGTTTTATCCTCAGCTGAGCTTGACTTTGACTTCACGGTATCACATAATTATTTGGTCACAATGACACAAAACATGCCATTTTATGTATGCAAATGGCTGCCATTCACCTTTATATGGCACAGTTTTGAGGCTATCTGCATGCATTTTTTAAGATAAGCAGAAGATGAAGTGATGAGACAATTCCTTAGTCTGCTTTTGCTGTTCTTCAAGCTAAAAGGCACAAATGGAGGAAGGGGAAAGGATTATTCCTGCCAGACAAGCTTTAAGCAGTGAGAAAATGAAAAAAACAAATATAGACTTCATTTCAACCAGTGTCAACCAGCTAGAAGTTAGGCGTCTGGTTTGATGTCATTGTCCTCTTCAGTGACCTTTGGTGGAACTTGCAGAAGCAGCGTTCATCCTTGCCAAGTAGGGGTGCACGGAGAGGGGAGATGGGTCACCCTCTGCAGGTGCCCCTCTTGACTTTCTGCACTGAAAAAGCCAAGATAAATCTATCAGACTAGACATATGACTTCTGTCTGACTCCTGCCTCAAGTGGGGATCGTGGCATGCTGGAAACATGTGCTTGCTGCTGCGGACAGCCAGCTTGTTGAGCGCGCGTGTCCTCCATCCTAGCTGAACCCTGTGGAGACCTGGCAGTGCTTGGGCCTTTGGTCTGACAACCAAAAAAGGCTGATAAGATCTCGCTCTGTCTGAATATCCTGATTGTCAAATGTTCAGGAGACACATGAAAGCAAAGACTACGCTCAGCGTCTTAGAGAGCAATTGCAAGCAGATGCTGGGCATATTTGTCTCTTGCTAAATATAAGAGGACAGCTTCTTAGGCTTGACCAAACCTGGATGACCTGTGGGGGTTGCTGAGGGGATTGAAACTGCCTCACCCTAAGCAAGGAGCAAGGCAGGGTCAGGCAAGCTCTGCAAAAGGTGGAGACAGAGCACATAATGTTTCAGCAGCTCTGAGATACATGACAGACCGTGTTACCTGCTGACAGCTCTGGAGCAGAGGGATGCAAAAAGACCCCGAGCTGCTGCTGCAGAGGGGTGCCAAAAGCCTGGAGTGCTGGCGTGGTTCCAGCTGCTTTCCCTCCATTGCAATCCCTTCCTGCTGATCTGTGCAGGCAGTGAGACAGTAGATACAAATGAGGGAGAGCCTTCTTTGCTCATCTGGTCTATCTCTTTGACAAGGTAACCATATTCCCTCTATTTTCTGCATGGGGACAGTCAGTTCCATGAGGAAGCACTATTTCAAATCACCTGAAATAAGCTTCTGAAGTGTTCCTCTCATGAATCTCAGCAGCACAGTTGGTGTGAAGAAGAAAAGTAGATATTTGCAAATAAGTGGCTCTAGGGTGCCAGAGACCTAAGTGTCAGCCTCCGACCCCAACTCACCAAATGTTGTTCTCCTTTTCTGCACAGCAGCCCTGTTCAAGCACAGGCCTTGTTTGCTTACTTATTAAGTACATATGTTCTATGGAGTCTATGATCTGCAGAAAACATTCCAGCTTTTGGACCCAAGGGCAAAATTCTGCTTTCCAATCTGCACAGCTGATCTTCATGTTGATATTTTGCTCTTCCTGTGGGATTTCCATGCAGTGAGGGAAAGAGAAATGTCAGAGCTCAAATCCACCAGGTGAATCTGAAAGCAAAAGCCTGCTCTGTTGTCGTCCTCACTATCTTCCTTAGAAAATGAGAAACACAAAAAGTAAAATGCAGTGGAAAATACTATGGCCAGTATTGCTAAGATTTAATAAGATGGCTGTATTGAACTAAAACTGGTGTCTTTTTGCAATAAGATGTCAGCTCCACCAACATCAGCATTATCAGGACTTTATAGCTCAACAAAGGAATGGAGATGCTTGTCTCACCCTCAGCTTACACCTTCTCTGTGACAAAGAGCAACATTTTAGAAAAGATTTCCTTTCCATTCTCTAAATGTGTGTGATCTTGGATCACCCCTCTAGTTTCTCTTCCTTTTTTTTTTTTTTTTTCCACCAAGTCTAGTCATTTCCAATAAGGTTCATAAAAGGTTTCTGCTTTTGAAGGTCCCAAATGGCTTAAATCACTCCTAGCACAAATGCACTCTCTATTGTGGAAACTGAAACCTGCCACACCATAAGGTGATCTGTATATTAGAACCAGATATCCCTTCACATCTGCATTTCCAAGCAGTGATGTGGTATGTTTTGAGTTAGCCTACTTTTAGAGAGTGGCTCATCAGATAGAGATACAGCTATAAATACTGCTAAAGTGATGGTGATTGCCAGGCTCTTGCAAGGATGCTGGCTGGAGAGAGGAGAACACGTAGGCAAGAGGTACTCCCCGTTGCAAAACACACATCACCTCCCCAAACTATCATTACCTGCACACTACAGTGACAGGGCACATTTTCTTCCTGCTATCTGAGGAAAATACTGTGCATAGCCAGATGAATGACAGCATTCTGGATACTTCAGGTTGACCTGAAACTGGTCCTATCTGCTAGTCCTAAGAGCAAGTGTCATGACAGGACCTAGGCCCAAAAACTACATGCTCTCCCACTCCAAAACAAGATGGTGTGATACCTATCAGGAGCAGTTTGTTAACTTTGTTGTCTTATAAATGCCCTGACATGGTCTGGAAGAGGATGGGTAATCCAAAATCTGTCAGACAGTAAGATTACAATGAAGATTGTGGACAGGCATTTCCCTAAGTCTGTGCTATGGTCTGTTTTATCTCAGCCAAGAAGACCAAGTCATACAAAGTGTTTAAGCAGGAAAAGAGAAGACCAAGACATCTGTGACTCACAGGGGAGAGGTCACACACCATTACAGTGTGCTCACTAGAGAGAATAGTGCCATCTCCCACTGAGGACCTTCCTCTTATCAACTGCATTTTCTCTGCTGGGCTGCCCTTCACTCATCAGCATCATGGTATGTATTGTCATGAAATGTCAAACAAGCCTTCCTAAGATCAAACAATTGGCAGGAGACATGGGAAGTGATTCATCTAACTTTTAAAAAAATTACAGTTACCCCCTGAATACATGGAAAATATTGGCTAGATATGCTTTGTCTTTAAGAGGAGCACAGGATGAAAAGGTTAGATGCAGGTGTCTGCACTTGGTTTGATTAATCACCCCAAGTAGATGCGGGAGGAGCATGTTGTATGAGGGAAGGAGATAAAAGGGGACAAGTACTTCTTCCTAATTTGTTGGTAGGACATACCCCTGTGATGCACAACAAAGGTGCACCTTCAGTCCTCCTTGCCCATCTCTCTAGTACTCTCCTTGTTTAAATCAAGACTTCAGTTTCCTCTGGGTAAGACATGGATTTACAAAGTGTGATATGCAAATTTTTCTGCAGCAAGTCCACTTACTGCTCCAATTTCAGATAACTGCAGTGTAGATTATGTTATTCATAGCCAGAGGGCTGAGTAAATTTCTGGGTTGACTTCTCATGTCCTCGCAAGGGCAGAATGTGGGCCATGGTGTTCAGGTTTCATGAGGAATTGCTGTGGGAAATGGCTTGAGCCATCCTAACACAACCGGAGGAGTTTGTTAAGTCAAAGTGGAATCTTATGAGAAGGAGCTGATACCGTTGAGTTTCCTGCTGAGCCCCACTGAGATCCCAGGGAAGATAGCACATCTCAGAAGAAGAAAGCAAACAGAGCTTTACCACCGAGTTCACTCTGTTTGACCCAGCCTTCCTACTGCTGCAGGGTTTTCTAAGACTAATGAGACTTGATAACACAATAATTCAGAGCAAGAAAGTGAATGCATTTGGGGTTTCCATGGATTTACATTAGGATCTGAGTTCATTGCAATATTAATTTTGACTAGGTTCCGTCCTTTCTAAAGGCATTTCAACACTACTTCCATGCTATGTGAAAATGTAATTTTGGTATACCATAATAAGCATATTCATATGTATGTAACTGTATATATCTCCAGATACGTATCTCCACATATGCTGGAGCATTGCAAAACCATTTATAAGAAGCAGTTGAAAATTACATTAATCCCCAGATTTTAATGACTTACGTAAACTCTAACTACTCCTTGTTTTCTATTAATATTATTTCGGAACTGACTCAAAAATTCATGGTTATACATCTGTATATAGATAATTGGTAATAGAGGAGGTTTTTTTGGGGGTAAATCCATATGCCTCACTCAAATGCAATTTGCAAAATATAACTTTCACATTACAATGAAAAATACTTCCCTTGATCTACTGGCAGTTTTAAAGCTTGATATGTTGTCTTCTTTTATGATAAATTAATTATAAGTTGGAGGAAAGGAGATGTTTTCTGTTTTCTCTCTATGCAGAGCTCACTTGCTTCTTATTAATATAAGTCACAAGTATATGCTCTTTTTAATGTAATAAAGCTCCATGTAATTTTCACAAGTTTCCTTGGATCTTTCACTTGGAATACATATAGTTTGGATCATTTGACCATTAAAGTGCAAAAGCTAGTATAATTTTTACCTCAATGTTAGTGTTATTTGGGGGCTAACTTTGATCTATGCATCAATTTTCCTTTTACACAACTGTAAAAATACAAAGAACTTTTTGTACTGTAAGTTCTTAATACTTTCTTTGATTGAATTTGGCTCTGTCCTGGAATTAATCTAAAACTCCTGAGTCAATCAGATTTAAGAAGGTATGAGTTTTTACTCAATTCACTAAGCTCCAACTGTTTTTGAAGTTTGATCTAAGAATTCAGTGTATCAACATGCAAGGAAGTTCATTACAGTCCCTGACAATGGTTTAATGCTCCACTAAAACCACTAAAGATTGGAAGGAGAACAGCATTTTAGTGAATTTTGCTTCAAAATCCTCAACTTCCAGCTCTGGCAGAAAATATTCAAGTTTGAACTGTTGGTACATGAAAGCCTGAGTTAAAATCTACCTTGTTAATATTTTCTTATATCGTGTAACACAAAAATTGAAGGTTTAATGTTATCTCAAAATTAAAATAGTTATATTCTGAGATGACAGTACAATTTTTCCCCTAAATCATTTGTTTTAGGCAAAATCAATATTTGTGTGCAGTGCTTCAGTTCTGGACATCTTAATTTTCTGATGGAAAACAATTCCAAAAATCTTATGGGTTAATGTTCAATAGCTCTGAAAAATTACCTTTTTTTTTTTTTTACCTTTTTTTTTTCTTTTTCTTTTTCTGTCTCTGTGTTTTCCAGCTTGATTGTTAACAGAACAAAATATCCATGGTTAGGTCTGGTAAAGATCTCCTTCCATAATGCTCTTTTGTCTGTATAACAATAATAAAAGCTTTCTTGGCACCTATTTCACATGACCTCCATAATTCTCCTGTGGCTGACCCTAACCAGTACCAATAAAACCGTGCATTTTCTCACTGTACATACAAACTAAAAAAAAAAAAAAAAGTTAAAATTGTGTAAGGAAATCAATGCCAAGGACCTTAAAAGAAAAAAAACTTTAAAGCAGGATTGCAAATTGTTTTGTTAGCTCATTTCAGTTTTTAAGATATCAGATAATATGTTGATGACCCATTTTCTTCCCTTCTCTCCATCTCCAGTCAGACAATGAATACATATTTCTGAAAGGGCTCTGGAATTTTAACACATAGGTATTCTCCAAAATAATTCTTCAAGTGTTTTCTTCATGAATATACTCACGTATCCAAGGATGTTCCCCAGTCTGATAATTTATTACGGGTTAAAATATCCCCACCTTAGCAAGGGAACAGCACTTAAGCGATGAGATTCATGATCCCAATTGTATGACATCTAGAATGACCAATAAAGAGGCATCACGGGCAGTCAGGACATGCTGCGGGCTGGAAGTTTCCATCCAAAGCACTTAGTGACTATCTGTGAATAATGAATACATTCATGGGAATCACCACGGTTTGTGCAGCGTCCTTGAAAAGGGAAAAGTTCTACGCCAGTATCACTGGTGCTGAAGAATTCCCTAGGGTTGTATTTATAGAGATACTTTATTGAAAAAAACAACAAACCCAAACCATAATTATCAGTTACTCTGTTTTTCCGTCTTCGGCGACCCCTTAAAATTGACTGCAGATTCAGAAGATAATTCCACAAAGTGTTGCTGCACTTAAGTTCTATTCAACACACATTTGAAGTTTCTGGCTGTTCTATCTGGAGGAGGGGAGAAAAAAAAAAAGAAAAAAAAGAAAAAAAAAAAAAGAGGGGCTCCCACTGCCATGTTGTCTTAGTCCTTTGTGAGTTCCCTGCTGGAAAGACCGCCCAAAATGGGATACTCCCATGAGATGCACACAGGACCTTCACTGAGGCAGGGCAGGGGAGATGGGTTGACCGGGACACGGGACACCCCTCTGAAAAGCCCCCTCCGCTTGTCCCAGCAAGGCCCAGAGAGACATCAGCCCCCACCCCCGCCTCCTGCGTCGCATCCTAGACTTTTTGAGGGTGATGAAGCCGGAGCAGAGACCTGGCAAACTCCATGCAGGGACGGGAGGTATTCCGGCAGGAGAGGTTTGGGCTGCTCCCCGGGAGCTGAGGGAACCCCGTCCCCAGCACTCCCCGAGGGAAGGTGAAAGATGTTACACAGAAGTTTAGAGGCGGTGCAACCGTCTTCTGGCTAATCTTTAATTTGAAGTTTTTTTCTTTAAAGTAAGTGTCCAAACCATCCCACCACCATCTCTACACCTCTAGAGAAGACTCGGAAAACGCTGCTTTTGCATCATTGTATCTGCTTTTGCATTTTGATGGCTCCCGAAAATTTAGTGCAGATGCCAGTACTGTCTTTATTTGGGTTTGTATTTATAGCTAAACTGAACGTGGCTGAAAAACGATTTTTATTCATAAGTATATGCATCCATATATACACACACACACATACATATATATCGATATATCAACCAGAGGCAGATGTTGGCCAAAAATTTCCTTACCCGCAGCCTTGCCGTCTGATCCGTTGGGAGGGTAACAGGAGCTGAGCGATCTGTTCAGGATGGAAAAGGGGATTATTCCCCTTCCCAGAACGCCATTCTGCCTGTAGCGCCGGGGGTGAAACGCCTCCTGCAAAGGATCCGGGCTCCAAAAGTACCGCGGTTCCTTAAAAGCAGAGGAGCAGAGGTTAGGTAGCGAGCTCCAAGCCTGTCTTTCATTTCATTTCAATTTTACGACACATCTAGGCAGTGAGGAGAGCAAAGGGAGACATCAAGCACCGGCAGGGTAATTGCCTTCACATTGCTGGCAGGCCCGCTCCAGTTAGTGCGGGAGGCATCAAGGCAGCGGCGGGCGCTGCACTGGAGGCACTTGTCACACTCACGTACGTGTTTTCGGTCCCAAAAGTAGCCTCCCCCCACCCCCGCTGATTCCTTCTGGACCCCGGCCCCAAATGCCTTCTCCTCCCTGTCCCTTGCAGCCGGCCGTGTTTGCACCCACGTCCAGCAAATCCTGCTAAACCTTTAGGAGCCACCGGAGATGATAACGGGAGGAAATGCCACGGGCATCCCACGGCAGTGACTGGCAGGGGCTGGGAGCCAGGACTGCTCCGCGGGAGAGACTCTCACCCCGGGGGCCGCAGCCGTCCGGCACCTCCTGGACCTGCCCTACATCTCCAGGTTTCCGAAGCCACGGAGAAAAACGTGTACCTGGGAGACAAACAGAGCCAGAGGTGGAAAAGAAAAATAAATAAAATAGAATAAGGCGGGGGGGGGGGAGGGGAAATAAGGTTCGCTACCTATAGTCTAAATCTGGCCTTAAAGCCACCTCTGCCGAAAAGGAGGGGAAATCCTTGCTGACCCAGCGGAGGCCGGCAGGGGCTTGCCGCCCACGGAAAGCCTCTCCACTCAGCTGCCTGCAAAAAGTCGAGGTTTACCTTGTCGAAAAGAGTTGGCTGATGGAGAAAAGGAGGTGAGGGAAGGAGAGGTCCTGCCTCGCCACGACCGCCCTGAGCCCCGCCGAAGACGGGCCGGCAGCAGCGCCAGCGCGGCCCCTGCCCGAGGAGTCAGCCAGGGCGATGGCAATGTCTTCTGCACAGGGAACCCCCCCTGCCCGTGTTACGTCTGGGCAAGTGACACCAAAAGGGGACCAAGATGTCTTTCTAACATGAAATTACGAAGATACTGTCACTGGGTGATTTTTCTGCTCCCTATGCCAAGCCCGGTCGGGCGGCTGCAGGGAGACAACCGGTGAACACACTTCTTACCATGATCATTATCATCATCATCGTAAGTACCAAGAGTATTAAGCACAAAAGGTTAGTAATCATGTCACTATAGCAATGTAGAAGATCCGTAAACATATCAACAAGCTTTAAAAATATGCCCCCGATACACACGGACATGTACGTATGAGTGTTTTATTTGCAGGTACAGGATTTGTGGTTCAGGAGTATGTCTGAGTATACTTGACTTTTGACAACCACAGTTCAGCTTTATTGCACACCAGTTATATCTTGTGATAAAGAAATACGAGGGGAAAAACAAAACAAAACAAACAAACAAGGAAAAGAAAAACAACAACAAAAGAGCCCACCACAACAACCCACAAACAACAAACAAAACACAACAAACCCAGGAGCAAATTTACTCTTATTGATATTATTACACTATTTCTAAATGGAATGCAAAGAAGACTACACAAATTGCATGACCACACTGCAGGAACACTTCATAAAATACTGCTACGGGATACATGCATACTTTAGCACATTGTATATCGAATAGACAGAAATAGCCAGGGTCTCCGTTTTCCCCTTTATCCAGGAAAACACACATATATTTTCTGACTCTGCCAGTCAAACAGACCTAACGGTTTATGGATCTTTATAGCATCTCTGTCAAACTCGCATTTCCTATCCAGCAACACGCAACAAGATGCGCGGGGCATAGAAGCCATGTTCGTCAGTATCACTCCTGAGCAACAAGTGACGAATGCTCTTTTGCCCGGTTTACAATTCACCAGACTGCTCTAGGTATCTGCCCAGGTAGGAAAAGGAGCCGAACCTTTCCCTGTATATTCCTACTTTTCCACAGTCCAGTTCAGAGCTTTGGCTGTTCGCACATTTCTGGAGGTTTTGGAAGCTGAATGATTCCATTTGATTGTTTGTTTGTTTGTTTATTTCTTCCTCCTAAATAGGCCCTGACCTCAAAGGTCCCCAGCGTCAGCTCTGGAAAGGGAGCGGGACCGATCCGTGCTGAGGAGGCCGGCTCGATTCCCGCCTGCACCCCGGCCCCGCGTACCCTCCCGCCAGGCGGCAACTGGTGCCTCCGTTCAAAAGTGGGAGGGGGAGGCGGGGCTTGGGAAAAGGGTGCTTGTCCAGAAGTATCGTACAAGGGAGCAAGTAGGACTATCAGGGGAGGCAGAGCAGAGCCGAAGGAGAGAGCATGTAAACATTGCAAGGGCATCTGTGTACTCACCTAAACCTCCTCGGGGCTTCGACGTGCATTCTTGATCGACGCGTCCCTCTACAAACCTGACCCGCCTGGTCCCAAGGAAAAAGGCAGATATTAATTCTCCTGCCCCGTCACCCTGCAGTGAGGGGGAGTTTTGTGGGTTTGCTGGGGATCCCTGTCCCGAAGAAAGCGGATAGAGAAGGCTCTGATAAAGGGGGCAGGCGGAGGGTGGCTTTACGGCTTTCCATCAAGTGGAATTACAATAAAAATAATAATTATAAAAGTCTGGCTGCGAAGCGGTAACGCCAGGACCCGTGGGCTGGGTGCTGAGGAGGGCATCGTCGCTGTCTCCCCGCCGGGACGGCAGGAGACAGAGCGGAGTGAACGGCCCCGTCCTCGGTGAGAGCGACTGTCTGTCTTTCTAAATAAACTATACAGAAGTAATACACACATATTAGTATATAGGAAAAGGTTAAATGTCACCAACCGGGCCTCGGGAGACCCTCACCCGCCCGTGCCGCGCACCCTCCCCTCCACCGGCGGGACAATCCGCGGCCGCGGACGTTGCCTGCTCATGGGGGCCGTTGTCTGTCTCGCCGCTCCTCGCGGTTCAAGCGACCCTACCCGGGGGCTCTGGGCGGGGGGAAACCTCACCGCTCCGCCGGCAACCCGCACCCGTGGCTGCCGGGCCCGCGGGGTTGGTGCCGGCTCTCCGGGCGGCGGAGGGCGCATCTCTTCCGTCCATCGCCACCGCAGACATGAAAGCCCTCGGCGGGGAGCGGCGGGGGGGGATTATTATTATTAATGATATTAATATAACTGCGATGTCCGCTGTGCGGATTGGCTGGCTGGGCTGCCCGCTGAGCCAGCCCCAGCCAATGGGAGGGCCAGGACTTGGAGAGGCCAAGCTCCCCCCTGGCTGCGGCCCGACTGCCGGGGCCGCCTCTGCCGCTCCCCCCGCGCCGGGATTTGCTCCCTAATTGACCTAAATAAGGAGCTCGTGAGTGGCAGCCCCGGGGCGGCGCACGCACGCACACACACACGCACACACACACGCACTGCACACAGACACACACGCACACGTACATACACACACGCCCAGGCACCGGCAGCGCCCGGCCCCGCCGCGCTCCGCGCCCTGCGCTTCCCCTGCGGAAATCCCATTTGCCGCCGCGCTCCTCCAATCGCAGGATTCCCCCTCTCGTGTCCAGCGTTTAACTCGCATGACATTTTTATTTCGTTATTATCGTTTTCGCGCAGAATCTGGCGCCTCCGATGGGTTGTCGGGTTGCTTTTTTTTTTTTTTCCTTCCCCGTTCCCTTTCCCTCCTCCCCCTCCCCCCTCCCCTCCTAGCTTGCAGGAAATGATGGCAAACCGCGATCTGAAATGATTACTCCGGAAAAAAAACCTTTTATACCAGGAGAGCATCCACGGGGCTAGGCAGAGGCAGGAGGCGGCCGCTGGGCAGCGGGGAGCCAAGGAGCCAGCCGCCGGCGGAGCCGGGACCCCCCTCCCGCAGCTCTCTCCGACGATGCCGGACGAAGCCACAGAAAACGCCGGCTCCACCTCCGCTCGCGTCTCGTCCTTCTTCATCGAGGACCTGCTGGGCACCGAGGGCACGGCGGGCGGCGGGGCGCGGCGGGCGGCCGCGGGCAGCGGCGGCCGCGGGGGTCCGCGCTGCGGGCCGCGCTCACCGCTGCGCCTCGGAGCCCCGGGCTGCCCGCTCCGCGACGCCGCCGTCGGCTGGTACCGCCGAGCGCACGCCGCCTTCCTGGGCTGCGCCAGCCCCGACAGTAAGTCGCCTCTCCCTACCTACCCTTAATCGTCGGGCTTGGCTGGGGCTGGGGGGGGCTGAGGGGGTGTCTCTGCTCCCCCCGGGAGGGGGTTCCGTCCTTCCGCGGCGCCCAGGGCCTGGCGCGGAGGGGGCTGCGCGGAGTGACCCCGCAGCTCTCGCCCTGCCTCCCCTTTTTTCGGCCGCCCAGAGCAAATCTCCGGAAATGCTCACGGTGTGTCAGGCACCTGGAGCCTCCGCCCCGCCGCCCTAAATGTAAACAGGGGTTGTTGCTTATTCTCAGATTTTTTGGTTTTCCTTTCCCCCCTTTTCTCTTTTTCTTTCTTCTCTTTTTTTAAAGCTTTTTGTTTTGTTCCCCCTCCCCCCTTTTTTTGTTTTTGTTTTGTTTGTTTGTTTGTTTACCTTTTTGATTGTTTGCTTGGGCATTTTTTGACGTCCCAGCAAGCCGGAAAGCTGTGAGCATGGTCCCTAGCAGCTCAGCGGGGAGTTTGGAAAGCCAGGGGAGCCGCTGGAATCTGGCCCTTTCTCCCCAGCTGCCCCTTCCCGCAGAGCTGGCCCCGCTGCCCTCCTCCAGCAGCGGCCTGCCAGTGCGGGGATCCCGCTGGAAAGGACTCCGCGGGTTAAAGTCTGGGTTCAGGGGCAGAAATGAACATCTGAAAAAGTGCATGGGCTGCTATCAGGGGTTATTTTTATCCTGATAAAAAAAAATGTTCCTCCTTGGCCCGTCTCTTTAATTCTATAAGAGCCTGTAGAGTTTGCACGGTGCTCAACAAGGAAAAGAGGCGTTATTTGCTATTCAGAGAGTTCCTTTTTACAGTGATATGTTTATTAATTTTTTTTTTCTCAAAAGTACATCTAGAAACAGAAAAGTACTGCCTAAACAAGAGACTTCTTTTATCGTTTCCCTCCCTTTTTATTTTTTTTTTTTTTGCCTCTGTTCTATAAAGAATAGGAAATACTTTTTTCCTCTTCGAAATTGCAAATGGAAAACACAATGTTGGAAACTCCACGGAGACATGCTGAGAGGCAATGCCCCCATATTACAGTAGCTGACCCGGTCCATTTGGTATATCAAGTTCAGAGCAACGTGAAGAGAAAATATTTCCCTTTCACTTGTCTTTATATACACACATGCACTACTATACTTACCCCCCTTACATACACCAATATACTTAGAGATGTAATGTTAAGTTTTTATGTGTGTAGATACATTTGTGTACACATGTGTGTAAATGTATACATGTATATGTATAAATAAGCCTACACATGTATTCACATGTGTACATCCATATTTGAAGAAGTATATATATTTCAAGACATACATACCTGTGTATATACATATACATATTAATATACATATACATGGACGTGGACATGGACACTTGTATGTGTACTAAACATGTACCTAAAAGTATATTTATGTTATATACATATATGTGTGTGCCTTTAGGTACGTACCCGTACTTAGATATGTGCACACACACGCACATGTATCTGTATATACATAGATGAGTATGTGTATTTAGTGTAAAATGTGCCCTTAGATGTAAGTATACGTGCGCGTGTGTATGTATTGATAGATGTTTGGGAGTCTTTAGCAAGATACGGAGCTGCAGGAGCCTTTACCGGGCTCCTCGTCCTTCAGGCAGCCCCGGCTTTGCTCCCTCCGCAGCAGCGTTATTCGCTCTGTCGGTCAGCTGGGCGGCGGGCAGAGGGGCTTCCTCCGGGTCAGGGGTCGGCTGGGGGATGCCTCTCTCTCCCCGACCCCCCACCTCCCAGCCTTCTGCCTCTCTCCCCAGCCAGCGACCGCGACTCGCCCGAGCTGCCCGAGGAGCCGTCGGAGCGGGCGGGCGGAGGCGGGCGGGCGGCGGTGAGGGGCCCGACGGGCGGGCGGCCTGGGCCGGGAGGCCGGGAGGAGGAGGAGGAACGCAGCGAGGAGCCAGGAGAGCCGGAGCAAAGAGCCGCCGGCCGCAAGAAGAAAACGCGCACGGTGTTCAGCCGCAGCCAGGTCTTCCAGCTGGAGTCCACCTTCGACGTGAAGCGCTACCTGAGCAGCTCGGAGCGGGCCGGGCTGGCCGCCTCGCTGCACCTCACCGAGACCCAGGTGAAGATCTGGTTCCAGAACCGCCGCAACAAGTGGAAGCGGCAGTTGGCCGCTGACCTGGAGGCGGCCAATCTCTCCCACGCCGCCCAAAGGATAGTGCGGGTCCCCATTTTGTACCACGAGAACTCGCCAGCGAGCGCCTTGGGCTTCACCTTGCCCCACATGTCGCCCCCCTTGGTGGGCTTTTCCAGCGGCGTCAGCTACCCCTTGGGCACCTTCCCCGCAGCCTCCCTCCCGTTCCTAAGGTCGCAGATGACAGGACTCGTCTGAGAGCCCACCTGTGCCGGGACCGCGGCCCCCTCGCCCCCTCCCCCGGCTTCCAGCTCCACCCCTCTTCCTCCCTGGACTTTTTATTTTCAACTTACACATTTCTCGATTTTCTGCTTTCTGACTTTTTTTTTTTTTTTTTTTTTTTTAAACGTGCAATAAACTTATTTTTGGGGTTAAATCGGAGCAACGAGCAGCAGCCGGAGGGAACCGAAAGGCCTACGAGGACCCCAGCCAGCAGGCGGGAGAAGGTCGGCGGGGCTCCCTCCGCCACGCATCCAAAGAAAATGCAGCCCCGTTGAAGCGGCAAAGCCCTCACCGCCTCATCGGCCCCGGGGTGACACAGGCCGGCGTTTTCCGGGGAGCAGCAAACCCCTCAAGCCTTCCTTCCCCCTCAGAGCTGCCGAGAGTGAGACGAATGTACGGAACCGCCTGGACCGAGGGCGATTCCCGGCCGCCGCCGCCCCCGCCCCACGGACGGCGAAACCTCGGGGACCCCGCAGCGGCTGAGGGACCTTCCTGCTGCCCCGGGCCAGCGTTTCTGCCCGGAAAACCTTCCATTCCCCTTCTGCCTCGGCTGCTTTCAGCGCAGAGCGGGGGCCCTGGCGAATTCCCATCTCCAGCAGCTTCTCCAGGGCCCTTTGTTTTTGCCACTTACATCGTACAGATTTTTTTCCCCCTCTTCCATTGTTACTCTCGTTTTCATACGATCGATACCCAAGCATGTGCCGATGTCCCCTGGTTCTTCTCGATGCTGGCTTTTTGATTTGAAACAACTTGAAGGCAAATTGTTCGAATGAATTCGTCCCGTTGAAGTCCGAGCTGTGAAGATTCGGTTTCTTTGTTTTCGTTTCATTTCCCTCATGAACTATCGTCTAAAATACACGGTTGAATATATATATTTATATGTTATTCAACATAATGTGTTTTACCAGTGGGTTTGCCACTTATTTCGGTCTCCTGAGGAGGCTGAGGAAAACGCACCTCGGCTTTTCCGTCTTTTACGGGATCGGTTTGTGTAATCGATTAATAGTTCTCACTGGAAATTAAAAAGGAAGGAAAGGAAAACAGTCAGATGGCGTCAGATTGGGGAGCTGTATGGCTAGTTATGCAAGCTAACCTGTAATGTGATGTTATATGAAATATTATGCATGCCAAGCTATTTTTTTTCTTTAGTAACTGTTTTGTTTCCCTCTTTACCCACTGCTAACATGAATATCGGATCCATCATTGTTTCTAAAGGTTTGAACTTATTTTTCCGAATATTAAGGGGGAAATGATCTTATAAAACTCAGCCTTGGTGGAAGGTCAAGCTTTGATCGTACGTTTTAGGGCATAATCAGATGTAATTGAACTGACCTTCGGGGGTATGTGCATGTGGACCTGTCCCAAGTGAAGGAAGGTCGATCCAATTTTTACTATTTCTTAAGCCTGGCGTTGTATTCGGAGCAATCTCACTGGTTCTTATTACGAAATCTATCGCCGAGATGGGGAGAAGCTTCAGCTTTGATAGGAAACCTGAGAAGAAGGGTCAGGAAGGGTCAGGACCGGATTATAACCCCTCCACCGTTTTTTTTTTTTCCTTCTTTTTTTTTTTTTTCTTTTTCTTTCCCCCCCCCCACCTCTTTGGCCTGAAACACGGCAGTGGGCATCAGCCTGCATAGTTGAAGCCAGGACGCTGAAAGCCTCAAAATCACTCGAGAATGAATTAAATATCTATATATCCCGGGTTCCTGTGAAAAGTGCTAACTTGCCAAGATGCTCTTTTCGTCTTGAGCCCCGTTTCTGGGAGTTATTGGGTTTTTTTTGCTTGTTTTTATTTCAACTGCTCTGAAATCCCTCGTCTCACTCCGGGAGACCTACGCCAGCTATTTTCATTGCATATCCGTCAAACCCCTAAATCTGGGGCGAAAACTTCTAAAGCCTGGTCCCCGAGCAGTGTAAGAAGGACTGGGAAGCGGCGGGGCTGGGGGTGCCAGTCCCCGGGAGGACACACCGGCCGCGGGGGCAGCGGCTGGGGTGGGACTTCAGCCTTTTAATGCGCAGAGGAGGTGACTTGGGGTTATGTTTTTTCCTCGGGGGGCAAAAACACTTCATTTGATACCACTTAGAGCCTGGCTACCCCTTGAAGAAAGCGGCCAGAGCCTTTCCCCCGTCGTATCCAGCTCCCCAGATCTCCCAGTGTTACCTACTGGAGTAAAATTCTGACTCAATACAGTCATATCAGAGTAGATTGTAATTCAACGCGAAACTTAACACGCCTGCCACTCTCCACATGCCTTTTCTTTGGAGTAACATACGAGATTATTATACTTCTGATTCTACTAAATATTCTTTTATTGAAGTTAAGGAACTGGCAGGGCTAAATGATCAATCGGATTTTTAAAATGTGTTTTGACATTAGTTTGTTTGTTTTTTAAAGACGTGCTGATTATATCAATAAACAGATTTTTTTTTCATACACTGTATCTGTAAATTATGATCATAGTAAAATATTAAAAGGTGCAAGACGTGAATTCATCTAAGAAAAAAGTGCTTACTTATGCCTTATTCTGTACGTGCAGAAAGTGCTTTATAGTGTCTTATTAAAAGTGTGTGCTGAAAGTAGGAACATATACACCTCAGGTTTCTTTACCTCTCAGCTTTTTAAGTTTTGGGTTGTTGTTTGTTTTTTTTTTTGTCCCCGATGGAAAGAAATTGCTGCAATATGCAGAGAAGCAGCTAGCAGAATATGTAATCACTGATGAACGTACACTGACCATATCAAAGTAAGAAAAAAATCCCAACCCCCTAAGGCCACCTCTCAAACAGGGACAACGGATTCCTCGCAGTTTTCTTCGCTGGGTATATTTTTTATTAAACGACAACAACAAGGTCGTAAGAGCCACTCTTTGTGCTTCTTCTGCAAACAGAATGCTATAAGAAAAACGTTAGGGGACTGTAAAGCTCAAAGTAGTTTCACAAAGGCTGTTTGCGACATATAGAGGCACACGTTGCCGTTTTATAGATCAAAGCTACCTCAGAATAGCTTTAAAATAAATCCAGTTATACTACAGTTGTAATATTATTATGCAGCATAAATCCTTGTCTGTTGACATTTATTTAATGAATGTTGCTACAACAGCTTAGCTAGATGGCACTCCAGAGGCGAGGCAAAGGAAAACCTTGCCAGACTGCTCACAAAGATAACTTTATTGGGCGCTAATGAAAAATAATTAGTGAAAAGATTTGATTTTTTTAAGCAAACGAAACGAAAATCAAAATACTATCTGAACTGGCCTTCTGAAATAAATTCCTGGTGTAGCTGCACTAAGATGTTATTATTAATTACACTTTAAATGAAAAGGATCGATATGGTGAAAAGCACCTTGTTAAATGACTGCTTTGCAAATGGTACATTGCTCACCGGCTTAAGATGGCCTATAACTTTTCTCCTAGGCATGGGTCTAAAATATTCATGTAAATCAATACTTGATAAATCTCATAGGTGCGGGCTGGCTCCAAGGATGAACAATATATTTGGATCGATTTTTTTTTTTTTTTTCTTTTATTCTGCATTACCCTGGAACAGTCAGTCTCTGCCCTGTGCAGATGCCGGCCGGGTGGGGAGCTCACCCCGCTCTCACCATCGATCGGAGGGAGACTTCATGGGACCCGCAGTATTTAGTGCTCTCCTCTTCAAATTAGATCCAGACAGTTTTCTTACACTTCCCGTCGCATTCCCCATTAATGTAACTTTACGTCGGATTTCTTAATGCTTCACTTAACTATCCTGAGGTTCTCAACTCTTCCCTTTACTTTCTGTGTAGGGGGATACATGAATATCTTTTAATTTAAAACTCTTCTCTTCTCTTCTCTTCTCTTCTCTTCTCTTCTCTTCTCTTCTCTTCTCTTCTCTTCTCTTCTCTTCTCTTCTCTTCTCTTCTCTTCTCTTCTCTTCTCTTCTCTTCTCTTCTCTTCTCTTCTCTTCTCTTCTCTTCTCTTCTCTTCTCTTCTCTTCTCTTCTCTTCTCTTCTCTTCTCTTCTCTCCTCTTCTCTTCTCTCCTCTCCTCTCCTCTCCTCTCCTCTCCTCTCCTCTCCTCTCCTCTCCTCTCCTCTCCTCTCCTCTCCTCTCCTCTCCTCTCCTCTCCTCTCCTCTCCTCTCCTCTCCTCTCCTCTCCTCTCCTCTCCTCTCCTCTCCTCTCCTCTCCTCTCCTCTCCTCTCCTCTCCTCTCCTCTCCTCTCCTCTCCTCTCCTCTCCTCTCCTCTCCTCTCCTCTCCTCTTCACCAATTCCAGTCTACTGAACAGCAGAACATTACTCGCTTTATTCGGAAATCCCCTCCAGGATTTTACCACAAGCCTCTCGTATCAAGTGCAAACGTTGCAAGAAAGCGATTTAGCTGAGGACTTTGAACTGACCTTAGAGGGAAGCAAAAGGTTTCGAAAAGGCGTGCCCTGTCCCGGGGTCGCAGCACAGCCTGATCCGCCCGTGTCCCCCACCTCTGGGTTGAAGGAGCCAGCTTGGTGCGCCCAGCTCCCCCGAAAAGCCAGTTTATGTGTGACACTTGAAGCCACCTTTCTGTGGGACTCCAGGAAAATGTACTTTCCAGCCAGTGAAACTGTTTTCTTTCCCCTGCCCGAGATGTCCTGCGCAGGCGAGGGACGTCCCCGCTGTCCCCAACTGCTGCCCGCGCCGGGATGCGGCGGAGGGGCCCTTCGGGGAGAGGGGAGACCGCAGAGGCCAGCGATTATGGGTAATCGAGGGTGTTTTAGGAACCTGTAACGCTAAGGTAGCTAAAGTCACCTAGTTATTTTGATGAACTGTTCAGCCAGCGCTTCTGGTGTAGATCCCCTGGCCCGGGCTGTGTCCTGGGAAACCAGTGGAACCGCTTGAAAACCGCTGCAAGGTGCGGGTGTGACCGCCAATGGCAGCATCTGATTTGCAACTGGACGGGAAATTAAAAAAGGGCCTATTTTACCCTTGAGTACACGGAGGGATAAAGCAAACCCTGCTCTGCAAGCCAAGCA
Source organism: Apus apus (assembly GCF_020740795.1). NCBI lineage: Eukaryota > Metazoa > Chordata > Aves > Apodiformes > Apodidae > Apus > Apus apus. Next base: position 104,724,239 of record NC_067285.1, on the reverse strand, counting down.
AAAGCGGACTCTGTGGCGTTTCTGTAGAACCTAATCAGATTTTATTCCCATCATATTTAGATTTAGAGACTTTTTGTTCTCTGAGCTAAAATGGAAATAAAGACGTGTGCAGGGTGATTTCTGGTAAAAAGCTTTCCCAGGTAAAAGGTTTCCCACTCAGCATAATGTTAGCTTCTAATACAATAATATGTTATTCAAACAAAAAAGGTTCGCTGTCCCTGCGCTGCTGCTGTGCGGTACCGGCCTCCATGTCACGACACGTCCTAGACGACAGGATTCCTCCCATATGAAATACAAATGAAGCACAGGACTAAAAAGCACCAGTGTCAGGAAATCTCTACCTATTGTAAGGAAAATTATTGCTTTTAAACGGAGCATTTATGCACCTTGTCCGACGGCTTTTCGCAGACTGTGGAGTGAAATTCGATGATGCAGAGCAGTGTTGCTGGAGGCGAGCCGCTCTGGACCCCTCCTGGGCAGTGAGACCCCCTTCGCTGGCTCAACCCCGGGCAGCTGATCCTCGCAGAAAGCGGAGGCTCTAGCCAAAGCCGCCCCCTCCCCGCGGCAGCGCTCAGCCGAGCCCCTGTTCAGGGCTGCAACCCCCTCGCCCCGGGAGCCGGTCACTCGGAAAAGTCTTTGACTTCAGGCAAGGTTTCTCGCCCCGCCGCCCCGTCGGGCACTGCTTCCCACCAGAGGCTCGCGGCCAAATGCGGGCGGGCCGGGGCTCGGAGGGGTTTGCTGGGTGCCTGGAGCGGGCTCGAGGGGACTCCGCAGCCTCCCCCGCAGCGGCAGTCCCGCTGCAGAGCGTTACCTGTCTGGGGGTGCACTGGAACATTATCTGGGTTTTGCAGGATACTGCTCTACCTGTTGGCAAATATTTACTCCCCCCTGAAGAAAAGGGGGACTCTAGCAGAGGAGAGAGGGAGCCCGCTACGGATTTGGCTTGTAGGATTCAGTCTGCAGGGGGGACCCCGGAGGCCCCCCATCCTTTTGTTGCAGTGAACTGCTTCCAAACTGCTCCAGCGGCTGGGGAGTCCGGCACTACAGAGTGCTACCTCACAGCACTGAGCTTGTCAGGGAAAAAAGTAGTTTCTGTAAAGCAGCCAAATGTGACTGGGAAAGGAAGACAGACTTTTCTCGGCGGGGTGTTACCGAGCTGGATCTCGCAGGGCTGATCCTGGAATGCTCGGGGGGAGGAGGGAGCCGCGGTGTAAAAAATTAGGACATGAAACTTTTGTCTCCTTCTTAAATTTCCTTCTTCTTTTCTGCTTTCTTCAAGTTTTCCTTTTTCTTCCAAGAAAATGTCTTCTAGGAAAACACACTGACTCAATGTATTTGCTTTTTAAAACTGATTTTTGAGGGACTGAAAGGGAAATGGTTTGCAGCAAGAACAGATGTGAACACTTGGGACGTGCCTTGCTCACAGACGGCGGGGAAGGGAGATCGAGACAGGAGCGCAGCGGCGAAGACCGACCCAATCTGGCATCCAAACTCCCCATACTCCAAGTTTTACCACCTTGGAATACTTCTTATCTTTTCAGCTGCTTCTTTGTATTTTGTACCACTGTTCTCTGTTCCTTCTCTGGCCCTGTCACTCTCTCTTAATGGGACCTATCGCTCCATCAGAACCACCAGCTTGTGCAGGAGATAGGAAGACAAATGCAATTATTTGGAGATCTGGCGAATAATCGTGTTGATGGAAGATGGATATATAAGTTTTGGTGGTTTTTTTTCGCCTGGTGGAAAATGTACAGCTCTCCAGCTAACGGCTACATTAAAATCTGAGTACATTTATAAAATTAAACAGATTTTCATGAAAAAGAGCTGAAACCCGCTCTCCCAAGAGCAAGTGCGTTGAAGGTAAACGCAGTGCAAAGCCTTAAGATGCCCTGATTCTAGCTCACAAAATCTCTGGCATAACAATATTTAAGACCCTGTCAGCACTTCTATTGTCAAGTCTTTTTCAAGGGCTTCTCGCTTGCCCTCAGCAGTTTTCGTGATGGAAACATCGAGATTCGGACTAAAAGGCCTCTTAAAAGGAGGTTGAAAACATTTCCCTGGCTTTAAACAGGGGCGCAGGGAAGGAGAGCGTTCCCTGTGATCCGGAACTGATGGCGAATCTAACGTTGCTGGACGCCCTGCCCTGCCTTGAGCGGTGCAAACAGCTTTTAAAAGGTTACGGTGCTAGTAGGTGGAGGGGAGCAAAAATTCTCCAGATCATACAGAAACACACCGATCCCTCACCAAGTCCCACAGCACCTCCCACAGCACAAGCGAGGGCTTCTCCATCCTCCAAAAGGCACACCTTGGACACATACACGCAAACCGGCCACCACTTTCTTATAATTCATGCACCAAGTGCAGGATCTCATACAATTTTTGGCATTTTAAAACTACAGGACAGTTCTGCAGACCCGCAGAGGGAGGGAATTCGGGTTGGCCTGACACCACAGGGCTCCTCGGAAGGAAGGGGGCTCCCTCTCTCCCCAGGGGAACTCTGCATACTCGGCTTGAGGATCTGCAGGTCGAAGTACCACAGGGAAGGGACCTTGGCTGTATGAATTACTCTTCCCCACAGACTCCATCCCCTTACAATGGCATCGATAATTTCCAGCAAACGCCCTCAGCAGACTGCCTGGGGTCGTGCCAGGTGCTGTACAAGCGCACGGGAGGGTTTCACTGGCTCTCAGCGTCCGCTTTCCCTCCTGCCATCACTGCCTTTCCTTGTCCCACTCCATTCACCTGCTCTCATTTCCAGTCCTCTCCCTCCATCCTTCTTCTTCACTACAGAGATCTCCCTCCTGCCATCCCACCTCCTCTCCCCCTTTCCCGTGGGCTCTCTTGGGTCTGGCTCTGCCTCCCCGCTCGCCCCCAGCAGTGAGGGGGCTGGGCAGGAGGACATTCAGTCCTGCCCTGTCCTGCACTGTCCCGGCTGCTCTGGCCACCTTTTTTTTGGGCGAACCTCACCGGCAGCGAGGAAAGGGGCTCCCTGGCGTGTGTGTCCCCCACGCCTTCCTCCCCGCTATCCTCCAGCTCTTGTTCCTTTCCCTTCTTCACTCCTCTTCCCTGTCGCCACCCCTCCCTCTCTCCCTTCCCCTGCACCGCTCCCCCGTCCTCAGTTCTTTGGCTCCCTCTAGCTCCATCCCCTCCCTCCACCGCCCCGACCCCTCCCCCCTCTCCGGCCCATCCTTCCCTCCGCCCCCCGCAGCCAGTCCTGCTCCGCAGCACAGCTCGCCCGGGCTCGGTTGGGCTCGCTGCGCCATGGGGCAGCTCGGGGGCGGCCGCCGAGCCCCACCGCCGGCCCCGGCCCCTCCGCCGGCCTTCAGCATCGACAGCATCCTGCAGCCCGGCCCCCGCCGCCCGGCCCAGGAGCAGGGCAGAGTCCGCTGCGCCCTGCCGGAGGAGGAGGAAGAGGGGCCTGCAGAGCAAGACCCCAATAAAAGCTCCAGCAACTCGGGTACAGAGCCAGCAGCCATCCTCAGGCAGCCTCGCACTCCGGTTTGCAGCCCGGCCCCCACCCAGCCACCCCCCCCCGCCCGCAGCTCGGCACCCGGCGGGGTCTGCCGCGGGCCCCCCGCCGCCCAGCTGGGCCAGGACCGCGCACAGGCAGCCACACGCACACTTGCACCCACAGATACACACACTTACACGCAGACACACCCATACACACTTACACGCACGCGCAAGCCGCCAGAGGACGAATCGAGGCTCCGCGGACTGAGGGGACAAGATGCCCTTGGCCCACGCACACGCACCAACCTGCTTCCAGGGGTTTTTCCAGGGCCCCTCCTGGCCTCCTTGGCTTTTTGTCCGGTGTCCAGGAGCCCCTGGACCCTGTTAACCTCTTTTCACCCTTGTCCTCTCTGGAAAGTGTTGGGGGGGTCGTGGCTAGGTCTCAGCAACCCTCCTCCTCGTCCTACCTCCCCCCCCCGGCCTCGGCCCTTCTCCCCAGCGCTCAGCCGGGCAGTGCGTGCATGCGGGGCGGGGGCGGGGGCGGCGGCGGCGGCGGCGGGGGCTGATGCTGTGCTTTGCCGTTGCAGGCAGCGAGCCCTGCCGGCTCCGGGCGGAGGGGACGAGCCGTGGCCTCCGCCCGGAGGCCGAAAGCTGTTGTATGGACTCCCCGCTCCGCGCAGAAGGGCTGCGCGGCTCCCGGCAGCAGCCGCGGAGGGAGGCCGGGGGCTGCGGCGGGGAGAGCGGCAGGTCGCCGGCTGCGGGCGGCAGGAAGAAGACGCGTACCATCTTCTCCAAGAGCCAGGTTTTCCAGCTAGAGTCCACCTTCGACGTGAAGCGCTACCTGAGCAGCGCCGAGAGGGCCGGGCTGGCCTCCGCGCTGCACCTCACCGAGACCCAGGTGAAGATCTGGTTCCAGAACCGCCGCAACAAGCTCAAGAGACAAATGTCGGCCGAACCCGAGGGCCCGGGGCAGGCGGAGCCCCCTGGAGATCCACTGCCCCCCGCTGCCTCCGCGGCTCTCTCCTTCCCGGCCCTTTACAAGGACAGCACCCTGCTCAGCCGCTGCTTGATGCCTCTGCCCGTCCCCCTGCTGTACCCGGGCAGCGCCATCCCCTACCTCTGCCTCCCCGGGCCGGGCAAACACTTCAGCCTGGTGGACGGGGACGTATAGCCTCTTTCCCCGGTCCCCGACCTTCCTCTTGCCGGGGGCCGCCTCGATGTTATTTATGCCCCGCCGTGTCGGTGGGGTGTCCGCCTTCCCCACAGCCGGCAGCAGCCGCCCACCCGGCACACGGAGGGACCTCCTGGGCTCCCCCCACCCGTGTCTGTGGGCAGCCGACACGTTGTTAAAGCCTCTTATGGGCGCTGCCTTGGCTGTTGCAGCTCTTTTTCTCTGGTCAGAACGGAGGAGGTAACACGGAACCGTCAAAGAAACCGGGATGTGTTCTGCCTCCCTCCCAAATTATCCCATGATCGTGTTTCCGGGGAGCCGATGTTCTGCCTCATCCCACAGGGACTGTGTCCCCGCGCCTGCCACAGCTCCGTGGCTGTCCCTGTACCGTGAACCGAGTTCCTTTTCATACACGTCCTAAAAGCGAAGGCTGTGATGTGCTCCTCAGTCTCTCCACCTGTAATGTCCCACAGATTAACTTCTCCCCATCTTTGATATTATAAAAATGTAAACACCTTTCCTCAGATCTGGTTCTTAAATTGTGGCGTTTGTGAATTCTTTCTTCCCCTCTCGAAAACATCCAAGCTTTCACTCATACCTTTTGTGCTAACTGGTTCTCAAACTATGGCTCATCTGGTGTTTCTGCAGGACAAGACAAACTTTCTCTCATACTTCTTGTGCTAACTCCGCCCTCCGAAATCTCGTGGGACACTTTTATCTGCTATCACAGAGTAAAGGAGTGATAGGTTTTTTGTTGTTTGTTTTGGTTTGGGTTTTTTTCTTTCTTTTCTTTTCTTTTTCTTTTTCTCCCCCTGCCTCGGATTTCCAAACGCTTTTGTCGTCCTTTGGTTTCCAAGTTCACACGCTTTATATTCAAAGGTTGGAAATAAACCTTTTCAGAAAGATGAAACGTATGCCTTTTCAATACAGTTACTACTAGGCAGTTTCAAACGAAAGATACTGCCTAGAGTGCATCGGTTATTTTCATTTTAAAAATAAAGGTTAAAAACACGATCGTGGCACTACGAAATTCACTCGTGCTTGGGAAAACAGTCAACTTGTCCAGTTTCCCAGTGGGAAAAAAAGCGGTAGGTGTTTAGGGTAGATAAACGCGGTTTTTCTTTCCTTTCCCATCCTTCTTCCATTTCTTTTGAGCAATTCATCCAGATTTGCAGCGAACCGCCCTGCAGACGCGCGGGCCAGTCCGGGGGGAGAGAGCCCAGAGCAGACGGGAGCCCCGCGGCTCCAAGCGCGGTTGTGATTTACTTCCCAGCCGGCAAAGTGCTGCTGCAGGGATGTCGCCGGGTGTGATGCAGCCGGGGAGCCGGTGCCAAGGCAGCCCCTGCGCCAGCCGAGCTCTGGAAAGCGTCTGCAGCGGCTCTGTGAAATTTTCTCACGGTTGCGATGATCTGGGAGCGCTGTTTGACCTCTCCTCTCGCTTTTTAATCCGTCTCGACTTAGTGTCAGGTAGCAAGAGCGGGCTCACAGGGTGCCCTTGCTCTGGAGAAAAGTTATAATATATGGAGGCTGTTGCAAGGGCATTATGAAGAAGTGGACAACCTGAAGGGGACCTGCCGGGTGCACTTCGCAGCTCAGGTTCCCCCAAACTGCAGCTCCATGGAAGGTGCAGGAGACGGATTAACGGTTTGGGTCACAAGATCGACCCCTCTTTTCTGATCTGACTTTATATTGATAGTTCAAGATATTCAGATCCTCTGAGCCCGCAAGTTACTCCGTGACTAAAAACATTTGGAGACCCATGTAAGCGATGATGTCCCTATTTCTGAGGATTATGTGATATAGTTCGTGTGCGCCCGTTTTCCTTTTTTGGTGTGTGGGTTGTTTTATTTGGTTTTGTTCTTGTTGTTTGTTTTGTGTTTGTTTGTTTGTTTTTCAAACTGATTATATCGGAACGTCCTTTTGGTTGTTACTTCTAATATTTATAACGGCGGTACACCCTTACTCGATTGCTGTCAGGAGATTAATCAGTGTCGATAGAGGAAAATCCTTCTTTTTCCAAATCCCTACCAGTGGAATTTTGACCAGATGTAGCAGCTATACCCTTTCTTTATTTCTTTAACGTGGAACTAAAATTCATTTAAAGAAACTGCCCTTCTGCATGCCTGCAGCCTCAGAGGTGTCCGTGGAAAAAAATTACTATAAAATAAGTCGTTCTTAGGCGACTTTAATCAACTTTAACCGCATTTATCAAACAATTTTCACCTTTATTCTTCTCCCTGTTTTATTAATTTGTCGTCCGAATTGCTTCTGGAGTTACAGAGGCAACTGGAAGACAACACGGACCCGGGGGCGAATTATTTTACAATCAAAACAACAGAAAGAGGTTTTCTCCATGCCGTAGTTCTGGCGTGTAGTTCGATGTCACAACTTGCTGCCGACCAACTCCAGAGCTACTACCGTTAGGAATTAACATTGAGTTCGGTGGATGCCTGAAACACCTGGGTAGCTGGAGAAAGCTAATAACCACCCTGAAATACTTGTCCCCTCTCAAAATAAAATTACTAGTATTGGTTCATTGGCCAAAAATATTAACCAAACTGTTGCTGCTCAGTGTAACACGGCTGTAGGCAAGGGGGCTTCCTCTCAAGAAACCAACTTTACCATGTATCAGAGTTCCCAGCTGAGCAGTCAATGCTGATCACACTATTACTGACATTTCTTTTAGCACTTAAAACAATTGCATTTGCAGTTCTAAGTCATTCCTTACTGCTTCAAGAGTTTGATGTTAGCTACCATACAGCAAGAGATTAGTACTGGCTAACCTATAGGCGGGATACTTCAAAAATGAAAAAAAACACAACAAAACCAACCAAACAAAAAACTCCAAAATCCCTGTAAGAGCTTGCAAACTGTTTGAGAGGGAAAAGAAAACCAATAACCAGCAAACAAAACCCCCAATAAACAACTCAATCCAAAACCAGCCAAAAAAAATCAGTGTTAGAGCTGATTAGTTGCACGAACTGAGATTTAAAAACGTGCTGTTGAGGTTTGACATGTCAAAAAGAGGTAGTGCAGCTGGGTTAGAAGCAAGTAGAAGACATGATGTGCTTCCATATTGAAAAAGAGATTCTTTTTTTAAAAGCTCATATAGAGTGCTGCTTATTTATGTATTTAATTTTTGTTTGTTTATTTTTATTAGAAGAATAGCCATAGGCCCCACCTGTTTTAGGACATTCGCTGTGTTAGGCATGGCACATATGTAGCAACAGCCTACTCTATAAATGGAGTAGAAAATTAAGATATGGTTAAGACCTGGACACTAAGCCTTCCAAATGAAGGATTTTAATTGAGCACAGCCTTTCTCAATGGGAAAATATATTTGAAAAGCAGTTGGATACATACATAAATGCACTGGGTACATAGACAAATGCATTGCTCATGAAACAGTGCAATACAAGGGTTTAAAAAAGCTGCTCCACCTCTCCTCCAGCTTTCTGTAAAAGCCCCACATGGCTGATCCAGCTGTGGGAAACTTGATTTTCATCTCACCTGTGATGTTGAAAATTCCCTGGGATTAGGATGATCAATCACAGGGCTGCATGTGGCAGCTTTTCTTGTTCAAGAGCATGCTGAGAATTAAAAGATCCAATTATCTGCGCTGGAGCGTAAGTCGTCTCACTTGTGTGCTCTGTTGGAGGGTTTTGCAAAACTCCCCTGGGATTGGTTTCCCTGTGGAGTCTCCTGATCAGGAGGCTGAACCAGGAAGTTGCTACCATTTTGTTTTGCTTTGCTGTCTCTGAACACTGTATACACAGACATGGTTATGGACCAGCACAAAGATGTTCCGAGCCTTCTTGTCATCTCCCCTGTTATTTGGACTTCTGCTTCTAATCTGGCTGGTGCTTACATCCACAAGGTGAGAGAAGGTATAGTATAGACTATAGAGAGAAAAGTTACCCAGCATAGTTCTTTGGCCTTGCCACGGGTTGATCTAGAGTACAGAAAATTCTCTTGCTTCTCCTGGGCTTGCTAGTAAACCCATTGTACATTCATCAGCAGAAGTAGGGCTTTATGTACCTAGAAAAAGGCTTGCAGCATTACCCCAGAATGTAGCAATCTTTCACGTTCTATGAGGAAGCCACCACAGGTTTACATTACTGGAATTAGGAAGAGAAAGAAGATTCACAGCTTCATGTCCTGAAGGAGACTTGTTTGAATCTAGGAAAGATTAATCAAGTTTAAGGAAGATAAGTATTAATCCCAGCATTGCAGGAAAGGCATAACATCAATAACCCAAAATCATCATGAGCAAGAAAATGTTCGTTTGGAAGGATACACAGTAAAATGCTTTCTGTGCATCTTCTGTACAATGCAGGCCGATCTGCACTTTTTTTTTTTCTTGAAAGGCCATTAGTCTCTCTCCTCTGCCTCATCATGTCTGTAGTAGGCTAATTTTGCAGGTTAAACTTGGGCTGGGTGTGATTCTGCTTTCCCTTACAAAACACATGACTTGAAGGCAGGGATGTGACCTCTAGAATATGTCTGACTTAGAGCCAAAATTTGTCAGATTGAGCCCTTAAGATTCTTACCTTTTTAAAATATGTGAAGTAGTAATCCTCATAGTTATGATGTGAAATAGTAAACATATTGAAAAAATGACGTATGGATTTACTGGAGAGGCTTGGAAATGGGTAAAACTCATTGCTCCATACATATACATTTCCCTTGACAGTGATGTTGAACAGGATCTTACGTCATGAGATGTGATTGCTGACCAGTTCATCTGTCACTTCAAAGTAAAAGATAATAAATTAATAGTTAAAAAAAAAACAAAACAACCCTGGAAACTCTCTATTACTAAAAATAAAGACCACCAAATGGTATAGCATCAGGGAACATTTATCTTGGGTCCCATTCTGTGTTGTAGTACCTGGGAAATGCTCTGGCCCTAAAAGCAGGAAGCCTTTTATTTCAGAGAATAAGTTAACTCTAGATGAGACAGTGTGTTCTGGAACCGGGAAAGGTAATTGCAGTATAATCAGTACATGAGGGGGACAATCAGACCTGCCTCTTCTCTGCTCTCAACAAATCAATTACATTGGTTTTCATCTAAAATCCAACAGAGACCAGAAAACATTACCCGACATTCTAAGAAAAATGAAATGTAAAGGAATGTCCAGTGGGAAGCCGTAAACATTCCCAGCTGCATCATCAAGATCAAGGGTTTTTGCACAAAAAGTAATTGTGAACATACAAGTAGAGGAAGCCTGCAAGACCAGAAAATCTTCAGTAACCTAGAAGGTACAATGCCGGAGAAGAAGACACAGACATGTTTCAAGAGGCCTCTATAGAGGGCCAAAAGATGGCAGTGGATAACATTTTCAAGCAAAGGTTTTGTGCTCACTGTGAGCTTTTCAGGACCTAGTACACAACACAGGCTGCTTTTACAAGCAAGTATGTGGTCAGAGGGAGAGGAGCCATATATGGAGTCAGCAACCCAATATACCAGACACAAATCACAAGTCTATCAGGACAATTAGATCTTGTCTCGGACTAGAATGGATGAGGGGGTTTGAAGACAAAGGCAGTGGCAGAACTTTGACTGAAGACCTCATTGTATAAACGCACATCTGGATTTTGTTTCTCCACAGTCTACTTCTGTCATGTGTGTTCTTTGGGACAGTGATGTCTGTGTTGGTCTGGTTGGAGCAGAAGCCATGGCAGTTTGCTCAAAGCTTTTTCATCAGGTGTTCGTGCTTTGTTATACAGGAAGAAATGACCACTTGTTAAGCAACAGATAGTTTCCTGCAGTTTAGATCTTTACTTCCATACTCAAATTTACAGAGGTCAGATGTATGAGCTTTATGAAGGATGCTCCTATGTAAGAGAACAACTGGGGAAGTTCTTCTACCTTAGATTTACCATGGCTCTTCTCAAGTAGTGATGGGGTCCTAGCAACTGATGAAGATTGACACTTGATTGAATCTGGATCAGCTTTCCTCCTAGCTCCAATTCCCAAATCCACCACATACAGCTCTCCATTTCTTTTGACAGTTAGCTAGAGGGCAGCTGTAGGAACCTCTCTTCAGCCTGTAGATTGTCTCCAGGAACATTTCAAACTTTTATTTGTGACCACTGGTGAGAAAAGCAGAGATACTAGCACAGCCAACACAACGGGAGAGACTGGTGACCTCTAGATCTTCCTAAGCATCACAAATGGAGTATTTCACTGAAAAACAGTCCCTATATGCAATTATCATGTTGTTGTTGGTTTGGGTTTTTTTGTTTTGTTTTGTTTTTAATGTTACATGGATATTCAGATCAGAAAGGACATTTGACTACTAGCTAACCATAATGTTCTCTGACTTCCAGACCACAAGGAGATGTACATCACTACACATATGCATGAAATATACAGAGTTCCTTAAATTACTCCTGACAAAATAAATATTCCCCATTTTTGTAAATAAGTGAAAATTTCAGATCTATTTTGCAAATAAACATCTTAGAACCATGGACCAACATCTTTTATTCTTTCCTCACAGGTGCAATGTCTACTCAATCTTCCACTGTCTGTTACTGAGCTGCAGCGAATCCGTGTGAACAGATAAAGATCTGAACATCCCCATGTTCTTCCGTGCACACAGAGATTTATACTATCGGTACACTGATTCCTAGTCATCAGCTGAGTAAATTAACTGATTATCATATATTTTAAGACATATTTGTATGTGTTTTAGCAGCTAATGGGACACTCGAAACCAGTGAATGGTTAAAAAAGTTGTATTTATAGCAGCCTCTAACACTTTGTACATGTAGTTTGATAACTTCTCTGACACACACGGTGATGTAACGATCTCTCTGTCTCTTTGTACAACACCAGTGAAGCAATCTGGAGGTGTTACGGTAAATTACTGTGTAATTTCAGTGTTTGCTTTGAGAGTCATTAAAGTGAAATTATAGATGCAAAAGAACTCTAATTACTCTGTAGGAAATGTTATGTGGTGGGATGTGCATGTGTTTTTCTAAGAGCCTGTAATTTGTGGATTTGTAACTGAATATCTGCATTCAATTTCCATTATTAGATAATTACTACACATATGTGTCTGCTTCCTCAGACTCTTAAACCTGACTTTTTAGTGGATAAGGAGAGTGACATTGGTTTATATGTCCTTGTAACAACAGCTTTTAATAACCATGAGGTAAAAGTTGTCAAACTGGGATCCAGGCAAAATAGATGAAAAAACAGCAGATAAATTAAACAAGAAGTCTAGTTAGTATTGGAATCTTACAGATTACATCCTGAAATATATGAAATTGTATCTGGACAATAAAGTTACATCTTTGTATTAACAATCTCACAGAACTAAAACATATCAGGCAAAAATTGTTTCTTAATGTTTCCACGATGTTATTTTGCTAGATTAATTTTATTCTAAAATAACTTTTTTTTTTCTTGAAAATAAGGTTTCTGATTTAGAAATGAAAAATAGTTTGAAAACAGCAACTCAGTCCTTGAGACAAATCCCACTTATTATGAAGTCTCCCAATAACAGAAACTCAATCTCCCAGTCATTTGCATGTATAACACTTTCGTCTCTCATAGGACAAAGAATCTATAACCATCACTATCAGAAACAGCAGATGGCTGACACAGTTAGGACATCAGTTCTCTTTGCCATGTCATTGGCTCTGATTAAAATCAATGGGGAAACATCCCTAATATGTCTGCTTGTTCCTTTATTGCATAATCTTTTGCCCTCGGTCAGATGCCAGGATCAATGGATTCTCATATTTTCTCTTGAATTCACTGACTTCATATTATGAAGGGGCTACTTAGAAGGGTGACAGTTATAGTAGGGGACTGCACTTGAACTGAAAATGTCTTCCACCATAAGTCTGCTTGGAAGCTGAGGAACACATCCAGCAAACACATAGGGTCATGATATCTAAGTAAGGCAAGTGGCTTGGAAAGGGTCTCTTTTGATCAGGTATTTTCTGAAACATAATCTGGGTACTCCTCAGTAAAAATGCTAAGAAAACCATGGCTTAATTTACTAGAGACAAGACTTGGGATGTGTAGTACATCAGGCTCTCAGAAATGACTAAAGTAAGTGAGAAGCTTCTGCATCTTGTGAAAGACTACGTGTACTAATTTTCCACTGCTGTTTTTGCTTTCTGCTACTAGGCCCAGAGGAATTACTGTTTATATTCTTGGATTGTTTTACATACTCAGATTATTCCAAGGTCTTCTTTATAAACATGCAAAAAACCTACAATGAAATGTCAGCTTTACAAATCAAACACAACACCCTCCCAATATGAATGAAATAAAGAAGCAGGGTCTTCAGCAGACTTGTAGGTCAAGTCCTTTTCCAGTGAGAGACAACTTCAGTTTTCCCAAAATTAAAACTAACACAGCAATATACAGGTCCATGGAATGGAGTTGAGTCTTATTCTTAAATAGAACAGATAGAGCTTTGGGCTCTGTTTGAGAGTATGTACACTCCTGTTTAGTTTTTAATAAAATTAATAATTGCACCTGGCACCACCGTTTTCTAGTGGTGGTGGAACAGATCTATAATTGCAATTATTCTCCTCTTGGGTGATTTAGTTCAACTCCCTGCGTCATGCAGGATATTCCCCTACATTATTTCTGCTACTTATCTAATCTATTATTGAATACTTCTGGTGATGGTGCCTCAATTACCTCCATTACCTCTCCCTCCTAATGCTTAACTGCTCTGTCTGATATGATTCCCTCCTGCCCCACAATGAGTGGTTTGGATTGTTCAACGTGCAGGTTTAGGCTACGTTCCTTGATTTGATCACCCTCACAATTGTATGAAAACTCCACTCTGAAGAGGTTTACAGTGACTTTAGGACTTGTCATGTAATCTCTTCAATCCCCAGGGTTACAACCTGGGATCCTGTAAAATCCTTCTACCAGTGATGTGAATTTTCTTTACCCTTTCCTGATTTTTTTTTTCTTGTGTGTGTTCTGCTTTGTTTTCTTTCCAAACGCACAAATCAGAAATACTCACAGTATGGTGAAGTAGTACCCAAGATGGTGATCTACAATAAAAATTTTAAGAAGTTGGTTATATCCCCTTTTCTTCCTATTTCAGTGACACAATGCATTGCAATGCAATGTCCATTTTCTGTATTTTTGTTCAGAGTCAATGTTTTAATATCTTGTTTAGTTTTATTTCTAGAATCAATCCTTTTATCTACTCACCTATTCACCTGTCTGTCAAGATATCTATCTCACTAGCACTTACACTATGCATATCTAACCACAGTATATCAATAACACCACAGATTTTGCTCACAGAAGCAGATCTATGGCTCCTACCCTTATTTTCAAGCAAGCAGAACCTCTCAAGAGCATTTGTGAGTAAACCCACTGCTGTAAATATTATGTCCAAGGGAACGTGGTAAAGCAGAAATATAATTTATTATTAGCATAGCAAAATGGGATCTATCTTGGCTGTGATCTTAAGGCTGACAAATACAAAAGCATGCCACACCTCAGTGATGATGCTGATGGTGTGGGCAGAGATTCCCTGCTGAATAAACATGAAGCAACTTGAAATCTACTCCAACTTTCTCACTGTGTGTGCATGGGAGAGCAGAGCCCAGCTAGGGAGAGCCTGCATGTCACCTCACAGAGATAAGCAAAACAGAAACACCTTCTATCAGTGAAGATTTCTGTGGTGACATATGTAATCTTTACTACATCTGCATGTAACACATGCATGAGCATTTTGCCTGGGCATCTTTGTTATGCATGAACAGATGGGAGATGGGAATGACTGGAAAAGCTTAATTCCTTCGGGCAGAAGGTGGGAGGTAGATGTGAGAGGAACACGTGTACTACGAGAGCTGTCTAATCTCCAGGAAAAGTGTAGTGTGGACTCAGATTTGTGCCGATTTCCTTGTATCACTGTTTTGGGAGAAATGGGCTATCAAATGAGAAGTGCATAACTTGGTCTCCGCTCTAGTTGGTTTTCAGAGCTGGTGCTGGTGTCTTCCCACCACTGTTGCTTCTGACTAGCAGATCTAATTCCCTCTGTCGAAACCTGAGGGCACATTAGTGGCTCAAAGTCTAAGTTGGTCCTACATGATATATCTTGTCTTGCCATGCGTTGAGTAGGTAACTTTGACCCAGGGATGAAAAAATGGAATAGGGAACAAATAAAGAAGAGGGATAACTAATCAAGCCGTTCAGGGTTATGTGGTTAATCTGTGACGTGGTGAGGATGAGACCCACAGCTGACAGAGGTTGGATATTCCCACAGGTGAAAGACAATCTTAATCGCTATCATAACTATGACATTGTTATCATATGTTCATTTTATTATTTCCCCTCAGACAGCAGTATATGTATATTGCTATATATCTGGTAAGAAATTTTTCAGAAAAATATTTATTTCATTGTAAATGCTGATTCACCTGAAACCCATCATAGGAAAGGGAGTATTTGGCTGAAATACTTGGCTCTTGGGCTTTCTGGAAGTATTGAAAAATCATCAAAATTTTTAGATGTAATATTTTCAAAATGTCAAGTGACAATTTTGTGATTTAAAATAATGCTGGTTTAAAAAAAAAAAAAGATTTATAGAGCAACAGAATAAATTTTCAAATGTCTGATGTAGAAATGATTTATTGACAAACTAGAAAAACTGATTTTTGAATATTTGTAATTATTTTTCAGTTTTTGACAGCTTTCTTTGGAATAGGAAGATTTTAAAAACAACAGTATTTGTGGGGATTGAGTTATTTCATTAACATTAAAAAATCTGTAAGCATTAAAGAGGTTTAAAATTCAGACCCTTTTGATTATTTTTCAGTAATTTCACCATTCAAAGCTGTGTTTCATCCTTGGAATACAGAAACTGAACTGAGCAGAAGTTGTCACACCCCTGAGGAGACTGAAGCCTGTTTCAAAATCTTTTGGAATCTATCAATATCAGATTGAGTACCATCTAGGTTCTATTTGTAGATCCTGAGAAGGAATGTATTGCTGTTGGAAACCAGGTTCCTTGCACAATTAAGGGCTCAATTCTGCAAGCGCTCCAGGTGGAAAACACCCTTTGGAGTCATTCTGAGAAAAATCTTCCAGAATCAGGACCCCACTTGCATGTAAAATAAAATAAGATGTACCAACAATATGAAAAGTTACTATCAACAGTCACCAGGAACCAAGGAAATAATAAAGACTAATAAAGAAGTCAGAAATGCTCGTTTTTATTTGCTCTGTAAGAATGGAAAGAGAACTCAAAGTAGGGGAAGTGAACAGTGTATAGTCATAGCATTTGGAGAATAAAGATTCAGTGAATGTTATCAGTCTGCAGAATTAGCAGTGACCTTTTATTCTTGTTAGGATGAAATATGTTTAATTTACATTATAACCTATACTCTGGATATTATAAAATGTGAGGTTCTGGTTTTAAATTTAAATATTATAAAAATTAGTTCATTAAACCACCATCAGAATAGATCATTGTACAGAAGGTGTGGAGCAGGTCAAGCTGGCTGAAAATGTGTGAAGTGGATAAAAGATGTTCCCTCCTCAGTGTAGCAGATGACTACTTAGGATCAGGTGCCAGGATATAAAGCTGTGATCACTTCAATCACACTGGTGTGTCTGGTCCTGAGTTATGACAGAAGGATTCCACAAGAGCCCAGAGTTGCAGACGACTCAAACTTTGTATCTTCAGGCTTCATGAACAAATGACAGCTATGAGCTAGATTCTGTGTAAATTATTAAGCTTTACTGATTGCTTAGAAAATTTGTGACAATAGTTACAGATAATGGCAGGGGGGTTGAACTAGATGATCTTTCAAGGTCCCTTCCAACCCTTAAGACTCTGTGATAATTTGGTGTCTATAATCTTATCTGAATTACTAACGAACACTTGATTTAACATCCCTTGTGATTTGATATGTCTGCTGTATATTTTTAAGATTTCTGCTGAAGGAATGACCCTTAAAAAAATTCAGGCAGTTTTTCATACTTGTCTGCTTGTCTTACTGGCAAATAATTGATATAATCAGCCCCTGGACTAAGATCCAGTTTTTTCTGTAGAAAAGAGACCTTAAAGGTAATTGCACTGTCTGTCTGGGGACTTTCTGGTGAAAGAAGAAGATGTGGTCTGACTTTGTCCTTCAACATGCTCCACCTCTTTGAAGTCTGAACTCAACAGAAAAACAGTTATTCTTGAGGCTTCTCTAAGTAACACTGCTGGAAAACAGATCCTTGGTCACTTCTTGACTTATGTCAGTGAGGGCCTAAGATTGACTAACACAGATCTTGTCCTGCACAGGACTTGTCTACATCCAAAAACCTAGTTCTGTAAAAATATGTCTGATGAGATTCCCAGCTGAACCTTGCATTTTCTCAATTTATTTGTAGATCAACCAAGGGACACACACACATTTCTACAATTTACTCTTATAAAAGTATTCAGTAAGTAGTTACAGGAAAGAAAACCCCGCTGAGCTAGTTAATCATTATTTTGAGTGCAAAGGAAAAAAGAGAGCTAAACTATAATTATAACCTTGGTGATAATGTATGTAGGAATCTTTCTTAATCCAGGCTAATCTTGTTCCATGTTCTTACCTACTATAAAAATCTGAACGATTTTTGACAAGATCCAAAGTTTTGTCAGTTGTTAAGAATTAATTGAAAAAATTACTAGAGCACAGCAGCCATTTCAAAGGGACTGACCCAGAACCAATTAGAATTTTGTAACAATTGACCATTCACCACAAAACAGTTATCATGAGCTTTGGCCTCTGAAGTGTGGTGTAGGGGGTGGGGGAGAATCAGATTAAAGAAACTTTAATTTTTTTCCCCCTTTAACTAAAATATCGTTAGTAGCAGCTTTCTCAACACAACTATCAATCAACTTATCTGGGTTTTAAAGGCTATGCTCAGCTTGCAGGAACAGCAGTACAGAGTATAATGGATGATTATCCCCTGGCTTTAGATGATACACAATATAGGTTACTATCTTGAAAAAACAGGTCAGACATAGGAACATTCTTTATCAAATTGCTGTTGACAGCCCAAACAAGAGATTGAAGAATACCACAAAAAGGTTCTTTCATCTAAAGACAACAGAGTTTATAATTGGTCATTCTTTCCTCCTTCATCCTCTCCTTCTCAGCAGAAAAAAGAAAATTCCTAGTGCAGTTTCTTGAACGTGGTCAGGACAAGGGTAGGCTGGTGTACACTGAGAAATAGATGCAGTGTTTAGCCTTTCTTCTGAATGTTCAAACTACCAAGGGGGGAGAAAAAGCTAATAGCAGTCTTGAACATTAAAGAAGAATGAGAGAAAGGTAGAACTTCATGCTGGATTTTCAATATTTCAGGACAGCAAATACGTAATTGCTTTGAAAGAAGAAAGAAAAATCAAAGGCATCAATATTTGCCAGATTATTCCCTAATATGTGCAATATTCTGTGTTACCTTCAGTCCAAAGAAAATATACACAGTAGATACATAATTATGCAGAAGTATGTGTGTTATCATATAATACATTTCACCATATGCTGCATATATGTACACATACATAAGCCATAGAGATATTAGATAGACTGAAAAGGATGCTAGAGATAGCTATTTAGTGCTGAAGACATCTTGCACAGCATCACTATGTTTAAGGTGAAAATGAGTACTCTGACAGTCTGATTTTCCGATATATAATATAGCCTGATCCAGGCTGTTATACTTCACTCAGTTACTTCCCAGTTATAGAACCTTGGGCTAGTTAACGCATGGTTCCAGGAGTCATTTGCAAACTTAATTTGAAGACACCAGAGCTGGAAAACTTACTATCTCCTTTGGTGGTTTCCTCTAGCAGTCAATCCTTCATGAAAGGCTAAAAAAATTGGGATCAGAGCAATTAAATCACTGTCCCACAAACACTTATGCTTTTGGTTACCCTGACACATGTGAGTAGCTCCACTGAACTCAATATACAGAGAAATCAATAGAACTGCTCGTGTGTATCAAGTTAAATATATGGATAAGTTTTTTTAGATTTGCAGCCTGAAATTGGCTTGGAAAAAGTCTCCAAAAAGATTTTACAGATTTTATAAATGAGTTTCATCCTGAAGAAACAGATGAATCCAGGAGATTCTTAGCATGAGTTATTCTAATAAAAATGTCAGACCTGTTCATGGTTTTTTGACTTTAGCTCAGTGTTCTGACTGGCAATCGCAGAAAAAGCCACAAGCTGCCCAAGATCAAGCTTCACATGGATCATCTGTGCAGGCTTCCTGAAAGAAGCAGCAACCAAAATTGCTAAATGTCTGCAAGAAAGGCAAAGCCCCTACAAATTTGTTATAAATCTAAATAATCTTAACCTCTCCAGGGAATGAACAGCATTTATAGAAGCCATAGAACAAAAACTCTTGTTCTGAGATTTAGAGAAGGGGAAAAGGATTTTGTGTACTTTTTAGTGAAGTATAAAGGCCTTTGCTAACAGGGGCCCCTGCAGGGAAGCTTCCCAGGTAGGAAACATAGGACTGTACAGACGTGTTGTTTTTGAGAGGTGAGCAAAGCCAGGTTGTGGGTGCAGGGGAATTTTGCTAATGTAGAAGCTTGTGGGGGTGAGGGAAAACGTCTGTGACTAAACAAGGAGTCTGAAGGTGCTTTACTTCTTTAGGTTTCTTGCATAAGACTCAGAAAGTTTGTGGGCTTTGTTCTATGTTGCTTTACTCTACATGGCTTTGGGTAAACACCATTCTAAGAGACTAGTGAAACATGTCATCTCCTTCTTATGAAACTCAGGGTGCTCAAAGGTAGGAGAGGAGAAATCCCCTTGGAAGAATACACTTTGGCCACGCTTAGTGGCGTAGCACTGCCCAAAACTCCTAATGAGACAGGGGTAAAGGAGATCTGCAGAACAAGGATCTCTTATCTTCCCTTCTGATGTGAAGACACTATGTGGGAGTCTCACTTGAGCTTGGTTTCTTGATGAGTGTAATTCCAGTAACTTCCGTGGATTTATTTCCAATTCATTTAATGCCATTGTGAAAAGAAACAGGCACGTTTGCTTTGGCATTGCACATTCTGTTGCGTCACTGTCTAGCAAGCTTCCCATTGCACATTTTTTCAAATGGATGCATCTGCCAGTCCAAAACAAACCAAAATAACTTGCATTTGTCTTATGTTAAAACTGAATGAGAAATGTGATGCTACATCACTGTTGTCCATCCACCAGTTAAAGCCCTGATGTCTCCTTAAAGACATGGCAGAATGTGTAGGCATATTTTTTTCCCCTCTTGACACATAAAGGATGGGATCAAGTCCTAAACAACTTCCATTCAGATAACTTTTAGAAGCCCCTTAATTTCTGCGTGGCACTGAAATAATTTTGTGCCATTTTGTCATTTTCCTCTGCATAGCATGATCAGTCCTGGAACCATTTCAGGCATTACTTTAATGGTCACAACTCAGTGGTAGCTAATGAGACAAATCCTGACAGTCTCACATGGGATCTGGAACATCTGCGATGCTCCAAGAAATTGCACAGACTCTTTAGAGATCTTGCTATGACTTAGATGGTAATTTCCCCTTCTCTTTCTGTTTTCTCTCTGATCTGGTTCACACATTTATCCTCTGACTAAACATTTAATTTTGTGTTGCTCTGCTCTACCTGTGCCTTAAACCTGCTAGATGCTCTCCATATTGACTCCCAGTTTAGCTTCCTGGAGAAAGTTCTTTTTTCTCCCAATGCTGAAAGCAGAGTGCAGTTTACAGGATTCCCTGGTTTTGCTCTCAGTCTATTCAGTGCAGTCCTGTTAGTCCTGAGCTCACCCTCCCTCCGTGCGCACTGGACTGTGCCCTCTGAGACAGGCCAGTAGTTGCTTCCATACAAGTGTTTCAACTGGAAAATTGACTCAAAACTCAACCTTCCACAATAAAGTGTGTTTTGTTTGGTTAATTTGCCTTCTGTGGTGATGTCAATGAAGTGATAGCTTGGTGACAGACACTGCTTCTGTCTAACTCTCTGGTAATATTTTGTTCTTTGTGCAACAAAAATAATGTAAATAACTAATAAAACCCAAACCAGCAAAATGGTTGCTATGGCTTGCAGACCTGCTATTGCTCATGGAAGATGTGACAATCAACAGCAACTATTGTTGAGTTATGTTTTGTTTTGTTTTGTTTTGTTTTCTCCCACAACTGAATACTAGAGATTGACTTTTAAATTATTTTTATTTTTTAATTGGTTTTTAAAACATAGCAATGTATTTGTAGCATATGTAAAGGCACTTGCCAGCCCAAAGGATACATTTTGTGGCTTTGTGCTCACAGTATAAGTCAGATTTTACTGCTCATCACTGTTGATTTAAATAAATGAGACAAACAGTGTATTCTCCTTCATTTTTAGGGGTGTGTGGAATTAAGCAAATTTCTTTTTCTGCCAAAACTAAGAGCTGAAACAATCCCTGTGAATACCAGGCTGTGTCTTGATCTTCAGCCCATCCTCATCCTTATACTGTCATTTGTAGGTGGCCATTTACTCTTCATGTGTGCAGGAGAATACTCATTATTTGGATTCCCCATCCTCTCTTCTCTACCTTTTGCTGTAATTTATTATTTGCCAGAAAGCTCAAGGCTGTGATGGTCTGCACAATGCACATGCCAGCTGACTTTGTTCTGACCCCTCACAATGTCGCACTTTGAGTCAAGGAGAAGATAACAGTGTGAAGGAACACAAGATAATTTATTCATAACATAAAAGTTATAGTCTGTGTCTCAAATTATCATGGCCTTATCCACCTAACAGCTTTTCCTCCTGCTAGTTTTTCACTGGGGATAGATGAATCAAGCTATTACCAGAGTTATTCACTAAGAGGCCTGCTTTTTCTCACGTTTGCCAGCCAAGACTGGTATTTTACCAGCTTCATCAACTTCTCTCAACAACAGACTCCTCATCTGTAAAACTGACTGCAGTAGCAATAGCAGCAGTGAATGAAATATGTATTTCTTACTGTGTCACGCTAAGGAAGTCATAAAATAAACAAGGCTTGTGGGTTGATGCCACTTGTAGCTGCTATTGCTACTTCCTTTTTATAATGTTCCATTTTATTCTGCTAATATTGAGTTTGCACAATTTAGCAGTGCATGATGGAGATTTTTTTCCCATCTGGCTTTGCTTCTGCAGGTTTGAATTACAGAATGAAGATGCCATGTGCTTGTGCCACAAGGTCCTCTTGAAGTACTTCCAATTGTAACAGAGAGCAACTCACAAATAACTCAAGAGGGTTTACAATCCTTTTCCTTAAAGAGAAATGTCTAGAAAGAGACCATGATTTCCTCAATATTTGTTCTAAGATATCTGCTGGTTTGGGTTGCATATTCAGTCCACCTGAACACTGTAAAACTCCACAGGATCTGTGCTGATCAGTGGTAATTGCTCAGGTGAGTAATACTGAACCCATGGTCGTGTACCTCAAAGAAGATTTATGAATGCGAAGAGAAAACCTGGCTCCCACAAGCACTCATGGTGAGTCTCAGCATTAGTTTCCTCAGAGTGTCTCTGCTCATCAAGGAATAGATGGATTCTGAAATAGCTGGACATAAGTATATATGAATTACCCAAAATGTGAGTGAATTCAGTGCACTGACTGGAGTCAAAACGATGAAGATCCAGCTTGGGTGATCACCTGCAGAGGAAACATTGCTGCTGGTGAGATGGTAGCTAGACCCAAATCTTTTGATCATACTGGTACCCCTGTGAACTTTAAGCCCATTCAGAACCAAAGGAAACAATAGGACAAAAATGGTGAAATATTATCAACAAGGAAAGGAAATATAAAACCAAGCAGAAAGGAAGTAAACAGATCAGCACACAGATACAAAGAATATGAATATTCAGAGTTGATGTCTGCTGTGGGAGAAGAATTGCTCAGCTCCTCACCCGCCTGTCCATGGGTGTCCCCATGGGGTGCCCATCATGGGACCCCATGGCAGTCCTCTGAAGTGCCCCTCAGTCACTAGGGACAAGCTTTCTAAAGAGCTTGGGCATCTACACACCTTACCTTTCTCATTTCAGCCTGAATATGTGGTGGGAAGTATCTCTTATATCCATCATGGCTGGACAATAATTGCCCAAATATACCACAAAGTGACCGCGTTTGCTTCTGATTGCCTTTGATCTATGTTAAGTTGAAAGCTGTGATGAAAAACAGGCCACAGAAAGGAAAGGCACATTTGAGCAGCTGCAAGACAGTGAATATTGCATATTTTGGTTGCTTTCAGCAACTGCAGATTGTTTGTCCCTGAATTTAATTACGTCAGCTGTCTGACATGCCCCTTGCTTTCTTAAGCATAATTTTATGACTTTCATTCTTGGATTTGGTTTGTGTTGGTCAAGAAGTATGTTTTTACCTTGGTTAAGTGTAGGACACACTGTTTTGGGGTAACAGAATTTTACAGTTGACAATTATATGACAATCTGTCTAAAATGCATTGATATTGGTAGATTTATGAAAAGGGAATTGTTAAAATAGAAATGGAGAGGCCATGCACTACAAAACAGTCATGTTATCTTTCTCCTCAAGGGTTTTCTTTACAATTTGGCCTGCTTGTTGAAAGCTGAAGTGTGAAATTATGCATGGAAGATGTGTACAACTTTGTTTGGAGTATTTTGAAAGGAGTTACCACTACCCTGGACCCATAGGATGTTGTCCCAGTTCCAGTCAATAACTAGGTGACAGATGCTCTCTGTATTTCCCCCGCTACCTTCCTAAAGGAAGATAAAAAGGGCAATAAGGGATAGAGGCTATAAGGTTGGAAAAACCCTAATAAAGATTTAATGAAGTAGTAATACTTATGGCAAATTAAATATATGTATACAAATGTATAAATATGGAACCCATGTTCCTCAGTTGGAAATTACTTCCTGACCACAAAAGTCCTATACTGGACTCAGCAGCAGATGGGGATGCTGGAGTCCAGCATCCCAGTAACAGTTGGCAAAAGCCTTGGAGCAGCCAAGCTGGTCCTCCTTGGGAAGGCAGAAGAAGGCAACATGTCTCAATAAATGATGATTTTCTCTAGTGAGGAGATGAGATGTAGGAGCAGCAGTGGGAGCAATAACAAACAAATATCTCAGTATAACCATGAACAATTTTTATCCTGGTCCTTTCAAACCAGGGCAGGTGTGGTAACAGCTCACCCCAATGCTCAGCTGTGTCTCCATTGTCACCTCTGCAAACAGTGATTCAGAACATAGGATACAGTTGTGGAGCTGCAGGGGAGAAAGAAAGGCAGGAGCACACAGGTGTAACCTGGAGGTTAGAAACTGAGGTAAAAAAGTTCAGAGATAGACCAAAATAGATTCTATTCAATGACACAGTTATTTCTAGTTGAAAATATTAAACAGCTTGAAACTGAATTATTATTCTCTGTACCTCAAAAAAGTGAGTTTTCTGCACTATAAAGAAGAAAGTGATCTGTAATTCCTTTTGATTTTTGATAAAAGTAAAATTAGGAAGTTTGGGGTGTACAACTTAAAGAAAAGTATTTTTCCATCCAACCTGGATTTCTGCAGAAAGAGACAAAAGTATTTTAGTACTTTTTTTTCTTTTTTTTTTTTTTTTCCCCCCCTGAGGAACACTTGCTTCAATTGAGAAAACAGATTGAAAGTTGGTATGTCTCTTGCATAAACCTAGGAACTGTTATTTTAGAAACTCAATTTCAGAAGGTCATTCAGCTGATTTTCCACATCCAAATTAAAATCTTCTGTGACACCTTTGTTTCTTTCTTTGTTTGGCACAAAAGGTGTAATTGTAAGTGCTATGATGACATAAATTAAATCGTAGATTTGTAATGCCATAGTTAGGAAATCTGCCTCTAGACAATCAAGGCATTTGGCATCAAATCTAGGCTGAAGGGTTTGCTGAGAATCAGGAGACTTTTGAAAAGTCTGAGTTGCCTTGGATGATGCAGCAATTTAAGAAAGTAAAATGGTTTATTAATAACATGAGAAAAGAACAAAGCCACCCAGGATTTTAGTTATGTAAAAGAAAACTTGGGTTTGTAATCAGAAGTTGATCCCTCACCAATTATTTTTTGCATAGTCTGGAGGTTTGTACAGCTGGAAGCTGTCCCTGGGGTAGCTATGACAGGAGGTGGCAGCAGGAGTGTCTCTCACCCCCCTTGCTCTACTAGAACAGCTGAAAAAAACCTGCTGCATCTCTGACTTGCAGTCAAATGCTGAACAATTATAGATAGTTTTCATGCTTCTCCAAGTCCTTGGGGTTCAAACAACCTCTTCCATGCAGCCCATGCTGGCTCTGAAGGGGAAAGGGGCATCCACTCAGTGGAATGTCCATTGCTGTGCTGCTCCTTTTGGCAGCCCTACAACCTATCTATCCTTTGGGGTGCTCTGGGGTTAGAGAAACCTTTAATACAATTTTTTGCAGTTTCTCCTTCACTAGAAATATGCAAAAAGGCACATGCATGGATAGAAAGTTGGAAAAAAAACCCAACCCAAATACAAATGCTTGTTAGGAACATTTTTACTGACCATGAACTTGCACACTGGTATGCTGTCTGGGCAGCACATGGGTAGTGAAAAATGCAGGGTTGCTCCCACATTTTCACATTGTGTCTTAACCAGGTAACATAGCTTGGTGAAGTGAGTTTTCCTGTCACTTCTCCAGCTTTGTGTTATCTGCTGCTTTTTCCTTTGACGTGTTTTTTTATTATTTAGCTGGTAAGTGGTCAGGCAGGATGAGTTCAAGCAGAGATGAAGGAAATGCAAAATTCTCAATTATACGGTTAACATGGTGTTACTAGCTTCCAGTTTTCTTGAGTGTGCCAGAGCTATGAAGGGTTTGAAATCTCAAAATAATGTGCCAATGGGTACCAGCAAAGAGCAGGAAGCAAGGGTTCCCTGCAATACTGTGGTTTGAACAAACATAATTATATCTTGGATTTATCTTCCTTTTCTCAATAAATTAGTTTAATCCCAATCAACTTTAATGTAAAGTTTAGTTGTGGGGTTTGTGTGTTTTGGGTTGGGTTTTTTTTTTTGGTGTTTTTTTTTTTTAATTCAGCTGAATTATTGATGTGGATGAAATATTCGGGTTCTTCATGTTAGGAAAATAGCTGATTAAGGTAATCTACTTCCCTTTTTACCTTAATTGGCCCAATGGACGTAAAAAAGTCATCTAATACTTGAGTCTACCAACTCTGGTTATTGTTTGCTTTTCTGGTGCAATTAGTGGGTACCTCAGAGATCTGAGAAAGGACTCAGTAAAATCAGCAGAATTAAATATCCTCTGGTATTTTAATCTAGCCGTGGTGACCACTTTGTGGATTTCAGACTCCAAATTCTGTTTCTTGGGGGCAACTGACTTAAGTACTTGTCTGAATGAGGAGGAAGAATGTGCTCTTGTTTCACTTTCCACTTTTCAAGGAGAAATGTCCAGATCAGCTTCATCCCTGCAAGAATCTTGCAAAGCAGGTGAGTAGTCTCCTACGACCTATTTCTTATCTTCCTGCTGTGCATAAAGGAAAGAGGAGAAGAGCTCTGGCTGATCCCTAGCTTTATTCCCTTCCTGCTTTCCAAAGGTCTGGGCCAGCAAGGCTTCCCAGCCATTCCTAAGGAAAACACTCTCCATAAAACTGTGCAGTCTGCACTGCCAGCTGTGAGCCCACAGCAACACTTGGAGGTGAAGGGAGAAAAAGACGGAGCCTTTCCTAATGAGTTTCCATTAATGGATAATTTATAATGCAGATAATGAAAGTATTGATTGAGGCTCTTTAACTTTGAAATATTACATTTAGCTTGAGGCCATAAAGATTGTTTATTGTAGCAGTGATAATGACACTCTGTGGAAGCCGCAGGGCTTGTTGACATCTATTGGTTTCTGCAAAAAAATAAGGAAAAACGTTTTCAAAGGTCATCAAGGTATGGAGGGCAGGAGCTGGATTTTCACAGGAGAATAATGCTGGAATTTCTACAGAAATCCCTTACTCGATCCCACTTAGGGACAGGATCATCTGATACACATGGCAGACCTGAATATCAGGGCTGCAGGGGATGATACAGATATCCTCCAGCAAAGGTTGGCCACTCATTTCAAACAGTTGTTTCCGTTTGTAGAGTGTCCTGATTAAAAAATGAACATTAGGATCTGAGGAGTCCCAGAGCCTCAGCCTTGTGCCTGCAAGCAGACAGCTGGCTCTGCCGGGCACTTCACTTTTTGATTGGTACAAAAACAAGGGGTGCCATAAGCTCAAATGCAGGTTGCTGTCTTTGGCAAAATGAATCCTGTTTGTGTTTGCCAAAGAGTTGTTAATGTATATCTGATTTATCCTGAAAGGCTGCTGGGAAAGCGCATCCACTGATGTTTGTCAAATGATATGAAACTGAAGCAGCTATGTTACAGCTGTGGCTTGCATCGAGCAAAACCACTTCTATTAAACCTAGTGATGTTTTCAGAAGATATATCTGAATTCTCAGTATTTTCCCTGCATAACATACAACCTACTGATTAGCCTGTTTCTGCCATCTTCAAAGCATTCAACAGCCTGTCCTGGTCTGTATATGAAATGCTGCAACATCTGACACACTGCCATGGTCCCACAGCAGTGGAGAACACTGGAGTAGACTGTACACACATAGAAATAGTCCTGGCTATTAAATGGGAATTGCTAGATTTATTGTCATCATTCAGTCTCCTAAAGTTTTGACAGCTTGATCAAACTAATGAACACAAAAGTGACAGACAGATTGGTTCACTAATATTAGGTTACCAGTCTTTGCCTTAAACCCCCATTAACGCTTCTTCCTTTGCCTGCTAATGCTAGGATAACAGCTAGCAGCCAGACTTTCTGGCTCTGCTCATGTGCAAAACTTCTAAACATCAGACCATTTTTGTCCGCACTGCACTTTGCTATAAAACCACAAGGTTAACACGACCTTCTGGACCATTCCATTTTGGGTTCTTGTTTTGAGTGGAGCTTGTGAGGCACAAAAATCTATGTTCTATTCCATCTGATCAAAGTACTTCAGATGAAGACAAGCCATCTATATTCATTTAGTGATATCTAAGACTGTAGAGCATTACAGTGGTATTTCGCACATAGTATTGATTGCCTTCATTTGTAGCTATTATAGACACCAGACACTTCACTTTTAAACCTGAGCATCAGATTTCCCCTCTGCAATCTCCAGGCAGTCTCTTCCCACCCCCCTGCTTCCACAGTAGCTTTCAAAGGCTCTTTTTGAACAAGGTTCCTTTACAATGATAGAAATAGTATTACATGTTATACATTGGAGTTATCTTCTCACTGTTTCATACATTGTTATACTGGTTAAGTGTCCCCGCACCCCCAGTGGAGGAAAGGTGTTTACATGTGTCATTTTATTCGCATCTTCCAGATGAATCTGTTTAGCTGTACATTTTGCATCACTGTAGAATGTTGTTGGGGAGCAGATCTCTATTAGGCTACCACTGTATTTTTCTTCTGCTCTTGTTCAGTTTCTGCTTCAGAGTTGGTAGCACAGTCACAGACCTGTCTACTTGCATCTTGGTATTAGCAGGGGCTCGAAGCCAGTCTAACTTATATGTGTTTAGATGAGTTCTGATTGTGGAAATATCTGTCAGAGGTAAAGGAAAAGATAATAGATGATATATGAGGTATTTTCAGCAAGCATGGATTTTGCACTTGAGCACATCAGCTAAAAATGTGAGCTGTTTTCATGGTTAAGCCTAAGAAGCTGAAACCAAATGGGTTTGGTACGAATTGTTAAAAAAGAAGAAGTGAGTGAATATCCTCAGTGCACTTCACAACATTATCAACTTTGCCCTTCCAAACTAGCAAAATAATACATATGTCCAGCCACCTCTCTAGTCTTAATTTGGGGGAGCAGCTTTTTTTTCACCTTCCTCTCATTATGCTTGTGTACCTGCATGCACATCACACAGTGCAGTGCTTTGTATCTGGAGTTTGGAGGCAGGGAATGAGGCAGGGAAGAGAGAACAGTTCAGAAAACTCTGACAATGGTGAACTTGCACACTGATGTATCCAATAGGTTGGGGTTTTTTTGAGGTAACTGGAGTGGAAGGTGTCTGTCTCTCCAGTTTTCAGCAGAAGTGAGAGAACAGCCATGCCTGTAAATCTGCTGCCTCTGATGCGACTCTGGGCAGTCACATCTGGAACATCTGTAGAAGACCCCACAAAAAAAAAAAAAAAAGAGCAGTGAATGCAGTTCAGAAAGTCTGCTTCTAGCACTGGCTCCTCACTGCCATTCATGGCTGATTAAAAACCCACTGGAGTATGAAGTAGAAATGGCAAGTTCTCAGTTTTAATGGCTTGAATGAACTTCAGATTTAAACAGCTTAATTTTCAGAAAAAAAAAATAGAAATAATGAAAATTCAGCTGAAAGATTTAGTGAAGATTTGATTTATTAATTATCAGGCACCTGGCCTATAAAATGAAATTTAGTGCAGGCAGCAACCAGATGCTTCAGCTGGGTAAGCTCTTTGGGTAAAAGCCGTATCTACATAACGGAGAACAGATTTTGTTCTCACTGCTGCTCTTTAAAGGGGGGTGAGTAGTGGGAGGGTGACTTTACAGCAATAAGTCATGTAATAACCTTTAATGACAAAACCAAGAAACAGATCTTCAAATACCAATGGAAAGATTATTTTTTTCCTGTAGGTGTGCTGAATCATTCTTTAAAGAACAAAATGCATAAAAAAGGTTTACAAGAGATTATTCTCTGCAAAAAGATAAAATTTGTCAAGGAATGGCCATGGACAGTCAAACATCTATTTTGTTACTGCTGATTTACACAAGGCTTAACTTATTGCAGAACTGTGGAAGTTTTCCTGAACAGATAAGACTCCAGACTTGTGCTTCAACTAAAAATAGCACTCAACAAGTTGCCTGACACTGAAAGACTGAATCATGCTACATATAACTTACTGGGGGGATTCGGTAGTGATACCGATGTCTTTTGGCTTCAAACAAACCATAGACAGCTGTGAAACTAGCCTCTATTTATGTCTTCAGTTTTTTTTCCTTTTTATCCCAAATAAATAAACCTATGTTTCTGTTAAGTGATGCTTTGCATCAGAGTAAAACTTCTAGGAAAACATCTGGAGGAGTTGGTAGTAAATGCCTGGGAGAAAAAAAACCCTACACAAAGATGCCCATGCAGAGAAGAGGACTTGTCCGTCAGTGTAGGTATTTGTATCAAAGGCCCATCACTCAGTTCCAAACATGTTGTGTCTAGCATATGGCTACAAGAGTTCTGTTTTCTGTCCATACAAACCCTGGCACAACCACTATTCCTGTATGCAGGAGAGTACAGAAATAATAATATGATTGCACACTACTTGGACTCATACTTTCCCTCTGGTAACCACCAGGAAAAGGCCACTTAAAAAGCATTGAAAAGAAATGGCTGATTCATTCAGCAAAATGGAGGACATGAACACATTAGGAAATTTATCTTATAAGAAAATAGGCTCTGGGCCATCTCGCGAACATCACTGCTTTGCTGAACAGAAGTCTGGCTTATGGCAGTGTAATTGCTCAGTTTTCTCATAAGAAGGGTATACTGGTTGGCTTACCTATCATGAGTAAGATCTGGGCAGTGACACGGAGCAAGAGGAAGAACTAAAACCTCACTTCTGCAAGAGATATGGGAAAACAAAGCATATAAGCTCATCTGCCAACTTCTACAATCTCAGTCTGTGTGTTAAAGGACTGTGACTTCTGGCAGAAAAAAGAGATGACATTAACAAACTTTTTTTTTTTTTTTAAGCATGGAAAAAAAAATAGGAAATGGCTTGTGAACAACTTTAAAAAAAAATAAAAGGAATTGCACATGAAAGTTATTTGTGGAATGAGTTGTGTGTACCACTGGGTGGTTAGAATTCCACAATGGCACAGACTGCAGTCTGTGGTCAGGAGTGATGCCATGTAACATCATGCTGGTGAATTCTGGAGAATGAATGTGTTTCTTGGTCTGAGGCTTTTAGCTGCAGATTTGTTCAGTACTTTTACATTCCTCAAACCTTGCATCTAAAGAAATTACTGACATCAAAAGTTTGTAATGAAAAAAATTTCGGGGGGACTTTAAAAATTATATCCGTGGCCTGTATGCTTCCAGTGCAATGTCAGAGTAGTTTAAATGCCCAGGAAAGGATGGTTCGAAGGTCATGTTCAACGTATCTCCAATCATGGGATGGTGTTTGCAAGACTTCAAAGGCGGGGAACTGTTCTCAGGAGTGTTTTCCAGAGGATATGCAAAGTGACTGATAAAATGTCAAATAAATAACGTGTAATATGAATGAAGCAGATACATTGTATATTATGTGATTATGATACATTTCTTTAAAAAATACCAACATCTGAGAGAATTAAGGCTGGAGAAAAAAAAATGCTGGAAATGATGTAGTTTTGTTAAAATCTGGAGGGCTAGTTAATGTTCTGTAATTCTCTTGATATCAGCTGAGGGGCTTGGCCTTGGAGTCAGACCCAAGTCTTCTCGTCCTCAGCGGTAAAACCTAATGGTCTTGTTTACAATGGATTTTACATGGTTCTTAAGAGAGATGGAATTGGGCCACAAGTGCTTCCTGTATTGTAGTAGATACTTTGTTATGGTAAGATGTGGTATTTCTCTGTTCCTGTGGTTTTGAGAGATATGTGAGTAGATATTAAAGTACTAGACAAATAGCAAGTCTCTGTCCCCCATGGTTCCTGTATGTTCCTATAAAACATTTGTGCAGTGTGAGGAACAGAGCCTGAACCTGTAAGAGCTTATCACCTCTTGGAACAGCAAAATCAACTGGGGAGGGTAGTTTTTGTCTTGAAATATCTTGACTCTGAGTCTGATCCTCGTATTTGTCTAGTTCCCACAGTGAAACTTCAGTGCTGTGATTATAATCACTCTACATTCACATTAATGTCAAATTAAGGAGAAATTCTTTGGAGTGTGCCCAGAAATGAACAGTATGATTACATGCTTCATCATCCAGTCTACAAGAGGGAGTGGCAGATGTTTAAATATATTAGCAGTTAAAATGGATGGAAATGCTCATGTTTAACTCTGGGAAGACAACAGGGGTGAAGACTAAAGGTAACCTCTGGGTTAAACAAGTTAGTTCAATGTTATGGACCTAACTGAAAATGTAGTTGCACCTAGCAGTAGGAAAAAATAACCTGAAAAAAAACCCACCTCAAAGAAAATAGCATTAATCTGCCATCTGATACTGTTCGGATAATGGAAAGAGGTCATCTGCTTTTACTTCACTATTACTTGTTTGTCAACATTGAGGCATCTTTAAGGATCTGGCTGAGAGCCGGTTTTCCAACAAAATGAGAAATGAGAGCAATTAAAAAATAGAAGCAGATGATTGCCTGTATGTTAAAAATCAAAAGGAAATTGAGAACCTTGCCTTTGAGTTACAAAAAATATTTTGGCCAGGAGCATGATATTTAACTTGGAAGAGATAAAAAGCCACTTCATCAACATTAGTTCAGTGCAGCGCTTTTGGCAAAGACCTGAAGAGTTATCAGCTGTTATCCTCTGTGGGGCTGGGGGAAGGAAAGAATTCCTCTCAGGATGTGAGTTCATTTCTACATTGCCACAACGCGTCCTTGGTTTCTGATCTGTTTTCCATCTTTTCGCCTATTGACTGGTTAGGAATTCAGATGTGTGCAGTAGGGTAAAACACATCATTGAACTTCAGGCCTTTTCACCAGTTGCTTCAACTATTTGCATTCTGAGCCTGGTTCGAGGCACTTTTTTTGTACTGACACAGGGATATAAATGACCCTTAGCACTGGAAGGAAGGGGGTGACAAACAGAGCTCTCTAAATCTGGTCACACACTCATTATATTCACTGTACTTGGCATCATGTCACTTGTGATCTGGTGGGCTCCATTCAACTTTCATCCTAAGGCCTCTGTGTAAAGAGTCACTGTGATTGTTTGTAACACTGTGGCAGGAACAGATGGCAAACATATTTTAAAGCACTACAAATATGGAAGGGCAGTAGAAATCTACATGGCAGACATCTATTAAGCTCCCACAGCTGTGATCAAGGTGGTTTTTTTTTGGTGTTTTTTTGTTTGTTTGTTTTTTGGTGTTTTTTTTTTAATAATAATAAATATATTAAATGGAAGACAAGGCCCTAGAAGGAAAGTCTCCTCTGAAATCAGCTGGCGTTTTGAATTTGCCTGGGCCACAGCGAAGGACACAATAAACTTCCACTTGTAGTTTCCAGTTTATCTCAGTCACACTAATGAAAAGAAACAAGTAAGTGTGGAGAGGGACAGCTGAACCCCAGCTCACTGTGGCAGAGCAGCATGTTGAGGGCAGCCCCTATAGATCACTGTCTCACAGACACTGTGTTCCATCACTCTGAAAGGGCTTCTAACATGGGATTTTTATAGCCTTCGCAGATGTTTCAAGTTTCTGTCCATCTATCACGCTCTGCGAGGATGATTTCTTTCGGAAGATGCCCCGTGGCTCAAGCAGCAATCTGTACTCGTAGCTGTCAGGCTGAAAAGGCTAACGCCCATCCACTCTGTCACATGCTGTAAGCTTATAAGTGCCAAGACAGGAACCTACAGAAAAAATACAGAATATTTCTTAATGAGTTGCTTGTCACTGGCTAATGATGAAGCCCAAGGAGGAGCCTGAAGACCATGGCATGTTTCTTAACTTTTGCTGAGGAGCTCTTTACTAGAAGCCAGATATATTCAGGAAGGGAAGCGTTTCACCAGCAGGAGAGAGGCTGTTCTCTAAGGAGATGGATGCTGCTCCCATTGGCCCCAGTGCAAGTGACTCATTTCTGTGTGACACTGGCACACTGGTGAGTCTGGCTGCTCTCCCCATGTCTTTGGACCAGTGGGGTGCTGGCTTTTCTGCCCCTGTTGTGGTGCAGCTGCCAGGGCAGTGGTGCTGTTGTAACGTGGAGCAGCTTGTAGGGCACGGCAGGTCTGTTGGCCCATGGGACTGTGGGATAGGCAGGGCACTTCCCATGGAAGCAGGCTAGGGAGCCGGGAAAGCTCAGTGTTCCATAGGACACAGTGCCCTGCTCCACTTCCACAGCCCCAAAATCCCTCGCAAAGCTGTGTCTCCATGGCAGCACTGTCTCCTGGCTGTGTGGCAGGCAACATTCAATGGAGCTCTGCTGGCCATGGCTTCCTGCCTTTACCTCTTGGCACTCTGTTTGTTTGAGCCCCTAAGGAACAGCCATACCCAAATTCTCTCCTCTCAAAGCATAACAGAAGAGTAACTGTCCTCACAGGCAGTGAACCTCCCCAGGATGATGCTGGGCCACTGGGAAACCTCAGTGAGGAAGTCACACATTTGTAAGTTTTTAGGGCTTAATGGTTGCATGTGGTGCTTCTACAGCCCAGTTCATGGTCTCAGAAAGGTGCGTTCTGGAAACAGCTTTGGAAATGATCCCACGTGGGCTTTTGCTCTGATGTGCACAGTCACTGGGGTCAGCCCCACACTGCCAGGAGGCAATGACTTCTTCACAGCCAGGTATGCGGATCAAAGCTTCTTGTCCTTCTAAACTGGAGGCATTATCAGGAGAAGAGGTGAAGGATGTAGACCCTACCAGCTGTGCTCTGCTGGCTGCACCCAGGACATGGCTACAGAGCACACCTTAGTCCATGCAGATGGGCCTTGAGGAGCTGAGAGTGTGGACACTTCTGGTACATCCCTTCCAATATTTATGGGGCAAGATTGGACAGTCTGTGTCAATAGTCTTAAAAACTGGGGTTTCAAAAAGCCTTTGAAATACTTTACTTTTTGGTCTTTAACATAGTATTCAGAGTTTGTTCCATGTTATATGCACTCTGGGGGGAACCAACAGCCACTTCTAATTAATTTCCCTTGTCAAAAATCAAGTCAGGAAGAGATCTTTTTTCTGTGTGAGAAATAAAGAAGACAGGATACAAAGAGGAGGCAGACTTCAACGGGAAAGTGATCTGAACAGGGTGTGCCAGATTGGGGCTTTAAATTGCTGCTGCCTGTTGCACACACACATGGACACACATCGTGAGGTTGCTTTAGTTTGACTCAGCTGGTAGATCCCAACACGGACTTGAAGAACCCTCCCCAAGCAAAAACATGCTCGTATCAAAGCAGAAAGCAGAACTCTTAGCCCAGGAAAACTTTACAGCTATTAACATGTTATTTATAAGCAGCCTGAGCTAACAGCTAACATGTGGCTGGGCTTTGGCCCAGAGATGTTTGCTGGTCTCAGGGAAGGAATAGTATGAGCTAGACCTCATAGTTCTCCGACATCTGGGGTCAGGAGGCTCGTTGTGGCACAGTGGGTGACAGTGAGCAGGACAGGCAGCCTGCTGGTACTCTGCGTATGGTGACTGGAAGCTCAATGGTAGGTGGAGGGCTGTGACCTCCAGCAGGGCAAACCTGGGCCTCACTCAGAACCACAGAGTAAGGTAATAATATAATTAATAGGTAAGATGCCTTAAATCTTAAGTGGTTAAATTAAGAGAAAAAAATAAATACCCTAGATAAAGGCAAAATATAAACAATTTATGTCTTATCTATTTTTAGTGTAAATTTTCTTCTACCTTTATGCTCTTTTCTGCAAACACTTGACATATGATTTTACATAGATAAAGTACTTCCACTGAAACTTGGGGAGGTGTTTAAAACAAGCCTGTGGGTCAGATTTTGACTGCACTAAGAATGCTTTACTGGACAGGAAAACAAAATCACTGGCTTGACAGAGCTCATTTTCTGCGGACACAGCCTTGGTGGAGTACCAATGTCAGTTTTCTGCT
Organism: Apus apus; assembly: GCF_020740795.1. Classification (NCBI taxonomy): domain Eukaryota; kingdom Metazoa; phylum Chordata; class Aves; order Apodiformes; family Apodidae; genus Apus; species Apus apus. The sequence continues at coordinate 104,688,826 of NC_067285.1, read as the reverse complement.
GTGTTAACTGCTAACCCATGTGGGTCCTTACATTGTGTTATCAACCCCCCAGGTAGTATCTTAGCACAAAATGACATTGATTTCTGTGATGATGAGTTCTGTGCCACGTATCAACTTACCTATTGAAATGGTTTCTGCTTCTTAGAATTTTCATAACTGAAGTCAGACACATTCTTCAGATTGTGATACTGCCCTCTCTTCAGCTGCAACATTCAGCATTTATGCAGTATGTTTTTTTCTTGCCAGTGAAGCCATTGGGAACAGCATGTGGGTAGCGTAGCCAAGACAGCGCTCAGAGACTTTAAACAATATGGCTGAAATCCAGCCCCTCTTGAAGAAATGGCAGCACTCCCATTGACTTCAGCAGGATCAGAATTTCACGGCTGTTGTGTGAAAAAGTTTTCCCAACACCCAGTATCTGCAGATTTAATTTATGAGAGAGCCTGAAAACTGCATTAAAAATATTGGGATCCTGTGACGCTTGGCTCAGACAAGGTGTTTAAAAATAGCTTTAAACTTAATTGAAGACAAGATGAATCTCTCTTGTCTCTTCATTCAGGGTCAAAAGGCATGAATTTCATTCACTAAATTATCAACACTTAAAACTTCTTCTGCATGATTAGATTATTACTAAGAGTCAGGACAGCAGAGATCCTCCCACTGCATTGACCTGTGAACTTTGTTAAATCTTTTGACAGGAGTCATTGTCTATAGCATGATAGTGAATGACTTTCCAAAACGGAGCCATTCTTTCAGTTGTAACATGAAGCTGGTGCTCTTTTCTAATGGGTTGAAAACGTTAATTTACATTGATGACATTTCTTGTCAATTTATGTGCCAGCTGAGTTTGCTGATTAGTCACAAATGATGATGCACTGCTTACGGACCGTTGTTATTGTACCTTCACAAAAAACTTCAGATATTTCAAATATTTTCAGAATTAGAAATCACTTCTTCACGGTTTTGAGACTTCAATAATAAAATAATACTTGAAAGGATATATTTGCCAAATGAATCCTCTGCAGGGCACTGAGTAAGTGGTAGTTACTTACAAAGAACCTGTTTATACTTTTCCTCAGAACAGTTATGCCACATTTCTAAATGTCTTATTATAAATTAAATTTGTTGTATATTATTTTTATGGAAACTTAATCCTTTCAGGATCCCCACTGTTATGGTCTCCAAGCCCTGTAGTCTGAGCTGACAATTTGCAAGACATGTTCTCATCTCCACACTTTTTCCCCAGTCCCAGTTTTCTTTCTTTGGCATGTATTTTGAATTTCCTGAACACGCTATGCATTTTTGATAGCAAAGGACATGAGGGCAAACATTGAACCTCTTTCTGATTCCAGGGTCCTTCTGTAAAATAAGTGCCTAGTTACTATCCTCCATATCAACTTTCCTTGAAATACGTATTTTCAGTAATGCGTTCAGGTAGAACACTGCCATTGAGTAGGTGACTGATGTGGTGAGACTGTTTCTTCCCATGATCTTCCATAAATGTCTCAGTGGTCTCTTCAGCAAGTTATCTCTTCAGGATACTGAAGACATTTGTATCCTTTAGTCACAAATGTAAAACCAGTGTGATCTCAGTTTGTGGCTGAGCTTTCCAATGATTTAAATGTGTCTGTTCTTGCAGGCTGAGCCTTCAAGGCAATCTTAGCAAGCCAAATTCTGCTTTTCTACATATGGCCAAGAAACTGAGAAACTTTATAGCTTTCCCCAGGTGTGAAGGCTGTTCTAGAGCACGAACCACTCTCCTCTTAAATAAAAGGATGGGTTACAGCCAGCCATGCTTTTTGGATATGTTAGTTGATGTTCATGCTGGTTACTTACCCAGGGATTCCTGACAGATTTGCAATGAATTACTATGGTCTCTTCCTTTGTCAAATCAGCTATGTATGTGACTTAGCAGTATTATTTTGTAGATGGCCTCATTTGAATTATGGATGATTGCTATGTATTATTGAAGACTTGTCTGTCTTAGGTTGTTATTGCTGACACTAGTAATAACTGATAATTTTGCTGATAAATGGCATCAAGGCAGCCAGATTGTGGGTTGAACTGTATGTGGTGTGCAAACAGTTTGCAACAACTTCTGTGCCAGAATGTATAATGTGACCCAGACAAAACCAGATTGGGAGGCCACTGGGTTTTCTTTTACCCTCCAGGTATTCACATCTTTGTGGAAACGTTTCTCCATGAGAACTGGGGAGGTAAAAATTTCTGGTATTCCTCATGAGGCTGCCATGGGACACAGCAGCGCCTCAGCTCAGCTGCAGCCTGCAGTGGCACCGTGTGCCTCCTCCTGGTTCTCTGAAGTACAGGGCATATGTTTCATGGTCCTCAAACATACACAGATAGCTTTGATGACAGGGTCAAGGAATTGGTTTGGCGATTTAGAAACTGAGGAGTTAAAGTCTCTGTTATAATAGGCTAAATAAAGGGAAAAGCTTCCTTCAGATAACCTGCCACAGCAGATTATGCTTGTGAAGTATTATGTAGATCTTAACATTAGTAAATCTATGAATTAAAAGCTAGTGGTCCTGTGACTGTGCTGTATTTACTGAAAGCAAATAAATTTAAGCATGCCCTGGGATGGGCATCTGGGCACCAGAATGCAAATTTAGGTTAAGAAGTTGTTAAAATGGCCCATTCCACTCCCTGGGCACGTGCTTTCAGTGCCAGCATATCTGTACATAAATACATATTTTTTTTTAAATCAAGATGAGTTTAAAATCGGGTTCCTCTGGCTTCCAACACTGATTACAGATAGACACTTAAGTGTAGGTGAGAGGCTCAAGTGTCTTGTCAGCATTTCCTGTAACTGTTTGGGCCTGCTGTATCCCCCTGAAGATCCAGCTCCAGGTCCCTCAGGTGACATGCAGAGTAGTGGAGGGAGATTATTTTATTTCTTCAGAGAGCTGCACTTATTATCTCTGCTATAGTTGGTATAGTGTTACAGAAAGTCTGGATATGTCAAAATGAAGGGTAATACAAGAATGACTGGTGATACCAGCACTGAGTTTATAGTGTAGTGCTAAGGGTGGTTCAGGAAACTGTCCCTGTACCCTTTGGAAAGTGACGGAAATGGTCAGTTCACAATTATCTGGAGAACCAACAGGACTAGGGCTTCAGCATTTTGATCCCAGACCAGAAGTGTTGACTGGGCAATCACAGACGATGAGGCTCTTGACTGACGTTGATGGAAATTACACTTACTAGGGAATAGATGCTCCACCAATCTGGGTTGAATAATGTTTTCAAATGTTGATGGCTTTAGATATGGGTAGTAAACTTAATGCCAGAACCAAAACTGATGACATCCAGACCAACCTGATACTAGTTCTTTTTCTTTTCAACTTCTGCTGCTGCTTCTCAAGCTCTGTTTTGGACTTTTGGACTCAAATAAATCTCCCAAATATGTTTCTCAGTTGAAAATCTCTAGTTTCTCTTGGAAACCTCTGAAAAGCTAAATGTTTTTACATGGCTTGAATATACAATAATAAATCAGATCGATTTCTTTCAGAATTGAACTTATTCTTGTCCAAATTTTCTTATAGACATAAATAAAATTTTTGCCAAAATTTTTCTGAGAATTAGATTAATGTTATTTCTCAGATTTTATTGAAGATAATGAGCATGAGGGGGAGGTTACCGGGTAACTAAAATAGAGGAATAGATGTGGAAATTACTCTTTTTTTGAGATATGAACAGCCTTCAGTAAATATATCCATATGGAAGGAAACAATCTCCATTTCAGAATATAGAAGGGACTGGAATATTAAATTACAGGTCCAGTAAGAAGGTTAGTAACTGAATCTATTGAATGGAATGACTGGAAGTGCACAAACATAAAGTCAAAAAGGTAAATTTTGTATGATCTCAATAGCATGCAAATTTTGGAAAGCATTTTAAAGAACTGCAGAAGTGGGAAGCCAAATGGAAGGCAATTTAAATACAACATGGTTTTACAAGATTAGTTGCCTAGATTACCAGGTAACTTCATTTTTAGAGATGATTAATGCAGTAGATCTTATTTAGTCAGACTAATACAATGCTTATGCACGAAACTATCCAAGTAGGAGGCAAGTGGTACTAACAAAAAAGAGTAAGCTGGGAAAAACTTGCTAAAACTAAGATGATTACAGACAACTCTGTTTAAGCCCTGGTCTTTCTCAGATAATGTTCTTGAAATGGTCTTTTTGATTTTTTATTGATTAAAACAGTTTAATTAACTTTGCTGATACTAAATGAAAATTGCTTGTAATCAAAAGTTGGAAGTTTTTACCAAACCTGATGGAGAACAAGATGAATGGAATAACAATGGGAACTGTAGAAAAAAAAATAGATGAAGTAGTACAAATTCTGTAGTCTTAAGGATATATGAAGTTTACTTTTCTATCCCAAAGTAACTTATCAGCTGAAAGTGGCAGAAGTGGGGTAAGATTTTTCTCAATTAGCTGATTAGAGAGTCACTTATGAACAGGAAACAGGATGGGCTAAGGAAAGGACATATGCAACATCAATTAAGGTGTTTTTCACAGAATTGAGGACATTTTACAACATTTCTACAAAGTTGTTTGAATACTTCATCTGGCTTATTGTGCACAGTTACCTTTGTTCCTCTGAATCATGTTCATAAAGGGGCTATCAAGGTGGACATGGGAGAGTTGCTTGGCTTATTTCCCATCATGAAACAAAGGTTGAGAAAGGATGTGCTTGTTCTGAGCAACTTCACACTTTAAGGGAGTGGAACATCTCCCTTATGAGGACAGGCTGAGGGAGCTGGGTCTCTTTAGTTTGGAGAAAAGGAGACTGAGGGGTGACCTCATCAATGTTTACAAATACGTAAAGGGTGAGTGTCAAGAAGATGGAGTTAAGCTTTTTTCAGTGATGACCAGTGATAGGACAAGGAGTAATGGATACAAATTGGAGCATAGGTGAATATCAGAAAAAATTTTTTTACTGTGAGAGTGACAGAGCACTGGAACAGGCTGCCCAGAGAGGTTGTGGAGTCTCCTTCTCTGGAGACATTCAAAACCCGCCTGGACGCCTTCCTGTGTGATGTGCTCTAGGTGATCCTGCTCTGGCAGGGGGGTTGGACTAGATGATCTTTCGAGGTCCCTTCCAACCCCTAGGATTCTATGATTCTATGAAGCACAGCCAAAATGGAGCAGAGGGACAACTGAAAACCCATCTTAGAACATGAAGAAGTAGGAATAAAATGACTACTAGTAAGTTCAAACTGGAAATAGGAGACAGTTTCTAAGGCCTGGAGCGGTGATGTCCTAGGAGTGGCATCCAGTAGAAGAGCCTCAGCCAAGAGTCTGATTCATTTCAGAGAAGGACTTCTTGCATCTATTATCCGCATGATGAAATTTCCTTTAACAGCAGGAATGAAACTTCATGATGCTGGATATTTTTGTTTGCCATTCACTCTACACTAAATGTATATGAACCACCCTCATCAGAGTATTATTTTTAGTTTAAGATTTATTTTAATTTGTAATTGTTTTAAATCTTCCCAGGGAAAGTAACAATATTTAGAAAATTCTGATATTTGGAAAAAAACCCTAACTTCAGTGCATATACAGACATCCTACTAATCTCATGACCACGGTCCAAAACAGGTATTGAACCTCTTCAAAGAATAGATCACAACAATTTATTGAAGAACAATGCTAATTTTGCTGATACCTCTTTTCCATTAGCCTCCTCAGAGTTGTCTTAACTGCTCTGGTTAATTTTTTTTTCCTAAAATTTTCAGCCTTTTGATGACATCTGACATGGAAAATTTGGCTTTAGGCACTGAAACTTGTTCAAGCTGTAAATAAACAAAAGCAAAGTCTTGGAATAGGTGACAACAATAGTCAGTGGTATTCCCAGCTTCTACCCTCAATACACTTATTTACATCTATAGATGTAACTATTTACATAATATTTTTAAAGTTAGGTATTTTATAAAAAAATACCAAAAATCCTTGCACAGAGCTCACATAAAGAACAAAACACTGAATGCAGGAATGTGTGTATAGTAAGATTTCTTTCAGAATTGAGAAGTTTTCTTAGCATTTTATACACTAAAGCTTCTGAGAAGACTTTACCAAAGGACTGAGAATAAACTGGATTATAGGTAATTTTGCTTTGGAATTCTTTAGTAAATATCTTAGAAGATATTTTGGGCAATGCCTCAGTGCTTAATTGAGCATTATTTTGATCAGCTCTGTTGTTAAAATAACCAGTTTGACCAGGGAAATCCCAACAGTATTACTCTACCTTCTGGCTGAATATGGATGCTAACTTGTGTGAGCTGACTCTTTTCCTGGTGCTGTGCTTATCTACCCCACTGGGGGACCTAGAACACAGTCTTTCATCTCAAAAATATGCTTCCACAGATTATATGACATTGTTTTATATTTATTTTAAAGAGAACGATGTTAAGCATGTTTTAACTTCACTGATTGTTTTTTGGCTTGTAGATTGGGAATAGGTTTTTGTGCATAGCCTCTCACAGACCTACATGCCCAGATTCTTAAGTGATCTCATTAATAATAACATTAAAAAAAAAAAATAATCAACTTATTAAGCATTGTGTGCAGCCTATTTTGGCACCATACAATGAGCAAAACTTTTATCCTAAACTCTTTTTCAAGATAAAAAAATTAATTATACACCTTTTAATGACAATAACAATAAACAATTTGCACTACATTTACCCTCTTTGTGTTATGTATTATTTCTTTAGCTGCAGTGAGATTTGAGCTGAGAGCAGGTTCTCATCTTGCCAGGCCAGCAGTGGCCAGTCTGTGGCTCTCAGCTTGTGGTACTCTTATGCCAGGTGTAGGATTAAGGAAGAAGTTTTGTCTGGCACATGTGGAAGGTGAAGTAATATTTCAAAGGAATGCCTTCAAGTTGCTGAAAGAGAGGAATCAGGGGTTTCTGAGCCTAGCTACTGTTGCAAGGTCCTCAGCTGTAAGCCCAGGCCATATTTGTTAATAAAAAATTACAAGTCAGTATGAGAGAAATTATGCCAAGCTTCGTCACTCTCCTGACTTAGATTTTATTTCTTTTGGGGTGGTCATGGGAGGAGGTCAGGTAGAAGAGAATTAAAATATTACCATTGTCTGTTGCTTTTTAAATATCAAAATCACCATAAATTTAACCTTTGAATTTTAAATTTCTACAAAAAACAATAAATTCAAGTTTAAATATTATTAAATTGTACAGGAAACAACGGAACTATTCTGATTTTTTGTGTAGATTATTGGTTAATTTAAAAAAAATTATTCAAAACAATGGAAGTGCAAGTAAGAAGACTTTGAAAGTTGTTACCAATGCTATAAATTGCTATTTTTTGTAACTTAGGTAATACATAAGCAAGTATCTTGCCAACCAGCAAGGAGAGGTGTGATGCTGGACCTTGTTCTCACCAACAAGGAAGGGCTGGTGAGGGATGCTAAGCTCAAGGGCAGCCTTGGTTGTAGTGACTGTGAAATGGTGGAGTTCAAGATCCTTAGGACGGCAAGGAGGGCTCACAACAAGCTTACTACCCTTGACTTCAGAAGGGCAGATTTCAGCCTCTTCAGAGAACATCTAAAGAGAGTGTCATGGGATAACATCCTGGAGGGAAGAGGGGCCCATGAAAACTGGCTGATATTTAATGATCACCTTCTCCACGCCAAAGAGCCATGCATCCCAACTAAGAGGAAGTCAGGTAAAAAAAACCCAGGAGACCAGCCTGGATGAGCAGCTCCTAGAAAAAACTCAAAACTTAAGAAGGAAACATACAGGGGGTGGAAGCTAGGGCAGGTATCCTGGGAGGATTACAGAGAGGTTGTCCAAGCAGCTAGGGATCAGGTTAGGAGAGCCAAATCCCAGATGGAGTTAAATCTTGCCAGGGATGTAAAGAGCAGTAAGATAAGCTTTTATAGGTATGTTGGGGATAAAAGAACAACCAAGGAAAATGTAGGCCCTCTTCTGAAGGAAACAGGAGACCTAGCTAGGCAGGATATTGAGAAGGCTGAGGTTCTCAATGACTTCTTTGCATCAGCCTTCTCTCCAGCCTCATCACAAAGGCCACAGTAGGTGAAAGCAGGGAATGGGAGAATGAAGCACCCCCCACTGTAGGAAAAGAACAGGTTTATGACCATCTAAAGAACCTGAACGTGCATAAATCTATGGAACGTGATGTGATCCATCCATGGGTCCTGAGGAAACTGATGGATGCAGTTACTGAGCCTGTGTCCATCATGTATGAGGAGTCCTGGTGCTCTGATGAGGTTCCTGCCAATTGGAGAAAAGGTAACATAGCCCCTATTTTTAAAAAGGGGGAAAAAAAAGACCTGGGGAACTGCAGGCTTATCAGTCTCACCTCTGTGTCCTACAAGATCATGGAAGAGATCCTCCTGGAAAATCTGCTAAGGCACATGGAAAACAAGGAGGTGATTGGTGGCAACCAACATGGCTTCACTAAGGGCAAATCATGATATTTTGGTGGCCTTCTATGACAAAGCTACAGAGATGGTGGATGGTGGCAGAGCAACTGATGTCATTTACCTGCATTTGTGCAAGGCATTTGACACTGTCTCATGTGACATCCTAGTCTGCAAACTAAGAAGACATGGATTAGACATACGGACCACTCAGTGGATGAGTAATTGGCTGCACTTAGAGAGTTGTGGTCAATGGCTCCATGTCCCAGTGGAGGCAAGTGATGAATGGTGCTCCTCTGGGATCAGTATTGGGACCAGTGCTGTTTAACATCTTTGCTGGAGACATGGACAGTGGGATTGAGTGTACCCTCAACAAGTTTGCTGACCATACCAAGCCATGGGGAGTAGTTCACACCCTAGAGGGAAGGGATGCCATCCAGAGGGACCTGGACGGCTATTCAGAAAAACAAACAAACTAACAGTACTTTTAATTAGCTTGGTGAACAGATGTCCTGGTTTGATCACAGTGCCTTTTATAGCAAATTATCTAGTTGATACTGTTTAAAGCAGAACATCCAGGAAAGTGAAATAAAGCATCTGATTTTTTTAAAATGCCATTGGTGTTCATTTGCTAACACATGATTATTTTGTATATTAACACCATCACGCTCTGTCATGTTTACTACCATTTCACAACATGTTAAAAAATGAAGATTTATTCTTATTCTAGACAAATTCTTAGATGGCCAGAGGGAAGGGAAAGTACAATAGCACAGAGCAGTGATATTTTAAGGCTAGATCATAGAATCATAGAACAGTTAAGGTTGGAAGGGACCCTAAAGATCATCAGGTTCCAATCTGCCTGCCGTGAGCAGGGACACCTCACACTAGACCAGGTTGCACAAGCCTCATCTGTCCTGGCCTTGAACATCTCCTGGATGAAATAGGTGCTTTACCACCACAGCTGATGTGACAACAGTAGGATGATTTTGTCACATGAGGTGACTGGCAACTGGGGAGAATTAGCTCAAATCCTGATTCACACCTTCCCTGTGTGACTCTAAATAAATAATTTAATCAGGTATGAACCCCCACCGGTGCTAGAAGTCAGTAATACCTCTTACCACATTGAATCTGTCCATCAGATCTGCTGAGAATGTAGAGTCTTGCATAGGAAGAGAACGAAGAGAATTCTCCAAATGAAGCCTCAACCCATGAGATTAGTGGAAAGTTAATCTTTAAGGTATCCATCCATAAGAGCAATCTCGCAAATTCAGATGATAAATCATTACAAACACAAACACTCTAAAGGGAAAATAAAGGGATTGTATAGATTTACTTACTTTTATGGCTCAGTTGCCTATAGTTAAGCACCTCAGGTGAGTAAGGATTTTTAATATAGATAAGCATCTGCCTCCCAGCCCCTCATTTATACCCTCAGTGCAATAGTGCTACAAAAACAACCATTCCCACCCATGCGAATGCCTCTTGTCAAACAAATCTTAAATACAATAATGATGCCCCTTAACTGAAAATGAAAGTTAATACTAAACAGCAGCAAATATTTCAGGAACGCATGTTCCACATCACAACTTCATTTCAATGTAATCTTCAGCAGAAAGCACCAATAAGCAAACTTCCAAAAACTTACTAAATTTACCTGTGCCTGTGCCAAAAATAACAATTTAAAACTTAACTAGGAAAAGTATTGGGCCTTATTCATTAAAGCTAAAAAGATTCTTAAGCATGATTAGAGCATCAGTTGCTAACTTGTGGTAGAAATAACTCAAGGCAGCTATTTTATGAAAAGTTAATCAATTCCAAACTTTCATATGTGGCCTATCAAAATATGTGCATAAGCATCTTTATTCCAGAAATGAAGCTTCTATTTCTCATTATTATATCTGACAAGTTTTGGAAACACAGATCATGCATTCTCTCACATTTAATGTAAAGCAATCATTGCTGTATTTTTCTGTCAGATTAATTTTTTCTCTCCTAATAGCTCATGCACTTATGGGCTCTTTGACAGCTATTTCTGGAACAGAGCTGCTCTCTCCTCTGGCCACTGACATTTATTAATCAATTGATCAATAAGTCATTTGAAACCCCCTTGGGAATGTTGAAATAGCCGTTGTGCCTCTCAGATTGCAGAACTAAATGATTGTGTTGTTGTTTGGGTTGTAATGGGGAGTGTTATGGAGCTCTTGTTACAAACGGAGTATGAAATCTAAAGCACACTGGAGGGCTATCAGTCGCTTTCCTGCTGATGCAGAAAAGATGATTTGTTCTTCAGAAACTGCCTCTTCTTGCAAATACATCTGTATGAGTTTAACTTACGCATACCAATAGCTCAAGAGACTTCAGACATATGAAACTCACTTGTGACAATCTAGGCACATGAAAAAGTGTTTTTAAAACAGGTCCCAGAACGATGCTACCTATTTATTAAATTTCTTCCTCTCCAACCTTTGTCTTACTTGCAAAAGCCCACAAAAGGGTTGCTCAAGGAAAAGCAAGTTGGGCTTGCTTTTACTTTGAAGCTGTGGCATGAGTATAATATGATGTAGCTCCATTAAAGTTGCCCCCTTGCCCCACAGTGAGTATTTGGTCTTTATGCTTTCTGTTCATTTTCCATTTAAGTAAAAACTCTGTTCTCCCTACAGAGAAGACTGAGTTACTATTTTATTGCAAGAAGTGGCAGATGCCAGATAAGTCCATTCTGTAAGGATCATAACATAGACCAGAGGGATCTTTGTGGTAGGAACTCCAACAGTGAGACAGAAACATTGTTGATTCCTGATCCAAAATGAAATTAAAGCACTATTTGGAATGGTGCTGTGTTACTCTTACATTTTAAATCACAGTGGTGAAATTTAAATGATTACTTCTGTTTCTAACAACAAATGGCTAGATCTGCAACCAGACACAGAGCAGGGGACATCTCTATCTGGTTTGCTTCTCTTGATGTCTGGTGTGGATTATTTATGAATGGAGCAAAGGCCCATGATAGAATCTCTGTCTTGTTCTGGGGCACTTCAGAATTTCATCATCTTAGTGCCATTTTGCCACCAAGTGTCACTCCTGACACTGCCACTGTCATAACCAGCAGAACACTAACTACAGCAGTGGCTGGAATATTGACAGATCCAGAGAAGACTTTGATCTTGCACTCAGTGACAACTTCTTGCTGCTTTTTATGAGAATAGAGATGGAACTGCAGGAAGTTTAAAGAAATGCTATTTCTCTATCTGACCTATAGATAAACCTGGACCATGGAAAGAAGGTACTTAGGAGGATTAGAGAACTAGGAAGCATGAATAGTCGTGAGTCCTTGGATGACTGATCCCTAGGCAAGTCCATCACATATGTAGATAATGTGCCATTGCTAGTGATCGAAGATTTACTTGTCCTGATAGAGTGCAAACAAAAACTCTAAAACAGGGAGGAAATGAGCACTGACCAAAATTAGTAAGAGGAAAACACTTGTAGTAGGCACTCCTTAAGAGATTTCTTTGAAGTTTCCAAGTAGCAAAGTCTGTCTCAGGTAACACCACAAAAGATGTAACACAATATACTCCCTCTGAGTAGGAAACATCTCTTGAAGCTGAAATATTAAGTGTTGGAGAAGTTCCTTCTCTTCCCATAAGTAAGATCACAGACAGAAAAGTTGTATACTGGGAACATTAGAGTTTTCCACCAAAAGGGTAAAAAAGGAGGAAGATCAGTGTAAAGGTTTCATACCAGCCAGACAGACGCTCTGGCTGTGAAACCTCCTTCCAGGGAACACTGCAGCTACAGACCACAATATTTCAGTCAAATGTACAACCCATCTGTACTGTCTGGCTTCCACTTAATAATAATAATTAGGAGGAAAAAAAAAAAAGAAGAAAAGTGTGGGCAGAAGTTATCTCAATTGTGCAAAACCTTATATTTCTGTCGTTGGGGTGATTTGTACGTTTTAAACATAAAGTATAAGCAAATCTGTGAGGGCCGAGGCTCAGACTTGCTTTGCTTCCACTCATTTTTGTGTGCCAACTCACAGTATTTTCCTTCCAATAAAGCACAGGTGGCTGGGATGTCTGGCAATCACATCAGGAGAAGCACAGCCTGGAGACAGATCTTTCTGGGATTGCACTGCCCCTGTTTAGATTTCTCTTGTAAAAAACCCCACAAATTAACCTTTTAAAAATCAGATTTCAAGGACATCTAGCGATTCTTCAGTTATGTTAAGTACTACTTCCATTTGCATTAAAATAATCTTAGCCAGAAGGAAAGATAATAAAAATCATCAGGAAGCCTAACGTCTGGACCTCTAGCAGAAATCACGTTAGTGTCCTCTGCTGACCTTTGCAAATACATGTGTGCAAATTGGCTGTACGTATTCTTTAAAATCAATAGCACCAGATGATAATACAGAAATGTGAGACTAATGGATGAAGAATTAAAATGCCAAACCAAAGGGTTAAAATTCATATTAATATGGACAGCCAAGGCCAAGTCATTCTGCAGAAGTGAGGGCAGCGGGTCACTTTGACAGTTTGTTCATAGTTAATGGAAGTTTATTGACCCAACTGTGTGAAACCACAGTGAATATTGCATATCACTTTGTCATATGGAAAAGCTGCACTTATGGATTTCTCTTTCATCAACAAGAGTGAAAAATCTTTTTTGAATCCCCTTCTTTTTATTTTTTTGAATCAATGTGGCCTCTTAATAAACTCCTAGTACAAGAATCTCAGTATATTTTCCAGTCTTAGAGATTAGGAGGTTTTTCTCTTTCTAAAGAAAGAGAATCATGATCATGAAACTGCCTCTGTAGGACCTCCCATAAGTCAGCCCAGTGAGGAGCTGCATCTGTAACAGTACAAAATGTAGCTCCAAACCTTGTCCAGGGAAACTTTCCATTGAATCATAGAATCATAGCATCACGTAGGTTGGAAAAGACCTTTAAGATCATCACGTCGAACCATTAACCCTACTCTACCAAGTCCAGTCCTAAGCCATATTCCCAAGAGCCACATCTAGACAAGTTTTAAACACATCCAGGGATGGTGACTCAACCACCTGCCTGGGCAGCATGTTTCAGTGCAATTGGCAATTGCTGCCATCCCACCCCATCAATATATTACTTGGCTGCATCCAGTGCTTTTGCACACTGCAGTCTGTTATTTTTTCACGCATTAGCACCCTGTGTTTGGTGATACACAAACCACCAACAGTTCATCTCTGCTGGTGAACTTTCATGGTAAAAGGTAGACAGGCACAAGAGATATATAGCAGTTTTATATAAATATCACAATAGGTTTCCACAGTTAGGACATGGTGTCCCTGATTTCACATATTGCACAAATATAGTGACAGAGCACTGGAATAGGCTGCCCAGAGAGGTTGTGGAGTCTCCTTCACTGGAGACATTCAAAACCCACCTGGACGCCTTCCTGTGTGATGTACTCTAGGTGACCCTGCTCTGGCAGGGGGGGTTGGACTAGATGATCTTTTGAGGTCCCTTCCAACCCCTAGGATTCTATGATTCTATGATTCTATGATTCTATAGCATTAAAGAAAAATCCTTTGGTGAAAGAATGGTCACAGGAATGATTAAATAACAGACCAGAATATTATGTTATCTTCCCTACTTTTACCATTTAGATGTGCAGGAACTTACCTCTTAACTCTACACTTTTGTGCAGATTCACTGTAAGCAGCTGGAAACTTGGAATTTCTGATGTGATTTTATTTTAAATTTTTCAGCTTTTAAACCAGCCAAACTAAGAACATTTGAATAACCATAATGACCCATTAAACATCAACAGACCAAGTGAAGTAACTGAAATGTTTCATGTAAAATTTACAGCTTATTTATATAATTAATTTTAATTATTTTAAAATACATATTTTAAGTATGTTACTTGTTTTGCTATACCGTAATAGTGAAAGACAATGAAATGCTTCCACTTCTCCCTATTCAAAATTGCACTACATTCCTGGAAGTGATGTTAAATTCAAACACAGTTTTGGTAAAGGACTCTTCTGCTGAATATTTTTGCCTCTCTTTGCTTGGAAGTATTTATAAAAGGTTCCAAATTCCCGAGGTTGGTCTACAAAGGCTAAATATGTGTGGGGTTGCATGGAACAGAAGCAGTTTTTAATTTAGGAGAATTAGCTTCAGTAGGACAAGGCTCTGCTCACTTTGACAGCTGCAAATACTGGCATGCACTGAGGTAAACATGGTTAAATTACATAATTTCCAGACCACTGATTTTTTTGCAACTAACTCCAGGGCAGTTCCCTTGAAAGAAAAACTCAAGGACAGATTTGTGATGCAAAATTATTATATCTATTAAAATATGCCAGCAACATTTTACTCTGGCTCTGTATTAAACATATTGTCCTAATATGTGATTCATGCAAGACTTCTGCTCCCTCCAACAGGACTAATGGTAGCAGGCTCTGATAGTCTGTACTAACAATAGATGCATTTTCTTTGAATTTCACATGTTTGTGGAATTTTTTCTGACCAGAAAATATATGAGGGTTTTTGGGTGGTTTATTTCTCGTTCATTTTCTGGCCTGACACAGAACAAAACCAGTGAGTCAGTGCAGAAGCCCTTAATCTGCAGTATTGGCAAGTGCATGAACTGGCAAAGGAAGTTAAAGATTTTTATCAATTTCAGCATACAGTCAAATCCTGACATTTCTGCCTGTGTTTTAAAAGATGTGTTGATCTGTGTGCATCCTCTCTTTGCTTCCTTCCCTTACCTCTCTTCAAAATGGGGGAAGCATCTAATTAACAAAAGGGGATTATCTCAGGGCCAGCTTCTGGCAGCCTCACTTCTCTTGGAGGGCATCTTCCTTTTGGGTAGTCCTACAGAAACAAGTCATGTTGATTGAAGAGGAAGCAATATCCTAATTGAGTAAAGGTGTTTGGCCAGTGAGGTATTTGCAAGGAATGCTTCTCAGATAATTGTTTAGAATAGTCAATGTAGAAGAAACATCAGTGGTCAGTGAGGTGGAAAACAGGATAGGAAAGGACAAAAGGATTTTTAAATTCCAAATTTACGCAGAAAGAAAATTCCTGGATCAATAGCTGGCATTACTATTTCAATTGTACCATAAGTTTCTCCAATTAAAACATGTAATTTAACACAGAAACCTCATCCAGAGGTCTTCAGAGACGAAATGTGAACTATGGGTGTGAACTACGTGTGTGTTTGTCTTTAATTACCTGAACTTGATCTCTTGAATTGCAAGTGATAGGTCTGCTTGGGGAGGATGTGCAGATAACTTGAGTCAGACTGAGTGGAGGCAATACTCAAATTTCCTAAGGCGGTTGAAATTACGCACTAGTTGAAATATGGAAAACAAAATAATTTTGGACTTCGTTTCACCAGCAGCATTCTTAGAACATGGCATGGTAGCTTTACTCTTCTTCCATGGTAGCAGTTTGCTGTGGATGTACTCTCTTGACTTTTACAACACGTATAGTTGCAGACTCCTGATTGCAAAGAGGAGTAACTCAAAGGTTGATGTTGGTGCTAGGCTTACCAACAAGCTTCCAGAAACAAAAGTGGATGTGGACCTCTTCCCTCCATCTTGGGCAAGTGAGCATTCTCCTCTTGCAAGAGACATATTACGAGGCAGTAAAGCAGGAGCATTTGTTTGGCCAAGAACAAGAATCCAAGGCCCTGCTCATCCTCCATAGCTTCATATGCTGTGAGTAGAGTCTGCAATAGCTAAAGCCAATATAATGTTAAGAAGGTTTACAAAGGAATTAAATCCCTAATATGCAGAGAGAACATTCTTTTTGTGACTCACCAGGACTTCCCTGAGTAGTGCTTTGCTGTAGCAGAAACACCCATGAGATAATAAAAAAGGATTGAAGGAATTGCATCTCTTGCAATTCTAATAACTTTTCTTAAACTGCTGGGTGATTGTATTCTCTGCTTCAGAGGGTAAGCACCATAATGAACCTACATTGAGTGAGAAAAACACTATCAGACTCCTTCAAGAAAGCAACTTTCAGTTTCAGGCTTCTGGTAATTTATGAAGTAAGAGCTTAAATAAAGAAAGATTTAGCAGAAAATCGAGATGCACCACTCAGGGCAGCAGAAGATACAGGCAATGAGGGAAGAATACTGGAGTACTTCACGAAATGAAACACCAATTTCAGTACTATTTTGTTCTCTATGAACTCTGTTAGTGGTGAAGATGAAAATACCAGTGGCAATAATGAGACAAGAGCTGCCTTTGTGGAGGCTTATGTTGTCTAATATTCCTTGCCAAGAGGACATTTCCAGCCCCACTTTCAGATGGCAGAGCTTGTCAAAACAGTCTGAGTAATTCCCCAAAGACGCATCATTTTCCTGTAAGTGTCATGACAGCTTTGTGGTAGACGCCTTCATTTTCATGTAATAGTAAAAAAGGCAAGAACATTTTCATTTCTTCTCAATGAGCATGAGATTTTCAAAAGTCTTTGGTGTCCTGAAACTGCTCCAATTAAATTCAAGGTATTTTCTGACTAGATTAAATGGAAGAAAGAAGTTAAGGCCATATAGAGCATGTTGGAAAATCCTACACTTCATTTTCATGCATTATTCAAGGCCTTTATGTGCTTATGCAAGCTCAAAGGGTGCAATACAAAATGCTCATATCCACACCCTTGTCAAAGAGTACTTAACAGCTAACAACCCTCTGCCAAAGAAATCTGAACTATGGCTTAATTTAAGAACCATTCAATTTTGTCATATTTCCTTATGGCAATTTTTAACAAAAGTAAATTACTACCGACAAACACCCCTTTAACAATGGTATGTTAATTGAATTAAGATGGAGAATAAAGGAGACATTACAGGCAGTTAAGTGTGAGAAAGCATGTTCGACACTGAATAATTAATTTTCATTCCAAGATAAAAATGTTGCCCATCGATTTACAACCCCTTCTGGCTATAAAGCCTTTTGGTGGAAACTTGATTCTTAATTATTGTCACAGGAATGCTAGGCTTGTCAAAAAGCTATTTCCATCATGATGATCAGCCTTAACTGCTTGGAGCAATTTTTGTGCCATATTTAACAGCTGCTTCATCATTTGTTATCTTTTCAATTAAGCACTCTATTCCTACACGGCTCATAATCTCTCCTGAAGAAAGAAACACACATGCAAACACACCCGTGCTTACATACAAATACATACTCAGCATAAAAGTCTCAACATCTGCCTGTCTCTGTTTTTGTTTATTATGCAGTAAAGAGTTCAAACATCTCTATGAAACACCATTTGGACTCTTATCTGGCATGTACAGGTACTCTCCAAATATCACAGAAGAAAGCTTCAAAGCAACACATCAACATTTTCAGTTTATGTAGTTCCACCATACTTCTGTCTGCTAAATTCACTGTGCTCCTTTCAGTAACAGAATTGATAATAGGCTGATGATGCCATTAAAAAGAGTAAGCAGGAACATGCTTCTCTCCAAAAACATTATAGTGGTGCATGTTTCATACTGAAGCTGGATGTTTGCCCTTTCCTTAGCATGGATTTTTTTTTTCCTATATAGCTGTTTTATTTGGAGATGTTGTGAGACTGAGTGCTTTTTACCTGGATGAGTTTAGCAGAAAGTAAAGAGGGGGGATGTCAACTGTCTCTCCTGCAAAATGAGAAGGGAAAACAAACGAGAAAATTGGTCTTCCTCATCCAATGGCCTTAATTGCCAGGATGACAGTATCTCCTGTAAGTATTTTAGTTCTGCACACGCAAACGCACACAAGAAAATTTGCTGGTTCATTGATTCATGATGTAAATCAATTCAAATTTAATTTGAGATACTTCATTTAGACTTCTTGTTTGAACCAGTGATCTGTGGCAAATCTTGTTTGTGCAAAAGCAGAAATAGGAGTTAATAGATATAGAGTGCCAAATTATGTTGCCAGACCAACCACTTTAACCATGCTTTTTACCTGTAGAGGTGACTGCTAATCAAGGTTGTTTGTTGAAAGGTATCTTGGCGAGGTCTTTAAATATTATTTGCTCTCAAGTGAAAACATGAATGCACCTTTGTGAATTTCCCAAATTGAGAGTTGGATGCATATGTGAAATAACTCTGTTACCCAAGTGCACTTTGGGAGCTTTTTAGAGGATATTTATTTATTACCAACAGAAAGTGGCATATATGACAATATATTATAAACAACTGTTCTTCATTAGAAACCTGATCTATCAATGAAACACATGCTTAGCTCTGGTGCTGGAACTATTCAGTTTTTCATAGAATCATAGAATGGTTTGTGTTGGAAGGGACCTTAAAGATTATCTAGTTCCAACCCCCCTGCATGGGCAGGGACACCTCCCACTTGATCAGGTTGCTCAAGGCCCCATCCAACCTGGCCTTGAAGACCTCCAGGGAGGGGGCATCCACAGCTTCCCTGGGCAACCTGTTCCAGCATCTCACCACCCTAATAGAAAAGAACTTTTTCCTAATGTCCAACCTGAATCTCTCCTCTTTAAGTGATTGCTCCTTGTCCTCTCACTACACACTCGTGTAAAAAGCCCTACCCCAGCTTTCTTGTAGGCCCCCTCCAGATATTGAAAAGTTGCTATAAGGTCATTTGTTGGATTAGAATTTAAATTAATTTTACAAGGAATTTTATATGGTACCTCTACCTTCTAACACTGAAATACTGTCACCAAGTTTATTTGGGCAGGACACGATAGTGAAACGGGAGAGGAAAAATGCAAGCACTTTTTCTTATATTGTTTATACAAAAGTCCTTCTTTACAGTTATAACGATGGAACACTAACCACAAAGCATTTGTAATGTATTTTTAGCTCTTAAGCACTCCAGATGGAGAAAAGCATCCTTTTGAGCTCAGCATCTTAAAAAGACGTAGTTCCACAAGAACCCGAACGATACTTCTAACATTGTGGGCATTCTTGTTAATTTTTGCTTTAACGTCATCAGCCTGTAATGCAGAAAGCAGCACATTTTCTACAGCCCTTCTGATGATTCATGGTACAGGGATACCAGCTGTGTCTAACAGTACAGAGTTTCTCCACTACAAATTCAAAGCAGACATATCTAAATGATTTTTCTTCAGCTTACCTAACCTAAATAACTTAACTCTAAATGTGTTTGAAGAACCTGAATGTGCTTGAACATCAAAATATCCAGTACTGCATATTGAGAGGATAAAGAACTCAAATAAAATAAATGTATTTTTGATCAGCCTTTTGTGCCTGTCATTGAGACAGGGATGTCCAAGGTTAGGGGGTGGGATTCACTAGTGGAAATCTGGCGTTGATCAAATAACACAACTGCTTTGGGTTGGTGTAGAGGCTCAGCAAGCCTGAAGGATTTGCAGAACTTCTTCAAGGCCATGTCATAATCTGCACTGAGTCACAGGCCAAAGAGAAAGCTGCCACCTGTGCTCAACTGCTTCTGCACTGGATGACAACAGGAGATCCCACATCTAGCTCTCAGACCAGGGACGAACCTGGGAAGGTCTCAGCCCTGCCAGGAACTGCTGATGCAGGGGAAAGAGTTAATCCACAGCAAGAGAGTAAAAAAGAAATACCAGAGAGAAGTATGGAGGAATAACAAAGACCTACGACGGGAGAAGATACTCCATATAGCCATTGGGTTTTTCTGTTGTGTTTTTGTTTGTTTGTTTGTGTTGTGTGAGTTTGTGTTTTTTGTTGTTGGTTGGTTGTTGTTGTGTGTGTGTGTTTTTTGTTGTTTGTTTGTTTTGTTCCGTTCTGTGCAGTTATCTAAGGGAGCAAATGGGTTTGGATTGATACTGGGGCCAGGCAAATGGTCTGGCACTGTGGGAGCACCTCAGGGCTCTGCTTGGCAGGGCAGACTCAGCTGGAGTTTTCTGTTTTTACAGACAAGATGGGTTGAGCTCTTCTTGTCTCTTGTTCTGTGTTTCCTGCCAAGGGGATATTTTACTGGAGTCCAGCTGCAGTGGGTGCTGGTCACCACACTTGTTTGAGTGGTGGAATGGTCCAGGGACCCGTCTCTGACCCTGGGACAAGCTAACCAGGCTCCTTGTCCAAAACTCTGGGCATGTTCTCTGTCCTGCCCTTTCAGGTTGTTACTCTTCAGACGTGCTCTTCCTTTTGTTAAACAAAAAGGCTTTCCCCATTCTTTAGGATAACTGGCAAGAGGTCTAAGCTCTTAATTATCTGGTAAGAAGGAAAGTTTTTTCTTGTAGGTTTGATTGAAAATGGACCACTTCTTTAAAGGGTAGAATGTTATTACCCTGCAAAAGATAACAAATTGCATGGAAGTTATTTACAGAACTGGGACATGGGGTTAAAGGCTAAAGACATTCTTACCGATTTGGTCAAATCTGAGTCTATTCATATACCTGAGCCACAGAGAACTCCATCATATAAACAAACAAACAAACAAAAAGGAAAAAGAAAGAAAAAAGGGTTTTGTTTAGAGGGCTCATCTGACTTAAAGCGTTTCTGTCATGTTTTGAATTACTGAACCTGAGGCTCATGTGCTGAGTCCAGCTGAGGATCTGGCCCAGTATTTGGCATCTGTAAGTGATGGTAGAAGAAGCAGTGAGTGAGAGTCTCTGATTGTTGAATGCTTCTAGCCAGACACTGCTGTCAGCTATTACACATGTAACATACTGAAATCCATGGATTTACTTGCTAGCCCAGAGAAGAATAGAGGCATTCAAATGTTGCTGTATACAGGCAAAATGCCCACACTCTTAGTTGTGTGTGTGTAACCACATGCAAGTCTCCTGTGTGTTTCTCCACAATGCTCAAAAAAATGCTATTATTCAGTAGTTCTTTTCACTTAATATGAAAATATAACATAAAATTCTAGAATAAAAATAATTTCTACTGAATGGCATATGAAAAAAGCTCAAAATAGATTTATTTTTGAACAGTCTCCTGACATATTTTTCACACCCACTGAGAAGGGAAATTAAGAGCCCCAAAAAAGGAAGTTAAGGAATTCAAACATGAAGTCCTGCAGTATTGGAATAACAGGTGTGGTGAGATAGTCCATATGTATGGAATACTCATGGAAGGGATTTAGCTTGTCCTGAGATATTAGACAGGGAAATATGAAGGTGTTGCCTTGTACATCTCTTTCTCTCAATATATATGCGCATAAAATATGTTGGGGCCAGTGTGCAAGCAGGGATAAAGGGAGAATGGAGGAAGGTGTGACCTCTCTTTGTTAGGATTTATAATAAGGCAACAAGCAGGGAGATCAGGTGGATGGAGCTCTTTGGAAAGTGTCATCCCAAATCCAGGAGTTGGTAGGAAGAAGAGATTTTAACAGTCTAGATGTCTCTCAGGACAGTAATGTGTCAGGACTTGCTGAATGTCTGCCAGGCTCTTGCAAAGCATTTTGTCAAGATTTTGATAAGGCATCCAGAGATGTTGGTCTAGATTTGGGAAGAATGGATAAAAGGTTGCTGAGAGGGGAGAAACTGTGAAATGATACATATTGCAAGTTGTAGTAAAGGAGCATAAAATCACAGCAGGAAAAAAAAAAATAAATTGGGAAGGAAATGCCAATATTGCAGAGAATTGGAAGGCTGATCTAAAGGACTTCTCTTGACTGATCCAGAGCAGTTATGGCCCTTGACATCAAGACTTACATACCGTATCACCTTCAGATCTGTCCCAGAAAACCTTCTTTAACTGACTTTCTTTAATACAAATACAGAACCACTTAGGTCTGCCCAGTCACATGTTCCTTTTTTATCTCTTAGAGTCCCAAATGGGAAGATATTTCATATATTTAGGTCAGGCTGGAGTGGTGGAAACCAGCCATTCTGCTGCTTTGCCCTCATGAAGGCAGACTGGGTTGGAGAGGACTAGCCTTACTATGGCAAAACCAGAGAATGAGGCCTCCAGCACTCAAGCAGAGTTTTGTCACTGCCTGGGACAACAAGGCATCAGCACCTAGTCATTCTGTTCTTTCTGCTGGAAATATGAGGCAGCATAACTGTATAGTTTGCCAAACTGGACATTAAAGTATATGTGTTTCTTCCTTGAAGAGAGAATGAGGAGGAGGGTGAAGGACTTGTGAAAGGTTTTGTTCACATTATCTAATACACTTCTGGAAGGTGCTTATATGCTGCAGCAAAGAAAGGTGTAGAATTGTTGTTTCACAAGCTTACCTATTTATTCTCATTTTAACTTTTTTATCATAGCTCAGTTTGCCTCTCATTTTTTACTTGTGATCTCTTGTCTCTCCCCTTCTATTTGGTTTGCTAAGACCTTCATGCTGCTGAGGTCTTTCGTTAAAGAGCGTTTGTTTATGCTATGTAACCTGAGAGCATGTTCAGTGGTAAACAATTTTTTGTAGAAAAGGTGCCAAGCCATTGCTTATTTTTGATTACTGTCCTCCTTTTCTTTATTTAATTGTAGGGTGAAGTACTATGCTTGCAGAAATGGAAACAAAAGACCCCCAGCTGTAAGTGGCTTGATTATGTGTCTTTCTCTGCACTAGAGAATGTGTCATCTCCTAATACAAAGGGTGAATATGCCTCAGTGAAAGGAATGTAATTTCTGGGATCTCAACTCAAGTTACTGCTGTCTTTTGGCTCCAACCCAGGGAAGCAATAAGGGTAATACTTAGTTGTAAGCATGTGAACAAATGAGAAGACCTATTGATTTGCTTATGGTTTGGGGTTGTGCCTAAGTGCTACATTTGGTCAGTGCTTTAATTCTACTTTTAAAAATGAAAGTTTCTTCTTTCTGCTGAGTGTTAGACACAATAAAGTGTTCTCTTGCCAGGACAGCCTCACAGAGAGGCAGTGGGTGCTGATTTGGGCTGGCAGAAAGAACTACAGAAATAAAAAGAAGATTATGAAAAAATACAGAGAGGAGTGACAGGAAGTCAGGGAGAAAATGAGGAGGGAGGTGAAATCATGAACAGTCACCTGCTACCTGACTTCATTCATATACTCTGGCAGGTCTTGTTGCAGAGAGATTATATGGCAGTGATCATGTAAGTCCTGGAAGTCCCCAGTATGCAGGAATGATAGGAAGGCAATGACATCTTTTGGAAGGGAATCAGCTGTT
This sequence comes from Apus apus, assembly GCF_020740795.1. Lineage (NCBI taxonomy): Eukaryota > Metazoa > Chordata > Aves > Apodiformes > Apodidae > Apus > Apus apus. The sequence continues at coordinate 104,665,329 of NC_067285.1, read as the reverse complement.
TTTCAGGCTCACCTTACCTGAGAGCTGCACAGGGCTGCAGTGGGCTCTGCCAGGCTTGCCTTGTGTACCTGGTGTTAGAGAATTTACTTGGTTTTATTCTAACATTTGAAAAACCTGATAATGAGAGGAGTGGGGCAAAAGACAAAAAAATAATGTAATTTAACAACTTGTACATATTTGGGGGGCTTTTTAGGGGACCTTCCATACCTGAAGGAGGTAAACCGGGCCTCTATACAGGCAATGAGACACCATGCCCATGCATACTGTAAAGTCCACAGGTCCTAAACACTGTTGCTCAGCTACACAACCCCAGTGACAGGTACCACAAAGGGATAACAGCAGTTTCAAGAAGCTGAGCTCAGACCATCCAGAGCTGATACAGAATATTTGTCACTACTGCAGTCTAATCTGGATTGTTCTTCATACAGCTGAATTAGCTAGGGATTGGGTATAGGGTGTTATTAAGAACAACACAAAAAAAGCTTTTGCTGTGATTGCCTTGAGCCTTTAGATAAATGAAACAGTAGGCAAAGCTGATAATCAAGATGCTAGGCCTGTTAAACCAAAATAATAACCAAAAGGAGTTATTTTCATGGGCAAACCACACAAGAGGTTTCCTCTTCATATCCCAGTTCTTCCTCCTTCTATAAACCAAACCCAAACAGCTACTATATTTTTTCATAAGTTAATGTCATCTAGTTATCTTCCTAGATAGCCAGATGGCCATTACCCCTTGACTCTAAAGTCTGTTCAAACAGAGTAATAAGCAGTTTAATTGTACACGCCTGTTCTTTGCCTAGGTGACTATAATTTTTAATATTTCAGGAGTGTATGGAAGTGTTAGCTAACACCAGCACCCACATTTCTGAATGACAGACAAACACATCTAGATGCAGATCCATTGGTTTTGAGTGATTGCACACACACAAAGAGCATGGGAGAAAGGATAGCAACATAAAAATGTAAACTCAAAGCACAAATAAATGTATTACTTTGCACAACTGCAAGTGGACAGCAGAGACTTTTGACTGAAAGGGTTTTGAAATTTGACTGAAGAAATTCTGGTTGTAGGCACTAATTTTAGATTAAACTTGGAATATTGTTGAAATTTTCAGAAAATGGGAAAATGTTAATTTTGAGCCAATATTTTTAGAAAAGTAAGTGGGGAAACTTGATCGCTGACATGTATTTAGCCCAGCGTTAGTCTCAGGCAAAACAATAAAAATGCTGATGTAAAATGCAGTCTATGAATGAATAAGGAGTGTAATCAATGCTAGTAATTATTGTTTTGTGGAAATAGGTCCTGAGAGATGTACCATTTGGTCAAGTTTAAATATACATGCATGATCAACCTCTGTTAAAATGAGCATACTCTGATTTTTAAAGGCATTTGATTTAGTAAAGCGTGGCAGTCTGATTAAAGACCAAATAGTCTATAGAAATGAAAAAGTGTGAACTAAATGGACTGTGCAGTAACAGGTCACAAAAAGTAAGTGCTATTTGAAAAGGAGGAACTACTAGATTGAGTCTCTAAAGCTGGAAGAAACTTTTATTATAGAATAATTGTTGAAAACTGTTTTGGATCATGCAAAGATTGACTAATCGGGAAAGAAATTTATTAGGACAAAGAAATACAGCCTGGTATCACTTGGTAAAATGACTTACATGAAAGACCTTTAGTTACAGTCAAAAAGCAAAACTAGGAACTGGAATGTAAGATTCAGAACAGGAGACCGTGTCCTAGAAAGGCATGACTATTGAGATTAGAGAGAAAAGTCAGTCTGAATCAAGAGGTGAGATCCAAAAATGGTGAGCAGGGACTGGGAGATGACTTCTCAGTGTGATTTCAATGAGACTACTTCCAGTGGAATTCCACATCTTGCTCCAGGACCCTAACTTGAAAGAAGATATTGAAGAAGCATGTTTAATAAAACAATCAGGACCATAAAAATTTTCCTAGGGCTGAAAGGATTGTGTTACAATGAAAGTCTTAGAAGTGATCTGACTACAATTTCTGAGAAACTACATGAATTGATATTGTTGCTTGCTAAGTGATTTTCTTACCTGGTAACCAGTTCAGGAGCAGACAAATCTAAAGCATTAAGGAATATTTTTTAACAGTTAAGAAGTTAAGAAAAATAAACCATGAAGCAAACTGATCACTGAAAGCAATGACGATGTCAAAAAGATGAAGTCCACAGCTCTGAGTATTCAAGTTGTGAACGGTCTTAAAATGCTCAGTTCTGTAACTAAATGTAAATAATTGGGTAACTAAATGCAAATTGGGTAACCAAATGCAACCAATTGCACGGAATCAAGTGGTATGTAATATGTGGCCCAAAATTTGTCCTTCTATCAGCTTTGATCTCTGGCACAAGTACTAGTGCAATGTTACTGTTTTACTTAAATGTGACAGTAGATAGATTTTTAAATTTAGAAACTGAATAAATTTAGAAGATAATTTAGAAAAATGCTGATTTCCATTTTCAGTGAAATTTTAAATACTCTGGGAATATTTGTGAAGGACCCTGTTTCAGTGTTTATTCTTAACATTAAATTTCTAATCTCTTCTATTAGTTGAAATTGATCATGTTATTAGTATTGAAGTTATTTCATTTATAGTGGGGAACCTAGTGCTATGTGTCCAAATTCTTGTGGGCTATATTACTTTAAGATTAAATATTTTTTCTACCAGCATCTTCCTTTCAACAGTGTAATCTCTTAACCAAGGAAACAGACTCCTCTTAAATTAGAGCATCTGATTTGCTGAGTGAAGTTCCTGTTGTCTTTAAAAGATGTGGCAAGTAACCAGTACCTCTCTAACTGGCCTGGAGGTAGAGCTAATAGAATAATTAGCCTTTCTTTGGTTTTTAAATGATATCTTAATGCTAGCACAGGCACCACAAACACAACTTCTGGGCTTGTGAATACTAGCAGTGTTTTAAAAGCCAGTTTATTTTTCATTCTGAACAGCTATCAAACTTCAGTCTGAGGTTTATTTGCCCAGCTGAAGATTTTGCTTTTTTATCAGAAGGATAAATCTTGAGACAGTGTAATGGACTGTGTCAAATGTGGTCTGACACACACTAAGTAAGGAATAACACTCTCCAGGGCATGCCTCCAGCACCTGAGAAATGGGATATATAGTAGGAAACATGCCCTGAAGTATAGGTTTTTAAATCACAGAAAAAAATATAAGTTTTCTGAACAAAATCAAAGGTGAACAAAATTATTCAATGCTTTTTAAAATCTTACTTTGGGATAAACGAAAACATTTTCTTCCTTCTCAGGTCAGAGGCTCCTTTGGTTGCGAATCAGCTTAACTTCACTTAAACAGGTAAGACTGTGCCAGTTTGCATCAGATTATAACCTTGATTGGCTTTTTCATGCATTGAAGTTGGTTTCACATAAGAAAGGAGCCAAAATGGTAACTGAAAATTAATCTCTTTTGGTCCTGAGTTTTAAATTAATTTACATGAAGATCAAATATCTTCTCCTGGAGTTAAAGCTCAACTCAGTAATGCAGTTCTGTATGTCCTAGCTTAAGGGACCAATTGCCCAAGATGACCAAAATCTGTGAATTTTGAAAGAACCTTAACAAACTCTTCTCCACAGGCCTGAGACACCTATCTTGCCTTAACAACCTACTTTCTGGGTATCTGTATCTTAATTTTCCTGAATACCTTTGAAAAACATCCCAAGGATATTTCTCAAAAGGTTTTCAGCACCCACTTCCTAACTTTTATTTATTTATTTATTTATTTATTTATTTTTAATGCTGTTTACCATTCTAAAAAAAAAAAAAAGTGTAGTCCAACATCTAGGGGCTGAGAGGAAATATTTAGGGCACAAAGTTTTAATGATACTTTAGAACTTAGATGGGCATCTAAGTCCTGAAGACTTCATTAAGGTTTGGCATCTTACATATCTGGGCTTCACTGAAAATCTTCACCCCAGGAAAAAGGCATTGAATATTTAATTCAGAAACCACTATCTGGAGAATGGTGTGAAATCACAACTCATTTCACCTGTAGTCTTTCAAGGTGCTTGAAAGAATACCAGTTAAAGCTTTCCATGGCACCTGTTGCTAAAGAACCTTTTTATTATGGTCTTGACCTTCTGCCTTCAACTCTTAGTCATGAATATAACCTTTTTCATAAAATATAACCATCTTTTCTTTCCCTAGGGTCTTCTCCATAATTGTTTTATTTTATTTTATATTCTGTATCAGATTCTTATTTCATACTTGGTAACCTTTTAAATTAAATATACCAATAACTTGGGATATTTAATAATACTGTCATGGCGTTAATTTACATGGGGAGTAGCTAGTGACAGCTATTAGGACAAATGAGCATCATGCTGCATGTGCAGTCCTCAGAGATTCCTTTGACAGTGCTGGGAATTGCAGATCTGGGTGTGAAGCAGAATTCTCTCTCAGAGATATTGATTTGTTTGCTGTGTAACCTTTTAAATTGCGAAATGCAAAGTGCTCATGGCCACAGAGCCACAAGGAACCCTAATTTTCTACCTGTTGATATGTCAATACCTGTTCCTATGAAGATCAGATTGCAGAGGCCACCTCAGTTAGCCTTGCAGCATCTCTTTCTCTCCAACTCCCCCATAGAGCAGAGCACAACCTTTATTTGATCATTTTTCAACACATTATCCTTCTTGCAGGGTAGTTTGTGGCCAAAATATCTGTGTGTGAAGGGTTGCTTTTAAGCACTCACCCTGAAAAATGAGGCTGGTTGTTGAAATTCACAACCTGAAGGTTGTGTGTCTGGCAGTGTCCTACATGGCGGTGACTTGACCAGTTACTTTGGCTGTGAACTAACTGGTCTCAAGTTCAGAGCCCCTGCTTTCAGTTGGGCTGTTCTGGGAAGAGGGTGCCAATATTCTCCCACAGAGGCAGAATGGGCTGCTGCTTCTAGCCCAGGACCATGGAGAAGGCTGTGAGAGGGAACCCTGGAGACCTCAGGGATGCTCCAAGCTGCTCAAGGAGTTACTGTCTGTGTGCTGCCACCTGTGGCACTGGGCACTTCTGGTTCAGAGGGAGTCTGTATAGGTCTAGTGCTGCATGGGGACAGTGGATGATGGGGACTAGGGAATCAAGTGCAAAAGCACCCTAAATCTTCTCCATTTTCCTCCTTCAGATTTATTCCCAGACCTTAAGACTGATTTAGAAGCTTTTTAGATCAGTAGTTACTAATATGAATCCCATAAATTGCATCTTATTTCTAAATAATCAATGCATACCTTACTCTAACATTTATTTTTAGTCTCACATCACCCTAAAATCTTCTACTACTTTCCAGTTATCCTGCTTTACCAAATAAGGAGCAGAAACATCTATATTAGGTGCACTGCCAGCACAGAAGAGTAAGGTATGGAGATAATGAGGCCCTTTTAAAGTCTTTCCTCTGGTGGTGTTACAGACTTTCCACACCAAAGCTGCCTGATGCATTTTAAAAAAATGCTCTCCCATATGACATAATGAAGACTTCAAAATGAGCTTTAGATATAATTTACACTCAGGAAAATCTTTAGTGAAAATCACATAGAGCTTTCTCTCTCTTTGAGAAGCATGCTAAAATGATCCAAAAGGAGTGTCTTAATTATGGTAATTACAGGATTTAAAATTCATTAAATAAAATATTGAGGCTATTCAAACTCAGGTTTTTGAAGGATTATAGTGTTTGACAACACTATGAAAGGTTTAAGTGCGTAGTTTAACTGCCAGAATTGGTTTGTGTTTTGCCCTCATTACTTGGCATGAAAAACATGTTTTAAATGGAATCTGCAGCCCACTTTCAACTGTCAGCCCAAATATGTCTATTCACAAGCTGAGAAATTAGCACAGCCCATGATGCTCTGGTGACACCCATCAAGCGAGAACAACTTGTTGGTTTCGGCAAAACTTATTTTCACTCCATCTCGCATCCAATTCATGGATTTCTATGGTTTGCTTTTTAAAAAAAAACACCACAGAATCCTCCTCTTAAGGGTGAAGTCCTAAAATGACTAGGGACCACACATAGAAAACTGGTGCATGTAAGACCAGAATTAGGATCCTAACTGTTAATAGGTATCTTTGTGGTGAAGGAGGCTTTATTTCTTTGCAGTGCTAAAATGACTAGGGTCAGAAGTAAAAGACAATGCCTGGCTTTCAGACTCTGCCTTTCTGTGTGACACTGGAGTGGAGCTGGTAGGAGGCAGGTACTGACTTTTCCTCACCTGTATCCTCAGGTAGCCTCTAGCAGTACAATAACATTACATTTTCACAGTTCCTGGTGTTAGACAAAATCAGGTGAAAGAGAGGGTGGGGTGGGGGGAAATCATTCTTTTCTTAAGTAATTGTCCAGAACAGTCCCTTGTTCACTGAGAAAATAACCCTCAGAGGTGGGTCATATAGTTCTAAAGGGTCAGCACAGTACTGAGGACTGGTTTGTCCTTAAAGTCACAAGTGTGCACTGAGTAGTCCAGGGAGATGTTCTGCTCTCTTCTTTCTCTTGTAAGGCAAAGCAGCTCTGTTCATGGCCCTGTAGAAAAAACATGTATCTGCCCTTAATCTGCCTCTTCCCTCCACTCAGTGCTGCTCTGTCATGCCTCAGCTCTGACTCACTGTAAAATACCCACATTAAGCTTGCATAAGGAAAGTTTGACCTTGGTAGCACTGGTATCCCAATGCCTAAGGACCTTTCCAATTATTCCTGCCTTGTGTCTTTTCAATTATTCTGTGCCCTGCTTCATTGAGGTGCATACAGTGCCAGAAAAGCAGGGACTAAGGCCATTGATGTAAATTAAACCACACTGATAGAAAACTGGTGCATGCGAGACCAGAATTAGGATCTTAACTGTTAATAGGTATCTTTGTGGTGAAGGAGGCTTTATTTCTTTGCAGTGCTTATCCATCACAATAGCCACAGAGTGAGGCTAGGTCTGATTTATGACCATTGCATTTAAGATCAGCCCATCTTTACCAAGCAGAGTGCAATAAGTAAATTTTTAGTACCTGCCTTCAGGTTACTTTGAAACATAAAGCTAAGTCTGTAAGGACAGCTCAGGTTCAGAGGGGTGCCTTAAAATGTCTTCTGTGCACCCATCAAAGTTGCTCCAATTAAGGCTTGAGTGTTTCAGCTGGGATCCCAGCCCTGCAGGAGTTCTAGACATGCTCTCAAGACCAGAGCCCTATTGGGTGCTGAGTGGATATGAAAACCAACAGGTTTGAAATTCACAGCAAAGCTTCTGATAATGAAAATGTTTACATGTAAACCACATCTGGGAATGAAACATACTTTAGCAATGTATGGCAGTAGTCGCCTAGGTGTGGCACAGCTGTGTACATACAACCTGAGCATGCTTGGAAAATGCAAGTTATCACAAGAACAGTATGGCATGTAGACACAGAGCCAAAGCATGGCATTGCCTAGGAAATAAGGTACAGAAAGAATTCTTAAGGATGTGTACATATTTTTAGCCAAATATGCCATCAAACTTATTGAAAAATATTTTTTTTCTTCTGGAAAAATCCAAGAGAAGCATGAATTTAAGTAGGGATATGCAGGAAGAGCTTGATAAACTGAATACTGCATTGCCTTTTGTTTATAGATTGATGAATTTTTCTTAAATCTTCTGTCATGTATATAATGCTGTACTTATTTCTCTACAAGCATGCAAAGAAAGGAAGCCGCTTGTCAGGACATAATCTCAGAACTTTTCCAAAGAGGGGCCCACATAAGAAGACAGAAAATAGAGGTTTTTGTCTGTAATGGCTGTCTGTAGTGGTCCCATAGGTCATGTGTGAGCATGAGCTCAAGTTTCAGCACTATGTGTCTTGGTCCAACTGTGTCCATCCATTCTCTTGGTGGCATTTGGGTTCCTTTCCCTGCTCCTGAGTTTCTTTGGATAACAGACATGCTCCTGCCCTGATCCAGGGCCTGGCCAACATGAAGGAGATGCAAGGAGTCATGGGGTGAGATCATGGTGTGAGCCCAGCCTTGGAGCTGCCACAAGCACCAGGAGGCATGCAAGAAATAGAAAATAATTCTCTCTAGCCAGGAGAGGGCAGAAACTTCATTGTGCAGCAGTATGAAATCCTATGTGCACATCCACTAGCAAAACCCATACGTGATTTCCTGAAATCCTTAATATTTACCGCATGTATAAGTAATAGATGACCCTTTTTCTGGTAATCCTCATGTTCAATTGGATACTTTTCTGAAAGACTGCAACCAGAGATCCATTCTCCTGCTCTTCATTTTCACATCTATTCCATGCCAGGTACCTTTTATAATCCATCTGCTTCCCACCAGATCAGTAATTTTGTTTTCTGCTGTGGCAGGCAGGTCCTCAGAAGCCTTGCCAAAAGTCTCCTAAGTCCCAAGTTATTTTTAAAAGGTGCAAAAGTGGAGAAAAATCAAAGTGAATCCAAGGTAAGCAGTTTGCATTCCTTTCTAATTTCAAATTCTGTAATAGCTCAATAACAGGGTAAAAATCTTGAAAGCCAAGGAGAGTTCAGAGCAGATATTTTCTATTTGAAAAGACACAAAGAAACTGTTTGTAATTGCCTCATTTCGGGAAAGAGGAGAAGGCCAAGCTTCTTTTCAAAATATCAAGGACAGTCCTTCATTGTATTGGCATCTTCAGGAGAACAGAGAGAGCTTAATGAGCTTTTGTAGCTGGTATTGAAATACTAGTTTTGGTTTATAAGTTGCCATGCTGAATTCAAATCCAACTAAATCGCTGCTAATGGGTGAAGTGACTGTGTCTTCAGCTTGCCATAGACGGATATCAACATTGCAGCTGGAACTAATCATGAGTTGTCATCATGACTGGAAGTAACTGAAACTTTTCTTGCATGTAGACAGCTAGGACTGAATGGACATGAAAACCAATTCGTCCTCTCACACTTAATATCTCATTTCTCCAAGCAAACAGGAACGAGAGCATGAGTTCCATTTCATAGGGCATTGGGCAATTTTGACATTTGTCTTCCTGTGGATTACAAACAGAACTTTAAAATGTCAACATTTTCACTCTAAACAAAATAAATCATTTACTCTCAATTGGAATGTTTCATTTTGACAAAATCTAAACATTCAAATTCTTTATTCACTCCTTTTCAGCTACACTGGAAAAGTTTTGGTATATAGTATCATTAATATGTTTCATTCCTAAGGTGAAAAGCATTCCTTCTGGGGATCTTGAAAAATAGTCTTCCTTCTTCTTCCCATCTTCAAATTGACTTTTGCTGAATTTAATGCAACTTCAGGCAGTGTTTTGACTTAAGCAAGTAGAATTCTCTTGTCAAAAAATGTCACAATATTTTCCAGGCTGCAAATCACTTTTGAGGAACTCCATAGGCAGGTATGTAAGGATGCCGTTTGTAGCATAATTTATGTGACTTTGAGACCTGTGGGTACATCACTGCTTTGGTTTCCAGTTCTTGTCAATGAACGGACAACTTAGGCACACTAAAGAATCTTTCCAAAAGCCCAGTTACAGTTCTGAGTCATATATTTTTTGAAGCCATCCAGACAAAAAGTGTGGTTAATTATTTTGAATTTTAATTATCTCCAACATGCTTGGGCCACTGGATAGGTTGTACACTCCTCATACTCCACCTGCTCACCCTGTACGAGCATGGACTGTGATCCTGCCTTTCAGTTTCTTGTAGACACTTTCAAAGACTGATCCTTGGAAGAAATGGAAACTTTAGGAAACAATTAAAACTGATTTTCCCTCAAGAAAAAGTAGTTTTTTTGTATTGAAAACATGACACATTCAAGTAACAAAAATGAATCTCTAAAATAAATCCCTGTGTGAAGAAACTTCAAAAATACTCAGAGACCTGACTAAACAGTGTGAGGTGGACAGAGAGATTCTCCTCCCAGTACCTGCTTAGTGGCCACAAAATCAAACAAGATCACATTATTTTGGTGGTGTATCTACTAGGGCTCCTGCCATGATAATGTGTTTTAACCATGAAGGTCTAAATATATATTAAAGCAGTTACTTAAGGAAAGTTCTCTCTTTCATTATTCCAATTACTATCATTGGGAAAAGGATGCTTGTTGAAATTGAAGACAAGCCTTTAGGATCTAAAAGAGAGACAGTATGTTTTGTGACTGTTTTTTTTTTGTTTGTTTGTTCGTGTTTTTTTTTGTTTACTTTTTGTTGTTTTTTTTTTCAATCTGTGTTTGGTAAAAGAAAAATCAAGTCCCTCTCCCTACAGACATACCCCACCAACATCCTTCATCTGACTTTAGCCAAAATGTGGTGTTTAAAGAACTAAATCTGACTAGTTTCATTTTTGGCTGTTACTCAGATGAAAATGAGAGCACTTTTGATTTAAGGAATAATTTGTGGTGCTGATCACTGTGAACTTTACATCATCAATGGTACCAAAGAATATGAAGATTCTATTTGAAACTTCAGAACAAAAGTGCATGAGGATTTTTGTTTCTTCTGTGTGCCTCCTGTTTTGTGTTGTAGCTTAGGGAGCTCTGCAGAAAAATCACAAATGAAAGTTTTATTTTATCAGATGAATGGGCGATTTGTGATGTACCTCCCTGAGGATAAAATTCCATCTCATTTAAAAGGAAATTAATTTTTTTCCTAGGGCTTTTAAAGACTATTATTGCCTTCTCAAGCTTCCATTCAGGCAACAGTAAAAGAAAACTAAATATTGTCTAGAGTCGTTAAATCTGAGTGCTCCACTGTTTCTCCTCTCAAGCTGCCTTTCAATAAGTGGCATTTCTACCACTGGCCAAGGAGACCAATGCAGAGAGGGTCTGAAACACATAAAAATGTCATGGACTTGCCAGGAAGCTCAATTTTGTTATTCTTAGGGACACAGCCCTTCCTTATTTAAACTCGTGGGAGCTGCTGGCATGGAATAACAATTCATTTTGGTAATGATATAAGAATTTGGCTTGGAATCTGCTCAGGGACTACACATACAAATATCTTAGTAAGTCTGTGGGCCTGTGGGCTTTTTCTTTCAGTCTCACACCAGTTCTTTGTATCTCTTACAATGACAAGCAACAAGACAGAAATGTCAAAGAGCTCTTCCTGAGCTGTTTTATATGACTTCATGGCCTCAAAGTCTCTTCTTCCTCCATGTGTAACAAGTTAAATATGAAATTTAAATGGAAAAGGAGCACTTACAAATGCCTCAGTCTAGTTTTATTTCTCTCTCATCTGCCTTTTCCAGAATGATTCCTGAGGGGAAAAAAGCACTTAAAATACACTCTTGGCCTTGACCCAAGTCCCACTGCTTCCTCATTCCTTTGATGATCAAGACAAAAAGCACTTAAACGGGCTCTTTGGGACAATTCATGCATCTCCTCTCTCTCATCTACCTTTATGCTCCAGGAGGTAAAGGTGCTTGAAAGGAACAGTTTTGTTGATACTCAGCTCAGTTTCCCTCTCTCTGCTCTGCTTGTGTTTTCAGCTGATTGGGTTTTGCAAGTCTCTTCCTCTCTGACAAAATAAATCTCACAGCGTATGATATCATGCTAAAGATCTTGAACTGAATGTTACCTTATGGATTCCATTGCATTAATGATTGCTGCACGGGGGAGACAGAGATTTTGCAACAACCCAGTAAAGTAGCTGGCACATCATTTTCTGTTTCCTCTTTATAACAAAGATATATCAGGATATTCAAAATATTTAGGCTTACTCTTCACTGTGCACTGAACCAGTGGCCAGGAGCAAGTTCAAATTCATGAAATTATATAAAGGTCAAGATGTTTTAAGTGCTTTTCTTTAGTGATGGTGAGAGGTGAGGCAAACAGCATGAGGCAGAGGTTGGTTGCAGGAGTCCAGGGCTCCCTTCAGCCCCTGTAGCAAAGGCATCTGCTGCAGCTGAAGCACCTTCAGGTATTCTGCACCCCCTCCAGCTGCCAGTCCAAAAGAGTCCAAGACTCCATAGGCTTGCATCCCATCTGCCAGCACATCGCCTGTCCCAAATACTCTTAGGGCATTTAGGGGCATGAGATGTTTGGGCAACCTCACTGAGCTCTTTCCATCTGTCTCTGAAGCATCAAACTCTCTTTGCAAAGGAAAGCTTGGATAAATGTGGCTAAGAAGTAAGAATAAATCTCACTTTCTCTTGCTTATAGTTACATGAGGAAAGAAGGATAGAGAATTTGGAAATACCACCAGAAATAAAACTTTGCAGTAAAATTTAGTTGTCAATCATTGGTGATAAAATGAGGAAGAAAGAGAATATGTTCAGTCTATTTTGGCTTTTTCGTCACAGTATTTTTAAACAGAACTCATTTTTTAACTTAAAAAAAATGCAGAAAATTTCCTATCTAATCAAAATCAGAATGTGTCTAACTAATCTGATCAATAAACAGAAATGCTTCACATCAAACTCGTGGCCCCAGAAATTACTGTTCTAATAGATTTTTCACTCAAAACTGTGTTTTAGAATCAGCTCTGCCAAAGAGAACATGGCTGTTCCAGTCTGCCTCACTGGAAGGGGTCACATCTGAAGGAAACCTCATGCAAGGAAAATATCTCCATGAAAGGGAGAGACAGACAACACTGAACCTTGCTGTGCGAGTGAGACTTAAACAGCCACGAGCCCTCTGAGATGTGAAATGTGGCCCTGTCGTCAACAGAGAACGAGGGTGGTATAATATCAAATTGTCCTCTCTTATGGCTTCAGTTGAGGAATTAACACTGCTAGCTGGTTGGAAGGGGAGATTTTTGTCCTCAGTATAGAACAGCTCTAGCCGAAGGACATAAAGCAGCTTCCCAGAGCTCCAAGAAAAACTGTTGCCAAGGTCACGTCTTCCTCTTTCATATGGGTCCCAGAGCAGTCTTCAGGATGTATGTCCAGGTAGGATATGTGCACTGCACTGCTTAGCAAAGCCACTACATCCCAGATTTCTATTGCTATGACAGACAGAACAAACCAGCTTCCATGGATTTTACCAGAGCCAGTTGGGGTCCTAATGAGTACATCTAACACAGCAGCTCTGGCTCTGCACCAGCAGTGTGAATGTTAAGAATTATGCATATGTGAAAGAGGGTAGTTTGTCATGTATTTCTGGAAAGTAGTTTAAAAACTTGGCTTTAATAATGGGCATGATGACAGCAACTGGGCTTTGCTGGCCAAGTCCCTCAGATATCAGCCACTCCAGCATCAGAACTATTTTGACGTCAAAACAAAACAGGCTATTTACTTTTTGAAGTTAAATTAAATCCAGAGAGTGTGATGCCATTACAGAGCTGGAGTCCTAGTTCATTTCATCCAAATGAGCTGAGCAAGGTATAAGTTATGAACAACTCCATAAAATGCAGGGGCCAGGTTTCATTCCTGTGGAAATCAAGAGCACTATCAGTTAAAAAAAATAGAGGATCAGTCCAGTAATGCTAGAGAAGAGCAGCACCAGACAATTTACAATGCAGAATACATTTCAAACTTTCTTCCTTTTCACCCCTCATCATTGCAAATGGGATTGTTGGCAAATAATTAATTCTTCAGGTACTGATGTAGTAAAAGATGAATCCTCACAGTGATTTGAAGAATTTAAATAATACTGCTCCAAGTTTACGTGGGGGGATTCTTCTGCCCTGTTGTGGACTGAGAAAGTTTCCTTGGGGAGCCTCAAGATATTCTGGGAAAAGAAAGTACCCTGGAGAGAAAGAGCCATGGCAGATGTCCTGCTGATTGTGTTCCCCTTCCCAGACCATCTTCCCCTTCCTCACTTGAGAGAGGCATAAGTCCTCCTGTCTCTATGCTGTTTGCTTGATTTCCATCCACAGACTCTCTCTACTCGCTCTGGTGAAGCTCTTCCAGGTCCCCTGTATCCTGAAGTGTTGGCACATTCCCTGGCACATGGATCTCTGCTGGACTATTTGCCACAGGTTCCCTGGGGTCTTACTGGAGAAACATGCTGGGTTTATACAAGGTGATTGTTGGGCCACTTGATCTTTTCACTTGGCCTGATCCTGGCATACAAGTGAGTGTGCAGTGACCAATTGCATTGGCTGAGAATATCTACTCTGGGATCCATGTGGTGGAAATCAGAATAATTCTGGAACCCAGCTGGCTTCAGGAATGTGCTGTTTATGCTGTTGCACCTCTGCTCAGGTAGAGCAAGTCCACTCAGACTGCTTCTGGGATCCACCTCTCATCCCTCCCATGGTCAGAAATTCCTCCTCTGAACTTGCTCCCCTCTTGAGATGGGCAAAACTTTCTCGCTGTGCTCTGAGACCTCGTCTTGAACCAGCTCCCCTGGAAATTGAGGTCTTTCTTCTTAGTGGAGACTGAGGAGGGAGCTTTCCCTTGCAGTGAGGAAGGAGAGCTCTGGCATTCCCTTGGCACTGGGCAGACACAACCAATAGAGGCTTGTTATCCTGGGATTTAGACTGCCCTGAATCTGTCTGGTGGAGCTGTCTCTAACACAGATCACAGGATGATAGAATCATAGAATGGTTTGGGTTGGATCATTTGTGAGTTAGCATATACTAAGTACACATCAACTTAGACAATAGCAGAGGCTGGCTATTGTCTTAAAGCAATAAATTTAAAATAAAATTATAATCTTATGCCCTTCAGAAAGGATAAAATAAGCAATTTAAAAATCAGTGTAAATGAATCTTCTGGCTCTTCTCTGAGGTCTATAGAGAGTCATAACAACCCCCAGTGTTAGGTTCATGCTTATGTTAGCTGATACACAAAGTAAAGGAAGAAAAGTAGCTAAAAATTAGCAAAAGTAGCTAAATTAGCAAGTCGTCCAAACCCTATTACCTTGTTCTGTGCCACCAAAAGTTGACATGGCAAAAGCTGCTGGCAAAGCCTTCTTTCATCTGCAGCTGTCCCTTCTGCAGACTGCAGACCTGAACACAATAATTTGTGCTTTTTTGATCTCACACTTGGCTACTGTAGCACAAACAAGAGCTTTGGGAAAAGTACTGCTCAGCCAGCTTAAGAAATTCCCTTGCTAAATAGCTAGCTCACAAGAATTAATGACTTGAAGACTCCATCCAGACCCAAGTATTGTCTCCACAGCAGTGTATGTAGGCACAGGGAAAGACATTATGAGAATATGCACTTACAGAAGAGTTTCTTCCTCTCCTTCCTAAGGTAATGATTGTCAATTGGCCTTGAAACCAAAAATACTTGCATATTCAGGCCAAAAGTATTTTCAGATAGTCTTTCCCGAATTAAAAACAGTATAAATCTTCCTAAATACGTGCTTTTGGAAAGCGACAGAACAAATGAGGAAATGCACTGGCATCACAGGAATGTTATAGGGTGCTCAGGCACCATTCAATGCCAAGAAGTGTGAGCACCAAGTTTATTTATTCATGGAGTATCTGTAGCACTGTGATGGTCACTGTGAAGTCACTGGACATGGACAGGTAAATATTTTGAATTGGTGATGAATGCCACCAGACTGAGGACTCAGAAGATGGGGTCCTCACATTGCAGTGGCTACCAGTGGTCTCTTGCAGGGCTACTGCTCTTCCCCATCTGCCCAATCTTGTCTGTGCAGACGGGAAATCTCAGACATGCTTTATGTTTCTACCCTAGAGTTGCTCATCTTAAGTGGCAGTGCTAAATACTAATAATATATGAAAACTTACAACTGAGTAAGAGAGTTCTAATACTTTAAAACCCCACACATGCTTGTCTGCATGTATAGATCTGGTGGAACCAGTTGTGTATATAAAGGCTCTTGGATGATAAGTAGTGCAGTAATAGATCCTGTATCTCTTCCATTAGTTCTTGTACTCTGCAAGGCTTCCAGCAACAGGTATGGGTTGTATTTTTAAACTTTCACGGGGTTTCAGCTTAAGAACCCCCACCTCCTATTCTTGTGGTAAATAAATGCTTATTATCTATGTAAGCACAAGAGAAAAACACATACGCTATTATTTTATAAACATGTCATAAAAAGCTGTTTTGT
This sequence comes from Apus apus, assembly GCF_020740795.1. NCBI lineage: Eukaryota > Metazoa > Chordata > Aves > Apodiformes > Apodidae > Apus > Apus apus. Next base: position 104,649,391 of record NC_067285.1, on the reverse strand, counting down.
AGGTTCGAGCAGATAAGTTAAATTTCTCAGTATTCAGTCCCAAAGGCAGAATAACAAAAGATGATAGCTGAACAAAAATGCTATTGTTTCACTGGGAAGCAATTAGGCTGGTGATAGCAGGTCTCAAGTGAGAATGTGGTTCCTCAATGAGCTATAATTACCTGCTATTTGCCAAAATTGCCATTAGAATAAGAACACTGTCATGATTGAAAACCCTAATTACCTAGGATTTAGAGGTTTGTGGAACCTGTTGTGCTTTTAAAGGGCTAACTACACTATTAATATAGGTTTTAAATTGGAATTAGATTGAAGCATCCCACAAGTTTTATATGATATTGTATTACCATTGCTTAAGGTGTTGAAGTGCTGGGTTTTTTTTAAAAGTCTTGATCATAATGGAAGAATTTTTCTGGCTGAATTGGACCCACATTGCATTATTTTCTTTCTCTTCCAAGGGCCATATGCTTTCACACCAAGAACAAATTTCTCCCTCTACATGGGACAGATCATGAATAAAAATGAAGTGTTGGAGAAAGAAAAAGAAATGTGGCTATGATTATGCCATGTTTATGTCCACAATAGACAGATGAAAGCAATAATACAAGGCTGTTATTTTAGTAATTATAAAACCAGAATTTATAAGGATTTAAAGTCTAATTTTGTAAGAAATACAAGGGCAATGTGCTCTGCAGAAGTTTTTGATGGAAGGATCGAAAACTGAGAATAACATTCAATTTCTTGAAATTGTCCAAGAGGAGGCTTTTATTTTGAGAAATTGAGGGACCCAAAGCTGATCTGAATACTTAAGCCCCACTCATACCTGTGGTACTTGAATGCTCAGCTTGTGATTTCAATTCCCTGTGTAGTCGTGGGTGAAGGAAAGATGTGTGACTTACACATTTAGAGATGGAGAATGGCCCATAGGCTTCAAGAGCACTAAGTGGTCCTGAACGCAAGATAAATAATGTGTCCATAACCTGTTAGATTATAGTATAATGGTAACACAGGCAGTTCCACAGGCACACTAAAAATCGTCTGAAGAGGTGAATGGTATGCTTCAAAAAAGTACTATAAACTTTTAGCAGCTGTTTACCAGGTTTAGTAGAATGAAGCAAGTGAACTATGTAAGAGAAGAAACATCTCTCCTCTTAAGTGACTTCGAAAAAGACGGTTTTATTTATTTTTTTTTCCCTGGGAAGCTGTATAAAGTGATGAAAATGTAGCTTTTTAAGAGGAGCTTCTGACTTCTTAACTTACTACCATGTCAGAAAATTAATGTAGCAATCCCTGTTGTGAGAGTTGCCCCAGGGATGTCTAAGGTTGCTTGAAATTTAAGGACAAGGCTGAGCAGAAGAGAGACATGGGAAGTGGGATGAGTGAGGAAAGAGGGAGATGAGAGGAAAACCCACCACAGAAATGATGATGATGTTGTGGATGGATTTGTGAAGTACAGAGAATGAGGGGAGGAGAAGGAGGCTGACACCATTTGAGTTTACGCAGTCCCACTCTCCTCTCCTTTACTGGGATCTCAGCAGATTTATACCCCTGTAATTCAATTAGAATAGAATCTCTGCTTTTAGAAGCATGCTAGAGGGGCTTTGATAGTCGCTGACACAATTTTATGAGGGTCATGTTGAAGTCCTCACTAACAGAGATTTCTAAATCAAAACTGAATGTCTTTATTTAAAATGAGGCATTTGTTCATTAAGGAGCTCCTGGGCTCAGTGCATGGGATGCCATGGTTTGTGTAATGGGAAAGACCAGATTGGATTATCACAGTTTTTCTTTATGGCCTTATATTTTCACTGGTTAATGTGGGAAACCTGCCAGCTCCCAAATACTGAGTTTTTTATTTGTATGTTCACAGAGTGAACTAGTAAAAATTATTTAGAATAAATGAAATAAACTGAAGAGCTGAAATATTTACTATTCTAGGCTTTTGGCTTTTGTCTCCCTTCAGAGTCATAAGAAGATATAACATAAGGGCTCTTATAAATCTCATCTTGTGTTGAAGTTCATTAACACTGTCATTTCCACTACCAGACAGTACTTTTGTCTCAAAAAATGTACATTAGCTGCATGGAAGTACATAATCAATTATCTCCTGTGGATTTATATCTGTGTAGCTTTGAAAACATAGCTTGGTCCATACTCAGTTTTAAAACCACTGGACATAATAAGAGGAAGATCAAGCTCTGCCTTAATAATCTGCACTAAGCCGCTTCCTCAGCTCATCAGCTTCATCTCCTAATTATAGTAATTAATGGTTAATTTATAATGCATTATGACTATATTAACTTTTTATTGTGTTGCTTAGTATTAGTATAATTAAAAATGTATATCCTTATTAATGATTTTATTAATTAAAGCTTAATTATATATTTATTTTAATAATTTCTCAGTGCAGATAGAAACAACAGTTCTTTAGGCTGCAGGCTCAGAAGGTTTGAACTTCCTTCTAGGCTTCAGTAATCAAAAGAATCTGAATCCACTTTTCTATCACAGGGAGAAATATCTTTCCTATGGCAGTTAGATGAGATTAGACTGGGGACATTTTTTTCAGGAACAATTGGACACATGGTAGAGTACTGATGTCTGCAACAATGAGTCTTTTGTGAGCAGCACTGGGAGAACTCTGAGAGTTTGAGTATCTCTTACTTGAAACATTCACAAGGAAAGATTTTGAAAATTGAAAATTGGACTGTTTTTATGCTCATCAAGCAGAAGGCATAGAGGAAAACCAAAAGAAATACCGAGCAGAAGACTCATATTTCCCTTCTGTGCAAAATAAAGCCTTGCTGAATAGGAAGGATTAGTAGTAAGTCTAATACTTCTTAAGATGGTGTGGACCTGAAAAGAAAATTAGTAGTAGACTTGTGTACAAATGAGTGTGGGCACCCATATTGCACAACAGAGATTTAAGAGAATGACACTGTACAAAATAAGAACGCTATAGGTCATTAATTTTCAAGATACTATGAAGAAGAATATACAGTTGTTATATTGGAAAGCAGAAAAAAAACAGCCCTTACTTTGTAAGGGGCATTGTAGTTTTATTCTGCATGTTCTTTTTTGCACCCAGCCTGAGCTGTTTCCTACCCACTTGTGCCAGCTTGGCCCTACAGACCCACTGTGGTCTGCAGGAAGAACAGATGAATGCAGCAGAACTCTTCTTTACCAATCAATAAAGCAGATTCTCATCTGAATGCCTAGCTGAGTGTTGAAGAAAACATCAAAGTAACCTACTCAGGCATAGGTCAAAGGAGGATATGGAGCAGAACTGCTTATGAGAGTCCAAATATGGGTTGAAAATGCAGACAAAAAGTATGTATTAGGGGCACGTGGCATATTCTTAGGCATGTCTCCAAAGGGCCTTTCATAGCTGTGAGGTTTGCAGTGATAAAAATCTGACTGCCCAGAGAGCATCACCCAGATTTTGAACTAGACCTCTTGGCTTCGGCTGAGCTGGGCTTGGGAATAATGCAGAAAGACACACACTCTGAATTTTAAGAACATCATAGGAGTAGCCATGATCAGAAAATTTAATTTTAGACAAAGATGTTATTTCAATGAAGCCATGAGTTTACTCTTTTCTTGTATTTTTATTTTTCTGTGAGCTAATGACTTCCATATATAGAGATGAAATTAAATGGAGTCACGAGGAAAAAGAATGAGGGATTTCCTGGACTAAGCAGAAACAGGCTAAAATAATGCCAAATGTGTTTTTTAGGTATTTTTCACTATGTTTTGCTGAGCACTGTCTACAAGTAATGTCAAGTGAGCTATTTTCCTGGCAAGTAATATGCTGGACTGCAACCATGAGTTAGATAATTACTTGTACCTCTTGATAATGAAACATCTTGGCTTTTCTTGAAAATAAATATGGTTTTCTGATGTCTAGAGTCAGACAGAGGTTCCTGAACCTCAGTGGTAGAAAGAAGCAGAAACCTTGGAATATTAAAAGCTCATCTGAGAGCCTTAGTCACTCCTCATTGTGTCCATCTCCCACTTCTGCCTTGGGGAGAGTGGCAGATGGGAGAGACCAGGGAACAAACTGCCAGAAAATTTCTTACCAGTGCCAGTGATGTAGAAAAGAAAGATGGGGGAAATAAGTGACCCCTGTGGTAGAAAGGGGCCAAGCAGAGTTCCTACAAGGTGGCATAACTGTGACGTTAGACAACTGACATTGAATCTGGCAGTCCCAGGAGGACCACGTTCCTGTGGGTTGTGATCTACAGTTTATTGTTTGATGTGGTCAAGAGTCATGAGGTAGGACATGGCAATAACAATCTCTGAAGAAATAGAAGTAAACCCAAATGCTTTTATTAGCTTAAAAAATAAGAGCTAAATTCCATTGTCACTCATCCTAAGGAAAAATGCTTGGAAGTAGTGAAATTTGATTGGCATGACTAACAGTGCTAACCAGAGCAATAAACTAGCCTTTTAGAGGTCAGTAAAATGTTCAGAGCAAGTCTCCATTCAGTGACATTATGTGTGGAGCAGCAACATGGTGAGCATCTATTAGGTAGTGCTTAACTAATGCTAAATAACAATGACATTCACAGGACTGCATCATGAATTTATTATGATATGGGCTATTACAGAGAATACAGAATGAAACTGTAATGAAAGGACATATAAGCCTATATTCTAATTTTTTTAAATGCACAAATATTTTTTCAGGAGATTAGCTTCTGCATGGCAGAACAATGTGTTGCCTGGCTGAAACTGCTGGAAGAACCCTTGAAAAAACAGATGACAAGTAATTGTCCTCTGAGCAGGGCTATGCAGTGCACATGCTTAGGTCTGAGTTTCAGAAACAAAGTGATGGATTTTCTTAGTTTCTGCTCAGAAACGACGGCTGCTTGCAGAGCAGCCCAGGCAACATGATGAGTTTATATAACATTCTGGAAATACATGATCTTGACAATTGCATCATATAGGGAAATTTAGTTGTTTTCATTTTACAAACTAAAAAACCTCAGACCACACCAGCTTAATGGAGAGAGTGACCTGCATCTTACAAAAGTCATCGTGCACCCTTTCTTTGCGTATAAGAAACTTTAGATTAGGCTAATTATGTAAATGTGAAAAGTGAAACCTGAGGGGCCAGTTTTGGGATTTCAATGCCTGGTAGTAGGTGCCCAACTCAAGTAAGTGTATTAGGCAAGTTAAGTGCCTTACAGAGGAAAGCCTGGCCTGGGACCCTGGCACATACTGGGCTGACATGGCAAGTGCTGGCTCAGTGTAAGCAGAAGATGTATGTCTTCTGTTGTGACTTGCCCTGGCATCACACAGAAGAGTAGCCATGGATGAGGAGGATAAGTGAAGCAATTACACTAAATTATGGGACATTTCACAGCTTTTCTTCAATCACGATCTGTAGAGGTGAACAGATGCTTTAGAAGAAAAAACCTGTATATCACATTGCTTTGGTGTCCTCAGCTTCAGGTGTTTTTTCCATCACCACGTCTTCACCAAGGTGAGACCTGACCTTAAGTGGACTGTTCTTGGTGCTCTCACTACTACAGGAAGGAGACATGGACTTGCAGCCCAGATGGGAACTGTGGTGTGGAAAGGGAATGGAAAATCAGGGCACAAGGGCTTGGAACATCCCCTTGCCACCAGCCAGGGCTGCAGGCTGAATCAACTCAACAAATGAAAAGAAAACTGAGACATTTCAGAATGTGAATTCAGTGTTCCACTCTGTTCAGAGGAGTTTCTGAAGTGGTATGAGTCTACCTGAGATTTCTTATGTAATCCATATTTTTTAATTAAAGACAGAAACATTCTTTTAGTAGATTCAACTTCTCAATTGCTTAAAATCCAAACAAAACCCCAAACCAAAATCCAGACACTGGAGTTACAGTAAGGAGAGTGAACTGTGTTTTATTCCATTTGTCTTCTCAGATAATCAAAAGGACAAAGGTAGCAGAAATAGGTAAGCACTGGGGTTTGCTCTGCTTTGCCCAAACTGCAACTGTCTAACAGCAACTGACAGAAAGAGGTGGAAGTCCTTGAGAGCAGAAAGAGCAAAATGCTCTTCAGGACAAAGCCAGAGTTTGTAAACTGAAGAGGGGAAAAATATCAGCCCAACCAAACTTTAGATCTGTTGTAGGTGATACATAAAAAGACAAAGGAAATAATTAAAATGAGAAACATACTTGATAAGTAAAGAACAGATGTGGTCATTATCTTCAAAGACCATAACATTATAGGAAAAAAAAGAAGAGGGAAGAATTTGAATTCAGAATTAATGTATAAAAGAAGACAGGCATGTTACAGGGATGGATGAAGGAAAGATAGCAGTGAATGGAGGGATGGAAATAAAAACAATATGAATATCTATAAATATTTCTTTCTCAGTTCATCCATCACAGCTGTCAGTGATCACCCAGCCTTGACAGGCCACAGAGTAGGCACTGCTACAGGAAGAAGAGAAGCAAATCCTGCAGTTAAATGCTCTTCTTGATGCTTCTATAGCTACAGACACATTCATTTTAACTCAGGAATTGTTCAGTCTTCTGGACAAGAATGAAAATATACTCCTGTGATCCAATTACTATGAATTTTCAGGTGATCAGCCCCTTAACAGTATAAGCTGGAGCAGACCATAAAGCTGTCAGGTGATCTTTGAATTAGGTGCTATGAAGCAAATGCACAACTGCCTCATTTACCCTTTGAAGTCTGGACTCCAAGTACAGTTCTTCTTGGAGTAAAATGCACTAAATCCAGACTTGAAGTAATAGAGACACACAGAGCTGTCACCAAGCACTGTGTCATAAGAGAACTCACCAACTTCTTATGTCCAAGTAGCTAGAGAAAAGGAGTTTCTTGAGCCTTTGTTCGCTAGATACTGGGTGCAGCCGATTTCATACGAGTCTCACACTGGAAATGTGTGCAACAAATGTGAGGGGGACACTCTGCACTCAAGGAACAGATGCAGGTGCCTAGAGCTTTGCAGGTGCCCAGAACTTCTGAACTGAGCCTTTGGAAAATGTCAGTTTTCAGCAGCACTTGTAGGCAGTGTCCACTTGTATCCTACTTGGCGATGTGTGAGTTACTCTATTGAATGGACCTGACTGGATGGGACAATCACATTAAACTGTTTTTCATCAATACAGAGCACAACCACAGAACCTTTGATTTATTCATTCATTTATTTATTTATTTCCAGCTCATTGACGCAAAAAATGCTACATGCCAAATTGGTGGTTACTTAGGTAAAAAATATAATGGCAGGAAGGGAAGGCTTGCAAAGTTCTATGGCATTTTCTGACTGCTTTATTAATTTCAAGCTAAGCACACGCTTAAGTGCTTCTCTGAAGTGGGGTCAGTGGCACTGACAATTTGCAACACTGAACCTTGCAGCAGTGATGCAGAAAGGTTGAGGCACAAGACTTCCCCCCCGCCCCTGCTTCAGCTGTAGAGGGCTGCATGCTAGCAATGCTCTCCACATGGCAACCCTTCCTTCATCAGTGCTTCTGCTTGGCAGGAAGGATCACTGTTACGTAGGATGTGTTGTTTTTTGGATTACTTGCAAAACAGGGGTCGTGACCATGTCTGGTCATTAAGAATCCCCAGGCACTCTTTGCTAGCAGAGCGACAACTTTAGTACCATGGCCAAAGTCCAAGAAAGGATATAAATTCTACCTAGCCTACCTTAAATTCCCTTAGCATTTTGGTTAACACACTTTATTCCTTGCTTCTTAGCCTCAGAATGAGATTTGAATTGCTGCTACAAAATGGCTACACCAGAAATGTCTCCTCTCTGCCTCCAGCATTTGCAGAACCTTCTGGATTAACAGCACTCTATAACCAGAGGCATCACTAAATTAATTGATTAATTGGCTTATTACTGCACATCCATATTCTTTACTCTTCACACTGTATGGAGGATGTTGAGTAATTTTCTTTGTTCATTTCCAAGGGATTTATTAAAATATACTCACAAATATGCCACCAAGGAGAGAGGGACGGAGAAGATCTTCCCCAGCTATAAGCTATTCTGACTGGTACCAATGTAGCATATAATTGAATGTTATTTCCATACATTCCTGCTGAATGTAGCCATCTATAAGAAATAAGAGCATCTTTTTAGACTTTGGATTGTTCTTGAATGTAAAAGAATTTATTTCTCACAGATAGTTTTCAAACTGGGAGGAATATTATTGCTAAATTATATTTTAATAGCTAGTTTGTTGTTTCTGTTTCTGAAGCCATCATAAAGCATCCATAAAGTGGTATTTCTCTTGCATTTTACATGACTCCAGGGCTTGCTGTTCTCGCCTGTCAGGTCTTTTCAAATCACTTAACGTTTACTGGAACAATTCTACACTGCAAGATTTGCTGCTCATCCAGCGTGGTGTTTGTATCACAGCTGCTACACCATTGCCATCTCACTAAAAGGAAGCATTTCTCACCACTTTGTTAGTATATAGCAGCATGAAAATAATTTCCTTTGAAAATAAAATCCACAAACCTTTCATCTGGAAGAAATCATGCAACGAATAATCTTGGTTTTATTTGGCAATGTTTGTGGTCATTAAGGTAAATTTACAACCCGTAGTTAATTTAATAAAAACGTGGCATAATTGTCCTGGGCTTGATATTGTTGTACTTTTTTTTTGATTTTTTTTTTTTTTGTTCAGGAGCAGATTAGAATATTCAGACATATTGAATAATGAAAGAGTTGAGTATTAAGGACATATAATGGAAAGCTTTCAGTGTCATGCCTGGCAGGGCATTATTCAACTTGTTATAAATAGTGAAGGAAATATATATATATATATATATAATGTATAGAGAGTTCTTTATAATAATTCAATCACAAAAGTAATTCTGGCTTATTGACATATTATTTATTTTGTGTGTTATAGCTCATGGACAATTTGCAGGCACCAGAGTATGCACAAACAAGAGGAAAGCACAATGTTTCACTCATGTCTTGTGAAAAACCAGTTTTAAGGGTAGCTGCATTTTCAGGCTCTGTAGTAGAATGTGGTATTTTATTCATTAGCTTCTTTATTGGAGGGTAACAGTTTTTATCAACCTCATAACTTGACCTTCTTCACTCAAGGAGAGTAACATTTCACTCCCAGACCCATTTCCCTTAATTCAATGAACTAGATTAAGAATTTTTTTTTCATTTTTTTTTTTTTCCCTTCATGTTAATAATAAATACCTTGCTTTAGTATTATAAATTAGGGAGGAGATGTACTGCCCGTATCTTACGTGTTATGGCAGTGAATTCTTCAAGTTGTGTTTTAGGGCATTTACAGAATTCTCTTTACATTCCTGGAGATCTATATGGGCACACCATTGAAAACCATCATCCTGGAAGTGTTTAAAGCCATATTCTTCCCTGATACTTTTTTGCTGCAACTCCCAGGATGTAATACAGTAGGGAAGATGTTTGGTAAAATGTGTGCTAATGTCACAGCTCAGAAGGAATAAAATGAATGCAGGAAACCTCTGCCCAAGTTTCCCTTCTCAATCCAGTTATACTCACCTCACTGTATATTTAATTTGAAGTGCATCATATCTAATTAAAAGATAATACATCATTAAAATGATTTGTAATAAGTATATGCAACTCCACGTGGATACGATATGCTCATTATCAAGCCCAGACTATGACTGGGATCCTTCACAAAGAAGAAAATCATTACTCATAACAACTACATTTCTGGTGACACTCATTCCATACATAAATGTGATCTAAATGTTTGATCTTTTGAAAAATTATATTTATGGGAACTTGCTGCTGAATAATTATTTTCTTGGGTAATATCTGTCGTTAAGAGGAGTATTCCTTTAAATGGGTTCAACTGTGTTTTTTCAAGAGAAGAAAATAAGCCTTCTACAGAATTAATGAAGCTGGCTTTCTAGCCTAGGGTAAAAAGCTGGCTAATGAAGTCATTCATAGTGACAGCCCATGATCTGAATGATATGAATTATTGCTTATTAATGGGATTAATTGCTTCTCATGCTATAATACAAAATTTATACACTTGTCCAAAATCTAGGTCTATAATCTGAAAGAGGGAAGAAAAGCTGTGTTAATTATATGTCATGTCTACATCTCTGAATGTACATTCTATAATAGAGACTGAATGTAGGTAATGTTATTAAGAAGTGACATGAAGTGAAAACTGTAAAATGTGGATAAGAAAGGTAATGGTGAGTTCTGCTTAGCTGAGACAGTATATCAGATTGCATTACTTTGCTGAGGGCTTCCATTATCTTTATACTCTCTTTCAATATGTAATAAAAGGAAAACGTATTTCTTTTTACATAATATAGTTCAATACTAAGAATACACAGTGCATCTGAGGAATAAGTAGAAAAGCATAGCCTTCAAGATCACATAAAACCAAGATCAAATTAAAATAATATTAAACATAGACATTTCATATTGTGATTATTCACTACTTGCATTGTATATGTGCACTGAGGATTTTGTCTGGAACTAGAAGTCTGACTGCACTGTGTCTTCATCAGACATAGCAGAAAAATGGGCTCTTATGTGATGAAATGGGAGGCAGGATTCAGGAAAAGAAGAGATCTGAGTTCTGATCTTTCAGGAATGTCCTATCAGCTGAATCTGTTTTACCTGACTCCGTGTATATCAAAGATATTTATGTTCATGTGGTCCTACATGCCATGGTATCTGAGAGCCACATTCATAGAATGATAGAATCATAGAATCATAGAATCCTAGGGGTTGGAAGGGACCTCGAAAGATCATCTAGTCCAACCCCCCTGCCAGAGCAGGGTCACCTAGAGCACATCACACAGGAAGGCGTCCAGGTGAGTTTTGGAGACCATACCTCTAGCACCATTGGTAAAGATATTTTGCTAGATATGATCATGAGTTCTTCTTAATGAAAATGACCTTTGGGCTTTCACCACTACAACCCAGCTTCCAAATTAATCCCAAGGGTATCATCACTTTCATATTTTCTTTTACTGCTTCTTCCCATCTTTGACTCTAAAGGTAGTGGAGAGTCTTGGCCACAGAGGTCCCAGAGAGAGCAGAGAGCAGTGACTGTTGCCTCACAGCCTCTTTGGTATGTTTTAGGTCAGGATAGATGAGTCCTGTCATCATTATTTGTGGAGAGTGAGTGTATTTGTGTTTGGTGTTGTTTATTGCTTTCATGACTAGTATTGAAGACTCATGTTATTTGGCACTTTACAAATATAACAAATGAGATATTTTAATTTCCAAATTATTTTCTGCATAACTACAAAATCCAAGCAAGAACAGTAAGATACAAGAGTGATGGTTTACATGCATGGTAACAGTGCTATGCTTGTGATTAAGGGGGGAAGTTTTATTACTCTGCATTTTATGTGGTATGTTCCATAGAAAGGGGAAGACTAAGTATGACTGTTTAACAGAATAGGCAAAAATGAAGTGGTTGAAGGTAAAAGTGATGGGTAGTGCAGACAGGAACAGAGAGAGTACATGAGTAAGCCTAAGTAGCAGAAACAACTTAGGTGCAAATAACAGAAAAGGAAAAGAACAGATTACCTCCTTGGATGGGTGATGGTCTGAGTAGGTAAATAAAACAATCATTTTTAAACATCTGCCTCTGTCTTATTCTTTAGGAAGATGTTATTACCTTATTGGAAATACTTCTCTACCACATGCTGGGAGACTTTCTGGGGAACACCCTTTGTGCAGCTCAGGAACCACAGCCCTTCTCTAGAACAATGGACATGCTGGAGTGTGCCTCTACCACTTCATTTTTCATATTGAAATAGATCGGTAGAATTTTGGAAGTAATTTCTTTCCTCTTAAAATGTTGTAATGTTATGTATAGGGTAAATATATATATATATAATATATATATATATTTTAATTTCAAAGTTATGGAAGAGTTATTTCTCATTCTTAAAATACTTCAGCATCTGAGAAAGTAACCAGAGCACAGAGTTGTATTTTATAGATTTATATAATATTACATGATAATTATTATATATATATATAGCTATATTTAATAGATATATAGATAGATATAGATGCATCTATTAGGTATATTATACATCTAATAGAAATATTAGATATTTATTAGATATATCTGCTGTTTCTAGATGTACTGTTCAGGTTCTTCTACATGTTTCTAAATGTCCATTTCCCTGTGTAATGAGATTGGCTGAAGTCCATGAAAGGGAACAATCTGACTCCTTATTTAATTTCATCTCTGTCAGATACTTGCCTCTTTTTCACATCCTTACTGCAGTTTCAATTTTGTTTGGGACTAAGAGACACATCAATGAAGCCAATGTAGTTCCTCAACAGCCAGCAGCTGGCAGAGAAGGGATGACATTAATTGGGGTGCCTTGCCAAACCACAGAGCTTGGCTTTGCTCTGCAGTTTACAGGTGAATCAATATTTCTGGGAATTACTTCATGACGACAGTAAAGAAATCATTAGAGTAGGGAGAAGTAAAAAAGTGTCATAATCATGGATTGTAATTAATAATATACATGATTCTGCATCAAATACATTTAGTTAATATTTCACATTCTATTTGCAATTCCTAAATTTCATGCTTCCCTTGTTGCTGGCTAACAAGCACTAGAAAAAAATACACTCTTGGGATTAAGTATGTTTTATATATCTGCCTGCCTTTAAAAATCATACCATTTGAAATAATAAAAGGCTTCATGGAGTTAATAACTGCATTTCAGAGTAGTAACACTTTTCAGTTTTATTAGTCAAAAAGAATTAGATTCAAAACTCGGACCACTGTGAAAATCCCCAGTTGACTGCAGCTGCTAATATTTCCATGAAACAGTTTTATTGCTAACAAAGTGTTTTCATTGTCTGGGCAGAAGTGACTGTATGAAACACAACCTGGTGCTCTGGACTCTTCAGGTGTGAATGGTTAAGTCAGTGCAGGTAAACCTAACCATCAGCTCTCTTCCAACAAACTGGCTTAGATTCGTATAAAAAGTTGCTGGTTTAGGAACTAGAGTTCCTAAAACCATCTTAGCCTATAAATGACACCTCAAAATTCTTCATCTGGCAGCCAGACAGCCAGATTCACCAGATCAGCAAACGGTGGTGAGGGGAAATGTTGGGAATGGCTCAAAGGCAAAAGAAGAAAAGTGCTTGTGAGTGTTGTTCGGTCTCCATTGGGAAAAAACCTTGAAACCACCAGGACAAGCCACTGATGCTGTGCAGCCTTGTGCATCCCCATGGGAGGTCTTGGGTATTCAGAATATTCACACGTTCTCATCACTCTGGCTTGAGTACACAGGAGAGCTTTCAAAACAGTCTTCCAATTGTTCTTTGATAATGGGTCATATCCAATATCAGCAAAAGTGAGAGGAACTCCAAGCATAAGATGTTAATGTCATGCCCATTCCCACCAGATGAAGATCCAAGCACCTTCACACAAGCATCAGGTAGATTCTGAGCATTCAACATACACTTGCCCCTTTTGCACATGGAAAATTTTTGCAGTTTTTGTGGAAAACTTCCAGAAGGCTGTACTGAAAATTCGGTTCACCTTGAAAAGAAGCTAGAAAACGTTATTCCAGCACATTTTCCTTTAAGAAAAAGACATCAAGCTGAGTTACTTAGTTTGGTAGAACAATCTGTAACAATACCATTATTAAAATTTCATAAAAACGTGTTCCTTTAAACACAGGTTTATATCTGGCTTCCAGAGAGCAATTACAGTAACTATAATGTGACTCCTGTGGTAAAAAGTGACATGAACAATGCAGTGAGGCTCTTGAATTTTTAAACTAGTAAGAGCAGCCACTGGGAATATACTTCAAATTTCACCATCAAGGCATACAGGGATGTGTGCTGAGAACAACTTACACTCTAATTCAAGTTTCACTTGGAGGTTTGAATTTTGTACTGGTTCCCAAGTCTACTCTGCTGCTGCAGAGAAGCTGCCTCCGGCTTAAAACATGGCAATCATTGACAGGCTGTGTCATTTTCCTTAGCTTTCTTTATGTCACTGTGGAAAAAGCTAGCCCATGGTAAAATATAATCCTTCATTAAACAGTGTATCTAATAGCATTTGCTCCTTAAGAAGTTGATTAAAGAGCAAGGAGAAAAAAATTTTGTAAATGAGCTTTTAAGGACTTGGCTTTACTCCATACTTTTTCTGTGCTTTGCTAAAATGAATGCTAAAATTCTACAATAATGTGACTAAATAATATTACAGAATGAAGATGGAAAACAGAAACAAATTTCTCTTCTTTCCCTTTGTTTGTGGTATCATAAAAAAAAAAAGGCTGCAATTTTTTTTCCGTCTACCAGGAAACGTAAAAAATTACTCTTGCCAACAAGTCAATAACACAGCTGAAATTTCAGGTATGAGGTAAATGAAAATTGAAAAAAAAGCTGTGTGAACTAAGTCCAAGGACCAAATGAACACATGAAAAAAGCCCCTATGTATTCCACAAAATTATCCAAACAGTAAAAGAAGCAATATTTGTTACATACTTTCGTTATTATAAATTACTCACTCAGCAGTATTTTTTTTCAAAGAATCCTGAAAACAAATACAGCAGCTTTGAAAACATATTTCCCTTGTTTGTAGGCCAGTGGATAGCTTCGTAACTCTGGGTTTGGCTGATGTATTTATAATGGACTCCTAGTTTTTAATTTGCTTTTTCTGAGAGTGGGGTTGGGGATTCAAGGAAAACTATTCTGTTAATGGAGAAAATCCAATTATAAAGATGTTATGCCAAAACCCACAAATGTGACTTTAGGAAGTAGAATATTTGTTCCTTAGGAGATCTGGGTTCAATTTCTGGTTTTGTGGCAATAAACAGGATGGGTCCGGTTGAAGCAAGTAGGGTAACTTTTAAAGTATTATCAGAAATAGGTTGTCCAAATCTCACTGGCAGCCAAATTTTGGGAATATAAGAATTACAACTCACCTCAGGTTTAGGTAAGTTGAGAAAGCCAGTGGCCAAGTCTCAAGTTTAAGCAACAGCTGGGAGTCAGAAATTGTGGTTGGGTTCTGGACACCATGTCTTCAGAATTCTCCTTGGTACCTCCCCAGGGCTTGGCATCAGCTCCTCTTTTTGGGAGTTTGGGGCTCCTGAACATGGACATGTCTGTGGTATCACAGTGTTTCGCTGGAAATCAAAACATTTAGTCTGGATGGGTCAATTCTATTACATCTTCTGATGTAAAGGGGGCTGTTTTGTGATGGGAACCTGCCTGAGATCTTGTTCTTCCACTTTGGCTTCCCAGTCTGCAAGGCCATCTGGGAGCCAAAACACGCCAGCTCACTCTGGAGAAGCAAAGACTTTTGGAGATGGTGTGGCTACCCATTTCCCCAAAACTCCTAGAAATGTGTGGGCCTGCTGGCTGGTATCACAGATCATGGGAAATGACAGCACCTCTTTCACCTCTGCTCAGCTCTGAAGGAGCTCCCTGACCAGCCAGCTCTGTGGCTCACAGCCTCTCTGAGCTAACCTGGCCACCTAGAAACACTCTTTTTGGAGTTTTCAATGCAACTTAGAGTACAAAATTTAAAAATGAAAAAACTTTATTCACCAGAAAATCTCCCTTCTAATTATCACTGAACATAATGAAGTCCTTAAAAAACCCTTCTGCTTCTTATGGTGCAAAACAATTGAATTTTCTTAGAAAAACCCCATCTTCCATCAATTAAAAATTATAAATAATGGTCCTTTCAAAAATTTTACTGTCCATTTCTGTCTTGTAACTTTATCCATAACAATTGTACTTACTCATCTTTCTAGTGAGACAAATTCTCTCTTTTTCTTTTAAATGTGTTTAAAAATTAAGTTAAACAGCAGTCTTTCAGACCAAAATAAATGTCCTCTATGTCTCAATAGGAAATATACTTGCTCTAATTCTTTATTTAAAAATAACAGCATTATTTCTGGCAAAATTATGCTTAACCAGTTCCTTGTGGGGAAAAAAACCAAACAACAAACATAAAAAAAAAATCAGCAGCTCTGACTAGCAATCAAGCAGGCTCTCAGTTGCCAGAGCATAAGTATCAGCAAAGCGTCTGCTTCGTGTGTTTTATCCATGCCTACACACTTTTACACAGCCTCCTGCTCTTCCAGGAGCCACACAACCAAAGGCTAAATAGAATTTCAATGACTGGGACCTCCAGCTCCAGGCAACCTTATGACAACTTGTTTTCTTCCCAATGATCACTCAGGAATTTTAGAGCATTGACAGTAAGAGTTTAAGTGGGCAAGTTTCTTATCTGCCTTCTCCAGCTTTTTTTCCATAACGTAATGAAACTTAACAAGGAATTTTTTTGTGGAGGATGATACTTGGTAGGTATAAGCTGCAAATGGCATTTTGTTTGTGTACCTACATCGTGGGGTTTTGGGGAGATATTCACAAAAGGGTCTTGGATAACCACAGTGTTAGTGTCACAATCTTGCCTGGAAAAAATTCCAGCTCTGTTAATGCACTATCTACTTAAGTATGCTAAAAATACAGGACCATGGGCTGTTCCACTGAGAGATACAGGAGATTGAGCAAGTCAGTTTTCTGCTCAGAGGCAGATTTGGGTCAAAATCCTCTGAATATTTCCAACATACTTCCCAGAAATTTGGGACATATAATTCACATTGTAATTTGCATGTGCTTGGGGAAGGGGGTTGGTACTGCTACCCTTCCCATTGCCACACAACTAAGCAACCCTATTTTACTGTGTAGGGAAGGAAAAGGCACAGAAAGCATGACATGAGTGTACACTCAATACTCAGCACAGGTTAAAGGCACAAAATCAAACTTTATTTCTGAGCCCAAAGTACCTGGTTAGGAGTTTCAGCACTCAGTCAGTTGATACCTGCAGTTCACAGTAGTAGTTCCCAAGGTGCTGTCTGTGGCAAAGGCAACAGCTAAGAAAAACTGTCCTTGTGCTGTTGAAGTCTCAAAAAAATCCAACTACACAGAGATGAATGTTGAGGCTACTCTTCTGCTTATTTAAGAATTTTATTTCAGCTAATCTTGTTGCAGGCCACCTGGCAGGTATCAGCCCAGGCTCATTCATCCTAGCCCCACTAAGCCTTCCTGTCAGCAGGTGCCTTTCGAAGCTGCAAATTGGCCTGAATTAATTTGAGCAGGAAGTTTGTGCTGAGGGAAGAGCTGTTCCTCTCTGTGTTCTTTAGAATAAGCTGTCTCTGTCTAATAAAGTGGAGTTGTTTAGAGCTGATAAAATGAGTAATCACCACCAGAATGTCCTTCCTGTTCTTTGAGCTCCCAACCAAGACAAGGAATCAATACAAATGCAGTTCATAAGTAGCATTTATGTGGTTTTTCAAATCAATTAAATGTCTTAAACCCATGATCTTCTATGAACATTTTTATATTGATAACTTGCAACAGCATAGGTGAATAGAAAAATAATTTCTTTTGATCAGAGAACATGTATTTGGTTTAAATTATTCAATGTCCTACTTGTGCTGGGATGCTCTGTAGAGTATAGGAAGCATAAGGTAGTTTTTGCATCCAGGAGTATCTTCTGTCTTTTATCACTGCATGTCATGCTCAAAGAATTTGTTAGTTTATTGTCACCATCAGTGCCCTGTGCTGGTTTTGTAAATAACCTTTTCTGGAGAGGTATTGCTCTTTCTACACTTCAGTTTTCATTCAGCTCCTATTAAAAATGTTGTAAATACTTGGGCTGGCAAACTGATGGTTATTTTTAAATCTGGAAGGAAAAGAGTCTGTCTCTGTACAACTGAGTAATATATGTACCAGAATTTCCCTGGCTGTGTTTGTCTGTCTGATGTATTTTTGGTTTTGCAAACCTCCTGTTCAGACAAATCGCCTCCAGAACAAATGTGGTACCAGGGCTGAATGCAGCTGGGCTGTAGTTAGGGAAAAAACACAACCCATCCCTCCCCTGTTGGGTACATGATAAATCTGTCGTGCTATGCAAGAAAGAAGCAATCTGAATGATTTTTCTTGGGAATTGTTTTGACCTCAGTTCTTTTTCCAAACCCTCCATTCCCATGGAGAATATAGGCATGGTTCTGCTCACACTGGGACCACTGAGATAAGGGATAATATTAACAGAATTTTCAAGATAATACAAAACTTGAACCATCCTGAAATCCTCATGGGCCTGTTTTGAATTTTATTGGGGAAAAAATAAAGCAGAAATACGAGATTTTAGAACAAGTTTGTAAAGATCATGACATGGGGCAGCAGGAGAAACCTCACTTGAGAATATCCTTCTGCAGCAACTTACTCGGTCTCATTTGTTTCCTGATAACTCTGAGAAGCAAACCCAGTGGAGCCCCATGGAACAGTAAGCATGAGGACCACTACTTCCTTCTTAAGTAGCTGGTGTCCTGTCACTTCAACATTTGCCTTAGGACTACTATTTCTACTAAGTATAGTTTGAGTGATTTTATAGTTCAAAAACATTTGATGTATGAGTCAATCTAGGCATAATATAGCTAATATACCTTAATATTTCTGTAGTGCGTGGTTCTGTACAAATTTTGGTAGACTCCAGAGCTTCAGTTTGCCTACCTGATGCATGAAGCCAACTTGGCCTTAGTTTAGGATATATATCTTCTAAAGACACACATCACTTTAACATCACTGAGATCAAAGAGACTAGCCAATTTATACTCAAACAGGGAAAATTTTCAGGAAAGTTTAATGACAATGAAAGTCAGTATATTCCCAATTTTTGCACAGTGTTTGCAGAGTTGTATGTTCCCTAGTTCTATCCAGGGTAGAAACCTCAGACATTCAAGTTTTGAGACATTAACAATAATTCTTCCTGATTAAACACATAGCTAGCTTTCTGTCACTTCAATGTGTTTTTAGTCAACACACAGGTTTAGATGGGTTGTTCTCTTCTGGAATCTTCCCATTAAAGTTACCCCCAAACACTCAGTTCACACTCAGCCACCACTGCCACCAACAGCAGTAACAGGCAGGGCTGCAGGGCAAGGACCAGTCGCTAAGATCTTAGTACAAGACAAATTCATTAAAGAAACTAAATAATTTAGACACATTTGAAAAGCAAATGAATGTAGAGGTGTTCCCTTAAGATTATTACTCAGATAGATTTTTCTTTAAGAGGAAAAACATAAATTAATAAAGGCCAGAATGTCTTTAATGACAATATTAGCGGCTGCCCTGTGGCTATTAAGACATGCACTCCTTGTAAACGATATTGATTTTTCCATTGGATAAAATTCTCTTGTTAAATTGTTATTTGTAGCTATAATCCAGACTGACTGTGTTGGTCATTATTGTTATAAAATGTGATCAGAAAGTTTTTCATTGATGTTTCAAACACATATTTTCAGAAAGACCCCTTTAAAACATCAGGGAGGGTCACATGCAATGTGCAAGTGCCATAGTCACTGCTCTTGTGAAGGTGATGATGCTACTGATTAATGGAATGAGTTACAGGCTCTTTAATGAGTGTACAAATTCTGTGAATCATATTACATGTAATCAAAACAAAATTAATGGCCTAACTTTGAAAAACTTACTGTGCTTCTGGATGCCACCATTCCCACCACTTTCTGTGCAAAGACTCTAAAAGGTACCTTAAAGATTTCTTACTAAGAAATTCCAAACTTTCGCAGTTTATCATACCTTTATGATGGGCATTTTCAGAGCATTGAGAAACCATTTCAGAAACTGGTAGCGGCTACTGAATTCCTACCAAAGGTCAACGTGACCCAAAATTGTCTATGTTTGTGGCTTTCAATCAGTGGCTTTCCTCTGTTTAATTAATAAGGAGTAATGTTGCCCTAGCAGGACAGGCTGCTCAGGGAGGTTCTGGAGTTTCCTTCTCTGGAGACATTCGAAACCTGCCTGGACTCATTCCTGTGTAACCTACTCTAGGGGATCCTGCTCTGGCAGGGGGGCTGGATTAGATGATCTTTCAAAGTCCCTTCCAACCCCTAAGAGTCTGTGATTCTGTGATTAAGTGCCTGACCTAGTGAAAATTCACATGAGCATTTTCACAGAGTTCAGACAAAATCCTCATACATGTGCATAAAAGGTTTGACCTTCTATTTGAGGAGAGCTCCAGCCTTGACAGCTTGCTAATTTATTCAGAAGGAAATGGTCAGTTAAGACTGATGAGGTTTGTTCTGCCTATATACATTCCTGATTTCTTCTTGAAGGAATTATATGAAGGAAGATATATTTTTAGAGATTTAAAGATCATATATGGGTGATAAGAATTACTGTTCATGGGAGATGAGAAAATCAAAGAGAAGCTGAAAAATGTGGAACAAATCACAAAATCACAGATCACAAATGCCTTTTCCATTTTCTCCTTAACCAGCTGATACTGTAAAGGAACAAGTTTTCTTATGCCTTTTTTGAGTCAGAACATTACAATTTCTAATGGTTGCTATAATATCCTAAAATATCAGGTTGAACACCTTTGCCTTTTATGTGTCACCATCTACTACCAAGCATAAAGAATTTGACACACAGTTTGTGTTTCACTCACCCTATTTCAAGGGCAGACTAAGTCACCTCTAAAGCTTTTTCCTGGTGCCATGTTCTCAGACTGAGGTCTTCAGACCTCTTCTGAAGCAGGACCCATTGCTGAAGCAGGAAAGAAATAAAAGTCTAGAGCTGTGGGAAGGAATTTAGCCCTAACTGGACTCTGCATGTGCAGTAACCTGTTTCCTGAAACTATTTTTCCTGTGAGTATTTAGCTGCTTACCTAATGTTACAACACAGTGGAAGTATGTGGCAACCTTTGCGCACAGAGTAGTGTCGTATAGGACCCAAGACATATCTCACAAGGCAGTGACTTATTTGTTTGCACAGAAATGCCAAAAGATGCCTGATATACCATTAAATGTATTACACTGAAGTAAAACCTAGAGCTTTCAGCAACCATTCAGTAATGGAGGTGGCGTGTTCTGTTTACAAGATATGTTTCCATGTAAGTCATGTGAAGGAGGGCAGAATGCATCAAGTCTTCAGAGAAATTCAGTGATTCTTCACTAGGACTATGAGGTTTCTATTCTGTTGATCTCTTCAACTTATTATTTCTTTTCTTCCTCCTCTTTTTTGGTCTCTGAAGGACTGAGAGCCTGAAGTACAGGACTGAGCATTTCAGCTTTTTTGGGGGGCGAGCTCTTGCCAATTTCTATCTCAAGCTACTTGCCTTTCAAGAATATAGTCTAGTATTATCTAAATTCCAGTTATTCCAGTTTAGGAGCAGAGCAATGGGGGGGTGGTTTGGCTTGGGGCTAGTGGAGAGAGTGAAATAGGGACTAGTGTCTCTGCACAAGCTATTCTCTGCAACCAAGCTCCAAACACCTGTGCACTCAACACACCCATGAAGACCAAGTGTAATGACAGAATAATCCTGCCTTGTAGCTGCAGTCCCTGCTTTCTTATTGCTTTCTTGGATTACCCAATCACGCAATCAGATTTTAGAAAGTATTTCAAATCCCTAACTACTGTTGAAAATTAGCCATTAAATCAAGATGCCTTAATCCAAAAGTTGTTGGGAGGGTATCTATCTGATGTTTTGGTAAGCATGCAATTTCTACAGTGACAGAGTTCATATATGTACTGAAGAGGTACAGTGACTTTTGATGCTCTTACAGATCTTGCCTACCTGGAGGATAAGGGAGAAATAATGTGTGAAGGAAGTCAGCAGGAGCTGCCTTAAGAGTTTGCTGAACAGAGATGTCTTTTTTTGATAAATTCTTCATGTCAAATGCCGACAAGCCTGAAATAGGAAAGAGTGCTGTAATTGTGATATCGTGTTCAGGTTACACCACCCTCAGGGAAACTGCTACTAATGACTGAATTAATTAAAGAGAAATTGGTTTGCATGTTACAGAATTTAAACCCCTGCCCCAATTTCCCTGTCTGCTTATTTTTGCACCGGTGTGAACAAAGAAGACATTTGCCAGTGCTTTGTTAACCTGTTACTCTCGCTAAGCATTTTCATGTAGTGCCGTGGAACGCAGGGTTGTGTGTATTACAGCTGGGAGCAATGTCTCCTTGTATCAGATACTCTGCAGTCACTGTGTAGAAAAGTGTAAAACAAGTACCTTCAGAATCCATGATTGCAGTTTTAGGCATTATAACCACTTCTTTCTAAGCTTGTCTACAAGATTTGTGCCTTGACACTGTGGGAACAGATATGAAGAGATAAATTCAGTGATGCAGCTTCCTCTTTAACTTCATACTTTTAGAACACCTTGGAAATGTGATTGCTGGTGCATAATTTATATCACAGGTTTTTTGTTGTTTCTCTTAAGTATCTTCAGGGTACATCTCTTGTGCAGATGAATGTCATGTAGGGCAAGTTTTTCCTGTAAATCTTATTCCTTTGGGATTGCATGGTTATCCTTTCATGCTAAAATTGTTTTATTTTCACCATCATTTAGGGCTGTATGCTGCTATTACCTAAACTATAAAAACGGACTGTACAAAAGTACTAGCTCATTAATCTATAAGATAGTACAGTTTTGTTGAAAAGGGCTTGAGCTGAATAAGCATCCCTGTTTTTAACAGGATTATGTGACAGATGGGGTAGATACAGATAAGGTTGCACAATGCATCTTCAGTCTCTCTTTAACAAACAGAAAGACAGCTCCTTTTCAGCTCACAATTGCAGGCACATTTTGTTCTATTTTGAAAGAATGCAAGGAATATTTTCTTGATTTTTATCTGCTTTTAATTAAGCTTCTTCAACAAAGAAAGCATTTTTCAAGCAAAACAACAGAGAAGTGCTCTTCATTCAGTTACAGACTTGCCTCCAGTGGGGACGGCTAAACTAATGTACCTCCGATAATGGTAGCACTAAGTGTGTCTAAAGTTATAAAGTTTTGCATGAAAGAGATCATTAAAATTTGTTTGGTGTTTTAATATGCAAAGTGATATATATAAACTTTCTTCCTCAAAGCTGTGTTATGACACAGAAGTATGGCCTCTGTGTGGCTATACAGATAAGTGCATGTAGTTAAGCACCCATGCATTCCCCACGGCTCTGAATTTATTATCTGACCCACATATGAAGAAATATCCCTAATGTCAACTCTACTTGCTAGCACCTCAGCTTCAAAAGCTGATTTGGAAATGAAGAACTCTAACCACCTATTTTCTCTTCAGCCATTACTTCTGCAGTTCCCTCTTCTGAGGTATACATGGCTCCTGCTGTGGCCTCAGGGCCATCAGTCTCATCATCCTCTTGTATGTCTTCACGACATAGAAAAGTGTCTATGTCCCACATAGAAAAATATAAAAATCCCATGATATCTACTAGA
The DNA here is from genome assembly GCF_020740795.1 of Apus apus. Taxonomy (NCBI): domain Eukaryota; kingdom Metazoa; phylum Chordata; class Aves; order Apodiformes; family Apodidae; genus Apus; species Apus apus. The sequence continues at coordinate 104,626,129 of NC_067285.1, read as the reverse complement.
AACTGGACAAACAAGAGAATGACAAAGTAAAAGCTTGGTCCTCGCTGAAGTCAAGTGAACTCTATGTTGGCTTCCCGCTGGCTAGAATTTCACCCAGCATTTGTATAGTTCCATTTCTTCTGGAGGCGGGAAATTGGACTGAAGTATGTTTACAGAAGTTATACTTTAATAAGGCATTTTCCCTCTCCTGTCCAGGAATGCAGGCTCTTCTTTTACCAGAAAAGCAATGATACAAGTTCATAAACTGCTATACAGATTATTCTCTCAGAACACCCTAAAACGGATATCTAGTACCTTGAGAAAACTTAGTGTACATTGTACTGAAATAAACCTTCTAGGAAAGATAAAACCTCACACATAAAATTCCCTCTTTGCTCTTACCAATGAGTAGGATTTTGTTTTCAAATTCAAAACTTTGGAGATTTTGGCAGGCTTGAGTATTTCTCTGCCTAGACTGTTTGATGGTATTTTCATGGAAAAAAATACAGTCTAGTCAAAAAAGAGACATTCCATTTCTGGGCTAAGGTGTAAAAACATCCTTTTGGAAGAGGCAGGACTTTTGCAAAATTAATCTTATTTGTCTATTTTTTTAATGTACATTTTACAGATATTCTTATCTAAAAAACCCACTCTTAAAATATAAGGTATCTTAGGTCTGAAATATATAGTCTAGAATGAGAGATGTGTTATTACAATACAAATCTTAATTTAATGCTGCTCGTTTTAAATGATTGCAAAAGTCTGGGTGGACTGTGAGGCACCAGCTTCCAACCAAATGATGACACTGTGCATCAGCTGAGCCCATGTAAAAATCTGTGTACATATATTTAGCAAGTACAAGACAAAGGACATTGTCATCTATCTATTTTCCATGGTTAAAAAAAAAAAAAAATTTTCTTGTGCTGCTGATTTCTATCTTTCAGCTGGAAATCAGTCTCCCTTAACCATGATTTGGTAATTCAATGTGAAGTAAAACTAGTTATCTTATGACATAAAGTTTGGCTTATTTGAATTTAAACATTCTACTAAAAAGGCTGTTTTTTCTGGCACTCATTTAATGAGAGCAGTTTAAGGCCAAGGCTAAAATGGAGCCTAAGTTATTGCAGAGTAATTTCCCTTAGGCTTCTGAACACACTGTGATCTGGACTAAAACTTACTTATTCTGGACTAGAGCATCTACAGAGACACACCAGAGAGCTTTCTTGGGACAATCTGTTCTGCTTGAGTTATTCCAGTTAATTATGTTGTACTGACGAGTCTTGAAGTCAGTCAGTTCTGCCTTTAGCATCTAAACATTCTTAGAAGTACAAGTTTTCTTGAAACAACTTTACCACCAAATAGCACGTTAGAAGAAAAAATCAGGATTGAGAAGCATTATTCTGAGTTGTGAAAAACTTCCTCTTCTTGGCTGTTGGCATAATACACACAGTGCCAGGCCATCCCACAGCCAGCACTAGAAGAATACTGATTTGCAGTGGGGAAGGGTTGGATCCCATGTTTGCCATTACAGATGTTTGTCAAAAAAAGGCCCCCATGCTGCTCACAGTGACGTACGTGCTTCTTACCCATAAACAATGTTATTGACCTCATGGGGACTTGCTTGAGGAAAATGCACATGCAAATTGTTTGCTGGTTTGGGGCCAAAGCATTTGAATGCTAATTGATCATTGCCCTGTGCACAATTTGCATAATCTGTAGATGCAAAGGGATGTATGTTCTGGTGTCTTACTGGACCATATGTTGTCACTCTCTGAGGCTTCTCCCTCATTACTGGAGAGTCTCATTAAGTTATCGTGGGGCAGCAATGATATTAACAAAACAACAGCTTGATCCAATCTTAGTATCTTTCTTTCCTCATCTGGCTTCTGCCTGTGAGCTTCAAGAGTTAATGGAAATTGGCAAAAAAAGTATGTCCACTAAAGGCAGGCAGCTCATGGCATTAAACAATTATGCAAGAATTTTTCATTGGAAGTGATGAGGGATGATGACATTGCTCTTAGTATTTGACCTTTCCAGTTTCAACTGCTCAGTACTTCTTACTGTACACAGAAATTGCCAAAATCCCACCTAATGAGCTGAAAAATGACACATGACAGATCTGATGGCTAACTGCAGCTAGAAGAAGAAAGACTGCTACAGAACAAAAATTCCCAACTTTGCTCTTATTTCTTTATTTTTTCCAGTTATATAGAGTGTTTAAATGTATAATTTGAAGGCATGGATAATTAGAAACTTCATTCAAAGCAAGCTGAAGTCAGGTGAAGTTCTGTTGGTTTTAATGTCCTTTTGGCTCAAAGCAGCAGTGTGTTCACAAAGTTATTTGGTACTCATAGGATTTCAGTTTTTTCTTTCTGGGAAAGCTGTTTTGGTCTTATTCCAAGGGGCACTGTTTCATTTCCCTTTATTCCTGTGAGATTTATACCCAGTTAACTCTTTTGACTACAAGGAGATGGAATGGATCCTGAATTAAACTGAAATAAGAATATTCTTAATAATAAGAGGATCATGAGTGCAGTTTTCAGTACCATTGTGTCAATGTGTAAGAATCACAGCGTGTTTATAAATGATGCAGTTGGCTTTTCGTTCTCCTGCATCATTTAAGTTCCATCTTAAAGGGTCACCACTAAAACTGCTATAATTACTCTAGGAGTGAAACGTAATTTTCAGCAGCCCCAATCCTGTTTCAGTCAGACAAAACTCATGTCCTACCTTTGGTAAGAAATATGGGAGGTGAATAAGTGAAGCTTTGATCCATTGATTTTCCTGTGCGGCTCCATACCTTCACGTTGCTGAGACCTTGGGAACTCTTACCTCAGATGGTCAGTCTGAAATAATGCTTTGTCAAAGGAATGAAATGAAGACTCTAAAGAAGTTGTTTCTATAATGTACTCCTCCTATTGTAACCAATGATACAATATAGGAACTTGACTTACACTCTGCAAACTTTGAATGTCCTCTAAGGTATGACGTATGGTATTTTGGAGAGTGTTTTTGATGCATTGCCACATTTTTATGGAAAAACCCACATATATTATCACTTCTACTATCATTATATGGTAAATCTTTATTAATTTGATGGGATTTTTATTAGGGAGTGAAAATACTGTGCTTGTCTCTGGGGCAAGGGTAGATATATGTTGCTTTATCCTACAGCATCCGAAGTGAAAAATTTGGCCAAACAGAACCATAGGGTAGGTCTGCTTCAACAACCTAAGTAGAGCATGCTGTCAGAAGGGTGTATCTGTTTCCTTTCCCATAAGGCTGCCAATTTTGAGAGCACCTAATTAAATGTCTTCATTATCTCTTTAGCAAGACAAAAAGAGGGAATAGAAAATAAGTCCATTATTTTAGGACAGTACAGATGAACCAGGAAGAGTCAGTCTTCATCTTGACTTTTAAAGCAGAAGTATTTTTAAGTATATAAAAGAAAACTGGCAAGCCTTACAAGACTTTTTTAGTATTGTTAAGCTGCATCCACATAGCTTTTGGATTTCTACATGAGAAATAAAATGTTTTAAAATTATATACTGGTTTAGCCAAATTTAAATCAGATTAAACCTCTTCATGACTTTACAATCTTTTAGGTTTTCTTAAAGAATGTATGTGATTGAGGCTTAAATTGCCTGAACTGGCATGACATATCTAAGGAGGGACTGAAAAGGTTTCAAAGGCTGAATTTAAGTAGGCTACTTCAAGTTGCTGAAGATAAAAGATGAGAAGGACTTAAAGTTAAAAAACTGACACCCAGCTAAGGCAACCACATGGTATTTGTGGACTTGTGTTTGGGCAAAACATGTTTAAATCCACACGAAAAACAATATTTAGACAAATCTTTAAAAACTAACAGCTCAGATATATAGCTAAAAAGTCTAAGTTATTTCTGGGACAGTGTATGCTGGATGAGTATAGTATATAAGCTTCACACAATTTTTTTGGGGGTAGATTTTTAAGTTTCTATGGTTCTAATTTTACTCCGGTTAAATAAAAAAACAGACACTTGGATAAATACCTGGTTATTGCAAGTGGGGTTTTTGGAGTGGAGCTGATGGTTGTACCAGGGAGCAGCACAAAAGAACACCACAAAGTGTGGCTCTAACATAGATGAAAAGGGCTCTAAAATCTAGAGGTGTGTTGTGCTGCACATACACACACATGCCCACACACAAGCTTACACTAAATTTTTGCTGGTTTGGGAAGGAAATCTGCTTTCAAATTGATTAAGGGGACAGGCCTAATTAGAAACATTTATCACATGTACACTCACAATTGCTTTTTTGTTTTCGCTCTTCATTTGAAATTGTATAAATCACAGGAAAATAAGTATCTCATATCCAAAATGTCCATCTCTTTGTTCTTTTTTATTTGATTGCAGTCAGATGAAAAGCACTGCTTTGAAATAGAGGCAATGGCCAGAGGCCCAGTGATTGCCTGTAAACAGAAACAAAAAAGGGGCACTGGTAACATTTAGAATGGTTTATCAGTGATCAAAGCACAGGAGGTGCTGTCTAGACAGCCTAGGTGTGGACTAGCAAATGGCTTTCATTAAGGGTCCTCTACTCTGGTGCCATTGTTTCAGCTCTGCTCTTCTTCAGGCCAATCTGTGATTGATTTCCAGAGAGGTGCCCAAGTGCCTGTGGCAATGGGATAAAGCTTACAGGACTTTGCTTGTTCTGACAAGGCAGAGTAGCTGCCTATCACATTAGCGCAAAATGACACTTTCATTTACTTCCACAGTGCTTTGAAACAAATACTTTCAGCTATAACAATTGCTCTCTGCAGCTTGAGCTCTGGAGTCAACTTCTTGTGTTCCAGAGAGTAAAAGCTTGTGAAATAATTTCTGAAGTATCCTTTTGCTAAAAAGGGTCATATTCTGACCTCTCTGACAGCACTGTACTTTCCTCTACTTGCAGAGTTGCTGCTTTTGCTTTAAGGATGTATTTTTTGTAGAATGTTGCTGAAGATTTTTTTAGGACTGGGGAGAACAGTTTCTCTTTTTACCCACACAGATTCCTGTACGTATCCCACATGTGCTGTGCCTGCCTGTAAGGATGCTTGGCAATCACTCTAACCCCTAATGTGAAAATAGAAGACGAAGTTAAGTTAGAAAAAGACCTCATGTTCAGCTGGTGCAAATTACCAAGTTACTCCACCATATTACCAACATGCAAGAGCTGTAGATGTGGTCCATTTTGTCTCAGCCTCTCCACTTGTGTTTACTTTGTTTTGTAGGTGACATGACTCCCTCTTGGGAAGAGGGAAGACAGATGTGAAAGTTCTGCCAGTGTGGATGGCTTTGGTGTTATTTCCTTGGGGTCATCTTTTTGTCTTGCAGATCCCACAAGTTCCACCAAGGTTGTGGATCTCTCAATAGTGACATTATAAGGCAAGCAGTAGAAGACCCCTGGTACTGCTAATAGAAGAGGTCTACAGACCTCTAGGGCTGAAATTAGTGCTCCATACCCAGCACAGACATATCAGAAGACCCTGTGATACCTGCACCAAAACAAGAGCGAATGGTGCAATGTGCTTACATAGGAAGCGCCAAGCAGGATCCCCCCCTCCAAGGCATCCATGTCACTTCGAAGATGTCAGAAAATATTGAGCAGTAGAAAAATGCAAAATTTGGAAACAAAATTCAGTGCAAATATTTGGGCAGCTGCTGAATGAATTAAACATCCTATGGTTGTTTTTGTTTCTTTGCTTCTTTGTTTGGGTTTTTGTAGTATTCTTTTTTAATGTTATGGAGCTATTACTGTGATGTTGCCATACAGCAGAAGTCTTTGGGAAGCTACACATACTACTGCTAGTAAGACTTCTATTAATACCCTCATGACAAGCATTTACTTTACAGGTAAACACTGAGCAGTGCTTTGGTTTGAAGTGGAAAAGCAATTTTTTTTTCAGACTTCTCAAGAGGGATCCTGAGAAACAGAAGTTGGAGAAAGCAGTCAGGTGGTCTCAGAGGTCAAAGAGGACATTGAAGAGAAATGGACTGTATCTTGAGTAAGACACAAAAGGTCTTCACCAGCTCTAGATGCTGTCTCAGCCAAGCCAGGGTAAACTGAACTGTTTTCAGGACGGTGATTTTGCCGAGAGATTTCTATCTATGCGTTATGAAGGGAAGAGCAATGCAGTGTTAAAGGCATGTGCAAAGTCTGTGTGCCATGTGTGTGCTGTCGTAGCTCCTGAGGAGCTAAGCTATAAACCAACAGGCTCATACCATCAGCCCTGAGAACACAGGATTTTAAGTCCCTGGCTCATAACTAACCCGGGCTGGATATAGAGCTGGTGTCCAGGTGTCAAGCTCAGAAGAGGCTGTGCTCTCCTAGGACCCCCAGAGGCTTTGAGGACTCATTGGGCTCACTAGGTGTAGTGACTCATATGATTTAATTCAATAATCTGTGCAGTTCAATTAAAGGAAATTGTATTTCCACCCTAGAAGCATTTCAGCCTATTTTTTTTTTAGTTAAATTTTGAATTATAAAAAACAGAGACAAGGTTGAAGAGGAAAATTTTTTGCAAGTTTTTGAGTTCTGCTTGCCGTTTTCATGACTGCTTGTGTTTACTCAAACAAATCTGTGGGTCATTTGCACTTGGGATATAACTGAGCACACCCAAGCATAATGTTTACAAACCTCAGAGCATTGCCAAATTTTGCACAGGCATATGTTACTGAAATTTTATGATGTATTGTTGCTATTACTTCCCTGGTAAGAGTTTGATATTATGATTAGTGTTGTTGAAGGCTGAGGTTAAATAAAAGTTTAACCCCAAAATTTTGCAATCCTAACAAAATGGCATGAACCAGTAAGACCGTTCAAGTTTCTAAAAATTTGTTCCTCACTCTCTTTCATTCTGTTTTAACCTTTTTCATTTCTAGTTACAGATATGGATTCACTTCTGATTTGAAACCACTAGAAGAAATTTTGTAGGTGATACTTGAAAAAGCAAGTGCTGAAGACTGTGAGAAATAGAAAAGTTAGCAAAACTTTTTTAAAAAAATGTCTATGTCTGAGTCAGTGATGCACAGGAAGGAAAACTCATACTGAAGGGAGTGTCCACATTCCTTATTTTTTTGTAACCTTAGTGATCAGAAATGGTAATTTCTTTGTTCTGACTTATTGGTTTCCTCAGCAACTCACTAGTGAATTGAGTGCAAGCTGAACTGGGAAACTGTTCAAATGATTTTGAGTAATTATCTGATGTTTTTACTGGAAGATCTTTCCCAAGTGGAATCTTCATAATTAAAACATTGGTGAACTAGTAGTTTTATGCATCATTTCCTCACCATCATGAATTAAACCATGGTGGCACCACAAAAGCAGTCAGTGAATTCATTTGTAACAGGCGTTCACTAACCCAGTGAAAAGTGTAAAGATAACTGAGAAAAGATGTCTCTAACTTTCTTAGAAAATATGTTTCTAACTTTCTTAGAATTTATCTTTACACTGCATTTTTTTTAAAAAAATAATTTAAAAAACCCCAATGTATTTGTGTAAATAATGCTTCTTATTGAGAGCAGAAAGTGTTTTTCCAAGAAATTATTCTTTTGAATTACAAAATTATGTGAATAGTAAAATTGTGTGAATGTCCCCTAAAAGGCACATTTGTAACCACATTTTGGTTACAGTTTCCTTACCTGGTCACCAGCCTTGTGCCACATTCAGATTTAGACTGTTTAGATGTTTCTAAGTGTTCTCACACTCAAGTCAATTTTTCGGTGGCTTCAACAGAGCTTATTAAAACCAAAGCTTCATATTTACTACAGTAGATCATGCTTTCCTATACTGACCTTTTCAAACATTTCAGACACAGCTTCTGAACAAACACATCTTAATGAAATGCTGTAGATCTTATCCAGTCCACTTCCCTGAGACTGCAATTTTCTAAGCATTTGCTCGGAAATGTCCAGTGATGTTTTGCAACAGCAGATTACGTGCCTGCAGCTGAGGTTTGTGCTGTGGTGCAAGCCTGGACACTGCAGAGCTCTTCATGCTATTGCTAAAAGCTGGTTTTTCATTATATCTGGTGCATTTTTTCACTGACTTTTGAATGGATCTCTGACAGTGTTCATTTTTGCATTTCCTACTTCATGGGCTGCCACACTAGGAGACCTGCCTCATTTCTGAGCTGTTGTCTTGGTATCTTGTCCTTTGCTTCTTTTGGCCAGAATAAAAAATTCAGATACTCTGTCACTTACCATGCTTGAGACTACTTGAGATATACTCCTCTCCTTCCCTCTGTCTCACCTGTTACTCTTCAGGCTGAGCTGCCTCATACTGTGTGTAGCCCCTAAGCAAATTTGAAAGTTAAATAAACTCAATAAATCTCATCTCTTGATTTGGCATCTGGGTGTCTTACGAGACCTGTAACAAGACGTTCAGGGTCTCAGCTCCTGTGAGATTCCTTTTGCTGCCTACAGCTCTCCCAGTCAGCTGGGAAAGGATGATTCAATCATTTAAGGAATGCTAAGTGAAAAAGTATGTCATTTTTTAACTTGTGTACTCACTTCTCAGTGCCACAATTCAAAGGGCAGTTCCTGGCCTCTAGACGTTGCTTATTTTCTAATATAATGTAGCACTTCCAAATATATGTTTTTCCCAGGTATACCCTCTGCTTTCTGACTGCCTGGAATTTTTGTTTTAGAAAAACAATGCCACATTGAAACAGAAGGTCCTATCTGAATATAGTCTGGAACCTCACTCAGTTCCTCTTTCTCTTGGCTTCTTTCTCAGAAAATAAATCTTTCCTTCTTCACATGACATTTCTTTCTTTATCACTCCATCGAGTGGTACTTTCCTTTATAGTTTTAACAAAACAATGTCACTCATTTTTTTGCATTCCAGAACTTTGGATTAGTTGATTGCTTAGTGATTAATTGTACTAAATGTTAGCAAATATTGATCTTCACATAAAAAAGGCAATTGCTATGTGATGTGCAGCAATGAAAATGTTATCATTTCAGAGATTCTATTATGAAACCCAAATCCAGTGTGTAGGATTATTAATAATAAAAAAAAAATACACAACATAAGCTGGCTGGTACTTTAGGATCACCTTCTCCCAGCCCAAGTGTGATGTATTCTGACTAGGAGAAGGACAGGTAAAAATCTCAGGAGGCTGACATGGAAGAGCAAGCAGCTCCTAGGAAAGCTCAAACTGAAGAAGGAAACATATAGGGGGTGGAAGCTAGGGCAGGTATCCTGGGAGGATTACAGAGAGGTTGTCCAAGCAGCTAGGGATCAGGTTAGGAGAGCCAAATCCCAGATGGAATTAAATCTTGCCAGGGATGTAAAGAGCAATACAAAAAGCTTCTATGGATATGCAGGGGATAAAAGGACAACCAAGGAAAACCTAGGCCCTCTCCTGAAGGAAACGGGAGAACTAGCTAGGCAGGACATTGAGAAGGCTGAGGTTCTCAAGGACTTCTTTGCATCAGCCTTCTCTCCAGCCTCATCACAAAGGCCACAGTAGGTGAAGGAAGGGAGTCAGAGAACCAAGCACCTCCACTGTAGGAGAAGAATAGGTTTGTGACCATCTAAAGAACCTGAAGGTGCACAAGCCTACGGGACTAATGGGGTCCATCCACGGGTCCTGAGGAAGTAGGCAGATGCAGCTGCTGAGATTCTGTCCATCATATTTGAGAGGTCCTGGTAGTGTGGTGAGGCTCCTGCCAATTGGATAAAAGGTAACATAGTCCCTGTCTTTAAAAAGGGGGAAAAGGAAGACCTAGGAAAAAGCATTAAGACCTGTCTGCATTAAAAGAAATGTGGCCAGCAGGGTGAGGGAGGTGATTCTGCCCCTCTACTCTGCTCTGGTGAGACACCACCTGGAGTACTGTGTCCAGCTCTGGAGCCCTCAGTGCAGGAAAGACATGGAGCTGTTGAAGAGGGTCCAGAGAAAAGCCATGAAGATGATCAAAGGGCTGGAGCAGCTCTGCTATGAAGACACGCTGGGAGAGTTGGGGCTCTACAGCCTTGAGATGAGAAGGCTCCAGGGAGACCTTAGAGCACCTTCCAGTACCTGAAGGGGCTACAGGAAAGCTGGGGAGGGACTTTTCACCAGGGAGCTTAGTGACAGGACATGGGGTAATGGTTTTAAACTGAAAGAGGGTAGATTTAGGTTAGACATCAGAAGAAATTATTCACCATGAAGGTGGTGAGGTCATAGAATAGGTTGGCTAGGGAGTTGTTGATGCCCCCTCCCTGGAGGTGTTTAAGGCCAGGTTGTATGAGGCTTGTGCAGCCTGGTCTAGTGTGAAGGGAGGTTGGAACCTGGTCATCTTTAAGGTTTGTTCTAACCTTAACTATTATATGACTCCATGGTTCTATTTTATAATACCAGTTATTCACTGCTTGCTGATGGGTATTAGTACAATAAAACTTCTTGTTTGTAAAATAAGACCATCTTGTCTGTAAAATAAGTGGCAGCTATTAGCAAAACAAAGTAATAATCTTACTCCGATATAAGCCAGATCTTTCAGTGTTTTAAATGGATACAGTTAACATTAGCTAAGGATCCAGCTCTTTATTCTTAATTAGGATTCACTTAGAATTCACCTGGAAAATTCTTTAATAACTCTTTCTTCCTAACGAAGCAGTATGTTGTGGAATTTTAATGGCTCCATTATGTTAACAAAACACAATATGATTATGGTGATGATGGGAATTTGGCTGTTGGCTGCTTGACTGCTTGAAGAACATCTGGTTTAAAATAAATATGCAAATTTTGTCATATATGTGTTAATCTGTCAAGTCCAAGGGATGCCAGAGTTTAGTGAGACCAGACACTGAAATGTAGTAATCAAATAGAAGTGATTGGCAGGAACTTGGGCTTATAGCCAGTAGATCTATTAATTTATATTTACCTTTAATGTTATTGATAAAGGCACTGTATGCTATATGCTACATGCTGGTGATATATACAAGGACATTAGTAACAGACCTTGATGTTCATTCTGATGTAATTTAAACTGGATTAATACTTGTGTAATGTAGTTGGTGAAAGTCACTGCAAAATAAGCCAGTGCAGCTATACTGATTTAATCTGGTCTCACCCACTAACTGATTGACTTCAATGGTATTGATACTATTAATCAAAGCTACGAGTTTGAAATTAACCTTCGTATTACTTATTCCTTTATTAGGGGAAAAATTATTATCATATGTCTTTAGAGTCCTTTCCACCTTCAGAAACTTCCTGAAAGATCAGTCATACTATTTTTATGTGGCTTTAAATCAGGAAAAAGTTCTTTATTGCAAATTTGGAGGACTTGTTCTACAGCTCTCCAAAATGTAGGTAAAACCCATTTTTCTATGGATTTGTTAGAGTGAAGTGCCTTTCCCTCAAAATACTGAACTATGGTGACTGTTATGGCCATTGCCTGGCTTCTTTCTTGCTACTTCTTATTTCATGATGGGCATACTAGTTTACAGAGAATGCTGGAAAGCAAATTCTTTCAGAAGGAGACTTTCAACGGGAAGTGGTGCTAAAGCTGTCAGAAAAGAGTGTAGCTTCCTTCTGAGCTGCCTCCCTACAGCTGTGGTGTCTCAGTTAAACGTCCTCAGAAACACTGATCACTGTTATTGTGGTTGTCCTCCAAGCAAACCACTCCACCCTCTGGCAGGTCTGGTGCTGAAGTCCTGATCCATCATGCTGACTAGATGCTGGGAAGGTAGCTGATGATCAGCAAGTTGGTGACCTCTTGGTGAAAGAAATTGCACAACACAATGCAGTGGACGAGTGGCATGTTTATAATGTTGGAGCTTTGTCAGTCCTGAAGTAGGTGGGCCACTTCCCACTGTCCTTGTGGGAAGCCATGTCTGTGAACCTGCAGATAATATCTGCAGTTTTTGTAATTCTCAGTAATGGAAAAGAAAAAAAAAAACCTATATTGAGAGAAGTTCTAGAGTAGAGAAAGGCATTATTTAATTGTTTGAGGTTATCAGTAGGAACTGAGGAACACCTCAGGTCCCAGATTTCCTCTTTGGTTACCTAAGTATTAGCATTTTAATTTTGATTGCAGCAAATTAGATATCTTTATGAAATTCCTGTTTTTTCAGTAGTGGCTGAGTATCTAATTTTTCTCTAGGCTGTATTAGGCAGAAAAATGCTTCTTGCTTTTAAAGAGCATGAAGTAGGGCTGGTTCTAAAACAAAATAAATTAACAAAGAAACAAAAAACCACCCCAAACCAAAACAAAAAACCCACAGTAGAAAAAACTAATTTCTACATCTAATCAAGAAAATTTTGTTGTGTCAGGCCAGAACTATGCTTCAAATAGCTTACTCAGATCCCCAAAGAGAACAGAAAGAGGTCAGTTTCCTTTACACTGTCCATGCTAACATGCAAGCATGTGGTTATATTACATGCTAAGAAGAGTCATTAGATCTATTCAGAAAACCCTGTGAGTCAGTCAAAATATCTCCAGATGGGAAGGGCAGCTCTGTCTAGCCTACAGCACCATGCTGTGATTTAAAACCCAGATGAAGCCCCTTGTGAGTGGGAGCCTATATACTTAGTTTAGCCTGTGTACTTAATTTTCAGGATGTTTGTAGTCCCAATGAAATTAAGTTTTCAAGGTCTGAGCTTGTCTTCATTTTTATTTAATGGTTATCAGCTGGCTTCTTTAGGTGCTTGACATGATTTACATTATCAGGACTTGGTTCAATAAAATATTTCCAAAGGCTGTAGTAAAAAGGCTTTATTAAAAGAACTAAAATTTGTTCTACTGACAGATGCACATAAAGTTGAAAAATTAGCATAAGGATTCTTCAGAAGTGTAAATTGGCATTAAACCCTTCATACTAATGTATACATTATTTCTATGGTTGTCTACAATGTTTTTAGCAAATCTCCTTAGGGAGGCTGAACTGGCCCTTTCTTCATAGGAGTAAACAGGCTGTCTTCAGTGGAATTATCCCAAGACTGAGAAACTATTAATACTGTATTAACAACTTAAAATGTACATTTTGCTGCTAATAACAATGAATTGGTTGTCTTGAAATGTAGACAAATGTTAAGTATTAAAGCACCTTCAGATATGGGAAAATGAGTACGTTATGATTTATGTTTCCTTCATTCCTATCACCTTAAAGAAGAAAAATGTTAGTTCTGAATTGCCAAATAGCTGTATCTGGTATTTGTTAGATTATGATTAACAATAACCATTGACAGCTAGCACCTCAGAGCAAGCCAGCTCTTCTCATTATACAACTGATAATTCAGACAAGATTTAATCAAGCAATGAAAATTTACAACGTTTATCTTAGCTACTGTGCAGGTCTTCACAGATTGAGGCTTGTTTGTACAGACGGGCAAGCAAACACAAGAAGTGTTTCAGCTGATCCCCCAATACTAGGTACAAACCTAGCTTTAATGGGCATCTGTATTTTGGCTGGCAATAGCCCCATAAAAGGCCCCTCTACTTTTTTCTTTTTTTTTTTCTATTTTCTCAAAGAGTGGGAATAATCTGTGCAGATGGAAAGGATGACAGAAGTGTTGTTTCTAGGGCCATGTTTCTGAGTGGGATCTCTTTCCAAGCCACTCGCAGAGTGGCTTCTGCAACCCCCACCAAGAGCAGCCAGCCAGAAAGAAGGAATAATTTCACCCCCTTAATCTCTTCCTTGTCCTTTGTATTTTGGCTGACACCTGCAATGTATTAATCAGTCAGAATCTGGCCTGCAACATAATGTGTGAGAAAACAACTTACATTCTACTGAGTGACCATAATGTCTCGCTGCACTAAACATGCTCATTAAAACCAGGCAAACCCATTAACTTAATATGAAGTAAGAACTGTTCCAAATACTTAAAACTGGAATTTCAGCCAAAATTCCCACAAAATTGGAAATGATTAAGCTATATGCTGTATTTAGTACTTGTGAACACACACTTGAATGCAAATGCATTCATATGCAAGGAAATGCATATGTAGTTTGGAAGCACAGCCTGTCCTTCCCAGTTGTGAAGGGCTGGGAAGTGTTGCTGTCACAGGGAAAGCTGTCCTGTGATTTTTCTGGTCCTGTGGAAGCCTTGACCAAAGAAATGGGTGTTTTTACATGTTGACTTTACTCTTTCCTGTTTTTTCTTTTACAAGAGAAAATAAAAATAAAACAAATGGAAAGAGTTTTGCAGTTGTCTAAAAAAAGAATGTATAATGTCCAAAATGAGTGACAGCAGAGGTAAGACTACTACTAATGAGTTAAAGGAATGAGTTGTCAAATTAGTCTTAGCAGTGGTTGCTAAGGGACACAAATGTCTATGAAGTGAGCAAGTGCCCTGGACAAATATTCCACTGCTCACTCTGGACTTACAATGATGGAAAAGAATAAATTATAACCCCATTTTATGATCTTTGAATGCAGATACACTTCTGCTGCATTTATTCTAAATTCCAGAGCACTTCCAGTGACTCCTTCATTTAGTTTCTCATAATGACAGCTGGGTCCTCTTGCAGGAGGAGGAATTGCACAAGAAAGATCTCATCCAAAGCCTGATCAAATCTCCTAAGGGAGTCAATGGGGAAAATTCTGACTTTAATGGTTAGTAGGAAGCAATAGCAACTTTAGCCTAGAGAAGCACTGCAGAAGATCTGCATTTAAATATAGCGCCACACCTCATAAATGCTAGCAGCTTATATATTCACTTAATATAACATTTCTGCACCACTCCTGAGGAGACTTTTGTGACCCTTTTTAGGAGACATAGAGGTCCCCAGATGAAGAGTTACAAAAACATGTTCTTGCGGACATATGTAATTACAAATTGCCTGCAGAATAAATGGTAAACAGATTTGAGGACCAAGGCCATGAAGAAGTAAATCACCTGTGAATATACAAGGTATAAATGACATGCAAGTTTAGAATCCCCAAGAAGCTTCCAAGTATCCTCATGCAGAGGCTTGGCCAATGTTACAACTAGGCAATGAACCTCACTTGTGCACTGCAATTGCAGGTGGGATGTCCCACAGAGCCTTGTGGACCAACCTGGAAGGAATGATGCCGGTTATCTCTCTCAAAGCACTAGAAGTTGAAGATTTCAAGTCTTAGAAATGCTTAGGAGCACCCGATCTTGGAAAGAGGAGCAGAGGGTTTGCCTGTTCTCCAGCACCAGAGTTTGCTTAGTCTGTCTTTGGCTCTATCAAGGAGTTCAGCTCTGAGAGAGCTTTCTGTGGCTACACAGTTTGCCGCTAGCTCTGTTCAATAAAACAGAAGTAGGGATTTTAAAAGGATAGTTAATACATACAAATAATTCTGATTAAAGCAATATCAGTCTTTACTAGTTGTACAAAGAGACCAATGAATCAGCAGTTATGGCCTTATTAGAAACAGGACTTAAAGCTACATTTTTGTTTTCCAAAAAAGAGTTACCTGCTGTTGTTGGGCTGAGGAAAAAAGGAGACAAGAGGGCTAAACAAGTGATTGGTGACTATAGTAAGATGAGGCCAGAACTTTCTTTGACTTATAAATAGTCCAGCCAAAGTCTGGGATGAAATGTGCTGGGGTCATACAAAGTATTCATGGCACATGCCAGAATTGCACAATCTCATAATCGTAATCCTTGCTTTCACCCTTTCATTTATGAACTGAAGTATTTCTTGTGCCAAGTCTGTAATTAAACTGCACATTCTGTGGGAAGAAGGTGTGTTGTCTTAATATTCAACAAGGTGCCTTTAACACTTTTGGGAGCCACAATTATTGTTCTATACATTGCAATAGTATTCATTTCCCTAAAGACCTTTTCTGACACATCAGTCACACTCTACAGTAATCTCCTCTCCTCTCTTTTTTTTTTTTTTCCTTTTCCTTTTTTTCCATGCAAAAAGAACTCAATGCTGTACACATCAAACTGCTGGTTTACAGTCTGCTTAACAACACAAGCAGCCTTGCTGAGAATGATCCCAGTGAGAGGAAACATTTCACAATAAAGCCATTAGCCATGACGTGGTCTGAAGTTCCAGATGCCTGTCTGTAAAAGGTGATTTTTTTGACCTATCTGAGTTTATATAAAAATCCCTGAGAAGTCTGTGCTGCTAAGGATACATGTACCATTTCTACTGGCCCATGTATATTGGGAATGATATGCCCACAGTTGGTGCCTGCTAAAATACTCCTGATCACTCTGGAGAGCATATGGAGCTCATTTCTTTTCTTTTTTAAAGCTGGGGAAAAAGTATCTATTTTGTGAAAACAGACATTTCCTTGTAAAAAAAGATGTAATTTTTTGTTTCCCTCATAGTATTTTGAAAAGAAGAAAAACATGCAGCCTTTCCTGTTCCCCAGTTCTCTTTATTAACTTTCCATATCTGGCAGAAGAAATGTTCCTCAAAATGTCTTCCGTATGATTCATTTCAGCTAATCTTATTCTGAATATCCAATTAATCTGAATCATATCTACTGAGATCCTTAGAGCCCTGATTACATTAGAGAAATGTGTAGCTGTCTATTATTACATCACTGATCAGATGATACCAAAAGATGATCCATGTCAGTAAATGCTGTGAATTACAGGCATACACACAAACAAGTATTTGATTTACAGACTATGTATTTATGTCCACACACTTAACATTTATGTACTCTGGAGGTGCCATTCCTTAAATATTCTGAATCCTAATTCAATTTTGGATATCATAACTCTTCTTTGAGTCAATGAATATTGCAATATGTGATTTTAGGGAAATAAAATTGTAAAAAGTTATAATACAATAAAGCAGCGCAACAGATACTTAGGTTAGGAGCTTTGCACCATGTTTCTGTGGCTTCCAAATAAGATTGAGATCTACAGTAGAAGACCTAAAGCTGTAGTGATACTGTGATTCAGGAAGAGAGCAGAACAGATGAAGGACCATGACTGTGTCAATGTCTTGGGACACAGCAACAGTAAGAAACTTTATTGTTTAGAGATACCACTGCTATGAGGGGAATTACTTACAAAATAAGCTCTCCTCTGCATGAATAGGTTAGGGTGAATCATTCGAGAGGCAATGGTTTTGTTAGAAAACAAAATCTCAGGAGGACTGCATCTCATTTTCCCCCCCTATTAGTGTAAGAAAAGATAGGTTAAAATAGGACTGTACTACAATAGTTCTATGAGGATTTTATTGAAAGATAAGAATGGAGGAAACTAATTTTAAATCTTTCAAGACTGATTGCAAACATAAATCCATTTTAGGAATGAGATAGTTTAAATGGAATAAGGATTTTATCTATATTTATGACAGTATTCCAAGCAAACCTGCCAAGTAAGAATAAAATTTTACTTGGCAAATTTAAGCTATATTGTTTTTTCACAAATCATATGGTGTAGAAAATTGGGAAACACATTTAATGGTGTTCAGGTTCTCCTCCTTAACTTCCCTTTACCACTGTATCAGTTTAGAGGTACACAATATATTTTACCTGAACCTACCAGCTCTTTGACACAAACCCATCCTTGCAATGCTGCTTCTTCTTCTCAGACCTGATGCACCATTCTTATCTCCTTCTGACTATATAAAGAATTGTTAATTGGTAAAAGCTACCATAAATCGCTCTCTTTCTGCCTTCTTTCCTCGGCTTCTTTTACTATTGTTCTCTCTGCATTATTTTGTGTCTATTTTCCCCTAGCCTGCCACAACTTGCCATTATCCAACCTTTTCTGCTTGCCACCTTGGATTCCCAAAATCTAATTCCTCCAAGTGATGAATTGCTAGAAAACTGACAGAAGTAATCACAGAATCACAGAATGGTTTGAGTTGGAAAGGACCTCAAAGAGCACCTATTTCCAACCCCCTTGCATAAGCAGGGACACTTCCCACTAGATGAGGTTGCTCAGAGCCCCATCCAGCCTGGCCTTGAACACTTCCAAGGATGGGGCAGCCACAACCTACCTGGGCAACCTGTGCCAGCATCTCACCACCCTCACACTGAAGAATTTCTTCCTAATGCCTAACCTAAATCTCCCCTCTTCCAGCTTTACTCCATTACCCCTTGTCCTCTCACTACAAGCCCTTGTAAAAAGTCCCTCCCTGGATTTCCTGTAGGCCCCCTTCAGTTACTGGAGGTAACTATGCTATGAAATGTCCCTGGAGCCTTCTCTTCTCCAGGCTCAACAGCCCCAGTTCTCCCAGCCTGTCCTTGTAGAAGTGCTCCAGCCCTTGGATAATCTTTGTGGCCTGCCTCTGGATTTTCCCCAGGAGCTCCATGTCCTTCTTATATAGTGGACACTGGAACAGGACTCAGTACTTCAGGTGGGGTCTCACGAGAGCTGAGTAAAGGGTTAGAATTGCGTCCCTCGACCTGCTGGTCATACTTCTTTTGATGCAGCCTGGGACACAGAAATACCATCACTTTCTTTGTAGAAACAGGGCTGAATGTCAAAGTGGGATTGCTTCAGAGTCTAAGGTTTTTCTTAATTTCTTCATTACGGTGAAATTCTTTCTTCTGGAAAAATCCTAAAAAAACCCTCCACACATTCTCATGTTGTTCCTTTAAACTCATCTTTGTGTAGAACATGGAATATTTTCTTTATGTGGAAGAAGCTTACCCCAATTTTTTCTTCATATCATATCCCTCAATAACTGGACCATGGCTACTAGCTGTTTACATTTTCTAATATCATTTGCCTCCTGTTAATCCTGTATTTTATTGCCATGCTTCAAATGGGCATATAGTCAGGCTCTTTATGAGGAAAGGCTGAGGGAGCTGGGTCTCTTTAGTTTGGAGAAAAGGAGACTGAGGGGGGACCTCATCAATGTTTACAAATATGTAAAGGGTGAGTGTCAAGACGATGGAGTTAAGCTTTTTTCAGTGAAGACCAGTGATAGGACAAGGGGTAATGGATACAAGTTGGAGCATAGGAGGTTTAAGATGAATATCAGGAAAAATTTTTTTACTGTAAGAGTGACAGAGCACTGGAACAGGCTGCCCAGAGAGGTTGTGGAGTCTCCTTCGCTGGAGACATTCAAAACCCGCCTGGACGCCTTCCTGTGTGATGTACTCTAGGTGACCCTGCTCTGGCAGGGGGGTTGGACTAGATGATCTTTCGAGGTCCCTTCCAACCCCTAGGATTCTATGATTCTATGATTCTATGTTGTAATATGCTGTAATTTAATTTTACAACATTCTATAAATTTCCATTCTACAGAGGTCAGAAAAACTCAGCTGCTGGAAATCTCTTTCTGTCTTCCTTATGCAAGAGATCAGTTTCAGTTTGTCAAATCAACAGTGTATTATTTAAATCTTGTTTATTTTTATTTTCTTCTATCATCTGTGAAATTATTATATAGTTATGTGTAATACACGGGAAAGTAGAAGTAATACATATTGAAATATTCATTATAGTGGTGAATCAATTTTTCAGGTTTTCTTATGTTCACTGCACATTAAAAAAAACCTAGATTCATTTATTTATTTATTTCCCAAGCAATAGATATTACCACTGGTCTTCGTATTAACCACTTGGAATTTTTTAAATAAGTAAAAATTCATTGTCATTGTTTAATGGCATTTTACCTAATTAAGTGGAAGCTTGGTGACCACTAGACTCCATCAATGGTGGTATCTTGGTATGACTTGGAGCCTTCACAGAAGGTACTTTGTGACCTCTAAGTACCAGTGGTTGGTAATGAGAGGGTCCAAGGAACACTGTCTTGGTGTAGCCATTTACAGCTCAGATATCTCTAGTTAACAGATGGTTTGTTGGGAATTATCTTCAAAAAACAGGACTGCTGTTCAGCCATCTTCTGTTTTTGTTACAATTACCTAGAAATAAAGATGTGGCTTTACTTTTCATCTCAAGTGCTTAAATCTGGCTTTGTTCCCTTAGAAACTAACCAAAATACCAACACCTTCTGGCCTGCTGTTTGTCATCTCCAGGTATTGGTTGTCTCTTGTCTTTCACTTACAATGCAAATAACTTTGGGCAAGGGCTAGATTCTTGATCTTTGCTCCCTGCCCAACACTGTGGAGTGGCAGAGAACTACTAAAAGCAATTCTGTTGTATGTTTATGTGCAAATATCCAATCTGGACAGGTTTTATTCCTGTTAAACATATTTCTGGAGTTGTTATTTACTCCTCTGTTTGTATATGCTTTGTGGAGGTGGGACATGACACTGGTGACACAAATAAGCACACTACAGCCATTCAGCTACAATGATATGATGATGAAAAGAATCTGGCCAAAATTAATATATTTGTTGTCAATTTAAATTATATTAATTAAAAATATGTAAAAATTATGTGCCCTTTATATATGTATAAGCTGCTCAGAGAAGGAAAATGCAATTAACATTTTCAGTCACTTTTAAAGAACAAAATCTGTATTCTCCTGAAATCCTTAGATCATATACTGTTTGGCTACAAAGCTCCTATCTGCAGTAATATCTGGTTTCACTACATGGTTTTGTCCTGCTTACTGTAGTGAAATAATTTATTCATTGTTAAATAATGAAAGCAGAAACCAAAAGAAACTAAACTATATATTATGTTTCTGCAAAGAAAAGCAACCAGAGCTATCTAAGCAAACTGGACTTTATGTTATATTGGGAGTATAATGAAGTAGGAAGTCAAGGTGGCCGTTAGAAATATTTGTGTGTGTGTGTGTGTTTATGCATTTGCAGCCCCATCCAAGCACAATGGCTCAGCTGATTCTGCAGTTGTGGGGAGGATTTTCTTTATTTAAAAGTGAAGCTCCCAGGAAAGAAAGCTGAAGGGTAGAAGCAGCACTTTAAAAGTTCCTTGGTGGTATATGGGAGCATACCAGAGTGTAAATATCAGCCATTCCTTTATGCTCCAAATTTAGCATTTTCTATTTATTTGTTTTGTTTGCTTTTTGTTTAGCAAAATCCCCAGCTTTTCAAGTTCTGCCCTTGCGAGAAGCAAAGGAGCTTTTACACAGCTAACACTTATTAGTGAACTAATTGACTAGTTCCCCTCTCCGATCTCTAAGTGTTCTCACATTTTAGACAATCATGCTGTGTCTAATTTGTCCACTTTCCAAGTCACTTTCCCAACTTTCCCTGATGAAGTCAATAGGTTGCAAGACCACCATGACGGCCTCTGCTCAGAGCTCGGCATTCGGGGAGCGCTGCGTGTTTCAGCCCCGATAGCCTGGAGTAACTATTAGTTCTAATTGTTGAATGGTTGAACGCTTTGAAGGACAAACGTATGTCCTAAGGCTGTGGCCCTGATGAATGCAAGAGTTTCTTTCACTTGTCATTAGTAATTGAAGGGTAAATTAATATTTACTAAGCAGTTTCACAGAAAAGGGAACGCACGAGAAATGCGAGGAAAAAAAATGCCACAGGAGAAAATCTTGGCTCCTTTAACACTTTGAACTCAGCTGACAGCAATTAAAAAACAGCTAGTGGAAACTTCGGATAAGCTTCACAATTTTATTATTTTTCCCCTTGTTAATAACAATAATTTTCTTTCCCTTGGTATATAAACATTACAAACATTCCAGATGCATAATATATGTAAATAATGGGTGCTGGCTAGGACTGCAGCACTGCTGATTTTAACACAATAGGCTTCATTCCCAATATGTGAAAATCCATCAAGTCCGTGTGTGTGTTTACAGAGGAGCTACATAGGCACCCACTCCTGTGTAGCATTCTATTTATTTAATAAATCTGAATATGCTGCACATATTTAGTTTGCTGGACCAAACTGTGACCTTTAAACATCAGAGGTTCTTGCCATATGATATGTGTACACCTACACATTCACACTTTTTTTTGACGTTTCCTTAAAACATCATTAAAACCCTGAAGCGACCCATATGTAGACTGAATCCTTAATGTTGATGGAATGAAATATGGAGTAGGCATTACTCAGTGTAAGCCTTCCTAGTCAGCTACCTAAGAGGATTTTTTTTCAGTGTTCACATACTCAGTAACACCAAATATAAATACAAAACTAAAACTAGCAAAGTGTCCATCCCAACAAAGCAACAGATATAAAACAGTGTGTGAAATAGCAAAAGGGCGTCTTTGACTGGGATCAAACCCCAAAATATTCAGTTGACTCAAAGTCTTGACTTTACTACCAAGCCTCTGCTGTTCAGCTTTGCTGACTGAGTGACAGACACTCCTCATAGGGGCACACTGTGTTTGCAGGAGCAGTTTTCTGCCAGTGGAACCACGACTCCTCCAGCCAGACCCTGGCTTGGGCACTTTCCCCTTCCAGTGCCTTATTACACCAGGAGCTGGGCTGAGAAGCGATAATAAGGGGCTTTCCATGCTCAGACACAGCTATTTTTGACAAATTTCACAGCACAAAAGTGGTATAAAATAAGCGGGGTCACACTCTTGTGAAGAGAGGAAAGAAAACTTTGTGTGACCAGTATATTCCCCCAGTCCTTGCAATGTCAGGAGTTAGTATGCCCCCAGCATCACAGACAGCAAACCATTGGCTCCTGTATCTTAATTGAAGTGTCAAAGACATAGGGACATTCTGGCACCTGTTAACCCATGCATTTAAATTTATTTATGGTCAAATCCTAATGTTCCTTGCCAAATGGAGCAGGAGTTAGGATTGGAGCTTTATGGAAGCAAAAGATGCTTTCAGATGAAAGAAATCTAGCCTGGCCAGTTAAACTGGATTTAAGTCTGCTATTGCTAAGAAAGCCACATGAAACATCCTTACTGGAACTTAAAAGCTCCAAATGAAATGTCATTATACAGCACATACATTGGATTCGTCTGTCTAAAGTTCTTCAGAATAAAGCAAAAACATTTTTGTTGGTATATACATTTGAGAAGAAAATTTTTTTTGCAAAGCTGGCATGACACTGATTCTTTAATGTGGAAAGAGAAAAAGTCACTGGTAAGACTGTGTGAAATCCCAGCTTAATCTTCATTAGTCATACAAATCTGTTCCTCATTTTCAGACATTTCTGCTTTCAAGTAAAATGCTTTCACAGGTAGCCCTGCTAAAGCTCCACTTCCAAACCTGTGAATGCATGAAATGCTCATTTTCCTGGAATATGTCAGCCCTTGTGGAAGATATTCCCTAGGTTTCTCTAGATTAAAAAGAAAAATACAAAACCATGCTCTAAATTCCCAGTGGAAACTCAGTAGACACCAAAATGTCCAGCTCTTCAACAAAATAAATGTTATATGGGAAGCAGTGAAATTTACACCCAGGCCACTGCCCGCACTGCCCTGCCTGCGGCGCTCCCAGCTGCCTTCCTCACCCACCCAAAAGTCACATCTGACTGCCAGTATGGTGTATGCATTTCTGCTTGTAACAACTGAGCTGCTTTTTTTTTTTTCCTTTTTAGGTTGTAATTTTTTTCCTTTAAAAGGGGAGATATTTCCAAGGGCATAATTACTTTAGTATAACAATAAATTAGTCCAAAATGAGGAGAAAAAAAAAACACCCAAACCAACAAAAACTCCTCTCACGTTAACTCCTGACACTGCGCTATACAATTTCAAAGAAGCATGTCTTACTAGGGGATTTAAGAGCTCAATTTCCCATTAACACCACTAATAAAAATGTAATTAGAAATGTAGTTTCATTTTCTCCCTCCAGCAGAGTCTTTCTGCATTCCTCCCCGGCACAGGCTCGGCATTTCAGAGGTTGTAGTTAGCAGCCAGCAAGATGTGTCCTTCTGGCGGAACTTACCACTTTACGAAAGATGTGGTCAAGATCCCGAGGAACTGTATTGATACCAGATGTAGTCTTGTCACTAAGTCTTAAACCAAGGCTCTCATGAATCTTAAGTTTCCTTCTCTCTCTGCTCTGTTACAAGGAAAAGAGCCTAAGTGAATTACTGTCGATGTTGTTAGCAGAAGCAGTTTTTATTTGAAAATAGACGTCATCATGGGAAAATGCTACACAAGAAACTATGTTGAAACACATTTTTACTAAATTAAGCAAGCTGAAGTTGTCATGTCTTAATTAAATGAATTCTTGCATAAATACGTTAGTATCCCTAGTCAGAATTGGTAGTCCTCAAAGTCAACGCTGTGTTGCCAGTTTAGTTTCTAGACAATAAAGGCACTGGCTTTTTAACATTAGTGCTGTATGTGTTGCAAAACAAAACAGAAACAATTCTCATTGGTGAAGGATTTCAATAAACTTTAATATTATCCACATGTACAATAAATATTTCTGGGCCCTCAAGCACTTATATTTCCTTTTGAACTTGTGAACAAAAATTGATTCAAGGTGACAAATTTGTAATCCATTCTGAAGTATGGAGCAGCCTTTAAAAATAAAATATAATTGTTTATCATTTATTTTTTTTCTGTGAGTAGATTTGCAATAAAAATTATCAAAAAGGAAACCAGCTGTAATGAAATAAAATAAATAAACTGTAATGTTAATTTTTGTTGAACCAAGTGCCACTTACTTAAGAGTTCAAAGAAAAGCAGATGATAGAAATACTGCTTTTGGCTACCATAACTGTCCATGTAGCTACTTGAACTAAACCAATATATTAATTACCTATCTAATCTTAATTAAGTAAATTATGATCTTTGAATCAAATTTTCAAGCTGGAGAAACAAGTGTCGTAAGATTAAACAAAAACATCTGTGAATATTTCTGAACATAATTGCAAAGTACAGCTTTGACATTAAAAGCTTAGATTCTCTAGTTTCGCAATACATAACAGAAAGCAACTGTTGCGCGTGTGGTATAATAGCAAAAGAAGGTTTCTTAATTATATTTGGTGTATTTACATATTTATTCCCCATTGCCTTGTAGTTTTATTAAACCCTCACCATTGCAATTCAAAACATCGTATTAGCAGATTCTGAGGGCAGAGAAGAGCTCATGGTCAGTGCGCAAACAACATGATCTTGAAAGCCTTGCAAGAAAAAGGGACATATTAAAGACATCCATAGGGTGACAGGGAAAAGTAACTTTCATCCTACCCCTCCTTTTTACCCTGCAGTGATGTTGAGTGTGTGTAGAGAGGCAGTGTTTGGCCACAGGTTTGAGAGAAGGCAGGCTCTGCCCTGTACTTATTTATGAGAATAATAACAAACCTGTGCTAAGGTGACTAGAATGGATACCTGTCAACACAGTATATTTTTGCTTGAAGAGGAGAGGAAGCTTTATGGGAAAAGTCATATGAATTAAAGGGTGTTTGCCAGGTAAATGCCACTGGCTTGCTGCACTGACCTGCTCTGTGTGACAAGCAGCCACAACAGAGATGGCTTTTCCTTTCTCTGTGTTCCATACTGTAATATCCAAAATAAAAAAAAGAAGATGATTGTAGACTCTGTAACTAAGTTATGAGAGGTGCCACACAGTGGTGATCTGCAGGAAACGTGCACTTTCCCCATTCTGCAAGGCTTTTACAGACCTTATGTGAAATACAAGAGAAAGATCTAAACCCCACAATAATATGTAGTTAATAAGAGCTAAGAAAAGCATAGCAAAAGCATGCAATAAGTGGTAGTCAGTGGTATAAACCCTTACAATGAGCTCTTCTTACATATCCAAAACCAGATGCTGTTCCAAATTACATCACTGTAAATCCAGAATAGTTCCACTGAAGCCAATGAATCTACTCCAGATGAGAGAAGAATTTTGTCTGTGATCTATTCACTGCATATCAGTTCATATCCATATGCCCATAGCTTACTGTATTTTTTTTTAAATTAAGAAAATACCTGAAGTGATCCAGTGATCTCCAGGATAGTGTTTGTATAAATAAACACTGTGCTCTGACAGGTGAATTTCTGCCTACCACATTACTATGAGCTGATTGTCTGAAATCAGCAGACTAAGTTAATGTTGAAGGGGAAAGAACAGTAAACAATCTTTTACTTCTAATTTTACATACACAGTGGCTTGAAACCAGAACACAGAGTGGACCACTTGAAAGGCCTGCCTGTTATACATGGTTGTTGAAATACAGCAGAAAAGAGAAGTTTACAGTGTGTTACAGCCCCTGCCTTGTGCATGCAGTGTATTTAGACCTACAAAGCAAGTGCAATTGCAACAGATCTGCTCTTTAAGTGCATCCACATGAATAGTGGGCAATGGCAAGACTTCTTAGATGCCAGGTCTCCCTTCCACATCACTCTGGTGGCATAGCAGAAATTTATCATCACGGAGGATTGCAGACTTGATTTTCTCTAAAGAAAATGATAAGACATCAACATATTGTAGTGAAGAGGCTACAGGAAAGCTGGGGAGGGGCTTTTCACCAGGGAGCTTAGTGACAGGACATGGGGTAATGATTTTAAACTGAAAGAGGGTAGATTTAGGTTAGACATCAGAAGAAATTATTCACCATGAAGGTGGTGAGGTCATAGAATAGGTTGCCTAGGGAGGCTGTGGAAGCCTCCTTCCTGGAGGTGTTCAAGGCCAGGTTAGATAAAGCTTTGTGCAGCCTGGCTTAGTGTGAGGTGTCCCTGCTCATAGCAGGGAGGTTGGAACCTGATGGTATTTAAGGTTCCTTCCAACCTTAGTCATTCTATGATTTTAAATACAGTACAGGTTACAGATATTCAACTACTTTTCAATTATATCTGCTGCATATGTGATGGTGAGTGGTGGCACCTTGTACGTGTGTTAACAAAGTTATTTCCCCCCTGATTTGCTCGTAGACACTGCACTACAGAAAGTAGTTTGCTTTGCATTAACACAGCAGATGTGACTGTTTAGTAGGAGCATGGATATAGTATGAAGAATTAGAGTGTTTAAATTGGGTATCTTTCTTTCCTGCATGATTGATTAATAGTCAAATATCTCCAAAGGGCTAAGGGCTTGTCTATAGAAAGTAAAAAACTGCAGGAGTGCTTCTGATCTCTTACTTGAGGGAGTTCAGAAATTTGATTCAAGACTGTAAATATGTAGCTCTTTCCACTCAAAACATCATCTCAGCCTGTGATTGCAGCTTTTTAACCGGGCAAGAATCACCATTTCTAAGATCCACTCAGATTAGTAAAACTTTGCATTTTGCCTAAGAATACAGATACTTGAATGTAGGTGTTTGAATATGTGCCTGGGAAATGGAAAATATGTAGGACTCCTTACATCTCCAGAGGTAATCTGAATTCACAAAGACAACCCTCAGTGTCCATCCCTGTTCAACCTCCCACCCCTGTTTAACCATTTGGGTTGAAGACCTCTTGTCTCCTTCAAGAATTATGTTTTTACATCCCACTCCTGAAGGTACTCCTCCCTGTAGCCAAGAAGCAGCCCTCACTACACCCAGAGAAAAGTAAGTGGGAAGGAGCCTTTTTCTACAATGTAGTGGCAAGGATCAGATGTGGAAAAGGAACAGTAGATCTTTTGTCCTCCTTGATCTTGATCTTTGTTTGTTTGGTGGTTTCTTAGCTGTTGTGTGATGCTTGTTATATTTTAGAGCTACACTTCACTTTTAGAGTGAATGGGAATCAGAGTCCCTTTCTATCTTTCCAGCTGAGTACCAAAACCATGAGGCTGTGCAGTCCAATTCCTTTTTGTTTTCCCTCCTGCTGGTGCTTTGACTTTTAGACATGAGAGGAAACAATGGTTTGATTTCAGCAGGAGGGCTAACAATAGCTGCCCAGCTGCCTAGTCCAGCCAATAGCCTGGGGGTTTGCCTCTTTCTGTCAAAAAATGGACTTGGAGTTC
The DNA here is from genome assembly GCF_020740795.1 of Apus apus. Classification (NCBI taxonomy): domain Eukaryota; kingdom Metazoa; phylum Chordata; class Aves; order Apodiformes; family Apodidae; genus Apus; species Apus apus. Next base: position 104,598,559 of record NC_067285.1, on the reverse strand, counting down.
CTCAGGGTGAGAAGGTTCTTGAGCAGAAATTTGTCATTCCATGGATTAGGGCAGTTTGGCAAATGTGAGGTATTCTAGAGTAGTTTCTGAGGGAATGTGTCCATAGCTGTTGCCTGTGGTGTTGACCTCAGTACTGCCTGTATGGGAATTTGCACAGGACTTACCAGACCTTGGATCCCTTCCAAGCCATAGGCCCTTATACAACAAGGTCCTATACCATAGGTTTTATGTCATGAAATACTAAACACCTCCCAGCCTTGGGTCTACAGGCACCTGCCTACACTCACTGAAGTGTTTCCACACAAGGCTCCTGGGCCCAAGCAGCTGAGGGACTTGTCAGACTAACATGAAAGTGCCAAACAAAGGTAAAGAAAGAATTTCTGGCATTAGGGATTGTTAAAGACAGAGTTCAGTTGCTCTCTGAGGACCTGCACAGCACAGAAATGGTGCTCTGGTAGTCTCCAGGGTGTGCATTTGGGTGCACTCCTGACTTGTGAGTTGCAGGTGCAGACTCCAAGTACTTCTGGCTGATGTATCATCTGAGCAACCATTAGCCATCTCCTGCTCCCTGGTTTCCATGGGGAGAAAACTGGTAACTACAGCCCAGGCGGGAGACTTGGTGCCCTTCAGTAGATGAGTTCCGGAGAGGGAGGTCTCCCATCCCAGCTGACTCTTGAGCATTTAAACAGGAGTTAGACTTACTGTGTCCACTTCCCTAGTGGTAATAAGTAGAGGAACTTCCTCTGATCTCTGACGTCTGAGATGATTGTCTTAGATGAATTTTCTGTAAGAGATCCATCTTTATTATAGTACTATAATACAAGATGGAATTTACAGCACATTGTGCACAACTGCAGATGTTATCTTAAGCACAGGCTATTACTTTGCCTTTCCTTTGTTTTGCAGTTTGCAAGGCTCACAGTCAGTTTATCTCCCTGTAGGGCACAGATAATTCCCTTTGATTTGAAGGAGTTATGTGTAACATATACAGGAGAAAAAGACCTTCACATCTTCTTTTAAATGTTACCACATAGATGCTGAACAGGGGGTTCAGATTTACACTGAAAATTACCTAAATTGTGGAGTTGTGCAGGAAAGAATGATGTAACACTTCTAAAACTGAGATAAATGCTTTTCTAGCGGTTCTACTGCTGGACTGAAAATTATAGGATTCTTAAAAACTCACATAAAACCCCACAGTTTATGCACTTCTCTGCTTTGTTCTGCAAAGTTATGCTGTTGAATGCCATGTGTTTGGCAATGCATGGCAACATTTTACAGGATAAAATAATCTTGAATGCTGCTGTTGAAACAGAAGCTCCCCATGGTGTTGAATCCAGCTGGAATTTTGTTGGATGCCTGCAACGTTGTCAACAAGCTACACCTCTACGTGTTGATTTCAGCTTTACATGTAAAATTCATCTTCAAATTGATCTTCAACCTTGTCAGAACCATGATTCTTTTTTGCCTACTGGGCTAGTAAATACAGCAAGCAAAGATAAGGTAAGTGAAGTTACCTCCTTAAAACTCTGTCTTTTTAGAGCAAATATGAGGAATGAATATAATGCATTGAATCTTAAATCTCACAGAGCTTGATGTAACTAGCAGTGCAGCTCAAACACATAAGCTCTGTTATATGATGTTATTAAATAGCAGGAGAAAGTTCCGTATTTTTAGGCATTGTGTAAGTTACCGAAGCCAGAAAGTCATTCAAGGAAGAAATTCTAAATATTTTACAGGTATATTAGGAATCAGAGTGGTGAAGAAGAAAGGAGAGAAAGAACCACAGCACATTTGAAGCATATTGGAAATTCTCTTTCTCTTAGGGGATGTTTTTGTTTTTCTTTTAAACAGTATTTTCTATCCACAAGTATTCTAGGATAGTGTTTGTTAGGCTAAATATTTCACTGCACATATACTTCAAAGTAACCTTTCCCTATGCATTACCTGCCTGATAAAAAGACAACCATTGACCTTGTGGCTGGAGGCAAGGGTGAAAAAATGACTGCATGTAGATTAGAAATGTTTTTCTGAAGCACACTGAGGTCATCCCTTTTAAGTAACTTATTTCACATTTCAGAACAAAATCTCTCTTATTTTCTTCCAGAGTTTTGTGCAGAGCATCTGCATATAAGCAAACCCTAAACTAAATCTATATTGGCTTGAGGTTAACAGCTTGGCTCTCCCAATAAATGTGACCATGGTGCAGTAAAATTGTAAAATAATGGCTTTTAGCTGATCCTCGGCCCTTCTTAATTCTCTCCATTTTAACTCTCGTAGCTGAAAGATGTCTGGGATGCTGATGTTAAGTTCAATTTAAAGACAAACACATTTATTTTCTTCATTAAAGATCATTGAACCATTTTTTTTCCTAAAGGACATTTTGTAAAGATGAAGTCATCTGGATGACAATTTGGCTTTGGGTCTGATTGATGAGGAGTATAACTGCTGTGCACAACTACATGCATCAATTTCATGCGCTGTGTGTTTAAAATCTGTTTGTGCATGTTGGCTACAAGTGCTCATTCTCTCACTTTTTCTTGAGTGTGTTAATAAATTAGCTGGTAAATTGTGCTCAGTAATATACTATCCCGATATCTGCTGGAAGACTTATACAGCCAGCCTTTCACAGTCTAGGAGGTTCCTCCAATGCATTGATGACAACTTCTTAATGCAAATGGTGGATGAGCCGACTAGAAGAGGAGCGCTGCTGGATCTTGTGCTCACCAACAAGGAGGGCCTTATTGAAGCAGTGGTGGTCAATGGCAACCTTGGCTGCAGCGACCATGAGATGGTGGAGTTCAGGATCCTGAGTGGGAGGAACAGAATTTCCAGCAGGACCAGAACCCTGGACTTCTACAGAGCAAACTTCGGCCTCCTCAACCAATTGTTAAGGGAAGTCCCATGGGACAGAGTGCTAGAAGGTAAAGGGGCTCAAGATAGCTGGACAATATTCAAGGACCACTTCTTGCAAGCACAGCATCAGTGTGTCCCAATGGGTAGAAAATCTAGTAAGGGAGCTAGGAGACCAGCGTGGTTAAAAAAGGAACTGCTGGGGAAACTCAAGTGGAAGAGGAAAATCTATAGATCATGGAAGGAGGGGCTGGTCACTTGGGAGGAATATAGGAATGTTGTCAGGGAATGTAGGGAGGCAACTAGGAAAGCTAAGGCCTCCTTGGAACTTAACCTTGCAAGTCGGGTTAAGGACAGTAGAAAGGGCTTTTTCAGATACATAGCCAACAAAGCTAATACCAGAGGCAATATAGGCCCACTGCTGAATGAGGTGGGTGCCCTGGTGACAGAGGATATGAAGAAGGCAGAGGTGCTGAATGCCTTCTTTGCCTCTGTCTTTACTCCTGCAGGCTTTTCCCATGAGCCCCAGATTCATATAACCCCAGAAGTAGTCAAGATAGGTGAGGACATAGTAGATGAGGATTGGGTTAGGGATCAGTTGCGTAATCTGGACATCCATAAATCGATGGGTCCGGATGAAATGCATCCAAGGGTGCTGAGGGAGCTGGCGGAGGTCATTGCTAGTCCACTCTCCATCATCTTCGGTAAGTCATGGGTAACTGGAGAGGTGCCTGAGGACTGGAGGATAGCAAATGTCACTCCAGTCTACAAGAAGGGCAAGAAGGAGGACCCGGGTAACTATAGACCGGTCAGCCTCACCTCCATCCCTGGAAAGGTAATGGAACAACTTGTCCTTGGCACTATCTCTAGACATATCAAGGAGATGGGGGTCATCAAGAGCAGTCAACATGGTTTTACCAAGGGTAAGTCATGTTTGACTAACCTCATAGCCTTCTATGAGGAAATTACTAGGTGGATAGATGATGGTAGAGCGGTAGATGTGGTCTATCTTGATTTCAGTAAAGCATTTGACACCGTCTCCCACAGCATCCTTGTAGATAAGTTGATCAAGTATGGGTTTGATGATCAGGCAGTGAGGTGGATCAAGAACTGGTTGAAAGGAAGAAGTCAGAGAGTTGTAGTCAATGGGGCAGAATCTAGTTGGAGGCCTGTGACTAGTGGAGTCCCTCAGGGGTCGGTACTGGGACCGGTGTTGTTCAATATCTTCATCAACGACCTGGATGAGGGCACAGAATGTACCCTCAGCAAGTTTGCTGATGACACCAAGCTGGGAGGAGTGGCTGACACACCAGAAGGCTGTGCTGCCATTCAGAGAGACTTAGACAGGCTGGAGACTTGGGCGGGGAAAAACCTGATGAAGTTTAACAAGAGCAAGTGTAGAGTTTTGCATTTGGGGAAGAAAAACGCCATGCACCAATACAGGTTGGGGGCTGACCTGCTGGAGAGCAGTGTAGGTGAAAGGGACCTGGGGGTCATGGTAGACAGGAGGATGACCATGAGTCAGCAGTGTGCCCTTGTGGCTAAGAAGGCCAATGGCATCCTGGGGTGCATTAGAAAGGGTGTGGTTAGTAGGTCAAGAGAGGTTCTCCTCCCCCTCTATTCTGCATTGGTGAGGCCACATCTGGAATATTGTGTCCAGTTCTGGGCCCCTCAGTTCAAGAAGGACAGGGAAGTGCTTGAAAGAGTCCAGCGCAGAGCCACAAGGATGATTAAGGGAGTGGAACATCTCCCTTATGAGGAAAGGCTGAGGGAGCTGGGTCTCTTTAGTTTGGAGAAGAGGAGACTGAGGGGGGACCTCATCAATGTTTACAAATTTGTAAAGGGTGAGTGTCAAGACGATGGAGTTAAGCTTTTTTCAGTGAAGACCAGTGATAGGACAAGGGGTAATGGATACAAGTTGGAGCATAGGAGGTTTAAGATGAATATCAGGAAAAATTTTTTTACTGTAAGAGTGACAGAGCACTGGAACAGGCTGCCCAGAGAGGTTGTGGAGTCTCCTTCGCTGGAGACATTCAAAACCCGCCTGGATGCCTTCCTGTGTGATGTACTCTAGGTGACCCTGCTCTGGCAGGGGGGTTGGACTAGATGATCTTTCGAGGTCCCTTCCAACCCCTAGGATTCTAGGATTCTAAGGATGTTGTCCAAATGGCTCTTAAACACTGACAGGCTTGGAACATCTCTCTGGGAAACCTATTCCAGTGGTTAACCACCCTCTTGGTAAAGCGATGCCTCCTAATGTCCAGTCTAAACCTCCCCTGATGCAGCTTTGAACCACTCCCACATACTCTGTCACTAGATCTCAGGGAGAAGAGGTCAGCCCCTCCCTCCCCACTTTCCCTTCAGGAAGCTGCAGAGATCAATGAGGTTACCCTGAAGATAATCAGAGGTTTCCTAGTCTCTCACCTAGTGAAACCTACTTGTGTAATAATCTCCTACAAATTTTTTTCTTACTAAGGATCTTCAAAATGTATTGTGTTTTGGAACTTTTCAGTGAAAGGATTTCAAGCAAGAGAACGTAAACAGAATTTATCATGGGATGATAAGGCTAAAGGGAATAACTGTTAACAGGCTGGAAGAGAATTTATGTATGTGACACCCTCTGCTCATATCTGGTGCATATTGTAATAATTTTTATTTGAATTATTCTTTTCCTTTCTACTCGACAGGCCTATCCGTTATGAAAATTGTTATTGTTTCAATGAGAATACAAGCTGTTCTGAGTTTTGGGAAGTAGATTATAGCTATTGTTGCCAGTTCCTGAAATGCCTGTTGGGCATTACTATTTTATTCAGTAAATAAAGAGTTTAAAACAATAATTGTTATTTGTTAGAATGAACATATTTGAATTCCTTCTTCTTGCCCCTGTAGTGCAGGGCCTTTCAGTCAGCATTTTCTTTTTCTAGCTACTAGCAGCATTTGGAAACTGAAAATGCTTTAGCAGGCAGGATATGAAAATGACGGATGCCATAAGTTAGTGATGAAGAATTCTTTCATTTTGAACTGCTATTATTTTTGTCATCTGTAAGGACCAAATGTGAGATTTGTAAGAGGCAAAAACCACCCATACTGAAATTGAAGGCCAAGCTCTTTAAAGTAGGAATGGGAGCAGCTCAGGCATACTGGGTTGCTGGTAATGGGTACTATTGAAGACAGTATTGGTAGGAATATCACCTGTCTCAGTCTAGATCATCAGCCCATGTGTGCCCAACTGTCCTTAATATTGGTGAGAACTAGATGCCATAATACCTTTGAGTATTTAGGCACTCAGGGATTTCCGCTCAAGCCTGTAAGCCCTCTGGGCAGAGCTTTTGCCACCATCTGAGGAAGTGCCTTATGAAGGAAGTATGACTTGCCAGACCTTTAAAGCCTTTTTGTTTTTAAAGACAGCAAAACATTTCTACTTTGGAGTAATTAAAGGGATTTTCTCTTTCTCCTCCTTCTCTCTGTTTCTTTTCCTTTCTTTTCTCTTTTCTTCTGTCATGAATAAGTGAACTATTCAAACAGAATTAGAGGAAATTAATTGCACATGGTGTTAAACTGCAGGAGGCCAGCTCAAAGAAGTTCCACTTTTAGTTTAAAAAAATACCCCCCAACACTGTAGCTGGAGATCAATGCACTTGAAGTCCAGTTTCACAACAATCTAATAACACCCAATCTGAAAAATTGCTGTCCTATCTATTATGTTATGGGGCTAATTTATAAAGGTCTTTCTAAACATGAGGTTAATCTACAGAGCCTTGCTGTCTTTAACTATACTACAGTAAATAGTAATATGGCTTTAAAACTAGACTTTTCATCAGGAGGCCATCAATTGCAATGCTGCTAACTACATCTCATAACTATGATTTTGTTTAATTGTTGGCAGCAGAATTCAGAAAAAAGATAGCAATAAAAATAGGCAAAAGATACCCAAGGCTAGTCTCTGAAAAAAAATAAATAAATGACTGTATCTTCACTGGACCTGACAGATGGTTTCTCTTGGGTTACACCATTTCTATCTGTCCAAGCTTAGTAATTGTGATCCACAGTGAGCCACTGTCCTCAGGTGAGATCTTGAGAGAAAGGGAAGTATGGAAATTACACTTGGCAGAGAGGATTCCCCCTAATCTCAGCTCCAAGCATCATGTGTACTCTGGCATCCATGCATCATCTATGTTCCTCTGAGATCTCCAGTCTTACCCTTTGGTTCAGCATGTCTGGTCCCATGCAGGCTCTGTCCAAAGAAACAGCTCAGGATGAACACACTCTTAATTTCAGGGTTAGAGGCATAGGTACTGGCAACAAGTGGGCTGGACACTTTCATCTAGCTGGGTAGTTGAAGGAGGAAAGATTGACTCTTCTGAAGAGTGATTCCACCCTGGGAAAGAATCCCACACACCAGCACAGGCTGGGGCCAACTGAGTGCAAAGTGGCTTTGGAGAAATGGCCCTGAGGTCAAAGGTGGGCAACAGCTGCTTGGGCTGTGTTAGGCAGAGCATTGCCAGCAGGTCAAGGAAGGTGATCCATCCCCTCTGTTCAGTACTAGTGAGACACATCTGGAGTTCTGGGTCCAGTTCTTGGCTTGCCAGGACAAGAGACACATGGGCATACTGGAGCAAATCTGGTGAAGGGCCACAAAGATGATCAAGGGACTGGCACATCAGTCAGTGAGGAGAGGCTGAGAGAGCTGGGACTGAGGAAGATCTCCCATGAATCCTCCCCAGTAGCACTGTACTTCATAAACATTTATTTTATCTAGTTAAAGAACAGCGAAATGCTGTTAGTCAAAACTAGGGGTAACACCATCCAACATGTATAACCATTGTTCAGACTGAATTATTTCCTTAAGTGTGTAGTACAACTGCTCCTTCATTTTTGGTTTTGCTTTTTGTGGATGGGAGTGGGAGAATTTTGTTCTAGGAGTGCTTTTCAGATGTGTAATTTTTTATACAAGCGTTTTTCACGATCTGTTTCAAGTATTTTTTCTTGTACTGAATACAAGTGAAGTATCTTTTACCTAAAATTATTATATTAGTTACCAGTTAAAGTACATTGAAAACAATAAATACAGGGCTTGTAATTACTTTGAGACAAAAAAATGTGAAAATTAATGTATTTATCAATGTGTTTTAAAAGAAGACTTTACCATTATTTCTACCTCAACACAAGTTTTCTTCCACATATTTTGAAGTCAGAAAACTGCAGCTGTTAAAAACTGAAGCATCAAAAAATCGTATTAGGAAAAATATTTTCCATACAGAAAAGGTTGCTTTAATTTTTTTAGTCAACTGGATGAAAACAACCAAGCAGGGATTTATAAAGTCTGATATCACAATTCTGTCTGCTGTGTTTCTAGTACTGAAAAGATGACATACGTACTTCATAAATTGTATTTCATTCCAGTGTACAGGATCACTCTTAAAGCTTCTCACAGATTGCAGTGCAGCAGGAAATGGGATAAAACATGTCAGGAAAATATCAAGGGAAATACATTTCTCTGTTGTTATTGGTATCAGCTGTTGGCAGTGTGAAATCCTCAGGGGATGATGTACCCTCAAGGTCTCATTCTGTGTTATTACACACAACATACAGGTACATTAGTTACACTGTCTTTCTGCAACACACACCGTGTGGTATTTGAATACCAATTAGCATTCTACATTAAGCAAAGAGCATTCTGGGGCTGCCTGTATTTAATTATTTTAGTGTGCCATTCTGTCTGATTATATGTCTAGCTGTTCAATTTACCTTCTGACATATTCTGTATGAAGTGGTTAGTGAAGGTGGTCTTCAAATTAAACACCATCCCTGTGGGTAACAGCACCGTCATGTGAACGTCAGAAGCAGACATCACCATCTCCTACATGACCCTACAGTTTTAGCAGGCATGCCTCTGAATGCTCACACTTTCCTTCTGTGATTTCTCTATTTCTCTGCTTATGTCTCTTCACTGGGCATTTGCTCTTTTGGAGTCTTCTGGTTTTACATTTCCTGCTTTTAAAACCCATATTGCATGTAGCAATAGAGCCTTGCTCTGGTGCACCTTCTCCATTACCTCACTCAGGGCAGATGCATGAGGATCAGTTTAGTGCCTCTGAACCTTTGTCACAGGCTTCAGTTTTAGCAGAATCAGCTTCCTTACAGATCTACCAGGCTGCAGTGCCCTCTGTTTTGCCCTTATGCTGGGAGTGCAGTGCCTGTGACACACTGCCAGCACATTGGAGCTACTGCTGCAGATGGACATATATAGAAAATAACACCAAAAAAGTAAAAGAGAAAAGATTTATGGGAGAATCATTCAGAGAGGATGAATTGGGCTCTTGTCTAGCAGAAGGAAATTAAATCTTTAGTTAGAGATGATCTCTACATTAGCCTAGTAAATACCTTTCCCTAAAGGACTGTGCATGTAGGTTGGAAAAATTCTCCACAGCTGGCTGGGGAAAATGCCAATGCTCAGTAGTGCCTCTGAAAGATGGTCCTTAAGGAAATCTGTCCATGGATGTCAGACTTACTGAGCCTGTGCTCACAGCGGGTTAGACAATGTGCAGCTGCAGCTCAGGGACCAGCACCACCAACCCATGCTGAGATGGGGTTGGAGGGGACCACAGAGTCCATGTTGACCTCTTCCAAGCCACCAGGGCCTCAGGGATGCTTCTCCATGGAATGTTTTTCCAGTTCATGCAAATTTGTGGAAAAGTTTTAATTCTGACAAAACTGGTCTTGGTTCTTTTCTACCACCTTCCCAACACCAGCTATCCCCTCCCTTCCTTGGCAGGCTGGTTATGGAGCTGCAGGCCCCAGAGTCCCAAGTTTCCAAAGCCTGGCAAACAAGAATGTCAGGAAGTACATCTTCTGTTCCTTGTGGGAATGAAATCAGAAGCAACACCATGTTGATCCCACATTCCTGGAGGGACTCCTGTTACCTGGGGAACAATTTTTTATTCAACAATGAAACACTTATTGTGAGGAGGAACATTCTGATTTTTTTTTTTTTTTTTTGTAAAAAAAGTTATCAAATGTCAATTCCATAACAGAAATAAGGTTTTTACTCCTTCTTCTTAACCAGACAACAAGCAAACAAATTATTCATGCCATAAGAATAAGAATAAGAATAAGAATTTTGCCTTAGGTGGCAAAAACTTCTGTCCTAAACCTGGAAATCTTATAGTTAAAGGGAAGATAATGATATTATAGTATTAGCCAGCACTACAGAAAAAGAATGAAGCACTGAAAAGTGTCCACAGACTGGTCATGGCATAGTAACTTTTGGGTTCCATTTCTTTTAAATGCAAAATGCTTATTATTTAAAATTTGGCAATTTCATCAAAACTTCCCTTTTCCCAGATTTTCCATATTGTTTTATTTACTTTTAATTTTTACTACTATTTCATGAAAGTGCTTTTTAAGTGCTAACTAAAAGAATCCAAAAAGCTCTCTGGATGAAAGTTTTGGCTAAAAATTGTAGAAAAGATAATGAAAATAATAAAATCCCACAAAATAAACTTGATTCACTGTAATTTTTCAAAACACAAATGTTTTCAACTCTTCTCAAAAATCATTTTCCATACTTTGGCCTCTTTTAGTGATGATGGCAGCCAGCACTGTGTCAGGTCTTCATTTAACTCAATTAAACAAATCCTGTAGGCTTCCTGTTGCTGTGTCCTATTTTGTACTTTGTTAGAAAAGTAAGGATACAGAAATATCCCTAGTTATAGGAAATGCAATAGAGCTACAAAGGCTTTTTGAACAACTGCTTGAGATTCCTGTGATCAGACACTATCCCTGGTCCAGGACAGCAGCTGGTAACAGGTGCTTGTCCCACTAGGATTCGCTTGGGGATCAGGCAACTCATCCTCAGCTTTGCCTCAGCCTGAACTTTCTGGCTGTGATTCTCACTTAATTTTTTTGTTCCATTGTACAGTTTCTGTCCTTAATTTCTCATTCAGTTTTCTTTCTTCCCATTCTGCTCCTTTGCCCACAGTCTGTCTACGTTTGTTTCTACTTCTGAGCCATTTTCTGTGTGTTCTCCCCAGAAATGCAAGCCCAGTATTCATTTAGTTGAACATAAAGATATGAGGTAGTTTTAGAAACTGGGACCCTGCTCACTTGGCTAGATGAGCGGTACTAGAACTGAGAGCTGCAAGAGAAATAATTCAGCAAACATCTCTGAGCAAGATACAATGTCCTCTTTCACCTTTTTGATTCTAAGTTTTTCTATCACCCTTAGTGCTTTCCCCAGCTTGCCAAGGCATTTATATTTTACAGGTTTTCCTACAGAGTTATTTACTGAGTAATGTCTTCACTGGGGTCATTTAACTTTAAGTCATAAATGGAAACTTGTTGTTTTTATTATTCTGTAAAAGCCTTTTGTCCACTTTGTTTAGCATCACAAGCCATTGCCTACAGTGAATTCCACTACCACTACAACCAAAGTATCACAGCCAACAACTCACATTATACGTGAGCCTTGAATAAGGCTGTGGACTAAGCCATGAAAAAAGAATCAGCGAGTGGTGTGCTTCCATCCATTGCTTGCCAGCATTATTTAAAAGTGGTGCCAGAGCATTTTTCACTTAAACCCTATAAATATAGCTCTTTGAACATGTTCTGTTGTTGATTTGAAATTTAAACATTTCATTTAGCTTCCCATTAAAACAAAATCTCACAAGGTCCTCTAAAATGTAACATGCTCTGAGGCAGCTTTCCATTGTGGGAGAGAGTAACAGCTAAAAAATAAGGTTTTTGTTTTTTTCCTAAATTGAGATTTGGAAATTATTTTAGATGGCATTGTTTACTGTAGTGAATAAGTAAGAGCACTAAAGGGTGGTTCTGCATTCAATATAGTTTGGCAACTTCTGCTTTAAGCCTTTTTTTTCTGAATCACTGAAATGAAGGACAGGATTGCTACTGATTGAAAAATGAGTGGTACCATGCACTAAGAGCCTGTCCCAGAGCCTTCTGAAGCCATTGGAAAGCTTAACACTGGCAGCGATGGGAGAAGGGATATAACTCCACTGGATCATGGTGGAAACACATCTGGAGAAGGGCACTGAAATCTGCCAGGAAGGTCCTCAAAGGGGGTAAAGCTCTGCTCATCTCCAACTAGCATGGGAGGAGCCATGACAGTATGGGAATTTGGATGAAGGCCATGAGGCAGAACAAAGACCTTTGCCAGGTTTGCCTTCCTCCTGTGATGTGCTCTCATTGCCTATTCCAGAGTGTTCTCATTCTTCTTCATAAAATATAAATAAACAGCATTGAACGTACTGGGTTGGTTTTGTACTGAAACAATTCCAAATCCTGTGTCACTTCTTTTTCCTTTGAAAACAGAGCCATCACAATTTGAAACATCCAGACCTTAAAGCGTAGCCAAGAATTTCTTAGATGTAGTAGTCTTCTTTTCAAAATGGGTGTTCATTTACAGTTGCTAATATTTGCCTAATTTCCCTATTCCCAGAGTAATTTATATATCCATCTTCTGTGCCAAGATACAGTGAATGAGCAACTGCTTATGCTTTAATGAGTACAAATGAAATTAAAAACGTACATGCTGCATCTTGTTTCAAATTCCGTTGTGAGCAGAGACCACGTCTTTTTTTTATTTGGAGTCTTTCTGCCAACTCAAACCCAGCTCCTATGAAGTTGCAGTGATAGGAACTCAAGCAAGAAATTGTGTAGGAAAATTATAATTTGAAAAGAATATGAGCCTGTGTAACTCACTAAATAAGACTGTTTTCTTTAGTAAGTAGCTTGCCAGCAAAGTACTGGTGAATGACAAAGCCATGCATCTTTCTGGTTTATGTTGAAAAAAAATTTTAAAAATTAGGGTTTAGGATATTTCTGTTACATCTAGGGTCTGATTTTCAGAGTTACAGAGCTTCCAGAATGGCATTCGCTAGGGTGAATTAAACTATATTTGAGACATCTAAAAAGCCTCTATGTCAGCTACCATTTCTCGCCCAAATCTCCTTCAATCTGTCCTTCAGAAACAGTACTTGAAATGATAAAAAAGTCTAAGTTTTGTACTAATTATAGAATTGTATGGCAAGTATTTTACACAGCCCTGTTATGCAGCTTCACCCTGGAGAAATACTATGCCTTTTGACAACATTTCCCACAGAACTGGGTCAGAAAAGTGACCACAGTAACAACAGTTGATATGGAGGACAAGTCATCCTCCCCAAAATGAGTGGAAAGCATTTATTACAAAGCAGAAGGAGTCAGCTTGGTTTGAAATTCAGATGTGAGCTCAAGAACTGCTACACTTAACTGTTCCTATAGATGGCTGTAACAATAAATACAACTATTTCCCATTTGTAATTAGCACAATGAGTTCAGGAGCTCTTGGTGATTGTCAGGTCTTGCAGTTGAACCACTGACATGGATGCACTTGCTCGGGATCCTGAGAAGCTGAGCTCAGCCCACACAGTTAAACCTAAGAAAAGCTGGAAGTTGCTTGACCCTGTTCAATTTAGAAATCCAAGTCTTTTAATCTCTTATTAAAACAGGAGAGAGAACTGCAGAGGGCATTTGGTGGTAGATAACTCTTGTATTTTACAGACTTTTCTAATACAGACCAAGTTGGCGGTTTCAAGAAAATGAGGTCTGGAGAATTACTGGTTAGCATACATATTGCTTAACAAATTACTCAGATGGACTAAATGCATACAAATGTTCACAGATATTTATATGCACCTGGTCTATAAAACCAAAGGTATTTAGTCCCAGATATTTTGGAGCACACCATGGCTGTCATTAGCAGCGACATTTCCATTTGTGCAAAATAATGTGTAATTATCCAGTCAAATCTAACCTGCTCACCCTCCTGTACAGTCTTCTTCTGCCAAAGAGCTAAAGACCACATGATAGCTCCCCTCTGTTGCAGAGCTGGAAACACACTGTGTTAACAAACAGCCAGCCATCACAGACCTGGTGAAGCCAACAGTTCAAATTAATGCAGCATGTGACTTGAACATAAGCATCCTTCGGAGGAAGCCCACATTTGAGAGCAAGTCCTGGGCTGAGGAATCCCCTCTGCACAGGGTGGCCTGGGTGACTCCCCAGGGGGTGAGGGGCAGCGAGGGCGGCGCGGGGCGGTGGGCGCACCTTTCCCTGCTGCCCCCGCGGCAGCTGTCATGGGAATGATCAGCTGCCTGTTACACGCATGCATGCACTTCCCTGCCTCACAGCACACAGCCGGAATGTGCTCTGCTCACAGGGAAAAATGTATCTCCCTAGTTTGGCGCAGAAGGGCCAATACCCCCTTGCCAGGCAGCCCCTGCAACCGCCAGGCAATTTAATCGAGTCATTTGCCTGGCTTTGTTGAGGGCAGTGGGGAGGGAAGGACAAAATCTGCACCATCAGTAGCAAATTCATTGCAGGGTGAATTAAGAAGCACAGCCAGCCCTCAGGGATGACCATGTTCACGTGAGTGTCGACAAACCAGGGTCCACCAGGCTCCCTAGTCATCCCAAGCAGTGAAGAAAAGCATTTTCTTCATGAGCTTTTTCCTCAGAGTAGCGAGAAGCCTCCCACTCCTATTCTCCCCCACGCCCTCCATGACCTCGTTAGCAGTAATTCATGCCATATAAAGGGGGGGAGGGGACTTTTAGGGGTTGCATGTATTTTGCAGTAACCTTACGAGACAGAGCTGTTAAGAAGATGCAGTGCACAGGGAGGCCCCTGATAATGAATGACAACTGAGGAAAGAATGGCCAGAGTGGGAACTTACTTGGAAAGCAGTGAAAGGGGGTTATTCCTTTCTTCTGTGAACTGAGATGTCCTGGGGGCCTATGAAACTTTGAAAAATAACCCCTTTTCATAAAGCAATGCTGCCTAACTCAAATCAAAACCAGATATAGGTGTACAGTACCACAGATCTGTCCTCCAAAGGACATGGCCAGAACACAAAAAATGGAGATCAAAGAAATCAGCTGGACATCTCCAGTGGCAGGCATGCACCCTGCCAGGTATCTGCTGTCATGAAGTGTGCTGGATGGTGACCATACATAGAGGGTTAAGGCCCATAAACTATCTTTAGTGTAGGAAATTGAGCAGAACATGTTTAAACTGCAAAACCAGATGATATTATGCTACTACAAGCTCTGTTTGCTCTGTTGGGTTTTTTTTGGAAAGGACAGTTATCTTCTTGGCATTTTAAGTATTAGAAAAATATGGCCAGGTATGTACCTTGCATTTACTAGATGGTAGGAATTTGACCTTTCCAGGGATGGGTAATCATTTGGTTCACCATCCTGTATTCACCTCTTTATTTATATTCCATCTCCATGAGCAGTCTCCGTCATCAGCTTTCTTTTCCCGTATATAGTTTTGAAACCAAACAAACCTTTCTGGGCCCTGTTCACGTTTTTCTGTTGACTTCAGTGGAACACTAATAATTTTCCTTACTGTAGAGCTGGTTTTCATGCTATTCCATAGCTTCAGAAAGCTATGAGGCAAAAACAAGGCAAAAATTGTATCAGTCCTACACTTTGTCCTCATAGTTCATTTTCACTATTTTCCCTTTTTCAGGGAATATTAGGGTTACAGGTGCGTGTTACAGAGCAATTGTTAAAACTGAGAACTAAATGCATCTGTAGATCCTGTGTTTTAAAAATATCATGTGTTTTGTTTTTTTTAATATAAAATGTATAAACCATTGAGTGCCTGACTATCATGCTCACATTTTACTTAATGATCATAGTCCCAGCTCTGCAGATTACAGTGATCTTCAACAGCTCACAGCTAGCAAAACAGCACACTCCCCCACTAAAAGGGCTAAAATCTGTCGAGAAAGGAAGATCTGTGATCTTGGCTTCTCTAAATTTTTTTGCTATTAGTCCAGATCTGGAAGAATAAGTAGAGCAGCAATCTCAGAGACCAGAGTAACATGTGGTTTCTGTCTACCACGGTAAGTGACAGACCAGTCATGGCCTGTTCTTATCACCTTTGAAATTTGAAGGGATTGACTTTAGTTCAAATGAATCTCTGGTTTTTGTAAGAAAGTATTTATTTTTTTTCTTTTTTTTTCTTTTTTTTCCTTTTTTCTTTTTAACCCCAGTTGCTCAAAAGTAGTTGGCAAATCCTGCTGTTACAGAAAAGCAATATGGGACCACATGTTTTGGAGTCTGATCCTGGAGCCAGGGACTTAGCCAGGTGCTTGAAGTTATCATTAGTGTAACACACATGGCTGATGTGTACTGTTGATTTTGACAAAACCTCAAAGTTGTTCAATTTTTTGTCAGGAATCAGGTAGAGCTTTTGTGTATAGGGCACCAGCTTTCCTCTGTCTCCTCGGTTCTATGGGTCAGTCCCAGAATCAGTGCAGGACACTCAAAGGGATCAGTGACCACAGTTAGAAATGACCAGTCCCCTTTTTGTGGTTCTCTATTTCAGCCCTCTTTGGTCTGCAAAATCTGGCAGCTGAATGTATGCAGTCTGGCAAGCCACTCTGCTGAAACATCCTCCTGCTCGGCTGGGAACAGGCAACATGGGAAACAGCAAGATCAAGTCCTACTACTTGTTTCTTGGTGCCTCCAATACTCTTCCACTCTGATTCAGGAAAAGCAAGCCAAGCAAGCCCTTGAACACTCACAAGGCATTTCAGGGAGGGAGAACACTTCAGGGTCCACAAGCTACTTTTCATTGCTTGGTGATCTTTAGGCAGATAAATATGAATCAGATCACTGCTCTTTCTTGCTTGTTTTCTGACTTCTGTCCTCTTGTACAGACATCAGTACAGCAGAACATAGAATCATAGAATCATTTATGTTGGAGAAGACCTTTAAGATTATTGAGTCCAAAAGCTAACCCAGCATGGCCAAATCTGCTGCTACATCATGTTCCTAAGCACCACATCTACATGTCTTTTTAATACCTCCAGGGATGATGACTCAACCACTTCTCTGGGCAGCCTGTTCCAGTGACTGACAAGCCTTTCAGTGAAGAAATTTTCCTAATAACCAATCTAAACTTCCCGTGGCACAACTTGAGGCCATTTCCTCTCATCTTATTTCCACTCCTGGTCTTGAAGAAATCATAGGATCCCTTGAAGAAATAATTGCTTCCATGGAAAATCCCCACCTGCAGACCAATTGCCTGATGTTATGAAGGCCCTGAAAAACTTCAAAAATGTACAATTTAAATTCACTTTTTATTCAGCAAACACACTGGAAAATACTGATACAAATATTAAAGATTACTCTTTGAAGACTGTTCAGCAGGAAAAAAGCGTGTCTTATAATTTAACTTTTTAAACAGTTTTAAAGAAGTGTGGAGAAAAAGATATGTCAGTTATATTTTATTTAAAAAGATCCTTGCCTGGTCCCAACATCGAACAACCTCACATGCCTACATTTATCCAGAGAGGTCTTGACTACATTTATGCAGAATTTTGAATTCTGCTAATGTGTCTAACAAGGATATTTTTAGTGGTCCCCAACTTCAGGTCCAGAGCTGCAGGTTTTAGGTCCTATGAATTGATATCAGGCTGCAAAATTTGATTTAGGGCCTGGAGTCTGCAATATTAGAAGAGTAACTTAGGGAATCTTCACCTGGATCTACAATCAGATTTTGAAGATCATCCATGTCTCCTTCATTTCTGAAGTTTTGAAGAAGAGGGAGGTTCTAGTTTACGATGTAACTTGGGAAGATTTGACCCCAGGCGACCTTTGCCAGATATTGTTAAAGAGCAAATGGGGCAGAAATGCAGAAATGGTTTGTTGTACAAAAATGGTGACTCTGTGCTAAGCTTCATAGGTTGGAAGGAGCATTCTGAAAGTCCAGGGAAAAATGTGACAAGAAGCCAGTTTAAATATGAGCTCATAGGTAATGATATGTTCTGAGGGCCAGGTGTGACTTGGGAGCCTGGCAGCTTTGTGCACGTTGTAACTTTGACATTGCAGATGAAGAGAGACAGGCTAACAAAGATTACTGATAATAAAGTCATGAAAAGGTATGGCTCACAGTGTTACTGCTCCTGTGAGACACGGCAAACAAATGCACGATGAAGGGTTACTTGTGTAAAAGGCAAGTGCATTATTTGTGGCATAGCCATGAGCAGTTTACAAATGCACTTATTTTGTCTTGATACATCTTTACTTGTAAGCATTTACCTCGTAATAACCAGCTCTGAATAATGCTCCGTGCTCCTGCTTTTGTGTAGGAGGAAGAGGGCACAAAACAGAAAATAATAACCAGCTTTTTCATCCTCTTCTGCAATTGGTTGTTGCTCTTATAATTTATTGATAAAGAGTGTCTAAGCACAAACACAATCTTAAGGATCATGAAGAAAAATATTTTTTCTGTGAAAGTGTATGTGGCAGGCACACATTTTGAAAACCCAGATCCTTAGCTTGTAACCAGACCAAGTGGTACTGACATCAGTAGGGGTCCATGGTAAGAAAACCAGTGCAAATACATGTGTACAAATCCTCATATTCTTTGCCAGTCATAGAAAAATGATGCACAATCCATCCTTATTACTTCCCAGAAAAAACCCTCTGATAGGATGAGGGCATGAGAAGGTGAAGGTGTATCTGAGAGAAGCATCTATTTCTCATGGTAATATTTCCCATTAAACGTATTATAAAGAAAAAAATTGCCATATATACATGTGTGAATTTTCACTTTCCCCTCCGTCAGCCTTCCTCCACTCTTGTCTGTGCTGAAGCAGGTCCCTGGAGGAAAGGAGGGCTTTATCTTGCTTAGCCATTGACTTGGAAAAGTTGAGTGTCAAAGCTAAGACAGCTATTTAGGCTCTCTGCATAGCCAGTGGACTTATAAGGTACCATAAGCACCTATAAAGTGCTGGAAGAATTGTCCACTGCCTGTGATTTCAGTGACTGTAGGGAGAGGTTATTTAACCTGTGAGGGGAGGAACACATGAAGGAGTCAGCTAGAGACAGGAGGGCACAAAGTCTGCTCACAGGGAGGCTTGTGTGGTATTCTGCTTATATCTGGAAATAACCAAGTGCATACAGATTACTAGAAGAGCCTTTTGCTGCTAACTTTCTCTGTGTACAGAGCTTAGCTTCCAAAAAGAACTAAAAATTACTATGAATATATTAAAAATCTTTGACAATACTATATCTCATTTTTTATGCCTGCAGAGGATCCCTCCAACCTAAAAGTGTAATTTAGTGAAAATCTATTTCACGTCTGATGCCTAAGGAAATATCACTCATTTTAATAAAAACTGCAGTGATTTTAATATAGTACATAGTCCAAAATCTAGAACTTATTCATTAGAGTAAGGCTAAGTACATAAAGCTCTACTATTGCATATAATTTCCAGTGCTTTTTGAGTATGTATTAAACATTTATAAATCCGTGTAGCATTAAATATGTATATTTAACTAAATATGTGTTATCCACTAGGCCAACAGTTGATTGGTCAAGCAGTATGACCAGCAGGAGAAAATGAATTCCAGAAGATCAGTGAGGTACATTTCTAAAAGGAAAAACAGGGAGTTATAAAATACTGAGACATTCCTCCTTCGTTCTGGTCTGTGTGCCCCTGGACACACTGAAATGTGACCCCACATAGGGCTGACAGCGGGATTATAAAAGCCAAGCACTTGCTTGTTTGAGCTGAATCACTCAGGCATCCCTGGGTAAACAGCTCCTAGGTGTGCAGAAGAAGGCTCTGGGGTCTGCTCTCAGTCCTGTAGGTTGGATTGGTCCCATTGATTCCAGCACACAAAGAATCAGAAGTCAGGATTTGGTGTGGAAGGCAGGCTTTAGTGTTTGGCCTGAGTGTGTGCACCAAGAATAAAGAAAGCAGACTACCCAGTTTGCTTAGTGTATCTGTGCACTTCAAGCTCTATTTTTGCAGACTGCTTTTTCATGCTTCAGAAATTCCTGTTCTTTATAAATTCCATTCCATTTTACATGATCTTAAATTCCTCTTTGGCCATCTTTAGTTTTTTTAATGCAAAGCAATGTTTGGTGACTGCATGTTTCACATCACTAAGTATATTTCATTTGACACTTCTTTTTCTCTGCAGTTCCTTACATGTTTTAACATGTTGCTCTCTCCCTCCCAGTGTTCTTCTCTGTCTGCTTAATGCTCTTTTCTGCTCCTTCCTGGAGCTTCCTCATTTGATACATTTATCTATTTGTTGCATTAAAGAAAAAAGGAGCTTTGACTTACCAAGTTACAGCAGTTCCATTGTCTCATGTCGTGCAATATTGTCTACACTTTTCTTTCCACAAGGATAAGCTGAGTGAAATTAAAATGTGCCTCTTTATCAGACACTAACGTGATTCCCTTAAGCATGGCTATTCTGCACAAACTTTCTGAGGGGTCATCACCAGCTTCAAAGGATTTCTTAATAAGCACAGAAAAAAGTCTGTCTGGGTTCAGTTCCTGTCATGTTGGAAAAAGATGTGATCAGTGTTGAATTCACGAAGCAATATTTGCTTTTAGATTAAATATGTGTTTAGACTGGAAGTAATTTCTCTTCAGCCCATGAAAAGTGGGCAACAAACATCACTGTTACTGTGAGTTATTTGGAAGAGCTCTGAACCTGGGCAAGGCCTTGGCAAAATGGACTTGATTCATAAGTGGGTTCTTCCAATCCTACTAATAATCAGCATTATTCATAACTTTAATCCTCAACAAAACAAAACAAAACAGTAGTTTCCTCAAGCATCTGGAGGATGGCTCCCCCAGACAGACTGCAGTGGAAAGGCAGCAGCTGGAAACTGGAGGCTGAGCCTGCTCTTAACCTACAAGCCTGAGATGGAGCAAACCAGTCAGAGTTAACTCAAAGAAGAGAATAAGCTCCTGGGCCAAAAGTCTGGCTGAAATTCCCAGACAGCATTGCTTGTGCCTGGCGGGGACTTCCCAGATGTGTCCCTAGCCCCAGCAGGGGTAGGGGAAGAGGAGGAGATAGGGGAACAAAGATGGTGCCACAGCAAACTCAGCCTTTTCATTTCTCTCATCTGGGTTAAGAGAAGGAAGCTAAAAATCCCACAAACCCCAAAGAAGCCCACCCTGCTTCCCCTGAGAGTGTGTGATGCACAGCAGGCTCTTGGGGGCGGGCCGCCCTGGCACAGATGGGATGCAGCAGATTGGACCCCCATCCGTTAATTCTACAGCACGAGATGCAGCTAGAAAGCAGCTTGTGGGCCACGATATGGCCCTGCAACATGGGGAGGCTGACACTGACTGGATGCTGTGGGGGAAAGTGGGATCTGGGGTCTTCAGAGCAGGTTGAGCTGAGAGGGCTGCTGCATCCTAGGGGAAGGCTGTGAGGGTCAGGGAGAGCTGGGACATGGGCATGGATCCTCACACCTGGAGGTGCTTCACCTGCAACATGCACTTGAGACACAACATCAAGCCCAGGTTTCCCTCTTCAGCTGGTCCTAGAGAGCTGACAAGTGGCCTATACACATTCCCCCTTCATGTGAGGTGCTGAGGGCTCCCACAGAATCCCCCAGGCAGAGGTGCTGTGATGGCCAGGCAGAGGACAGCTCTGGGGCAGCAGGAGTTTTTCCTGGATGGGTTTAGTAGCCTTGCCTTTGTTTTTTTTTCCTCCAATCTTATTTTCTTTAATGCAATCCTCACTTTTCTTTTTGGTGGTGCTGCAGAGCTGCTGGGCCCAGGGCTGCTGCTGCTGAGCATATCCACCTCTCCAGAGGGCTCACACTAGGGAAGATTCCCAAATGCCTACACCCGTGGCTACCCCAGTTGTCTGCAGAAATCCCCTGCAGAATCCAAGAATGCCTAGAAAAAAAAATAGAATCAAATTTTAAACCACAAGTTTTACCCCTCTTTTCTAAGCTACCTGCTTTAATTGTAGCCATGCATCCATATTCAATCTTCTTGGCCAAATATCCCTTTTGGGTTAGTTTTCTTTGCTTGGTCCTTAAGGCACTGAAAGATTTCTGTCTTTGTTATTAAGCAGGACCTAAGTAAACACACCTCATTCTGTTTGTTCTTAAGACATTTTTCTGATGGTCTTTGTAGATCACCACAATTTAAGCAGCTTTTGGTAATGACATGCAAACACTAGATTATTTTTATTATAACATGAGGTATAAATACACTACCCTGTCTATATGTAAGGATATTGGGAGATCTTCAGTTAAATTTGCTTGTCTGTAGTGACTGCTGACATGTTACTGTGAGTTGGTGGTGTTTAAGGAAAAAAATGACCTCCTCTTGCACACTGAATTTTAAGGGTAAGAAAAGGAAGCTGTGCTCATATCTCGATAGTGGCATTTTATCCAAGTATTTTAGTTGCAGCAGAGATCTCTCTGGAATGCATTTGCATGAACTCATGTGGATTGTTTGAAAATATTAGTGGCCTGTGTTTAAAAACATACATCTACACACCTCTAACATGAAATCCTCCTCTAGAAAAATAGAAGGCACTTTTTACATGTTTAGGTTAGTTTTTTTAATCTCATTTCTAGGTTTCTCTGGCATTAACATTAACCACATGTCACTTATGTAGTCCATTTATATTTTAATTTAGTGTTTTCCTATCAAATGTATAATATACAGCTGGACACATCATAATATTTTCTATGAAAAGCAAAGGGAGCTATTATCCAATAAGAAGTACATCTGGCTTTGGTGTAGCAGGGCTTTCCCAAAGGCAGAGAAATTGCTGCAGTAATTAAACCTGAGACCCAGAGAAGGACTGGATTCCTGCTGGAGTATGAGCCCTTGCACCAGGGATCCTGGTGAGAGGTTTTTTATGGCTAACAATCTACTGTATTAATAAAATGTTAAAGTACTTAGGAAAAGGTGGAGCCAATTATTTGCAGCTGTCACTTGGTGACTCTGCCCAGGTATTAGACAACCTCTTACAAACTGGCTTAGGGATCTCTCATATTTTTGCTTACAGTCAACTGAGTCCTGGGCAGACGAATGTGCTAAGCTGTCTGCTCTAGCGCTTCCATACAAAAGGCTTTTAAATTAAAGTAAAAATTCATTTTAACAGCAAGGTTATGTTTTCCCTTGAGGTTTCTAACACTGTTCACTCTCATTGCTGAGGATGTTTCCGCCTTCACGTTAAAAGCTTTTCTTTTTGTTACCCTCGCAGCCCGTGTTAGACCGACTAAGTCAAGGTGCTAGTGCCTTCATATTGCTGAAGGGCCCCATCCCACAGCCCTTGGCCTGGCTGTGCAAGGCAGCAGGAGAGCTGGGTGTTAGAAGGGGCCACAGGTCAAATCAGAGAGAAATAAATAGGAAAGACAAGTAGTTTAGTTGTCTGTAACTCGTTTGTTGTCACCTACAGCTTCCTCTTAGTGAGTTGATTGCTTTGTTTTTTAAAGCAACAAAGGCTCCTCTGGAGAAATAAAAATACTTATTCCATTTTGCTCACTGAGTATGCAAGAAATGTTAGTTTCTTCTCTCAAACACCAGCAGACAGATGGCAGAAAAAATATAGTAGACTCTGGACTCCCACTGAAAGCTGACCTAGACTCACCTCTGGCTTTATTGTTTTTCTTTCATAATTAGCTTTTGCTCAGCTTTGTCATTTTCATAAGCCTCGATATTCTTCAATTAACAAAACAGAACAAGAACAACAAGAGCTTAGGCAGCTCATGAGGTCACTTCTTGCAGGGGCTGGATTATGGCACCAAAAGAAGCCTGAAAAGCATGTATTGATCCAGTCTGACAGTTCCTGCCACATTAAGCCTCACCACAGCTGTGATATAAAGGCGCTTAGAGCTGTTATCATAAATACCATCCACTATCTTTAAAGATCATCAAAATTGCTTCACATTGTATAAGAGTTATTGTCATATAATTTGTTCAATGCATTTTAACAGCATAAATTGGTTTAGCATTTTAATACTAGCTTAAAGGTCAAATGCAGATAATTTAAACTAACATTTATCCTATGAAAGTTATCATATAAGCTCAATTTACTGAATGTGTGGAATGAAAAACAGTCATCTTTATTAGTTCTTCATTTATCCAAAAGCTATATATATCCAATAAAATCTGGTTTTAAGTGTTAAGGCACTGTCATTTAAACTGTCAAGGAAGCTGTTTGCAATCATTTTGTGAATGCCTATAATATTTAGGATATGATCTTATAAGGAAAATAAAATTGCTATATTGCTTTCTATAGGGATATGATGATAAGAGAGACATGTTTATACGTGAGAGTGGAAAAATGCAGCTACAACATTTAGGATGAACTGAAGATATTAGGAACAAACATGTCTATGGATCTTTTAACCCCACCTCCAACTGCTGGGCCTCTGCCCATCCACAGTCCTGCCATGCATAGGAAACTTCCTACCAACTTGTGATCATTGAGACAATAAAACATGAAAAGCAAATGCCTGTTTGAGAAAGAGAGACAAAAATTGATGATAGAGTAGAAGGCAATATAGTCAGTAGCATCAGCAAAGACAAATAGGCAAAATCTTGTAAAAAACCCTTTCCCAGAGGGGTCTCCTGGAGCTTCTCTGCTGTAAACAAACCTACAATACACTAGCATGGCCTATACAACAAAATGTTCACTTAAAAGTGGTGGAACAGCTCTCAGGTCCCAGGGGACACTTCTGGTCCCACCCTGAACGTGGCTGTAGAAAAGCTGGTGACCTGCTGATAACACTGTTCTGCTGGGATGGGGTAGATCAAGAACACATCTGCTGAGACTGGTCTGAAGCACAGTCTAACTTTGTACTTGCACTGCCAGGAGTTTGTCTTAGAGATGTGTTTTATTCTGGGTTTTTTTCTTATTCATAGAGTCGTTCTGATTATGTAAACAATTGTTTGGTGGAGCAGGAACTAGAGCAGAGGTTTCCAGTATCATAAAAGACTTCTCTAGTCACTAGGCAACAGAGATAATTTCTCAAATGAGTTGGTCACCTACATATTTGTGTTTTTTACTTTGTGGTAGAAGGAGGCAGAGTAGTGAGGTCAACCCACATTCATTACATCTCATATGGCTTCTGAAGCAAACAGACAATTTCTCGGGTGTCTCTGGTTTTGGTTGCAGTTCCTAGAGCCAAGATATCTGCCCAGTGCTTGCCTACAGTTGCAGTGCCATTTAGTTTGCAGAACTGATAGCAAATTTGTG